>NC_138977.1:136491523-137691523 GCF_964341445.2 Mesoplodon mirus | reverse complement strand
CTAGTTATATGGTCTCTCCCAATGCAAGAAGGTGAGAAATATAGTCTTCCTGTGTGACCAGAAAGAAGGTGAAGTCAACACATATCATTACTTATGCCAACTAGGTAGAAAGTTATTTTCTCTAATCTGTTCGAAGATAGTATTTCTTTGTCTTCTGACTCATAATTGCTGTTAATAAGTCTACTGTTGGTCATTTCTTTTAAGGAATCTTTTATTTTCTTTGTTCAGTTTCTTGCTTCTGGTATGTCCAAACTATTTTTAACCTCTCCATAGTGTTTTTTTGTTTGTTTGTTTGCTTAAACAGTCCTATTTTTATTTTTAGAAGTTCCTGAAAAGTTTTAAACTAATCTACATGCAAATCTGCCATGCTATTCCTAGTAGTCTTTTGTTGTTTGCTTGTCTTAGTGATTCTATACTTTATTTCTCTAAGCATCTCATACGTAGCTCTTCTTCATTCTATATCTTCCCATTCCAATATCTCTAAGTCCTAATGGGGACCCTGACTTGTTGTGGCTTACCTTGTTATTTCCTTGGATGTCATTGACTAAACTTACTGCTTGATTTTATCTTTGGGAGTCCTGTGGTTCTAAATGGGGAATGCCTTCCTTCAAAGAGAATTTGCTTCTTCTGCTTCTATCACTGACATAGAGCACTTAAGCCTCACTAAAGGGTCTAGGTTTAATGCAATGGTCCTAGGCCCAGCTCACCTACCTAGCCACTGGTAGGTGTCAGCCCTCAAGACAACCTACCTCTGTCCTTCTGCCCACTACTCACCACTCCCAGCTGAGGCCCCAACTTGCTTTGCAGTGCTGGGGAAGGGGGTTGGAAAGGTATGGAGAAGATGTCATTGGAAACCTCTCCACTTGTTATATATCCAGCAGTTTAACAAATATTTTTTGGCCATGAATCCAGTTGTTTTACAGCACAAGGGTCTCAGAGCATCTAGTTTACCATAATGCTTTGAGCAGAAGTGAGATCTAAAGAGTTTTTACCTAGTTTACATTTCTTTCCTTTTGAAATCCTTGCAGCCTATACTCTCAATGCCAAACCCATTTTATCCAAAGGGTGTATTTCCTTGTGTTGCTTCTTCATATGTCAAAATTTAGCCAATAATTGAACTGGGAAGGAAGGGATTTACTTCTACATATTTTTATAATTTTCTGTGTTCTGAAAAATACATGGAGACCTAGAGTTGATAATTCTAATTTCTTGCACGTTTTACTAGTCCTTTGTATCTTTAGAACAATAAGAAATTTAACCATGTATTAAATAGAACACACAACATATTTCTGGGATGGTAGCATCCTGAATCTTTCTATGTCATCTTGGAGTAGGATAGTGCTGAGGCCTTTTGTCATCCTTGCCTTTCTTTCCATGGGAAAGTGTGTAGATGTTTCTCTAATGAACAGGTTTCTGTCTGTCGACAGCCCTGTATCAACACTGTAATTAGGAGAGGCTTTTTATTCTTACTGAACAGAGTGGAAACTGCTGCAAATGCATGCTATTAATGAGTGCTTTAAAATACAGCTAATTAGGGAAGAGATATGGGAACATATGTATATGTATAACTGATTCACTTTGTTATAAAGCAGAAACTAACACACCACTGTAAAGCAATTATACTCCAATAAAGACGAAAAAAAAATACAGCTAATTAAATTGGTTAGGAACTGTAGAGCTTGCCAGCTCTTGAATTGTGAGGCTTTCTGGGCTGGTCGCAGCAGAGGTTGGAATAGAGACTTTCTCAAATGACCTTTGTACTCCGGTATTAGTTATTTTACAATTAAATGTCATAGGGTCATTTTGTTTTCATGTGAGTTACATATTTAATAACAGTTGTTTTCTTCAAGTTACAAGATTTGGACATTTTTTTAAAAATGGATCAAAGACTATATGGTTATTTGTTTAAAGTGGTTTTTGGTATTTGGCTAAATACAGTAAGTTTATTTACCAGTTAAGGTTTAAATTTATCAAGTAGACATAACAGATGATCTTCACTGGTGTTTGAGTTAATTTCTAGAGATAAAATGTTTTACAATAGTTTTACACTATTACAGAAATTTTGAGTTGTTAGGCAGACTGTATTTGGCCCACATAATTCCATAGCAATTTTCATGTACTGAATGTGCTAAATAAGTATAAAAAACAGATGTGTCCAGTTTATTTATATTTTATCCTAATGTAAAAGTTGCGAAGGCATGGACTCCAAGTCGCATAATTATTTCTTGTAAAGAGAGACCAAAGCAAAGTGTAGAATGCTCTTTAGAGAGAGAACCAAAGAAAAGATACAGTATTTTAAGAGTTTGGGCTTTCAATAATGGCTATGTTAATATTTATGGATATTGTTATTAAGTAGCATAACTGGAAATTACTCTGAATTCTCTATGGTTTCTATCTAGAAATTTTAATTTTGCCCGCTTTTAATTTGTCTTGTGAGAAAAATAGCATGTTGCTTTAAGTAATAGCAAAAAAGTGAGGTACAGAATGATTCAATCCGTCATGTAAAAGTACTAGCAATGCATATCTTGATTTTGCAATTTATAAAAATGAAATTTTTTAAAAACTGTGTGTTTCCTGGGAATATGCTCTTCTTGAAAATAGAAGACTATTAAGCATTTTGTGAATAATCTTATGGATTTAGTATTTTCCGTAATTTAAAATGTCTCTCTTTTAAAGTTTGAATACAGATTAATTTGTGGTGGGCAAACGCTTTCAAATTTAAACAGAAGATTTTATAATATCATAATACTTCTTTCTTCCTGTCTGCATGACTTTAATTTAATTTTGTATTCTCACTCTGTAAGTTTAATTGCAGTCTTGTCTTGTGTTTCAATAAAGATTTAATGGTTTCACCAAAGATGAAGCTTATCTTAAAGACTCCTAAAATTTACATTTGGTGTCTGTGTGCATATGTAACCACAGGAGATAAGAATATCTATATAATGAAATATAAATATTAGTATTTTAATTTATTGTAAAGGGAGATTAATGTTTGAAACATTGTTTGCAATTAGTTGTAATTATTCCAACTAATCACTGTCCTACTCAGCATATGTATCATGACTAATTTTGACAATCTCTAACTTATTTTCAAATGTGGTATTTTAAATACTAGGTAATGTGTTAAAATTCCAGGCATACTTCTCTCCTTATGTTTGAATAAACCTCCCACTGAAGCGGAAAGGAATCTTTTTTTTTTTTTCCTTAATGTGAAGTCTGAACTTGCCATGAAAAATATAACGGTTGGAAAATTTGGGGGGGAATTGACATTTCTATTTCTTTGTATTTAACAGCAGGAAATCCTATATCATTATCCAGTATCTGATGCATCTCAGAAACTTAAAAGTGTGAGAGGGATATTTCTCACACTCTGTGACATGTTGGAAAATGTAACTGGGACACAAGTTACTAGGTAATAATTGATTTTTATTTAGCTTTAATTCTCTTTCTCTCAAGTTCTTTACCTTAATTCTGACAAACAAAATACTAAGACAGGTATCTATTATACAAATATATTTGTATCTATAATGTAAATATTTATATGGCAGATATGATGTCTGCAGATATTTTGTTTCTCACCTAGGTTATTTCTACTAATCATCTATTTAAAGTGTAGGTTCCTAGTACAGTTGTAGATCTGGATGTTTTGGACTTTAACAAAATTGGATTAATGACTATACTTGAGAATTTCTTCGTGAAGGCAGTCTCTCTTAAGCACAGCATTATGATGAGTTTGGGCTTTTTTATGACTTTATCTTGATTATTAACTTGCTTGACAATAGCTTTGTGGTTGGTAAGGATGACTGAATACTGAATTTTTCATATAGTTCAAAATATTTTGTTCTATTCTTAGAACAATGATAGAAAACACACAATACACATACACTTTAGGAAGAGTATTCAGAAGGCAGTATCATCTGTGCAAGTTCACTCAGTGATGGATAAGCAAACTGGTGTTAAATAACTTTTTGAAAGTTGATTATAGAGCCACACATCCCATTCCATGTTGATTTATCAAGTCTTGACTTTGAAATATTATAGTTAACTTATGGAAAAAGGAGGCTCAAAGTTTTTGAGTTTTGTTTTTGCTTTATTTCATAAAATAGATCTATAGATTATAAACCATTTTTCTTCGCTAATATTTCAACAATTTCAGACTTTACCAAAATAGTTTATCTCAAACTTTAAGAGCTCCTTAATATTGACAGAATATCAAATTGGATTTTCTAGGCTTTAATTTTTCTTTTCCCATCTTCTGATTAAAATGACACCTCTAGGACTTTTTTTTTTGAAGTATATAGTTGGCTTACAATGTCGTGTCAGTTTCAGGTGTACAGCACAGTGATTCAGTTATACACACACACATATATATATATATTCTTTTTCAGATTCTTTTCCCTCTATAATAGGTAATTACAAAATATTGAGTGTAGTTCCCTGTGCTATACAGTAGGTCCTTGTCTAGGATTTTAATAGATGGGATCTGCAAGATAACGGGAAGAATTTCCTTGTTTTTCTAAATGAAAGTGATGTTTAACTCTGGGACTTTTAGTACAGTGTATATAGAAAAGATTAGTTCATTTCAGAATACTAATAACCGAGGCTCCATTTAGTCTATAAATTCACATTTATAAAAGCATGTGATAGGCCTTTTAAAATTTTTTTAAATTGCTTTATTGAGATATAGTTCAGGGCTTCCCTGGTGGCACGGTGGTTGAGAGTCCGCCTGCCGATGCAGAGAACACGGGTTCGTGCCCCGGTCCGGGAAGATCCCACATGCCGCGGAGCAGCTGGGCCCGTGAGCCATGGCCGCTGAGCCTGCACGTCCGGAGCCTGTGCTCCGCAACAGAAGAGGCCACAACAGTGAGAGGCCCGCATACCGCAAAAAAAAAAAAAGAGAGAGAGAAATAGTTCATATATCATACAATTCACCCACTTAAAGTGCACAATTCAATGTTTTTTGTATATTCGAAGATATGTGAAACCATCACCAGAGTCAGTTTTAGAACATTTTTTTATCTCAAAGAGGAACCCTGTACCTTTTAGCTATCAATGCACCTATGCCACCCCAAGCCCTAAGCAACCCTTAATCTACTTGCTGTCTCTATAGATTTCCCTATTCTGGACATTTCCTAAGAATGGAATTGAAATATGTTGTTATTTGTGACTAGCTTCTTTCACTTAGCATAATGTTTTTAAGGTGCAGGACTCATTTTTAATCTTATTAGTAAGAAAATGTGTTTAAGTTTCCCCATGTGGAAACCAGTAAATATATAGAGAAAAACTTTTTTGTGAAAGAATATGAAAATAATTATTATTTCAGGGATTCCTTAGAAGCTTTCTTTTGAAAAAAAATTGCGTATAGTCAGTTAATGTTAGCAAAAGAATTTCAACATATTTTTGCTGTAATGGGTCTACTTTTGTTTGACCTAGAGTTTTTTGTGGGTTTTTATATTTCAGAATATGTTTTTGTTGTACAATTCCTTGCCTTTTCTGTGTGGCAGGTATATGCCAAGAAATTTGCTGATTAAGCGTGCAGTTCTTAAATCATACCATATGTAATCTTTTATGAATGACTGTTTATAATTTTATGACATTTAAAGATGTTCTAATTTCATTTTGACTCTATTTCTTTTTAGCTCATCCCTTCTTTTAAATGGGAAACAAATTCATGTAGCTTATTGGAAAGAATCTGACAAGCTGTTGTTAATTGGCCTGCCTGCTGAGGAGTAAGTTGAGATGTTTGTTTACCTTAAAATCACTTCTAAAATACTGCTAACAAAGTCTGTTTCATTAAAATGATGACATTTTTGTCAAAGGTAAACTCAAGAAGTTTTACAATTTAAAGGTTTGCTGCACTGGTATAATGGCTACCTGTGTTTATTTGGTATGAATAGTATAGAAAGGTACCAGGAAGGCCCAGCTAGACCAATTAGTAAGGGTAGAGGCCGTCAATACACTTTCCTCCGAGATATGGCCAGTACAGAGGTGGCTGAGAGATGAGCTTGTCCTCTGCTCAAACTTTTGACAGTATCGTGGTTTGGATTTTGCATGTTTACAGTTTTTTACTGTTGATGATTTTAGAGAATTAAGGGTCAGCAGAGAGGCGTTTTGCCTCGATGTTGAGCACCTTTGACCAAATAATGAATATTTATCTTTAAAGTGACTTCTCTAATGGTATGTCTTATATTATCATGGTCTCCTTCTTAACTTTTTTGCAAGTATTTTGAAAAATGTCTTATTTTAATAGTTGGAGGTAAGAGCAGGGCTGACCATTTATACATTTGGTAGAAGTGAGTTACTAAATCAAGCCCACACTCAAAGGGGAAGAGTATCAAACAACTGTGGACTTGTTTTAACACCACAAAGAGGAATTCCAAAGGAGGCTTCAGTGAAAAATATCAGTTATTATGTTTTAAAGTGGTCTTTAATTTTGGACAGAAAGAGATATGATCTATCATAAATGTGGGATTCAAAACTTTTAACATGAGGGGATAGTGGTGCCATTATATATGTTAAATGATGGCTCTCTTTTACCAGCTAATGTGCATTTTTCTGTCTAAAACCCTGCTCGGAGACTGCCCTATGCCAATGGGTTGGATCGTGAAAAACTGAGTTGTTTTGAAAGAACAAGAATCGGAGAACATCCAGAATAAGATACCTTAGGGTGTGGTGGCAGGGTGAAACATCTGCCTTTGGACTTTCATAGTAGTCCAAAAGGCAAAAGACAAGACACAGATAATACAATGGTGAGATAAGGTAGTGTGGGCAGTTAGACAGCAGAGAGGAAGGCCCAGCTAAGGAACTGAGCAGAGACTGCTTCCCCACTTTCTGATGCCACCAGCCAGATTAGTTAGGCAGACAGAGCCAGCTTCCAGGAGAGGTTTTACCCTGAAGCCAAAAAAGGACTGTCACTGCTGAGCTCTGGATCCAGGTTGTGCTGGTTAGGGGATGCTTTAGCCAATTCTCAACCTTTGTTTCCCGGGGTGGGAGTGGGGAGGCGGGGTCTTCCCTAAATACTTATGTCATCCCTATCCTAGAGAACTTGGCTTGTTAAGTTGGAATGAATTCGAAGGTCCTCCTCCTTCTCTATCCTGAGCTTCAGGTCAGAAATAGCCCTAGCCACCTCTTTACCCAGTTCTCTTACTGCTCATAGCCACCACCCCGTACCAAACTCCTTTCCTTATTGCATCTTGTTTCACATGACTGTGGAAGGTAGTTATTATTATTCTCCTTTGTTTAGACTGGGAAACAGAGTATTGAGAGGTCATGCACAAGCACCTCCTCAGTGTCAATTTATATGTCTCTGTATCTCCAGCATCGTACAGATGGTTTGTAATTGAACTCTGGCAGCCCTGGGATTGTTTTTCCCTTGTCTGTCTTAATGCCACAGTCTGTCCTTTCTTTCTTCACCACTGTGCCTTTTACACGCAGGATGAGAAAAGTGTTGCCTCACCCAGGATACAGTGGAGCAGATGCTCCAGGAACATGTGTTTTCACGGGGGGAGATCATCTTCCTGTGACAGCTGCAGTCAATAGCGGGGACCTAACCAGGAAGACAGTGTGAGGTAGTGGAGAGAGTAACCTTGGAGCTAAGGAAATGAATGCCCACCAGCAGGTTCTATTCCCTGGGTGTGCCTGCAGAAGTTGCTTAACTTCTTAAACCTCATTTATACCCACTGGTATAATGGGAATAAAAGATCTGCTCTGTAAAATTCTTACAAGGCTTCAATGAGAAAATGTTAAGTTCATTTCTTTCCTTTCTCCTACTTTCTTTCCTTTCTCTTTCATTTAAGGGTGTCTTTTTGTCACAAGAATTAGAGGTTAAGTTGAGATCCGAGTATTACTGGAAAGTGTCAAGAATTTTAACATTTCTTTCTATAGGCCCAGATACTGAACCAGCTGCTTTATACACATTAATTTTATTTAATCCTCAGAATGAACCTGAGAAGGCTTAGTGATTATGGTCCCATTTTACACATAAAGGAAATTGAACCCTAAGGGGGTTAACTAATCTCCATATAGATGGTGATATAAAAGTGCCTACTTGTAGAACCCCAGATATAGACATCAAACTCTTTAATTGCTAATGCAGGAAACAACTATTATACACAGCTATACTCACAGTTAACACACATGCTTCTCATATTCTTTACGTATAAAATGTAAAGATGATCTGCTTCTTTTATATTATGAATCAATTGATTATGTTATAAATGAACAGATGTATTTTTGCTTCTTTTTAGAGTTCCTCTTCCTCAGCTAAGGAATATGATTGAAGATGTTGCCCAAACCTTAAAATTTATGTATGGTTCTTTAGATAGGTAAGTACTTCTTTGAATTGAACCTCAAGTTTTAAGTATATGATTCTAAATCACTTTTTTGCACTTAATAGTATTCCTTGGTTGTCAAGTTAGTTGTTTGGGTTTTTTCTTATGATTATTATTATTTTCTCATCCTTCATGACTGGCTTTTATTTTACAGCTCTAGGCAGTTTTTCATTGGATCCATTGCTTTTTCTTTTTTGGTCTCATATGTTACTTTTGTGAAATAGTGATGTAACCACAATTATATTCTGATTTGATGTATTTTTGTAGGGGCAAATGTAAGAGCATTTCTTCAGAACAGGTACAGAAAAGAGTAAGAAGTTTTTTGTGTTTTCCTCTGATTATAACATCGTCAAATTCACTATCCTAAAATGTGATACTTTTTCCTTAAAAAAATTTTTAGTAAAAAAAATGTATGTGCTATTAAAATAAATAAAAGACATGGTAGAGAAGGTAAATGTCTATTTAGTTTCATGTATATTCTTCCATATATTTTCTATATAATATGAATATACATACTCTTTTTTTACACATGTGGGCTCATATTATGCATATTTTTCTGCTTCTTGCTTTGTTTTTATAAATTTTTTTCATATAAATTTATTTATTTTTATTTTTGGCTGCCTTGGGTCTTCGTTGCTGCACGTGGGCTTTCTCTAGTTGCGGCGAGCAGGGGCTCCTCTTCGTTGCGATGCGCGAGCTTCTCACTGTAGTGGCTTCTGTTTGTTGCAGATCATGGGCTCTAGGTGCACCGGCTTCAGTAGCTGTGGCTTGCAGGCTCAGTAGTTGTGGCTTGCGGGCTCTAGAGCACAGGCTCAGTAGTTGTGGCTCATGGGCTTAGATGCTCCACAGCATGTGGGATCTTCCCGGGCCAGGGCTCAAACCCGTGTCCCCTGCATTGGCAGGCGGATTCTTAACCACTGCACCACCAGGGAAGCCCTGCTTCTTGCTTTTTCAACCTTGCAGTATGTGATGTATCTTTCTTGATCTGAAAGAGGAAATTTGGGGTAACCGTTTAATATTTGAACATGTAAAATTATGGATGGAAAATCGATGTTTGTAAGTCTCAGTACTTCAGAGGGCTAAAATGATGCCTTTGCTTTCAAAGCTTTAAGAGTATATCAATATAAAAATTCAAAGACAGTTTATACATCTTTCCAAACCATAGTAGTATCAGATCTCTGTTTATCTAGAGTAGATCTTTAATGTCACTGTTCTCAAAGCCGCCTAAAGGAATTTTTTATGATGATGCCATCTGAGAAAATTGTCTAATTTGCAGTATTTTCCTCCAGGAAAATACATACACCTCCCTCTCAAACCCAATTACTTATTAGCATTTTCCAAATGTGTGAACTACAAAAGACTGGGCAGCCATATACAGTGCTTTTACCTTTTACTAATAAGAAAAATTTTAACCAATAAAGAGTATAAACGCTTAAGGTGGTTATAAACTACCTCCTTAAATTTATACTAGATGAACAAACCTTGCTATGTTTTGCCCTAATTGAAGCTTTCTATTTTCATAAAACTAGAGATAATCAAAGATTAAGTTCCTGCAATGAATTCTGTATATGAAGATAAAGCAATTGGAGTTGTTCTGCAAATTCCAATGGAGTAGGTTGGGGGCAGAGGGACTCTTAATTTCTCTGAATTTCATTTTGAAATTTAGCTTCCATTGATTTGGAAGTATCTCCACGTTGACAGCAAATTTAAGTAGTTTCTTCTTGCCTAGGTGGGAATTTGAAAGGCAAACTAAGATAATAAATGTAAAGATCCACTGAGTTCTTAAAACCAAGAAGCACTATGGATCCAAGATATTGTTAACAGTCATTTTGCAATATTTTTTTAATCACAAGGTTTTTCCTGATTATGAAAGATATTAAAGGCCATTGTGAAAAATTATGAAAAGACTAAAATGTCCAAAAACTTAAATTATCTTTTTCAAGTTGTGAGCTGGTTAGTTCCCTGTGAGCCACAGAAAACTGATTATACATTAATAAAGTTTAGTGTTGTGATCAAATTAAAGATATAAGTATCCTTCATCATTCCCAGCCAATCCATCAGCAAATCCGAACCAGTCTGTCTCCAAAACACATCTCAAATCCATCCATTTCTCCCCATCTTCACTATTACCCTGTCCACCACCATCTCTCACTACTACAGTAACTTCCTGATTTCCTTGCCTCCATTCTTGCCTCTTTAATTTCCAAAGTTACAGTGACCTTTCTACATTATTATCTGGCTCCCACATACCTTTCTGATTTCAGATCTCAATCCACACCACCCCTCTGTATTGTTCTGCAGGCACCCTGGACAAACTTGTTCCCACCCTGGGCTTTTGCACTCTTCCCTCTCATTAGACCTTCTTGACATCGGGATCTCAGCTTAAATGCCCTGTTCTCAAGAGACCCTTCCCTAACCATTTGACCCAAAATAGCCAACCAGTCACCTCACCCATTTAGATGGTCCTGTTCTCTGCTTAGGCCTTTGTACAAGTTCATGTTTTTACTTTTTGTTCATTTGTTGTCATTCTCCAGTAGAATGTGAGCTCCGTGGGAGCAGAGACCTTCTCTTTTGTCTTGATATTTTTACTGCTGTACTTCCATAAATGAGAATAGTTCCTGAAACATAGTAGGCACTCAAGTAATTAGTTGAATGAATCAGTGAATATTATTCTGATATATTAATGGTATATATACCAGTTATTGTGTTATCCAGTACTTTATACCAGTGAATGGTTGTAGGTAATACTATATGCTACTTTTACATGGCTAAAACCAAGTTGTCTTTTTTTTTCAAGAGTTTTTAAATAGTTATGCCTTCATTACTGAAGAGGGGAGGAAATAGGCTAATTATGTGTTTACTGTATACCAGTAAGTAATAAGCATAATAAGTACTTACTATGTACTGGTACTTTGCATGAGAGTTAGATTGTATTATCCCCATTTTTACAGAGTTGGGGCCAAAGTTCAGAGAAAGGTTAAATGATTTCCCTGTGAGATTTACCTAGTAAAAGCAGTGATAAGATTCAAAGTCAGATCTGTTCTATTACAAAGCTCAAAATCTCTTTGTTATCCCGTGTTGCCGGAAAGATACTGGGACTTGTAAATGGTTGAGAGATAGTCAGAGGTAAAAGCGAGTTACAGTTTTTGCAAAAAGGGAACTTCAGCCCATTCTGTTATAGATATACCACTTGTGTTAGCCCTTTGGTTTTCCCGTAGTACCATCTGCCCTATGTATTTGAGAATAGGCTTTAGGGTAAAAAATACTGACAGGGTGAATTTCTTAACACACTCCATCAGTAACATAGCAGTAATTCTTATTAAGGGAGGAGAAGTAAGGAAGAGAACCTATGTAGTTAGGAAAGATCCAGTCCCCTTAGGAGCTTACAAGCAATGACGACCATTTCTGTATGTTGTTCTAACTTTACAGCTCTTGTTTTTTCAGTGCCTTTTGCCAGGTTGAGAATGTTCCTCGTTTGGATCATTTTTTCAGCTTGTTCTTTCAAAGAGCACTTCAGCCTGCTAAACTACATTCCAGTGCCAGCCCCAGTACACAACAATATGATGCTTCCAGTGCAGTACTTTTAGACAATCTCCCTGGAGTTCGGTGGCTCACACTTCCACAGGATATTAAGGTAATCTTAGGTGTCATAAATAAGAATCAGAGCCAGTTGCCTTATATTCTTTTTTTTTTTTTTCTTTGCGGTACGCGGGCCTCTCACTGTTGTGGCCTCTCCCGTTGCGGAGCACAGGCTCCGGACGAGCAGGCTTAGCGGCCATGGCTCACGGGCCCAGCCACTGCGCAGCATGTGGAATCCTCCCAGACCGGGGCACGAACCCGTGTCCCCTGCATCGGCAGGCAGACTCTCAACCACTGCGCCACCAGGGAAGCCCGCCTTATATTCTTTATCTTCTCTCTCTCTTTTTCTTTTCTTAGGCTTTTTGTTATTTTCAGGGTTATGGGTAAGAGTTAAAGGGGCAATTGGTTGATAAGGTAGGAGGTTCAGTGCAGTGAACTTTTTCTTTCTAAATAGAAATTAGCTCTTTCATCTTACTTTAACATTTAAGCTTTGTTGGAATACTTTTCAGAAATCGTAATTATATGGTGTGTCTTACTTTTGAATTTTGTGATTTAGATTTTATAATGCAGGTTCATCGACTCAGGTAGATGAAATGACTGGCTAACAAATTAATAATAGCAAAATCTTTGTTTACATGAACATTTGTAATTAGCTTTTGCCCTGTGCCAGAGATAGATCACTAAAGGTAACATTCATGATGGTTAAACATTATCAATGTGACTTTAGTCATTTCTGTACATCCAAAATAACTTTACTGTTGAATGATTGAAAAGCTCATTTCAGACATTTTCATCAACAATAATGTATTTAGCCACAGCATTTGTAATAGTATTAATGAGGCACTATGCCATAGCAGTTCCCTACCCATGAAGAAACCGAGGTTATGTTGCAGTAATATCCCAATTCAAGATTCTGCTCTTCATGGAATTCTACAATATATGATCAAACAAATACCTTTTGAAGTTTAATAATAATTTAAACAGATATATCAGTCCCTTTGCTCAGTTTCCTCATCTGTAAAATGGGAACAATAATACTACCTACTTCATAAAGAAGTTATGAGTTATCACACATGAAATGCTTAGAATCATGCCTGGCACTTTGTAGTTGTAATTATAGCTGTGAGAGTACTATTATATAATGATTATTTGGAGGGAGTTGAGGGGTTAAAGCATATTTAAAGGAAACTTTACCTTCTTGTATTCTTTTTTGTCCTTGCGTTTGTCAACTGCCCCCTGCTGCATTTTGTATTTCAGGCCAATGATTATCATTTTCCTAAATCATATAAAAACTAATAAGTATGAGATAAAACTAAAAGTATGAGATATATAATTCTACTCCCATTAGTGTTTTCATAAGAAATCATAAGTGTTCAAAATAGACAGAATTTAACTAGATAACCTTACGTTTAAGATAGAAAGACACTGTTTCCACAGTCTGTCTCATGCCCATTCTGGGGTCTTTTTCTTCTGAAAGACACAAGGCTGCTTTTCGTGAGTCAGAGTTGCCATCTCATGAGGCCTGTCGGTCTGGTCTTGCCCAAGTTCTTTCTCCTGTCTTAGAATCTCTTCACTAAAGAAATCTCTTCCCTCAAAATAGTCTCTTCTGTGAGATTAGAGGTACTTAATATTTTTAGTGGTAAAGTCTTTAGACTTTGGATATATTAAGATTAAATATTATTTTCCTTCTAAGAGTTCTTGTTTAAGACATTTAAAATATAGCCTATTTTGGTCTTATAAATTCCATATGAAGGCTACCTTCTGTATTCAAATTTCTTTTTTATTGGCGTTTTTTTCCCTTAATTTGACATATATTTGATTAAAAGGACTGTATGCTTTTATTTCAACCTAAAAGAATATCAATCTGAGAAATCACTGTGTGAATTCTACTGTATATATTTTTTAATCTTTTGACTTATATCGTACCTGTTGCTTATCTCACCAAAGCTCTGGTTGTCTTTGTCCTTGTTGAGTTGGACACTACTGTATGCAGATCAGCCTTCATTGTGCCAGGTACTCAGATTTGTGCTGTGCTTTGGGAATCCAGAAAAGTCCTCTGGATACTCACAGTTTAGTTGGGTAGGTGGAATTAATACATGGGAAACAATGAGGATATAGCTTAGACATTTTCTATATTTTGTATTCTGGTTAAGAGAATTAAGAACAATATTTTTGCAAAGAGATAGATATCTTCTGATAAAGTGATCTAAAAGTCTCTGATGAATGTAAAGTTTAAAATACATAATAACCCTTAAAGTTTTTGTTTTGTTTTATCAGCAAACTCAAAGAACTCATACACTTTCCTTTTGCCTTTGAGATTTCTTACTGTGTGAAAAATAGTAGGGTTTATTGACTATATATATTCTAATGGAAAATATTACGGAATTTTATGCCTTGAGAAATTTAGTTAAAAGCATATGTGTGTGTAAGGTAATTTGTGCCTGGTAAATTTTAGGTGGAAATAGTTGTTTTTAACTTGGAAAAAAATGTACTTGTTCTGAGTTTAGTATATGATGAAGTCACACTTCTGTTTTCTTTCCCAGAGAACTTCCTTATTTTGTTTGTTTGTTTGTCAGGTTTTTAAAAAATAATTTTTCCTAAGATAAACTGGAGTAATAAAGAGAAAAGATATTTTACTTCTTCTCTTAAGGAATATGAAGAAGCAATTATAGTAACTTTGTATATTAGCCTGTAGAGTTCAGTAGCAGGAATAGCAACCTGTTAAACATTAATGTCTCTGAGATCAAAAATCACAAGTAGGTAATTTTCTTTTTGTCCTGTAGTCTTTCACAAGAGAAACTATAGCCACAAAAAGGAGAACATGAAGTATTTGCTAGATGCAGAAAAAAGTAGGTCACAAATGAGTAATAAGTCATACCATACGAAAAGCATTGAAAGGCGTGACTAATGTTTCCACAGCTTTTGTAGTCTCAGTAAGACACATTTGTGAAACAGTCCTGCAGAAAGTGCCTTGGCCTTAAAAAACAAAACAAGGATTATTTTTCACAAATACCGTATATGCTACAAGCTTCAACTGTCAATAGTTTCCAATTTATATATATGCATTACAGATTAAACTGCAGATTAAATTTATTCTGTTTTTAAATTTTGAATGCTTCAGCGAGGGACAAATACATGAAAGAGTTCAGGCAAATTCCATAGAAACAAAAGCTAAATCCTAAGAGATTTTTCTAATAACTCTGTAGGGTGGTTAAACTGTGCCAGGTTCCAGGGGGACACTTGCCTTCATGATTTAATCCGTGAATAAAGATGAACAGTCTTTTTATACAGAACATAGGAGGGAACAGGGAAGAATGTTGGATTCTTGGATTTTCCAAGAATCCAACTGTTGAAAAATATGTAGGAAATAGAAAAATTAAAACAATTCATAATAGACTGGCTACATTCAGATTGATTTTTTTTCCTCTTAAGATTTTTAAAATGTTAAACATTTTTCTAACAGAACTGTAAAGCAGCTTTTTAACCTCATGAATTAGTTTGCATTGAGTACAGAGTGAAGCCCATTTTGCAATAATTGAGATTTAATTGAAAAATGCCTATAGGTTAAAATACATTAATTTTTTTTTTTGTAATCGCAAAGCTTAAAAGCAAGATGTTCCATTTGGGGACATTTCTTAAATAACACAAAGGAGAGAGATATATTTATTCAATTCTTCAAGTAATTATTAAGCAATTTTATATGGTCATTACTAAAAAGTAAGTAATATGAGTTAAATGTTTGTGTTACTCTTTTTTTTTCTCACATAGGTGGAATTAGACACAGCATTGAGTGACTTGGAGGCTGCAGATTTTGCAGAACTGGTAAGAGAAGCAGTGGATTTTAGGAAAGGTTCATTGTTGATTTCTTGTTTTGTAATAAATCAGTCATTATTCTAAGTATTTTCCAAGGGGGCATGTAATAATCTTGGAATACATAACATTAGGTTTCTATATTGAAATGGACAAAATCTATTTTGCTTGCCTTAAGATTTTCTGTTCAGTTAAAAATATTTGTTACATAATGTATACGTAATGATTAATTACATTAGTACTGTTTGGAACCGGGCTTTGAGAGAAAGGATACACATGTAATATTGGCTGGTAGTATGGTTTTTAATCTTTTAAAAAGAACTATTGATATATTTCCTAGCTCTGTCCACTAGAGCACCACTATCACCCAGGCCATGGTGTATAAATAATATTTCTCGCTAAAGGGAACCAAGACTCCTATGAGAAATGACTGATTCCAGATTTAGGGCTGACAGTGTACAAGATAAGCCTGGCAACATCTTGTTATATCAGACATCCAGGAAGCTTTCAAAAAGTACTAGGGTTAATTTAGGGTTCAAGTAATCAGGAGAGACCTTGAAGAGGCTCCCTCTTGAGCATCTATAAGGACAGTAACTGCATTGGATTGAAGCACATCAGATATGTCTAAGTCCATGAGTTCATAATGGTACTGAAGAAAAAAAGAAAGTTCTTGGTCAACTTTGGAGGATGGTAAGGAACTAATTCATTATTGTGAAAACTGGTAATTAAGGAGAAAGAATCAAACATTTATCTGCCTTTCCTATCTGAACCATACCTCAAGGTTACCAAATAGAGATGAGGGGGAGTTTCTCTTTATGGAAGTGGTCTACCTAACATATCAAGAAAGAATGAGAGAATTGGAATACCATCATTTTTCAATTCCCCTCAGTGAGTTAAAGGATCTAAGCAATGATCATCAGTAGCTGTTAACATCACAAAAAGAAAGTCAGCCAGATAGTATGTGGTTCCTGATGGAAGCACACAAACCACCTATGAAATATACCTGATCACGCCTCCAGGTCTAACTACCAGTTTACAGGAAATACAGGGGAAGAGGGACATGTTAAATGACCCCATTTGGGGGAGGGGGATTGCAGTCAGCAAAATTCAGACTAGACACAACAGGACGGTTTCTTCAACAAATAAATTTGTTGAAGAAGGTGAGGGGGTGGGCGTGGGGTTAGAAGCTGAGAGAGACCTATTAGTCATAAGAGACTCAAGAAACATATCAACCAGTTTCAGTATATGGACCTTACTTGGATCCTGATTGAAGCAAGCAAAAATTTTTAAAACATCTATGAGACGATCAAGGAAATGAAAACACTGTTAACTGGATATTAGGTGGGAATAATTCTCTAGATGTGGTAATGATATTATAGTTATGTATTTTTTTAAGTCCTTCTGTTTTAGAGATGCATTCCAAAGTATTTACAGATGAAATGATATAACATCTGGGATTGATTTTGAAATAATTTACCAGGGAGAGGGAAGAAGGAGAGAGGGATAGAGATGAAACAAAATTAGCTATGTACTGGTCATTATTTAAGCTGGGTGATGATGGGCACATAGGAACTAATTATACTATTCTTTTTTTGTATATGCTAAAATTTTCAGTAATAAAAGTCTTTGAAGAGTAAATGGGAAGTTAGGAAGTAGAAGCAGTGAGGCTGGATCATTCTTCATAAGATTGCTGGTAAATGTAGGGAGAGAATATTAGCTTAAGGGGTGGCTTAGTCTTAGCTAAGATCCTGAGCAAATGGAAGTGTATTTTGTTTGTAAAAATAGTGGAAATTTAAGCAAGGTGAACTCTTCATAGGTCATAAATTTTTTCACTAATGGAAAAAAAATTAGCTAGATACTAATCATTAGGAGCAGTTTAGATCTAAAATATTCAAATATCTGGGTTTTTAGGAACCTATATCCAATAGATTTAATTAAAACTCTAATTCCTGCCTTTATGGAACATCATTTTAATGAGCAGTGGAACTAACTATGGCTAGAAAAAGATCTATTGGGATTCCTTGCATACAACGTCAAGACACAGTACATAAAAGAAAAAAGTTGATAAATTGAGAATGTAAAGTGATACATTTACTTTGGAAAACAGTTTGGCAGTTTCTTAATAACCTGAACATATACCTACCATATAATTCTGCCTTTCTATTCCTATCTAATTACCCAAGAGAAATGAAAGCTATGTCAGTACAAAGACCTGTAAACAAATGTTCATAACAGCTTCATTTTTAATAGCCAGAGACTATTCAAATAACTCAGGTGTCCATCAACTGGTGAATAGACAAAACAAATTGTGGTATATTCATGCAATGGAATAATATTCAGCAAAAAAATTGGCAGGGGGTATTGATGGAACTGTTCTCTATCCTGATTTTGGTGGCACACAGCTGTACACATTTGTCAGAACTTGCAGAATAATTCACAGTGAGTTTTACCTTAATTTAAATAAAAAGAAGGGGGCTTCCCTGGTGGCGCAGTGGTTGAGAGTCCGCCTGCTGATGCAGGGGACACGGGTTCGTGCCCCGGTCCGGGAAGATCCCACATGCCACGGAGCGGCTGGGCCCGTGAGCCATGGCCGCTGAGCCTGCGCGTCCGGAGCCTATGCTCCGCAACGGGAGAGGCCACAACAGTGAGAGGCCCGCGTACCGCAAAAAAAAAAGAAGGATTATTCTAAACTTTTTGTGAAATTAGATTTAAGATTTAATCTTATATTTTAATTCTGTGTTCTTTTCTTTAGTTGTTTTAAATTATTATTAAGGTATAATTTATATTCAGTACATTCTTCTGTGCCCTTTTATAGTCGGTCCCTCTCCCTACCCCTGCCCTCTGGCAACCACTGATCTGTTTTCTGTCCACATGGTTCTACCTTTTCTGGAATGTCATATAAGTTGAATCACATATGGTAGATAATATTTTGGGTCTGACTTTTTTAAGTAGGAAGTTAAAATATGTCTTTTTATACAAATATTACATGAGTACATTTTTAGGGAGAAGTACAAACAACAAACATAAATCTAGCATTTTGCTTGACCACTCATACATCAAAACCAGCCCTATTCTTAGAGTTAACCATTGTTATCAGTTGATATATATTCTTGGTAACCTTGTATTTATGATCATACACTGAAGTAATTTTGTCTGATAATGTTCAGTATAGATGATGCTTTCACACTGCTAGTAGCTATATAAACTGATGCAACCTTTCAGGAACGCAATCTGGCAAAATACTTTAAAAATATATATCTTCCGATCTCGGAATTCAACCTCCAGGACCTTATCAACTAAGGAAGATATCAGGGATGTACACAAAATTTCTTTATAGGAATTATCTGCACAACACTATACCCTGAAAAAATTACTGGAAACAAATTAAAATACCACATTATGGAATCTGTTAAATAATACATCCATTAAAATCATGTTTAGAAAACTGTCTATTGATATGAAAAAATGTTCAAGATCATTTTCTAAGGAAAAAGCAGGGTCCAAAACTATACACATAAAACAGCTTGCCCACACCCGTTGGGATGGCTACCATTAAAAACAAGCAAACAAACACCCCAGAAACACCAAGTGTTGGCAAGGATGTAGAAAAATTGGAACCCCCGTGCATTGTTAGTGGGAATGCAAACAGTGCAAATGCTATAGAAAACAGCATGGTGGCCCCCCAAAAAATCAAAACCAGAACTACCACATGACCCAGCAATTCCATATACTCAGAAGAATTAAAAGCACAATCTTGAAGAGATATTTGCACACCCACATTCACAGCAGCATCATTCGCAACAGCCAAAAGGAGAAAGCAACCCCAGTGTCCACCAACAGATGAATGAACAAACAAATAGACAAATCCATGGAAAATACATACAATGGAACATGACTCAGCCCCAAAAAGGAAGTAAATTCTGACATAGGCCTCAACGTGGATGAACCCAGAGGACAGATACCACACTAGGTGAACCAAGTCCATCATGAAAAGACAAAATAGGGACTTCCCTGGTGGTCCAGTGGTAAAGAAGCCGCCTTGCAATTCAGGGGACACAGGTTCGACCCCTGGTCAGGGAACTAAGATCCCACATGCCAAGGGGCAACTAAGTCCACATGCCACAACTATTGAGCTCACACACCTCAACTAGAGAGCCTGTGTGCCTCAAACTACAGAGCCCACACGTCCTGGAGCCTGTGCACCACAGCTAGAGAAGAGCCACAACTAGAGAGAAGCCCGCACACCACAATGAAGAGCCTGCGCTGCAATGAAAGATCCCGCATACCTCAAGAAAGATTCCGTGTGCCACAAGTAAGACCCGATGCAGCCAAAAATAAATAATAAATAAATCTTTAAAAAAAAAAAAAAAAAAGACAAAGTAGTGCACAATTCCACCCACAGGAGATGCCTAAAGTAATCAAACTCATAAAGACAGAAAGTAGAAGAGTGGATGCCAGGGGCTGCAGGAAGGCGGGGGCGGGGGGGAATGGAGAGTTGTTTAACGGATACGGTGTTTTAGTTTTGCAAGAGGAAGAGTTCTGGAGATTTGGCTGCCCAACAGTGTGAATGTACATAACACTACTCAGCTGTACACTTAAAAATGATTAAGATGGGCTTCCCTGGTGGCGCAGTGGTTGAGAGTCCGCCTGCCAATGCAGGGGACACGGGTTCGTGCCCCGGTCCGGGAAGATCCCACATGCCGTGGAGCAGCTAGACCCGTGAGCCTTGGCTGCTGAGCCTGCACGTCCAAAGCCTGTGCTCCGCAACGGGAGAGGCCACAGCAGTGAGAGGCCCGTGTACCGCAAAAAAAAAAAAAAAAAAAAAAAAAAGATTAAGATGGTAAATTTTATATTATGTGTATTTTACCATGATCAAAATTTTAATTAAAACAATTTTTAATTAATTAATTAATTTCTATTTCATGCTTTTTTAATATTACTGAACACCCACTTAATCGCATTCCAGAGAAGGGTGACATTTCTGGGGCACAGAAAGAATGGTATTCACAGCTATTTCCCCAATCACATTTACTACCATGAAGCCAATCAGAGCTTCCAGACCCTCAAAAAGCTTCCAGTGAACTTAATACCTTGTTCTTAAATATGAGGACAGTAAAGCATCACAAGAAATATCTTTGACATAAAGGCAGCCAAAACAAATGAAAAACGGTGGGCCTGATTTCTTTCACTTAGCATAATGCATTTGAGATTCATTCATGTTGTCTATATCAGTAGTTCAGTCCTTTTTATTGCTGATAGTATTCCATTGTATGATGATATCACAGTGTTTATCCATTCCCCAACTGAGGGATATTTAGATTTTTTCCAGTTTTCAGTTTTCCTTAGGTTTCGTTGTGTTGTTTTTTTTTTCAACTTACAAAAGTAATGCATGCATATTCGTTAAAAATAAATGCAAGCATGGTTATTAAAAACAAATGTCCTCCCTCCTCATCCCTCTCCCCCAGTTCCATCCCCAGTTACACCTGCTTTTACAGTTTGGAATATATTCTTCCAGACCCTTCTCTATACACATACATACCCCCATACAAACCAACACATATGTATATACATACATGTATATAATTGGGGGTGCTGTTTTTAACAAGACTTAGATCATAGTGAATATTTTGTTCCACAGCTTGCATTCTTTGCTGAACAATGTATTCTAAAACCTTTGTGCTTGCTCATATAGATGAACCTTATTTTTTTAAACAGATGTATGATATTTTGTGATGTGAACATAACCTTATTTCCTTAACCATTTTCCATTGTTGAACTTTATCTCCAGTGTTTGCATATTACAAATTCTACTCTTAACTTTTTATACAAACATCTTGAATCTCTTGTTCAAGTATTTCTGTAGATTTCTAAAAGAGGAATTACTCAAAGAGTATGTGTATTTAATTTTTTTTCTTTACGTACTGCTCAGTTGCCCCCAAATAGGTTGTACCAATTTGTACTTTCAAAAATAGTATATGGTAGTATTGGATATTTTAGGTGATGTCCAGTAGAAGCATTTTGTCTTGGTAGATTTCTTTCAATCCCTCTTGGGGTAACAAATCTTATGTTCTACTCTTAGATGTCTCTAATCAACATTATCTTACAAGAATCAAAAATAAGATTGTTCTCAGTCAAAAATAAATATATAGGCACCTTATGTCTCACCCTAATAGCCTAGTATATTGATTTCTAAAGAAGGCACTATGAAAAGTTCAGTTACTACAAGGACCTGCTGTTCAGGGAACTATATTCAATATCTTGTAATAACCTATAAAGGAAAAGAATCTGAAAAAGAATGGGTGTGTGTGTGTGTGTGTGTGTAACTGAATCACCTTGCTGTACAACTGAAACACTGTAAATCAACTATACTTCCATAATAAATAAATAAATACCAAAAGAAGAAGAGATAAGTTACTAAAGAATGTAATTTCCATTTTAACTGTTGTAGCTTAACTAGGATTTTTTTAAATCATAAAATATATATATATATATAGTTATATATCTATAAAATTTTATATATATATAATCCACTGTGTTTTTTCCCCCAGTCTGAGGATTACTATGACATGAGACGGCTATATACAATTTTGGGCTCTTCTCTATTTTACAAGGTAAGTTGAAGCTTGAAATTTTTATATATGTCATACTGCTATATGAACAGACCTAAAGTAAATTTTCGCAAATTGTTACAGACATGAAAAATACACTTAACTCTTTTGCTCTGAATGTAGGTACCATAAAATTTAGATCTTAAAACAAGACTTGTACCTACATATTTACAAATACAATAAATATTTCTGGTTTCATTACATTTTAAAGCATTTACAAACGTGTAAGAGAGAAACAGTACTCAAAGAACCAAGTGTATATGAGAGGAGAGCAATACTACTTTGTTGATTTCCTTTTGCAATCATGTGTTTTTTTTTTCTTATCTTCAGAAAGTAACTATACATCTTTCTGGTAAATTTTCTAACATTAAGTAGTTGACTTCCATGTAAAGCAAGTTAAACATCCAATGAATTTAAGTATTTTAATTTTTAAAAAAGATTTTTAAGCACAATATAAAACATCTAAAGAAGAATCAAACAATACAGAACTGTAAGCAGTGAAAAGTAAGTCTCTCCCCACCTCGACTCCTGCTTCTCTGCTTTTCATCTTCAGAATTCAGTGCTTTGGTAATTTTGCCAAATTCTCAGGCTAGTGCTACTTAGAGGTGATCTTGCTTTATGCTAAAGTGTACCTGTTATAGACTTAAGTTATCCCAAATACTTGATGTCTAGTTGAAAAAAAACATCTATTTTTACTATGTCTTCATTTATTCCATTTGAAACTGGAATATTTTAAGCCAACTGAAGAAATACCTATAAAAGTCTTAGAACTATATTATAGGATTATTGCTTTATGTCACTAGTTGACTTTTATTCTCTGTGGTTAAATTCAAGGGTTATTTGATATGCAGTCATTTGCCTAAGGATGATCTTATTGATATTGCTGTATACTGTCGCCACTATTGCCTACTGCCTTTAGCAGCAAAACAAAGAATTGGTCAGTTGGTAATATGGAGAGAAGTATTTCCTCGACATCACCTCCAACCTTCTACAGACTCAAACACTGAAGTCTTTCAGGAACCTGAAGGGAGGTATTTTTTGCTAATTGTTGGCTTGGTAAGTTTACCTTAGTTTTTCTTGGGATTTTTTTTTTTTTTTTTTTTGCCATTTACAGACTAAATAAATACACAAACAAAAATGATAGTTTAAAATTATAAGCATGTCAAATAGTAGTATTCAAACAAAATATGTGCCCTTATTTCTTTTGTATCCATTTAATACTCATAGAGAAATATTAATGAAACTCAAGATAAGATTTTAGCAGGTTCTTAAGATCTTTTGTTCCCATTTCTATAAAAACAGAGGTTTTATCTTCTAGTTTGCTTTGGGAAATAGAGAGAGACATGAAAAGAATATAGAACCAGAAACAGAATAAATATGTGTTTGTAAATGAAAGGACTACCAATTATTGAGGCTCTTTGAAGGCTACCTTAGGGAATTTCATGTGCCAAAAGTGGCAGTTGATGGTATATCAGGATAAGGCAATGTGAGATTTGTTTTCAAGGGTGATCAAGAAGCACTGAGGATAACTAAGAAGGGGAGGGAGGATTTTTCAATAATCATCACATGATTATGCCACATGCCCATATCTGTTTAGTATTCATAAATTTATACATGCATGTTACATATAAATATTTTCATGCAGCTAAACCTATATTAATTATTTTTCTTATAGAGACATTATATGTTGTGTGTACTATTAGAAGCTGGAGGCTGTGCATCCAAAGCTGTTGGGAATCCTGGACCGGACTGTATATATGTGGATCAGGTCAAAACAACTCTTCACCAGCTGGAAGGGGTAGATTCCCGCATAAATGAACGGCTAGCCTCTTCTGCAACCCCCTGTTTGTCTTGTGCTGACTGGTTTCTTGCTGGATCACATGAAAAATTAGATAATTTAACAACCTCACCTATCCTCAGTAGGCTACAAGGTACTTCCAAAGTAGCAACCTCTCCAACATGCAGAAGAACTCTTTTTGGTGACTATTCCCTAAAGACACGTAAGCCCATTCCATCCAGAAGTGGAGGATCTGACACTGGTTGTGAAGGTGGAGAAGGTGTTGGCCTGAGTCCCCACACTACAGCATCTCAGGGTTCTGATGGTTCAGAAGAAAGTGGGGCCTTGCTTAAGGTGTGTGTTCATTCAAGTGTGTACATTCTGGGAGCTAAGCTGTCTCTCCAGTCCTTACTTATAACTGCAAGAGAATTTTTAATGGCAGATACTTCCTCATTTGTACTAGTGGTTTTAGTCACTGTTGGCAAACCAACGATTTAGGACCAAAGAAAGAAGAAAATGTCAAGTAATAAAACATTAGCCCCTTGACAGCTAGGACATCTACTTGACAGTAATTACAAGTAGGGAAACTCTTTTATCCCGCTTTCCATGTTCAACTCTTTCTTTTCTATTCACAGTGATAACAGAAAACATCCTACTTTTGGGGCATTTGGTGGCTGATCTAATTAAATAACCTAGGAAGTGTTCAGTAGAAACAAGAGAACCAGAAACTTTAAAAAATTATATAGATAGATAGGTAGATAGATAGATAGATAGATTCGATCTCCTAATTCCAAACAATAGAGCACTCTTGGAGCCCTAAGTGGGTATATTTAGGAAGTACTCACATTGGTGGTACTCATTATCCAAGTCTGTGAAATTGGTAGGAAATATAGGAGGAGGATAAGATAGGATTTGGATAGACTTAAAGAGCCCTGAACAACTCCTAAAAGAAATTGAATTAATCTCTAAGATTCAGCCATTTAACAAATATTGATGGAGCATCTACTATGTGCCAAGGGCTATGCTACACACAGGAGATAAAAAGATGAGTAAGATGCAGCTCTTGCCTTCGAGGAGTGCAGAGTCTAGAGAGGGGGATAAGTATGCATACATATAAATTGTAACAAAATTTAGTGATAGCTCCATTATGGCTCCAGTAGGTTTACGGGGAGAACTGTCATGTCTTCCCATGACATGGCCCTTGGGTCACTGTTAGCATAGGATAAGCCAAGAAGTACAAGTTAGCATCAAAAATATTTAAAAGAAACATTGCAAAATAGTAAGTAGTTCTCTTAGAAGGATTTTTAGTTTTACGTAATTTCTCCTGTTTGATTCCATTCTTAGATATAAACGGATCTACTTAATAATACTTTTTATTTAGGTCACTAAAAAGAAGTCTACTCTTCCAAATCCATTGCATTTGGGGAACCTGAAAAAGGACCTTTCAGAAAAAGAATTGGATATATATAATACAATGAAGTAAGAAACTTCCTTGTTTTATTCTTTTTCACTTAACTCTGTGTCTTCGAGGAAATGTTACAACAAAAAAGTGCTATTCCATAACATATAGAGATTTTATTCAACAAATGTAATTATGATATCTCTTACATATGAAAGGTAATAGCTATGCTATTTCTTTAATATCTTTCATTATACATATAGGAAACATACTCAGATTATAAAAATTAAAAAGCATACAAAGTAATACTTCAAAATATGAAAGTTCCCACTTATGTCTTTTCCACAGGTAACCTCCCTTTTGTGTGTCTAGTTTTTACATTAGAGTTTACTATTTTTAGACTCTGGTGGATGCTGTGTTTTTGCAGATAGTGCTCAGCCCTGGGTACTTATTCCCAGTGCTTGAGAGTGATGGCTGCTAATGGCTCATACATGGCTGAGTCCCTCCCCGGCCTTGTCCTATTTGGAAGTTTACTGACTCCGCCAAGGTTACAACCTCTCTCTAGGAGTAGCCTACATCTAATGACTAATAGATAAGTAAGTACAAAGGCTTGGCCCCTACTTAAATTCAGGACAACTCTAAAAGGCCATCCAAGCTTCAGCATTCCCGGTGGTATCTGTTGAGACGTCTGTCACAACTGCGGCGCGGTTCAACTTCTCCCACTGCTCAGTCCTTCAGTCTTACCCCCACAGGTGTTGTTTCCAAGCATCCTCCCTGATAAACTTCCTCCCTGCATATCTCCCGATCAGAGTCTGGGGCCAGAGAACTGAGCCTGTGACACCCTCTTTAGAAAATAGGTAAAACCTCAAATTTACAGTAAGTAGGGAATTCTGATGTAAAAGGAACTAAGTGAGAGGAGCATGTTTAACAGCTTAATTATTAAAATATGAAATGTTACATATTTACTTCTTGTTGGGCAAGAACAAGAACACTATTATGTGGTGACAAGCTGGTCTTCCTGAGCTTCATCTGCTATTTAATTACGATGTCATGCATGGTATCAACTTGTGTAAAAAAGTCAATTGCACACTTTCTGTTTTTGTTTTTGGTTTTTTTTTTTTTTTTGGCCGTACCATGCGGCTTGCGGGATCTTAGTTCCTTAATCAGGGATTGAACCCGCGCCCTCAGCAGTGAAGTGCAGAGTCCTAACCACTGGACCACCAGGGCATTCCCTCAATTGCACACTTTTATTTGAACAAGTAGACATATACAAATAGAATTCCCATTAAAAACAAAAGAAGTTCAGAGCTACCGCCTTCTTCATCATTGAAACATTTTATAATAAGTTCAAATACATATCTCACAGAGTTGTCAGGAAAAGCCTTTTTCCTGAAGTCAGGGCAAAATCAAGATAATTTGTCTACATAAAATAATGCACTGGAAATATTGATATAATGTGTTAAAATTTGGAATTTAATGCCTTCCAATATGATGTTTAATTTTTTAATAGTTAAAAATGTTTTTTAATCAAAGAAATCTAAATCAAACCTTTGTTGGAAGCCTGAAATACCTTCCCCAAACCCTAGTCTTCCATTTAACAAAAACTACTGCTCTGAATTTTTATTACCTCCATATCTTATTTTTTAAATATGTATGTGTGTTATTTGGGCTTTATCTCTAGTAAAAAGAAACTTTTTCCAAGTTTATAACTTAAGTTTATATTATAACAACATAAATTTATAATTATGTTAAATTAAGCATAAAGTAATATGTGATGTAAATCATAGGCTCTCCTATTTAAAAGGATGCTACAGATGCATATTTATTCTCTTTATTAACATGGAAAGATCTTCAAACTATGTAGTTAATTTTAAAAGTGTGATATAAACCAGTGTGTAATATATTATCCTAATTTGTATTTGTTTTTGTAAAATAAAAATATATAACATACTAAAAACAACAATATACAGAAAACATTTCATTCAGTAACCAAGTCCTATCCATTCTGCATGGATCCAACACCTAATGATCCTACCCTAGATCAAGCTCCTATTCTCTCACCTGGTTGTATTGCAATGGGCTCCCAACTCCCAGCCTACCCTGAATCCATTCTCTGCTGTAGGAGTGACCTTTCTGAAGAACTAATCTGATTTAATCTACATTTTTTTGAACAAATATTTGTCATCCCAGTGAGTAATTGCTTGTTTGATGATTTTTAAACTTTCGGTTTATACACTCAGTGAGTTAATATACACTGAGTTGATTTATGGTTTTCAAGCACTAGACCTGCTCATTTTGTCGTGGGTTTGTTTTCAGAGAAAATGAAAGAAGTTAACACAAATGTTAATTCTAAACTTCCCTAAATAGGAATCTTATTAATTAATAATTCCTATTAAGAATTAATGATTCTTGGGCTTCACTGGTGGCGCAGTGGTTGAGAGTCCGCCTGCCGATGCAGGGGATACGGGTTCATGCCCTGGTCCGGGAAGATCCCACATGCCACGGAGCGGCTGGGCCCGTGGGCCATGGCCTCTGAGCCTGCGCGTCCGGAGCCTGTGCTCCGCAATGAGAGAGGCCACGACAGTGAGAGGCCCGTGTACAACAACAACAAAAAAAAAACAAAAGAATTAATGATTCTTATTAAGAATCATTTCTGTTCTATACCTTTTCTTGAATTTGGTGACCTCAGGATTAAAATGTATGTTTTAAATTATTTTCCTTTTTGAATAATTATAATTTTTTTCATTTTGATTATTTTTTACTTGATTGAAAAAATATCAGCCACCAGTATTAATGAGCCAACCACCCTATGGCAAAGTATGAGAAAAATTTGTAGATGATCTCCTTCCCTGCCTATCCCCCATCTCTAAAGAGAACCAAGAGCATTAGTTAGTGATCAAAAGTTATTCTGATCTTGCTGCCTAATTAATAGTTTAACAGGAATTTTGTTACCATGGATGATTGAGGCAGTATTTAGACTAAGAGCTGAAATATGCCTTTGCTTTGCCTCTGTGCTATGGCTGGAAGAAAAATCAACTAAATGAATTTTTTTAATAGACATTAGAATGAGAATAGAGCAGCCTGAGTGAGATGCAGCTGGGGAATTGCTGTCCATGTAGTTAAAGATTGCCAATCAGGAAAAAGCAAGGTATAGTGGAGCAGAGTCAGTTAAGCTCTGACACTTAGCTATGTGGCCTCAAACAAGTTAATCCAAGTCCTCTGAACATTGATTTCCTCACGGTTGAAATGAGGATAGTAATGTTTAATATCTTACAGGGTCATTATGAGAATTAAGGTATTTTAAAGCACCTACCCTGGAACATAGAAGACATTCAGTATATGATAACTGTTGCCATTATTTCATTGTTGCTGTTATTGTTGCTCTTTAGCTCTTCATACTGCTGGCAGAAATAAGCAGTATTTATAGGTTCTCCTGGCCTGTCTGAGATCTCAGTAGGGGAAGAAAGGATGGAGAAGAAGAATGGAGAAGTGAAAATAGTAAGAGAACATAGAAGAGAAGGAAAACTGTAATGATAAGAAGTAGTAGAATACTTCTAGCAATTGCCATGGTATTCTAGAATATTAACTCAGCTTTGCAGTTGGTAATAATAATTTTATTTTTCTTCAGGATCATCAGTTTGACTATCGTGGTAAAAGACTTTAATGCTACTAACTGAAAAGCTTAGTTTATTGGAAGGTGTTTTTATTTGTGGTCCACGCTAGACATATCTTGTTTATGGCTTGTAGATATCTGGGCCAGACATGGGCTGTTATTCATTACCAACCATGGAAAAAGAGGAGTTTAGCCAGTTTGGGTTGCTTAGCAAAGGGATGATTAAGTTACTTGCAAACGAATTGGTGTTTATTTATCCTTGCATAACATGTAGTGTTTGCCTCCATTAAGGGAATTGATAATAACCCTAGCCTGTATTTCAGATAAGGAGGAAGAGGGAATTCAATGTTTGGCCTAGTTTCCCTTCCCTAATTACACTCCTAAGTATTCTGTTGTAGTTAAAAGCTTATTAGGTGTCTACAGCATTCAAAATGAAGCAACATTTTTAAGTTTACTTCTAATATCTTTTTTTTTTTTCTTTTCAAGATTGACGTCTGGTCCTGAGAACACACTTTTCCACTATGTCGCTTTAGAAACAGTGCAAGGGATCTTTATTACTCCTACCCACGAAGAGGTGGCACAGCTAAGTGGCTCTATCCATCCTCAGCTGATAAAAAATTTCCATCAGTGTTGTCTCTCCATTCGTGCAGTTTTCCAACAAACATTGGTTGAAGAGGTAGGGCACTGCTATAAATATAATTTTCTGCCAGTTTATTTCCAGACCTCTAAATATTCTCTCTAAAACTCTTTAATCAATATGTCCAGCAATGACTGTTTTCATTTATTTTTTTTAACAGTCATTCCATCTACCTTGAATGCCAAAGGATTATATTCACTGTACTTAACTTTAAAACTTTGTTTCATAATTCTGAGTTTGATGTCCCGGATTACTATTTCAGGAAACGGTGGACCTGTGTGTTTTCTATAGCAAAGTAGAACATAGTAGTTTGTAATGTAAACTTGCCTCCCATATTTGACCCAACCATTTCTCGGACAGTTATCTTTACCACTTGGTAACTGATAATTCTTTAAGTGTTCTACCAGCAGGATAAGGTATTTTGGAACAAAATGGAATAAAGTATAGCAGTAGGCGCAATACTGTTATGTTTCAGCCACTTGGCTTGTTGGTTGGTTGCTTGCTTGCTTGCTTGCGTGCTTGCTTTTCAATCCAGGATGAAGTTTCATTTAATATTGTACCTCTGGATAAGCAGTAATGTTGTATACAATTAAAATATCAAGTAGATAGTTTTAATAGCAGGGAAAGATAAGTATTGATTTCTTGAAAAGGATAAACATACAGAAGTTTACTTGTGACTGGTCAAACATCATACTGCCAAAAAAAAAACCAAAACTCCCTGAAGAATGATTGTAATGTACATAGCAATACGTGTACTAAGGATACTAAATTTGTGAAGAATTTAGGCTTAAAGGTAGAAGAACATTGGGCTGGGAGTAAGGAATCCTGGACTGAGCCTTATAAATTCTTCCTGTTTTCTCAGCTTAAAGTGAGTGAGCTGAATTATATCATCTCTTAGAACTCATTCAGCAGTAAAATTCTTTGTCTTACAGGATTTCTTCTTCGAGCTATCAGAAATTGGTATTCAACAAAATGTTGTGTTTGACTATATATCTCTATGTGCTTTGCATTCTTAGGCTCCTCCTTTCCTGTTTAACATACTGATAGATTCTATAAGGTTTATTTCATTAACTTATTTAGTAATATTTGGTAATATAAATTAGGCTTCCCCATATTATTTAAATATTGAGGTACCTACTACACACCAGATACTACTCAAGATGCTGGGGATACAGCAGTGAACAAAACAAAGTCTCTTTCCTCATGAAGCCTGTATTCTAACAGGGGAGGCTAATAAATTAGCAAGCAGTGTAATATATCAGGTAGGGTAAGTTTCAAGAGGAGTAATAAAGTAAGGTTGAGAGGTGGGGGTAACTATTTTGAAAGATGCCTCTGATCATGTCAAGTAATATTTGAACAGAGACCTAAATAAAGTGAGGGACCAAGCCATGTGGCAGATGTGGAGGCACAGCTTCCAGGTAGAAGGAACAGCAAGTACAAAGCCACAGAGGTAGGGCGGCTGAGAGAGCCCTGGAATGGGCTGAGTAGGGAGAAGAGTGGTAGCAGTTGAGATGGCAAAGGTAGCAGGGCCAGGTCATGTATGGCCCAATAGATTAGAGAGTCTGGGCTTTGTTTGGAAGAAGATGGGAGGTTCTTGGGCAGTTCTGAGCAGAGCAGGGACATGATCCTTAGTTTTGAAAGGATCACTCATGCTACTGTGAACGAGCTTGTAGGGTAGAGAGGGTGGAGGCAGGGACCAGTTAGGAGCTGTGGAAATTCTCAAAGCAAGAAGTCAGTGGCTTCTGGATCTTGAATATATTTTGGAGGATGAGCCAAAAGGATTTGCTGATGTCTTAAATAAGTATTTTGAGAGAAAGAGCAGAATCAAGGATCACTCCACTGTTTTGGCCTGAGCTTTACAAAAAGTCTTTATATTCCAAATGAGTCACTGGTTTGCTAATGATTTACTCAGTGGGAAATTTAGAGTATGCTTCAGAGGAAGAGACAATACTGCTTTAAGTATATGTGTTTTAAGTATATTACAAAATCATCTATTCATTTAGTAACTCATTAGTAATCTGTTCATTACTGTGTATCAAGCACAGCTGCTTTCAAAGAATACAAAGATGAATAGCGTATTTTGTCTGCCCTGGAAAAGAGATTTTAATGCACTGGGAAAAACAAACCTATAAACTGATGATATAATATAGCGTATATATATACGCTATATTATATAGCGTATATAATATAATATAATATAGCGTAAATACTAATAAGGTAGGGCTGTGAACAAAATGTTCCCTTGGAGAGTCAAGAGAGACTTTATCCGTGAAGTCTCTTTTAGGAGATGGTATTTCAAGTAAGTATGAGGGGACTTCCCTGGTGGCACAGTGGTTAAGAATCGGCCTGCCAGTGCAGGGAACACAGGTTCAAGCCCTGGTCCCAGAAGATCCCACATGCCGTGGAGCAGCTAAGCCCGTGCGCCACAACTACTGAGCCTGTGCTCTGGAGCCTGCGAGCCATAACTACTGAGCCTGTGCGCCACAACTACTGAAGCCCGCACGCCTGGAGCCCGTGCTCTGCAACAAGAGAAGCCACAGCAATGAGAAACCCGCGCACCGCAACAAAGAGTAGCCCCTGCTCGCTGCGTGCAGCAACGAACACCCAACACAGCCAAAAACAAATAAATAAACAAATAAATAAATGTATAAAAAATAATATTAAAGTAAGTATGAGGAAGAATAGAAATTTTCCTGCAGGTAAAGAGAAGAATGTCATTGCAGGCACTTAAAGTATTACGATCAACCAATTCAAATCTATATATAAAACGTTTTAAAGTAACACTATTAATACCAGTTAATATTAATAATACCTATTAATTTACAGAAGAAGAAAGCACTAAATGGTGGAGATCATTCAGGTTCTACAAATTCAGTGTCTTCTCTTAACCCTGTGAAAGAACATGGTGTATTGTTTGAATGCTCACCTGAAAACTGGACTGATCAGAGAAAAACACCACCAGTTATGGCTTACTGGGTAGTAGGGTAAGTGGAAAAAATATTAAGAAGTGACAGAAAAGTGGTAATGGAGATAAACATGTTCAGATATAGGCATGGAATTATTAACCTAACTATAATATTTTAATGTATTTTAGAATTTTATTTCCTAAGTATCTCCTTTAAATTGCTCCCAACTCTTTTTCTGTTAAAAAAAAAAGAAGAAAACTTATTCAGTTATCTTACAAAATTGTATTAGTCATACACTAAAAGGTAATGAGTCTACACTTTCACTGCTATTTCCTTCTCTCTGTCCCTACTTCTTTTCTTCCCTCTCTCCTCCTTTCTTTCCCTCTTCTCTTCCCCTCTCCTTCTCCTACCCCCAACTAACTACAAGACCCTGCCCTCCCTGGCCCCTGCCCACCTGTCTGTTTCCACCTCCTGTCACTCTCTTCCTCCGTCCACTGTGCACAGTCACATTGGATGGGGGATGGTCTACTTCTTCACCTTTGCATATCTGGCTCCTGGATATTCAGACCAGTGCTAGCGTGCCATCCCCTGTTAAAGAGACAAGCCATGATCTCTTGCCCACATTAAAGTGGCTACTTGGTTATTCTCTGTTCTATCACCCCTTTATTCTTAATTTTCTTGTTTGTTTATGATCTTTCTCCCCCTCACTAGAATGTCAGATTTATGAGGTCAGGAATTGATCTGTCTTGTCCACCACTGGCACCTGCACCTGGCACACAGTCACTTGATAAATATGTAAGGATTTAGTAAATGGAGCTGTGCTTGGCAAAATGTGGTGGTGGGTAGGTGGACTGGCACACGCAAAGCAAAACACAGTCATTGCATCTGATGGTCTTACATCTAGCAGAAGAAATATGAAACATGCTTAAATACCTATGTATATATGGATGCATATTCTATGGAGATAGAGAGAAAGATAGCTGGCTATATATAATAAATTAGGTAATACAACCAAACACTCTGGGAATTCCAAGGAAGGGGGGGAAATCTAAGCTGAGATTATAAAGAAAGGCTTAGAGGTTCCATTGATCTGCTTTAGAAAATTAATTGGATTTTGGATAGAGCATTCTAGGAAAAGGATGGGATGAATAAAGATCCAAACAGGGGAAATCATAAGGCATGGCAGTGAGTAGACTGGTTTGCTAGAATGGTAGGGGAATAGCATATGCAAAGATGAAGTGAAAGATCAAGCTGGAAAGCTAAGTTAGGACCACTGCAGAGAGCCTTCAATTCCTGACTAAGGAATTGAATTTTGAGGAAAATATTGAGCCACTGACAGTTCTTTGAGTTGCGGTAGAGAATTGGTGGAGGAAGGAGCACAGAGTAAGGTGGGACTAATGTTACTGGACACCATCATATAGTACTAAGCTGTATGACAAATGCTTTACAAAGGCTATCCAAAGCAGTAATTCCCATGTGCTGGTCCACGGGATTTAGAATCACCTGAGTCACTTATTAAAATCAGAGATGCCTGCACCCCAACCCAGACCTACTGAACCATAATCTATGGGAGTGGGACTCTGTATGTTTAGTAAGCTCACTTGTGATTCTGATGTGTAACCAACCAAGCTTGGGAGCATCAGCATGATCAAAACTCAGTGTAGTGTGATCAGAGCTGTGCTATTGGAAGATCAAGCTGGGAGCAGCAAATGAAAACAGTGTGGACACAGGAGAGAATAGAGATAAGAAGACCAGTTAGGCACACATGCAGGTGTACAGTGGAGCCTTAACTACATTCACAATTGGAATTGAAAAAAATCAATAGGTGTTGAATTATGACAATGCTGATCTATGTAGAATAGAGAAATTTAAGGAAGTCAGGCAGAACTACACCTGATTTAAATGGCTTGATTTGTATACATTAGTATTGATTAAATAGACTAAAATTTTAACTCTTTAAGACAATCAAAGTTTCAATGTTAATCCCAATTCAATGTCTAATAACTATTGTACTTAGAATGATGGTACACCATTGCTGTATTGTAATAATAATGACTACATTTAATACTTTAAAACTGAGGGACATGATTATACATATTGGTATAATAGGCTTTTTACACTCTGGAAAAATAAACATAATTGACCTAAGGCATATATTATTTATTTTATAATAAATCCAGCTGCATTTCCCCCTACTGTAGATTTAGATTAGTGGTTTTGAATTTACTACTTATTCTTTCAGAAACAAAAAAAATTAAGTAAAATAAATTGAAGAGTTGGAGTCTTTTTCCTTTGTTTTTTGTTTTTGGAATTTCTGAAATGAGTGTGTTCTTTTCCTCTACAGGAGGCTCTTTCTTCATCCCAGACTTCAAGAACTTTACGTCTGTTTTCATGACTCCGTCACAGAAATTGCCATTGAAATGGCTTTTAAATTGTTCTTTGGATTAACCTTGTAGCTGTGTTTTCTTGATGTACAGCAACACTGCACAGACCATAAAGTAGTGTTAGAACTGCTGAAATCCATTCACAAAGAGATAAGGTTTAACTTCGTTCCACTGTTCAATACTGAACATAAGATTGTTAAAGACCGGGATGATATGCTGCTGGATTTGATGCACTAAATCTTATTGTGAGACTTTTGAAGAAGATACTTGATCAAAATATGAAGAAGGGATTGTTAACTTATTTCCATTTTGGTATATACCATTAATTTATTTACTAGTTTGAAATAATGTGATGTGTTTTATGTAAAATTAATATAGGAATGTTTATCTGGGAAAAATACCCAATTCGTTGTATATTTTTCTCAAGACTAATATTGATATCTGGCGAAACAATCATGAAATTGGGAGGAGGTGACCAGGTTCTGTAACTGATTAGTGCTGTGACCATGAGCAAGTTGTTGTACCTCTGTGAGCTCAGAGTTTTCATGTACAAATGAAATGATTGCTTTGAGGTGTCTAAGTATATGAAATGATTGCTTTGAGGTGTCTAAGTATAGACCCTCTTAAGTATAAAATGTGCAATTTTTTCCCTCTTGCCTATTGTTTGGTACCTAAATTTGTAATGTCCAAGTACTGATTGCTTCTTAGATCAGATACTTTTCTTTAGTTTAGGTGTTTTAGTAGATACCTCACAGTGGGGGAAGAGAGGAGTGAAAATTAAACTTCTTTTTTTATTTATTTGATTTTCTTTACTCTTCCAGGTCAATTCTGTTTTGACTAGGATATATTTTTTTAAACTATTTGTCCATAAACTTTCATTGTTTTTCTCTTTGTTGAAATATATTCAGGTATACACACACATTTTATGCAAGTTCATGAATTTTGGGAAAGTTGTATGTAAACCTTTTTAAAAAACCTAGTCATGTTGAAAACACTGAAAAAGCTGACTAAAAAAATTCTATGGTGACTTTTTTTGTTCGATACAAATTTTTGCCTTACAAGTATGGATCATTATGTATTGGGTTTTCCCAAAGGGGGACATTTTAATGAACAATAGTTTACTTGACTTTGAGTAGAGAAAGAAAAGTACTAAGATGAGAATTTTCATTGGCTGTCAGAATTTGGTGGATTGAAAGAAAGGAAGAACATGACAATTCTTAATTGACATTTACCCAACGGATTCTACTGAAGTCTCAGATGCCCCCAAGACTTTAAAATACTGGGTTCTTTCTTCTTCAGGACTTAACTTTGGAAGGCAAATTATGTTGGCACATCTAAAGCCAGTCCCTGCCTTTCCCCTACCTCAAACGTGAGACCTCCAGCTTACTCTGAATTAACTGCAAAATGTAGTGGATGCACCATTTGAAAGATTTGGTCTTAGAAGAAACACTATTATCCCTCTGTCATGAGTTTAAGAGATTTTCACCCAGGCGTTTAAGATGCAAACCACTATACTTGTCCCATTAGTGACTTGTGGGCCTTAATTTTGGCATTCAAAACAGGGAAAGAAACTTTGGTTCTTGAAATGTAGAAAATGGCTTGCAATATCCTCCCCCTTAAGATTATAATATTGGTCAAATGGTAGATAGACTCTTTACTACTGTCTTAGGACTGCTTGTGTACATATATAGGTATTGAGGTATTATTTAAAAGTATTTAGTAAATGTCTTAAATTTCTTGATATGTCCTCCAAAACACCATGAGCTATTTTTAATACTGAGAATTATTCATAAATGCAGCTATTGATCACCTCAGATTTTCAAACAGACTGAACTAAGACTTGGGATTTTACCATCAGGAACTTTTTGTTTCATTTAATGAAATTTTGGTTTGTTGAACTGCTTTCCTGGTGTCAAAGAATCATGAGACCACCATTTAATAACTGAAATAAAAAGACAAAGCAGACTACTGATGGTAATAAGGGCGAAGTCATTTGCAACATTGTAGATGTGCTCTGTAATGACCATGTTGCAGAGACATTGCATTTTTAAGAAATAAAACCAAACATTATCTTGGCTTTTATCTCTAAATGGATATCAAAATAAGCATTATAAGTAAACTTAGCTGCCTATTTTTCCATATACATTCAGATTCACATCTGAAAGTAGATCAGTCTGATTATTAGACAAGAAGTGCCTATCTGCCATTTTATTAAATAAAGAGGGACAAAGAATACTTCAGCAGATATAGAAGCATTCTTGAGTTGGAGTTTATTAGCATCCTGCAAAAGTTCTTGTTTACCAAAGACTGTAATGCAAAAGCCTATATAACCAGCATTAAAAAAAAAAAAAAAAAGTCAAGTGCTGTCTTACCACCATCATATATTTTTTAGCCCCACAAAATTACATTTTAGCTTCTAACCCCTTTCTCTTTCTTTATCGCTCTTTGTTTCTTTTGGTCAGGTTAGAGAAGAGAATGTTTCTTATTTGTGCCAAGGGACCCTTGATGGTGATGCATGCTGGCAAGATAGTAAATTTGCAGTGCCTGCTTTTTTATATTTCTAATACAAATGGGAAAAGCTATGAAATCAATTTACTAGGTTTGTCCACTCTGAACATTCTTGAAAATAATATTGTGAATAATCATGTGTTGTCTGTGTGATTTCCCCCTAAATAGTGCCTGGCATATGCTATGTGCTATAAAAGTGTTAGCTGCTGCTACTACTACTACTACCACCACCATTTATTGTTATTATTATTAAATATCCATTGGTTGAAAACCATGGAGTCAGCTAAATCATACCTTCTACTGTACAAAATTTTGGAAAGCTAAGAAAAAGTATTCTGCACTAAACACTTCTAAAACGATGACTTATACTTTGGATATTTTAAAATATATTATTGAATGTTACTAAAACTTTAATCTGTATACTAAACTGTGTGGAAATAATTTAATTTTGTAGAGTTGTACTTCTATATTCTATATAATTGAAGATATTTTTATACTATATTGATAGTTTTTAATAAAGATGGTTTAGAGGTTTGTTTGCAGTTGTGTTGCCTTTTTGTCCGTTCATCCTACCCTACAAACATTTATTACATTTCTGCTCTGTACCACGCACTGTTCTGGATGCCAGAGATACAGCAGTGAACAAAACAGCTAAAAATCCCTACCCCCATAGAGCTTATGTTCCCGGGGGAGAGGTAGGCCACAAGTAACACAAATAACTATGTTGACAAAAGCTAAGAGAAAAAAAAAAGTGAAGCAAGAAAATGAGATATGAAGTGTGGGAGACAGGGTGGCCAGGGAAAGTGGTGCTGAGGTGATCCCACATCTCAAGTAAGTGAGGAAACTAACCAAGCTGATTGCCAAGGAAAGAAGAGTGAACAGTGCAAAGGCCCTGAGACTCTATACTTTCAACATATAAATCACCAGGACTTTTTTCATTCCCTAAATCAGTAAATAAAATACAATGCAGCAAATTAAACATTTTCAGCTTTATCTATTGAAAAGAGCTGATTCAGAGCTCTTAATAGGGTTAAAAAAAAAGCTACACTTCTAAGTACTTTCACTTTTGCTGTCTCCTAACAAAGAATACATGTCAAAAGTAAGCTAGAGGATATCATAAAGGAATATGCTATGAACATGCCAACTATGGGGTCAAATGTCAGGGGAGAGGGGCAAGGGAGGCAAGAAAGGAAGGGACAGAAAATTGCCCTGGGAAGCAGCAGAAGACTTGCTTTTGCGGCCTCCGAGATACTTACTTTCCCTGTGACCAGAGATGGTTCTGTTGACCTCTCTTGGCACCTTAAAAAGACAGTCTGGCTTGGAGTGTGATTCAGGCAATTCACCCTTTAAATTTCTCCCTAAGTCCTCCGAGTTACCTTAAAAGAATGAAACATTCCATTTTTCAGATTTTTGCAGATAAAATGCCCATCATTTCTTGAATTTGCAATGGGTTTCACAAAGGATTTTGAAGTCAACACAATGAGAAGACTTTAAATTTTTCAAGCTAGGAATAATGATTAATGCAATTGCTTCATTAAGATTACTCTGGCAGCAGCATGTAAAATGTAGAGAGACTCCGGCTGAAAAACCAGTTGAGTCAAGCCACTATGGAAAGGAAGGTAGCACCAAACATGGTACCAGTAGGACTTGCCAACTAGCTTTATGTGAGGTAATCAAAATATTAACAGAATTCCTGCTCTGGAATCCTTCTGGCCTAAATATTTGGTTTTTTTATTAGTGACAAGTACTATTAAAAGTGTTCGGACACACTTAAGATAATAAAGAAACAAATGTAACAAGTTCAAAAAAGCCAGTAACTTATCTCACATTTTATAGATGTGTTTCAAGACTGCAAGTCCTACAGAGTAAGAGATGATAAGATGGAATCTTCCTTTATTAGAAACCATCAAACAAGCTGTAAAGAGGAATCAGGAATATATTCTTTTATTAATAATACTAAGACATTATTTGCCTCTTTCACTCATTAGCATACAGTGGAGTTCTCCACCAGCTACATGTTGTGTGATATTGCAGCAAATGGAGTGCAAAAGCAGCTATGTAAATCCAGCTGTCTTTTATTAAGCCAGACATTTAAAAAGACTTTCAAAAATATAAAACAAGGCTGTTCCCACTACGTTTTTTTTTGTTTGAAAATAGTTATTTTTTATTTTAAAATGTTTCTTACGTAGGGGTTTACTATTGTTACTTTAAATGAGTTGATTTTTAAATTTTTCTGTTTCAATTTCTGAAATGGTTAATGTCAACACTATCACCAAAACAGAAGCTTCTTTGTGGTCTTCCAAGAAGAGTGAAAAGAGATCCTAAAATCAAAGTTTGTGAACCACTGTTCTCGAACAGGTCATTGATTCTCAACCCTGCACATTAGAATTACCTGGGGAGGACTTCCCTGGTGGCGCAGTGGTTAAGAATCCGCCTGCCAATGCAGGGGAACACAGGTTCAAGCCCTGGTCTGGGAAGATCCCACGTGCCGTGGAGCAACTAAGCCTGTGTACCACAACTACTGAGCCTGTGCTCGAGAGCCTGTGAGCCACAACTACTGAAGCCCAGGTGCCTAGAGCCCATGCTCCACAACAAGAGGAAGCCCAGGGGCAGCAATGAAGACCCAACGCAGCCAAAATTTAATTAATTAATTATTTCTAAAAAAGGAAGAAAAGAAAATACAAGGCTTAAAATAAAAAAATCTAAAAAAAAAAAGAATTACCTGGGGAATTCAAATTCAAATACAGACACCAGGGCTCACTTCTAGATATCCTGATTTAACAGTCAGGACCTAAGCCAATCATCAGTTAGACTAAACACTCCCCCACTCCCCACCTCTGAGTGTGCAGTCTGGCTTGAGCACCACTGCTCTATACAGAATTACCAATTTAAATAAAATACAGGAGAAAGAGGAACATCTTGTGTTACGGGGTGCAGTCAGTAAAACCAGACAGTGACTAGACAAACGACCCCTGCTAAATTAGACGAGCAGAAATTAAAGCAATTTCTAACAGAAGGTGTAAGGCAGCGGTCCTCAACCCTTTTGGTACCAAGGCCCAGTTTCGTGCAAGACAATTTTTCCAAGGACAGGGAAGCTGGGGATGGTTCAGGCAGTAAGGCCATCGATGGGGAGCGGCAGATGAAGTTTCACTGGATGGCCCGCTGCTCACCCCCTGCTCTGCCGCAGGGTTCTTAACAGGTGGCGTCCTAGTACCTGGCCTAAGGGTTACCCTGGGAACTAAAACTAAACTCGGTTAATCCCACACAGTTGGTTTACTGCTCTGTCCTGGTTTGGGCTACTAAATTTCCTTATACAGAACTGGTTCTCCCGCGACCGTTCCCGCACCTTCCTGGGTCAGAACCCACTGGCCTCCTAGCCCTGCCTGCCGCACGGACAGCCCCACACCAACACTTGCCAAGACACTTTTAGAGACTTGCACCACGCGGAGTAGCCACGTGTCGGGAGTCACGTGGCCGGCGCCGGGTGGCGGAAGGCGGTTGGAGGCGCCTGCGCAACTCCGCGACCCCGGCGCACTGGTTTCCCGGCGTGCTGAGTGCCGCTTTCCAGTCGGGACGACGCTGAAGCAGTTTTTGGCTTCCCTTCGTCCGTCTCTCCCGCTTTCGTTTTGAGCTTCTGCTGCCCGATTTCACGTCCATCGTCCCACCATGCAGCGTGTACCTCCGAAGAAGAAGCTGGAGAAGAAGGTGGAGAAGCAGCTCTTTGACGCCGCGTCCTTCAGGAAGGACCTGCTGGCGGGCAGGGTGGCGGCGGCTGTATCCAAGACGAAGGTGGCGCCCATTGAGCGGGTAAAGCTGCTGTTGCAGGTGCAGGCGTCGTCCAAGCAGATCAGCCCGGAGGCCCAGTACAAAGGCCTCGTGGACTGCCTGGTCCGGATTCCCCGTGAGCAGGGTGTGTACACGAGGCCGCCACACCAGTCTCTCCCCGCGCCAGGTCAGCTTGCCAGAAAAGCGGGTGGGTGGGCCGGGCGGGGACGCTTGCGGGCGCCACGGCCATGTTTGTCGGTGATGAGTTTGTTTTCTTTGCCTTCGATAATTCAATTTCTTAACCGGTCTAAGAGGCTCTGCTTTCCCAGGGCCAAGAAGGCCTACACGTGACCAGTCCTGGGGCAAGGGAGACCACCACCTTCTCTTTCTCTAATTTTTCCCTTCGCAGGAGGCTCTGCACCTCTGTGCACCTGTGTCTGGCTCAGGAGGAAAATGGTTGACCTCCCCGTATTGGGGTAGATGCCATCAGGCCCTTGGCTGTATGTTAATAGGTGCTTTAAGTTGCTTAAATATTTGTTGAAATAATACGTTTAAGAGAAATATTCCAAATATGGAAGCATTGGGGCCTCTCAGTATCTAGTATGTATTCAGTGAAAAGAGGTTCTGTTTATTCTCAAGAACTACTGAAGACCAGGGCTGAGACCAAGGAGGCACTCACATCTGCCCAAATTTTAGGGGGACGCCAAAAAAAAAACCTCAGTAGTAGAAACAAATAACATTTTAATGCAGTATTTTTAAAAATCGAAATTAATGCGAAAAACCCATGATGAGCAATATATAAAAATTTTAAGTAAAGACGGGATCAGTATTAATTTTTATTTTTTTGCGTCAGGCTCTGTTTTTACTTAAAGTTTTGATATTTTGGTCCCTTGTGGAGTTTTTTTCCATTAATACTGAAATGATTTCAAGGAATAGATAATGAAAATGCTTTATTAATCATTCAGTGCCCTCCTCTTACTGAATGGCTCCTTAAGTTAGCTAAGTGGATAAGAGGATAAATTGATCAGAAATTTTCTGATATAGTTGGATTCAATTGAAACCTCTATATGAACTCTAAAAAGGAAAGAGGTCTATTTATTGTGTATTCTGAACAAGAAGTGTAGTGGCTTCAACTCCAGTGCAGTCCTTTCTTTCACTCCTAAGTCTAGGGCAGGTTACTCTTCCTCCCATAAAAAAGGATTCCTGGGAACTCCCTGGTGGTCTATTGGTTAGGACTCCTCACTTCCACTGCAGGGGGCACGGGTTCAGTCCCTGGTCAGGGAGCTAGGATCGCGCAAGCAGAGTATTTCAGGTTGAGGGTAGACTGTTAAGGCATCATCTAAACTGTGGATTTAAAGTGCCCATCTGGGAGCTGAGTTTAGATCTTTAATGGTAAGTGAGTGGTTCACATCCTCTCACTCCCATTTATTTTATCAGAGCAAGCTTCCCATGTCTCTTCAGAGAAGTAGGAGCCTCTTTATTATTTGCTAATCTGCTTTAAATATTCAGTCAGGTAAAGTTAAATATTCTGGATAGATTGTGCTGACCAGTGCTAAATCGTTTTATATTTTAAAGTTTTTTGTAGTATTTAAACCTAAATTTATTCCGTATGGCTCTTGTAAATTGAGACCATTATGAATAGTATTCTGGTTCCAGCTTTCTTTAAGCAGAATTTTAAGAAAATGTTTTCTAGTATATACAAGGCCTTGTTATGAGTACACCATGGTATATGCTATGCTAGAAGATTAGTAATACACAACAGGGATAATATTGCCATCTAGGGGCATTTTTGGAAACTCGTAAGGAATTTTTTGTTTAACACAAGGATAGAGGGGAATAATCCTTAACTGCAATGATATGAAAGGCAAAATCCAGGGCTGCTAAACATCCCGCTGCTGCTGCTGTACACGGCCAGTCCTACACAACAAAGACTTGCCCTGCAACCTCATGACTCAGATCTCCCACTGGACATTCACGTAGCAGTAAAACCTGTTTATGATTATCTAAGCCTAGAAACTAACTCTTATTTACCTATAAACACAAACTGCCTGGGGCAGAATTCTAGTACACAGTGATTCCAGTAATGCAGCTGTCTTGTAAGTAGAGGAAAGATTGTACTTTGTTTTATTCAGAATTTTACTGAGAGTTATTCATCATTGTGAAAACTCATGTTAGCAGTCCTGTGTGTGATATTTGGTCACCACTTATATCATCTGCATTTTTTTTTTTTTTTTTGCGGTACGCGAGCCTCTCACTGCTGTGGCCTCTCCCGTCGCAGAGCACAGGCTCCGGACACGCTGGCTCAGCGGCCATGGCTCACGGGCCTAGCCAGTCCGCGGCATGTGGGATCTTCCCGGACCGGGGCACGAACCCGTGTCCCCTGCATCAGCAGGTGGACTCTCAACCACTGTGCCACCAGGGAAGCCCATCTGCATTTTAAACTATTGAATTCATGATGATTGTATAGATATATTTATTAAATATAAATATATATATATTTTCCAAATGTCAACGTGTGTCTTAAGCACAACTGATTGATTATAAATAGAAGCAAGCATCGGACTGTTAAGTCTATGGTGTGATCACGCCTCACCAATTTACTAAGTAATATATATGTTTTATTATAAACTCTTATTTTTTCTTTGTATATAGCAGAAAGGGCATTATATTGATTTTTTTTAGAACTAGTGAAGAGGTCATTGTCTTTGAATTCTATTTCTAGATAGTAAAGGAAGCATTGTAAAATATTTATTATGTATAGAAGACTTGAACCTGGTAGCGCTGAGAATCACTGTGCTAAATCATTATGGAACTTTCCTAGGCAATCATATTCTGAGGCTGTTATTTTCTGGAATTTACCTTCTGTCTCTTTTGTGAAAGTCAAATACATTGCAGTCTCAGTGTTCTGAAGTTTCTCTTGTTTTTCCTGTTTGCTCGAGTTTTACTGATAACTCTTCCTTTCTTTAGGCAATGTGGAATAAGCATAAGAGACAATGAATTCAGAAGGTACAACAAGATGCTCTCTCACTATCTTCTTACCTTATCTCTTTCTTTACACCTCAAGGAGAGAGCTTTTCATTCTTCCTCTGAACATAGCTTTAAACATTTCCTTGGGTGTCTTTGATACTTTTTATAAGCTTTCCTTGGCTTATGAAAGCTTATGGATTTATCCTGACTAATGCTTTTTTTTTTTTTTTTTTTTTTTTTTTTGCTGAACGCGGGCCTCTCACTGTTGAGGCCTCTCCCGTTGTGGAGCACAGGCTCCGGACGCGCAGGCTCAGTGGCCATGACTCACGGGCCCAGCCACTCTGTGGCATGTGGGATCTTCTCGGACCGGGGCACGAACCCGTGTCCCCTGCATCGGCAGGCGGACTCTCAACCACTGTGCCACCAGGGAAGCCCCTGACTAATGCTTTTTAAAAAAATTATTCTATTCTTTAGTTGGTATTATGACCTTCCAACTTTGTATGTGTACTTTTATTTAGTACTTTTTAAACCTGTATTACACAAATAATGCATGTTTACTATAGAAAATTGAAAAACATAGAGAAACAAAAAGTTTTTTTAAAGCACTGCTAACATCACCACAGTTAACATTTTGGTGTCTGTGCTGTGATTTTTTTTTTCACTGAGCAAGCTATGCATCGGTAAATATATTTTAATTAATATAATTGTTTTATTTAATATATTGTAACATAGGCTTTTAAAGATACTATTTCTAAACCTCATTTTTAAGACCCTACCAGTACTCTTTTCTCTTTTAGGTATTCCTGGCCATGAATTCATCAGCTGTCTTTAATCTGAACTTTTCCAAATATATTTTCCTGAAGGCTAAAGCAGGGAGGTTTTTATATCTTGAAGAAGATATTTTGGGGTATGGAAAGAAAATGTTAGGTATATGTGTTATCTAAATAAAATGGGAATATAAACTTTACTGATATTTAGTAAATGAATTGGCACTGGCACCTATGGTTGGCCAAATGTCAGTTATATATCACAGGATGCTAAGGTATCCTGAAAAAAAGAGTAGGAGTTACACAGGGTAAAGGGGATAACAGGTACCCTTACTCAATCATTGTATACTGAACATATTATAGTTTATGTTGGCTCAGTTAAATGGATTTATATAGATAAGAAGACTATTTGAATATTTGAAATTGTCAGGAATACTATTTGAAATATAGATTCACATACACTATTTTTAAGAATGAACCTCACCCTAAGGGTGCCTTGAGATAATAGCAGATGATAGTATGAAAACATCATGATTAGAAAGATATCTGAAAATACTGTTTTTTAACTATTAAAACAAATGCTCAGTTGTGCCCTAATATCTAAAAGTTTTCCCTGACCATCCTATCTAAATAGCCCTTCCTCATTCTCCAACTACATATACTATTTTTTTCTTGTGGCCACTTGACATATTTATTTGTTCATTGTCTGTCTTTCTCAAAATGTAAGCTCCATAAGACCAAGAACTTTGTTCCTATGCACTTGGTACCAAATAAAAGGTTTTTAAATGAATCTTTTTTTTTTAATTTTTATTGGAGTATAGTTGATTTACAGTGCTGTGTAAATGAAGAATCTTTATCTCATTCTTTAATTTCTCTTTTGGATATGTTTTACAAATGTATGTAACAGGGTAGTATAGTAGCAAAGGTATATTATTTACATTTTTAAGTATGTACATATTTGAGAGTCATGATTACATTTTTTAACTGATAGGCAGACTGTCAAAGCATGTTGGAGCCTGCTAGTCTAGAATATACAGTTGACCCTTGAACAACAAGGGTTTGAACTGTGTGGGTCCGCTTACACATGAATTTTTTTTCCCCCAGTAGCAAATACTACAGTACCTGATCCCTGGTTGGTTGAATCCATGGTTGCAGAACCGTGGATATGGAAGAACCACATATAGGGAGAGCTAACTACAAGTTATTACTTGGATTTTTGACTGCATGGATAATCAGCATCCCTAACCCTTACGTTGTTCAAGGGTCAACTGTATACCCAAACATGCCTAGCATTTCCATTCTTGGCTAGTAAGTGGACCAGTAAATGGCCCAGTAACTTTTTCCCATTTTCCCATCAGTTCTGTATTAATTCTTAATTATTTTCTCAGAATTAAGTTCAGAGTAGGTTTTTCTCACCCTTAAATTTTGAAGAGATTATTTTTACTTAACAATTAAGTAAAAAAAAAACTTAGATGTTCTGCTATTAGCAGAGAAATATACCACAGCCCCTATGTTTGTCTCTGTCAATTTTGTGATTATATATTAGGAAACTCTCCTTTTGTTCTGTGTGACTAGAGTCAAATACTGCTACATTTGCATCACACTTGCTTTTCCCTTGTTTTATTCTGACCACTACTGTTTTTATCCAAAATGGATTTTTACCTAGAGGCAATAGAGATTTAATAGCTCTAGGTCTGGAGTCAGATAGATCTAGAAAATTCTGAAGTTAAGTCCCAACCTTTCCCTTACCTTGTAACCTTGAACAGTTTTTATTTAACCTCTCTCAACCTCAGTTTTCTCAGTTCTATACAAGGTATAATAATATTACCTACCTCATATGGAAGTTGCGACGGTTAAACAAGATAATGCCTGTAAAATACTCAGCCATGTGTCTATTGCATAGTTAGTGCTCAATAAATTTTAACTCTTTAATCATTTTGAATACATTCCTAAATTTAGAAACATGTATTCCTCATGTTCATTTGTAAATGAATGTATTTGGGATAAATTTGCATTACATATAGATTTTTGTAATCTATCTAAAGAACCTACATAGTACACAGTGTACTTAAAGTACATTTGAGTAAAACCTTGAAACCTGGCCCCCAGAAATAATATTTCTATAGAAGATGCATTCAGAGTTCCACTTTGAGGTTCCTCCTCTTTGTACTCTTACTAAGGACATTGGAACTCCTAAAAGCATGGTACAGCAGTGAGATGCAAAGAAGGGAATAAGTTTTTTAAGTATGATCTGTGGAAAAAGAGGCTAAAGCAGGGGTTTTTAACCTGATATCTGTAGCTCCAGGGAATCCATGAATCCTGAGAAATACATGCAAAAGTATTTTATGTGTGTGAGATACTTTTTCATATATAACTCATTAAGAGCTGCCACTGTTATACTGCTAGGGATTTTTTTATTTCTAGATTTTTCACTGAGACATTGACAATTGTTTTGATGAATCCTCTAGGTTTTTTCATGCAAATACAATTTTGCTAAAAGGAATACATTCTTCTGTCAATGCTAGCAAACCCCTTTAGTCATTAAATCTGTCACTCTGTCATGGTCTCGTTAATATGCAGATGTCTTTGTCATCAGAATCTTCCATTTATATTCAGTACATTAGCCAAAGTTACAAACCTTTATACTATTCTTATATTTATATGACACTCTTTTGTGAAATAAATATTAATTCAGTACTATAATCATAATTATATAATTATAACTAATAACTCATAATCTGAAACCTGTAATATCTCAATACCATCTAGCTGAATCAACCATTTCAAAAATGACTATTAATAAATAAGAGCCATGTATAAAATGGGAATTCTAATACGTGATACATGTATTAGAATTCGTGATACATGACACTTTTTAAAACTCAGTTTATTACTTTGGGTTTTTTTTTAAAACAAATGATGATTTCAACTTAAATCCCATTTGATCAGATTGGCAGTTCTTTAGCCAGTATGTTCTTCTTTATCCTTTTAAGATCCTCTGCGAACTTCCGGGGAAGATGGCGGAGGAGTAAAATGCGGAGATCACCTTCCTCCCCACAGATACACCAGAAATACACGTGGAACAACTCCTACAGACCACCTACTGAACGCTGGCAGAAGACCTCAGACCTCCCAAAAGGCAAGAAACTCCCCACGTACCTGGGTAGGGCAAAGCGGAGAGATTCCCGCACAGAGGATCGGTGCCGACCGGCACTCACCAGCCCGAGAGGCTTGTCTGCTTGCCTGCTGGGGCGGGCGGTGCTGGAAGCTGAGGCTTGGGCTTCGGTCACAAAGCAGGGAGAGGACTGGGGCTGGCGGCGAGAACTCAGCCTGAAGGGGGCTAATGCGCCACAGCTACCCGGGAGGGAGCCCGGGAAAACTCTGGAGCAGCCGAAGAGGCAAGAGACTTTTTCTTCCCTCTTGGTTTCCTGGTGCGCTAGGAGAGGGGATTAAGAGCGCTGCTTAAAGGAGCTCCAGAGACGGGCGCGAGCCGGGCTAAAAGCGCGGACCCCAGAGACGGGTGTGGGACGGTGGGGCTGCTGCTGCCGCCGCCAAGAGGCCTGTGTGCGAGCGCAGGTCACTGTCCACGCCGCCCTTCGGGGAGCCTGTGCAGCCCATCATTGCCGGGGTCCCGGGTTCCAGGGAAGGCTTCCCTGGGAGAACGTACGGCGCGCCTCACGCCGGCTTCTGCCGCTGCAGGCTCGCCCTGCACTCCGTGCCCCTCCCTGCCCCCCGGCCTGAGCGAGCCAGAGTCCCCAAAGCGGCTGCTCCTTTAACCCTGTCCTGTCTGAGCGAAGAACAGACGCCTTCCGGCGACCTACACGCAGAGGCGGGGCCAAATCCAAAGCTGAGACCCGGGAGCTGTGAGAACAAAGACGAGAAAGGGAAATCTCTCCCAGCAGCCACAGAAGCAGCGGATTAAAGCTCCACAATCAACTTGATGTACCCTGCATCTGTGGAATACATGAATAGACAACAAATCATCCGAAATTGGGGAGCCAGGAGTCAGTGCTGTGCCTCTGAGGTGGGAGAGCCAACTTCAGGACACTGGTCCACAAGAGACCTCCCAGCTCCACATAATATCAAACGGCGAAAATCTTCCAGAGATCTCCATCTCAACACCAACACCCAGCTTCACTCAACGACCAGCAAGCTACAGTGCTGGACACCCTATGCCAAACAACTAGCAAGACAGGAACACAACCCCACCCATTAGCAGAGAGGCTGCCTAAAATCATAAAAAGTCCGCAGACACCCCGAAACACACCACCAGATGTGGACCTGCTCACCAGAAAGACAAGATCCAGCCTCATCCACCAGAACACAGGCACTAGTCCCCTCCACCAGGAAGCCTACACAACCCACTAAACCAACCTTAGCCACTGGGGACAGACACCAAAAACAACGGGAACTACGAACCTGCAGACTGCAAAAGGGAGACCCCAAACAGTAACATAAGCAAAATGAGAAGACAGAAAAACACACAGCAGGAGAAGGAGCAAGATAAAAACCCACTAGACCTAACAAATGAAGAGGTACTAGGCAGTCTATCTGAAAAAGAATTCAGAATAATGATAGTAAAGATGATCCAAGATTCTATTGCCAAGATCCAAAATCTTGGAAATAGAATAGACAAAATGCAAGAAACAGTTAACAAGGACCTAGAAGAACTAAAGGTGAATCAAGCATTGATTAAAAACACAATAAATGAAATGAAAAATACTCTAGATGGGATCAATAGCAGAATAACTGAGGCAGAAGAACGGATAAGTGAGGTGGAAGATAAAATAGTGGAAATAACTGCTGCAGAGCAAAATAAAGAAAAAAGAATGAAAAGAACAGAGGACAGTCTCAGAGACCTCTGGGACAACATTAAACGCACCAACATTCAAATTATAGGGGTTCCAGAAGAAGAAGAGAAAAAGAAAGGGACTGAGAAAATATTTGAAGAGATTATAGTTGAAAACTTCCCTAATATGGGAAAGGAAATAGTTAATCAAGTCCAGGAGGCACAGAGAGTCCCATACAGAATAAACCCAAGGAGAAATACGCCAAGACACATATTAATCAAACTGTCAAAAATTAAACACAAAGAAATCATATTAAAAGCAGCAAGGGAAAAACAACAAATAACACGCAAGGGAATCCCCATCAGGATAACAGCTGATCTCTCAGCAGAAACTCTACAAGCCAAAAGGGAGTGGCAGGACATAATTAAAGTGATGAAGGAGAAAAACCTGAAACCAAGATTACTCTACCCAGCAAGGATCTCATTCAGATTTGATGGAGAAATTAAAACGTTTACAGACAAGCAAAAGCTGACAGAGTTCAGCACCACCAAACCAGCTTTACAACAAATGCTAAAGGAACTTCTCTAGGCAAGAAACACAGCAGAAGGAAAAGACGTACAATAACGAACCCAAAACAATTAAAATGGGAATAGGAACATACATATCAATAATTACCTTAAATGTAAATGGACTAAATGCTCCCACCAAAAGACACAGATTGGCTGAATGGATACAAAAACAAGACCCATATATATGCTGTCGACAAGAGACCCACTTCAGACCTAGAGACACATACAGACTGAAAGTAAGGGGATGGAAAAAGATATTCCATGCAAATGGAAACCAAAAGAAAGCTGGAGTAGCAATTCTCATATCAGACAAAATAGACTTTAAATTAAAGACTACTAGAAGAGACAAAGAAGGACACTACATAATGATCAAGGGATCGATCCAAGAAGAAGATATAACAATTGTAAATATTTATGCACCCAACATAGGAGCACCTCAATACATAAGGCAAATACTAACAGCCATAAAAGGGGAAATCAACAGTAACACTTTCATAGTAGGGGACTTTAACACCCCACTTTCACCAATGGACAGATCATCCAAAATGAAAATAAATACGGAAACACAAGCTTTAAATGATACATTAAACAAGATGGACTTAGTTGATATTTATAAGACATTCTATCCAAAAACAAGAGAATACACATTTTTCTCAAGTGCTCATGGAACATTCTCCAGGATAGATCATATCTTGGGTCACAAATCAAGCACAAATCTTAAACTGGTAAATTTAAGAAAATTGAAATTGTATCAAGTATCTTTTCCGACCACAATGCTATGAGACTAGATATCAATTACAGGAAAAGATCTGTAAAAAATACAAACACATGGAGGCTAAACAATACACTACTTAATAACGAAGGGATCACTGAAGAAATCAAAGAGGAAATTAAAAAATACCTAGAAACAAATGACAATGGAGACACGACGACCCAAAACCTATGGGATGCAGCAAAAGCAGTTCTAAGAGGGAAGTTTATAGCAATACAATCCCACCTTAAGAAACAGGAAACATCTTGAATAAACAACCTAACCTTGCACCTAAAGCAATTAGAGAAAGAAGAGCAAAAACATCCCAAAGTTAGCAGAAGGAAAGAAATCATAAAAATCAGATCAGAAATAAATGAAAAAGAAATGAAGGAAACGATCGCAAAGATCAATACAACTAAAAGCTGGTTCTTTGAGAAGATAAACAAAATTGATCAACCATTAGCCAGACTCATCAAGAAAAAAAGGGAGAAGACTGAAATCAATAGAATTAGAAATGAAAAAGGAGAAGTAACAACTGACACTGCAGAAATACAAAAGATCGTGAGAGATTACTACAAGCAACTCTATGCCAATAAAATGGACAACCTGGAAGAAATGGACAAATTCTTAGAAATGCACAACCTGCCAAGACTGAATCAGGAAGAAATAGAAAATATGAACAGACCAATCACAAGCACTGAAATTGAAACTGTGATAAAAAATCTTCCAACAAACAAAAGCCCAGGACCAGATGGCTTCACAGGCGAATTCTATCAAGCATTTAGAGAAGAGCTAACACCTATCCTTCTCAAACTCTTCCAAAATATAGCAGAGGGAGGAACACTCCCAAACTCATTCTACGAGGCCACAATCACCTTGATACGAAAACCAGGCAAGGATGTCACAAAAGAAAGAAAACTACAGGCCAATATCACTGATGAACATAGATGCAAAAATCCTCAACAAAATACTAGCAAACAGACTCCAACAGCACATTAAAAGGATCATACACCATGATCAAGTGGGGTTTATTCCAGGAATGCAAGGATTCTTCAATATACGCAAATCAATCAACGTGATACACCATATTAACAAATTGAAGGAGAAAAACCATATGATCATCTCAATAGATGCAGAGAAAGCTTTCGACAAAATTCAACACCCATTTTTGGTAAAAACCCTGCATAAAGTAGGCATAGAGGGAACTTTTCTCAACATAATAAAGGCCATATATGACAAACCCACAGCCCGCATCGTCCTCAATGGTGAAACACTGAAACCATTTCCACTAAGATCAGGAACAAGACAAGGTTGCCCACTCTCACCACTCTTATTCAACATAGTTTTGGAAGTTTTAGCCACAGCAATCAGAGAAGAAAAGGAAATAAAAGGAAACCAAATTGGAAAAGAAGAAGTAAAGCTGTCACTGTTTGCAGCTGACATGATACTATACATAGAGAATCCTAAAGATGCTACCAGAAAACTACTAGAGCTAATCAATGAATTTGGTCAAGTTGCAGGATACAAAATTAATGCACAGAAATCTCTGGTATTCCTATATACTAATGATGAAAAATCTGAAAGTGAAATCAAGGAAACACTCCCATTTACCATTGCAACAAAAAGAATAAAATATCTAGGAATAAACCTACCTAAGGAGACAAAAGACCTGTATGCAGAAAATTATAAGACACTGATGAAAGAAGTTAAAGATGATACAATAGATGGAGAGATGTACCATGTTCTTGGAATCGAAGAATCAACATTATGAAAATGACTCTACTACCAAAAGCGATCCACAGATTCAATGCAATCCCTATCAAACTACCACTGGCATTTTTCACAGAACTAGAACACAAAATTTCACAATTTGTGTGGAAACACAAAAGACCCCGAATAGCCAAAGCAATCTTGAGAACGAAAAATGGAGCTGGAGGAATCAGGCTCCCTGACTTCAGACTATACTACAAAGCTACAGTAATCAAGACAGTATGGTACTGGCACAAAAACAGAAAGATAGATCAATGGAACAGGATAGAAAGCTCAGAGATAAACCCACGGACATATGGTCACCTTATCTTTGATAAAGGAGGCAGGAATGTACAGTGGAGAAAGGACAGTCTCTTCAATAAGTGGTGCTGGGAAAACTGGACAGGGACATGTAAAAGTATGAGATTGGATCACTCCCTAACACCATACACAAAAATAAGCTCAAAATGGATTAAAGACCTAAATGTAAGGCCAGACACTATCAAACTCTTAGAGGAAAACATAGGCAGAACACTCTATGGTATAAATCACAGCAAGATCCTTTTTGACCCACCTCCTAGAGAAATGGAAATAAAGACAAAAATAAACACATGGGACCTAATGAAACTTAAAAGCTTTTGCATAGCAAAGGAAACCACGAACAAGACCAAAAGACAACCCTCAGAATGGGAGAAAATATTTGCCAATGAAGCAACTGACAAAGGATTAATCTCCAAAATTTATAAGCAGCTCATGCAGCTCAATAACAAAAAAACAACCCAATCCAAAAATGGGCAGAAGACCTAAATAGACATTTCTCCACAGAAGATATACAGACTGCCAACAAACACATGAAAGGATGCTCAACATCTTTATTCATTAGAGAAATGCAAATCAAAACTACAGTGGGATATCATCTCACACTAGTCAGAATGGCCATCATCAAAAAATCTAGAAACAATAAATGCTGGAGAGGGTGTGGAAAAAAGGGAACACTCTTGCACTGCTGGTGGGAATGTGAATTGGTACAGCCACTATGGAGAACGGTATGGAGGTTCCTTAAAAAACTACAAATAGAACTACCATATGACCCAGCAATCCCACTACTGGGCATATACCCTGAGAAAACCATAATTCAAAAAGAGTCATGTACCAAAATGTTCATAGCAGCCCTATTTACAATAGCCCGGAGATGGAAACAACCTAAGTGTCCATCACTGGATGAATGGATAAAGAAGATGTGGCACATATATACAATGGAATATTACTCAGCCATAAAAAGAAACGAAATTGAGCTATTTGTAATGAGGTGGATGGACCTAGAGTCTGTCATACAGAGTGAAGTAAGTCAGAAAGAGAAAGACAAATACTGTATGCTGACACATATATATGGAATTTAAGGGAAAAAAATGTCATGAAGAACATAGGGGTAAGAGAGGAATAAAGACACAGACCTACTAGAGAATGGACTTGAGGATATGGGGAGGGGGAAGGGTAAGCTGTGAGAAAGCAAAAGAGAGGCATGGACACATATACACTACCAAACGTAAGATAGATAGCTAGTGGGAAGCAGCCGCATAGCACAGGGAGATCAGCTCGGTGCTTTGTGACCGCCTGGATGGGTGGGATAGGGAGGGTGGGAGGGAGACGCAAAAGGGAGGGGATATGGGAACATATGTATATGTATAACTGATTAAATTTGTTATAGAGCAGAAAAAAAATAAACTGGTAAAAAAAAAAAAAGATCCTCTGCAAGTAGTCTGTTGTTGTGTTCCTATAAAACATGGTCTAGAAAATCAAATCTTATTCTTCAGTATCATTTACACCGTCACATTTTATTTTCAACATTTCTCTTCCACAGGTCTGACCTCAGAAAATAAAAATGCTTAGCTATGTTATTAAATGTTTTTTATTAACTATGAAGAACTTAAAAATCTCTAAAAATACCTCCAAACGTTAGATTCACCAGCTTCCCTCAGTAATTCAATGTGGCCATAACTAGCAAGAAATATTCCTTTATAATTTGCTTATATTTCTCATGTTTTAAGATTTTTATTTTGCTTCCATTAAAGAAAAATTGTTGACCTTTCTTAGTACAGAATTTGTAATTTCTGCCTACAACTGAATGCCTTGTAACTGAATCAGCTGTGAGGACTGAGATTTCTTGGCTATTTATAAACTTCTTAATTGTCTTTGTGCAACTGCTTTATATTTAGCTTGGGATCACCAATATTCAGTGTTTTTTCCCACAAAGTATAGTTATTTAACAAATAAATATATTTCCCTTTGTGTGTTTATCTAATCTAACTTTTAGTTTCTGAGCACTGGGCCCAGTCAACTGAGATTATCTTCATTTGTATTTTTATCTTTAGAAGACTGATTCTGGGTATCCTATTCTCCCAGCTGGGACTAAAGGTATCCTATTCAGAGTAGCAGGGTCAAACCATCTGTAAAAACAACTATGGGTCATGAAGGGCTAGCCTGTTGTATTCCAGGGCAGCTATGGATTATAAAGGCAGTTCTGAATTATCAGGGTAACACAGTGACTGAATTATAAAGTTTGGTCATTCCATGGAGATTTGAAGTGGGAAGATTATTGACCTTGAAAGTTTCCTACTATCTCTCCATCAAGCCTCTGGAGACTGCCTTGAATTGTAAATTGATTCTTTTTTGGCTAGATTTTAAAATATAAAGATAAGATTCTTTTATCCCTTTCTCATTCTCAGGAGTGTAGACACAAAACAGTTTTGTTCCAACAGCCTTGTTACCATAGGAATTGTATTTTATGATTTGGAAATGAGGCTAAGGATTACTAGCTTCTCTGACAAACACTAGTAAGCTCTGTTTTTCTACTACTAAAGACCCCTATATTCAACTGGTAATGCTTTCCATAGGTTTTTAGGCATTCACGGCTTCCTATTGGAAATTAACAAAATTGAAATGGGGTACGTGGAATTAACACTGCCTTTTTTCTTCAGTTGGAGACACATGTAAACTTTATTTTTTTTCTCATGAGAAAAGATGTTTTAGATAGTTCAAACAGCTAAGTTTGTTAAAGCTATGCACATTATTTAATAATAATAAAATATAAGTTTATATTTAGTATATTTTCTTTTGTAGGTTTCTTCAGTTATTGACGTGGCAATTTGGCAAATGTTATCCGGTATTTTCCAACACAAGCTCTAAACTTTGCTTTCAAAGACAAGTACAAACAACTGTTCATGTCTGGAGTTAATAAAGAAAAACAGGTAATTCTTGTTTATTTTATTTTGTTATTTTTTAATTGAATGAAAGATTCTTTAAATTATATAGTACTTTGCAATTTTCAAAAGTTTTACACACATGATTTCATATTGTCTCATAGTAATCCCTTTTTTCTGCCACCCCTGTCTGCCCTTCCCCCTTCCTTCTCCCCACTGGTAACCACTAGTTTGTTCTCTATATCTGTGAGTTGCTTCTTTTTTGTTTTATTCATTAGTTTGTTTTATTTTATAGATTCCACATATAAGTGATATCATACAGTATTTGTCTTTCTCTGACTTATTTCACTTAGCATAATGCCCTCAAAGTCCATCCATGTTACTGCAGATGGCAAAATTTCATTCTTTTTTATAGCACAATAGTATTCCATTGTTTATATATACCACATCTTCTTTATCCATTCATCTGTTGATGGACACTTAGATTGCTTCCATACCTTGGCAATTGTAAATAATGCTGCTGTGAACATTGGGGTGCATGTATCTTTTAGAGTTAGTGTTTTTGTGTTTTTTTGGGTATACACCCAGGAGTAGAATTGCTGGGTCATATGGTAGTTTTATTTTTAGGAAAAACAGGTAATTATATTTTAATATCTCTAAAATTTTTTAAGAAGTAGTTGGATTTGTCTTACTTGAGGGTTTTTTTTCAGTTGAAGTATAGTTGATTTATCAATACAGTGTTGGTTAATTTCTGCTGTATGACAAAGCAATTCAGTTATACATATATGTATATATATACATTCTTTTTTATATACTTTTCCATTATGGTTATTCCAGGATATTGAATGTAGTTCCCTGTGCTATACAGTAGGACCTTGTTGTTTATCTGTTTTCTATAAAACAGCTTACATCTGCTAACCCCAGCCTCTCCCACCTTCCTCCCCCACACCCATCCCCCTTGGCAACCACAAGTCCGTTCTCTATGTTTGTGAGTCTGTTTCTGTTTCATAGATAGGTCCATTTCTGTCATATTTTAGATTCCACATACAAGTGATATCATATGGTATTTGTCTTTCTCTTTCTGATTTATTTCACTTAGTATGATGATCTCTAGTCCATCTTCCTGCAAATGGCATTATTTCTTTCTTTTTTATGACTGAATAGTATTCCATTTTATATATGTACCACACCTTCTTTATCCATTCATTACCTGTGGGGTTTTATTTGGAGAGGAGGTGCTCAAATGGTGGAAAAAAATAATAGTTAAAGCATAGTAACTGTTAGGGACTTCCCTGGTGGTCCAGTGGTTAAGAATCTGCCTTCCAATGTTGGGGACATGGGTTCGATGCCTGGTTGGGGAACTAAGATCCCACATGCCACAGGGCAACTGAGCCCATGCAACACAACTAGAGAGAAGCCCACATGCCACAACTACTGAGCCCGCCTGCTCTGGAGCCCATGCACTGCAGCTGCTGAGCCCACGCACTCTGGAGCCCGTGCACCAAAACTAGAGAAGTCCACGAGCTGCAGCTACTGAGCTCATGTGCTCTAGAGCCCGTGCGCCACAACTAGAGAAGCCTGCACACCGCAACAAAGAGTCCATGCACCGCAGCAAAGACCCAGCGCACCAAAGTAAATAAATAAAAATAATAAATAAATAAATACCTTTAAAAAAAGATTAGTAATACCTGAGAAAAAACATAGTAACTGTTATCATACTATAATATGTATTAAGTTATAGAAATGACATATGGAAAACATAGAATTGTATTAACTTTTACCAGTTTCTCTAAACCTCTTAACACAGTTTTAATAACTAAGAGATGTTTTGTCTCAATGCAATATTTCTCTGAATAAATATTAATTTTAATGTAATTTACATTTTATAATTCCTATTCTGCTGCACTAGAAAAATTCAGCATTTAATCTGGTTTTGATAAGCAAAAAAAGCAGTCAACAAATGTGTATTTCCTAATACTGAAGTAATTTATTTCCTAAAGAAGCAAATTGTTTCTTCTTTATGACTGAGGCTCTATTTGGCTGAAATTAAAGTGTGTAGGAAGATCAAGTCAAACACAGGAAAATGATAAATTCAACTTAGAGAATTCTCTTGTAAAGCAACTATATTCCAATAAAAATTAATTTTAAAAAAGTTAGAGAATTCTCTTTTTTTAATCACAAAGGTGCTTTTTCTTTTCAAGTAATCACTCCCTTGGTTATAAAATCTCATTTTCAAAATTTCCTACTCGTATGAACTATGTGTCATTTGTCCTGGTCTCTATTTGTTTTGTTACCTCCGTATACACTAGACCACCTACATTACTGTCAAGATCTTCCCCTCACCTGCCCTTATAAAGTCTCTCTACCCCCTCATCCTTTGTCTTTTTCTCTTCCTCCAGCCAACCAACCAAGCTGTCCTAGCAGATTCTTTAAAAGCAACTATTTATGGAACATTTCTTTGTTGCTATTTCCATTAATTTCCTTTTAGACCCCTTATTTCCTTTATTGAGTGCTTTGCGCTATCATGTAGTTGGAGGTATAAAGGTAACAAAGAAAATTCTTTACGCTTAGATTCAGAAGATCTGGATTTAGGTCCTGGCACTCAGCTTATTTAGCTGTGTGAATTTTTGAATATCACCTCTCTGATCTTTAGTTTCCTCATCTGAAAATTGGACATAAGAATACCTACCTCATGAGGTTTAGATGAGACTAAACATGTAAAGGCACATAAAGTGCTTACAGTAGTGCTGTGCTTTTTTTTAAGTAATTGGTATTTTTTTTAATATTTATTTATTTTTGGATGTGTTGGGTCTTTGTTGCTGCGTGTGGGCTTTCTCTAGTTGCCGTGAGTGGGGGCTACTCTTCATTGCGGTGCGCAGGCTTCTCATTGCGGTGGGTTCTCGTTGCGGAGCATAGGCTCTAGGTGCGCGGGCTTCAGTAGTTGTGGCACACGGGCTCTAGAGCACAGGCTTAGTAGTTGTGGTGCACGGGCTTAGTTGCTCCGTGGCATGTGGGATCTTCCCGGACCAGGGCTCGAACCTGTGTCCCCTGCATTGGCAGGCAGATTCTTAACCACTGCGCCACCAGGGAAGTCCCAGTGCTGTGCTTTTATGGTAGGCACTCAGAAAAATGTTTCTGTCATCTTTACATAACAATTCTAATAGTTGGAACTTCTCTTGACTAAGAACCTATGTCAGAGGGTCCTCAAGACCATCTTCACATTCAGCGATTCACTAGGCCTCAGAGAACTCAGAAAAGCTGTTATACTCATGGTTTATTACAACAAAAGGATATAGATTAAAATCAACAAAGGGAAAAGGCACATAGGACAAAATCCAGGAGAAACTAGGTGCAAGCTTCTAGCTGTCCTCTCCTCGTAGATTCACCTGGACAGCACTTAATTCTCCCAGCAATAATGTATGACAACACATATAATGTGTTGCCAAATAGGGTTGCTCACTTGAGCCATGATGGCCAGGCTTTTTGGGGAGTCAGTTTCATAGGCATGTGTAATGTGACTGACCTTAGCTACTCAGTCTCCAGCCACTGCCCCCACCCACTCAAGAGGTCATACTGATATAGTTTAGCCCAAAGCATACAAAGGGGTGTTCACCATAAATCAAGGTTAGTATAAACCATCTGGTGTTACCCAAAGCTTCAGGCATATAAAGACACTCTAATTAGGTAGGATATTCCAAGGGCTCAGACGGTTATCTCAAAGGAACCTTTGAGTTTGAGCAAGGGTGGTCCTGAAGATCTTTTCAGTGTGTATAGGGTTTGGGCAACACAGGCCTGCTGAGTTAACTCTTTATTGAACATTTTCCACCCCATCTCCCCCAAAAGATAATTCCTATAAGACTAAGCCAAATGGAGCAATTAACTCCAGAATTAACCAGAAAATTTATGTTACTAACATCTATCCCTAACAGTGTAAATAACATGGCTCTAAAAGTTTTGAAGTTAACTTTGATCCGTGCTAAAATTCTGTAATAAATTTCAAATTAGTAGAGCCTGAGGTAAAAACATTTTTAGTATACCTATAAAGAGCATGCTATCTTGTTTAGAATGTAAAGGTATCAGTCACAAGTAATAGTGTAATGTTTAAATATATATTATTTACTAAATCTGGATACCAGTGACCCTTTTATTTCTCCCCTTGGACATCAAAATTGTATCCTATCTCTGCCCCCAACTCCCTGCCAAGAAAAGTGGGGGGAAAATAAAGAACTGAAAAAGAAAAGTCAATATTTTTGGTTTCTTACCTGGCCTTAAAAGAAGCAGAGAAGGTAGAAAAAACAAATACAGTGTATGTGATTTAAAAGTGGTTGATCTACCACAGTGAGGTATCTCTGCACACTTACCAGAATGGCTAAAATGGTGACAACACCAGATGTTGGCACGGATTCAGAGAAGCTGAATCATTCTTACATTGCTGGTGGGAATGTAAAATGATACTGCCACTCTAGAAAAGAGTATGACAGTTTCTTACAAACTAAACATATGCTTATCATACAGTCCAACTCTAGGGCACTTATCCCAGAGAATAAAAACTTCTGTTCACAAAAAAAGCAATGTATACAATGTTCATAGAAGATTGTTTCATTATAGACAAAAATTTGGGAATAACCCAGATTTCCTTCAACAGGTGAATGCTTAAACAAACTATGGTACATCACACCATGGAAGATTACTCAACAATAAAGAGGAACAACCCTTTGATAAAACAAATACTGTATAATCCCCTTAGGGAGCTAGAAAAGGCAAGTTCATAGAGACAGAAAGTAGAATAGAGGTTACCAGGAGCTGGGGGGGAGGGAGATTATTTAATAGACACACAGTTTATATTTAGCATGATGAAAAGTTCTGGAAATAGATAATAATGCTGCTTATACAGTATTGTACTTAATGCTGCTGAATTATATACTTAAACATGGCTAAAACAGTAAATTTTACGTATATTTTACCACAGTTTTAAAAACAGACTTTTGATACCTACAGAAACTTTGAATGCTAAGTGAAAAGAAGCCAATCTCAAAAATTATATTTGCTTTCTGATTTCATGTATATAGCATTAGTAAGGTGAGAAGATTATAGAGATGGAAATTATAATAGTGGTTGCTAGGAGAGAAGGAGGTGGCTATAAAAGGGTAGCAATGAGGGGTCTTTATCATGGAACTGTTCACCGTGGTGATTGGTGGTTACATGAATCTGCACACATGATAAAATGGCATAGAACTAAATATACACACAAATAAGTGTGTGTAACTGGTGAAATATGAATCAGGTAGATTTTTATCAGTGTTAATTTCCTCTGCTATAGTTATGCTAGATATTACCATTGGGGGAAATTGGTTGAAAAGTTTATAAACTCCATATGTATTAGGATGCATGTGAATCTGCAATTATCTCAAAGTAAAAGGTTTAAAAAAAATAACCATGGTAGGGAGGTGTGTGCCTACTATATACTGTTTCACTGAATTTTTACCTCATCCTTTGAGGTAGTTATTTTCATCCCAAATGTACAGATAAGGAAAGCAAGACAGAGCTTAAAGCACTTACCCTAGTCATGTGTTCATGTCTTTCTAACTCCCAAATTTAGTTCTTTCTATTGCACTCTATTCCTCTCTCAGCTGAGGTGACTAGACTAGATGAGTCTTAGCTGAACTGGGCATAAAATATGCCTCTGCCACTCCTTAGCAGCTACCAGCACAACCCTCAGCAGAGAAGACTAGAACTTCCAGCTGTCTTCCATGCCCAGACAAACTGTTAGAAAGAACTTTGGTCTCAGGGTATTTGTTCTTGGAGGCATCAAGTCTGTTTATCATCTGTCAACAGTTGAAAATAAACAGGATTATTTTCCTCCAAACCCCCTAGACTCTTTTGTTCTCCTCTCCTTGCCTGACTCTTTTTGATGCCCTCTCCTTTTACAGTATAGTAGTATCTGAAATTACTAACTTATAATTAAAAACTCATTTATGCTGATATACAACCTCTCCTGGGTCTGTTTTATTTTCAGGCTTAATTGTGGAGGGACAGACTTGTTACACAAACACTTGCAGGATTATCATTCAGCATAGATTCTTACTTCTTATCTCCCTCTCCTTCCTCCCTTCCACCCTCCCCCTTCTGCCCTTCCTTCCTTCCATTAGTAGTTTGGCCATACTATTTATACATGTTGTGCCTGCCTGCTTTTTCATAGGCCCCACTTTCACTAGCAGAGGGGTCCTCATTTGAATAATAAATTATATGATCATTCACCCAGAAAGTCATGGATCTGTTTTCTTTCTCTTATCTAGGAAGGAAAAAAAAGGTTAAATAGAATTTAAGATGTACTTTATAAATCTTTGTGCTGCATATCATATTTGGTTTGGTTTATTTGCTTGTAAGAAACAGAGACTTAAATTACTTCAAGAAAAATGGGTGTTTCTTGCAATGATACACTGGCACTGGAATTTGAACCAAAGACAGCTCTAGGGATCAAACTGTATTCTTTATCTTTGTCTCCCAGGTCACTTAGTCTATCTCTGTCTCTAATGATCTGCTTTTTGTGTGTGTTTGCTCTGTGTTTTCTCATTATTGCCCTTTTTTACTTACCTATATTTTCTTTGTTTCTTTTAAGTTCAGTGTTAATATCATAGTGATTCCTTCTAACCTTTCAGATGGTGAGAGGTTCTTTCCCTGAGATCCATGCATGCTTGAGGAATAACTTACACTAAAAGTATATGTTTATATATATGTGATTTTTATTGGAAAAGTATCTATAGGTTTCAACAGTCTCAAAGTAGACTGAAACCTAAAAAAATTATTTAATATCTTTTCCATTTCTGTCCTTACTGGTAACTGGCATAGAAATTCTGGAGTCAAATTCCTAAGACTTAAACTATGGCCCAGTTCTACTTTTTCTACCAGGTTACAGATCATCTTCTGGACTATGGATTAGCTGCCCTGGGGTGAGATTCAACCTTCTGGTCTAATCTCTGTGTGATTATGAACCGTGGCTACCAATACAGTAGAACTTATGAGTTTCACTTAAAAGGCACAATGGGAGTCTGAGTACCCTTCATTAAACAAATATTTATTGAATGCATTACTCTTACTCTGGACAAGGCCCCATGACTTGCTTTCTGAAATAAGCAAATGAATTAAGAATCTAGGCCTCAAAAAAATGTAGACAACCTAAATGTCCATGAACTGATGAATGGATAAATAAAATGTGGTTGTGAAATATTATTTGCCAGTGAAACGGAATGAAGTGCTAACACATGGTACAACACGGATGAACCTTGTAAACATGTTATATGAAAGAAGGCAGTCACAAAAGACTACATATTGTGTTATTTCATGTATAGGAAATGTCCAGAATAGACAAATCTGTAGAGACAGAAAGTAGCTTAATGGTTATGTAGGGCTCAGGGGGATTGGGAAGATGGGGAGTGACTGCTGGTGGGTACAGGGTTCCTTTCGGGGTGAAGAAAATGTTCTGAAACTGGTAATGGTCGCACGGCTCTGTGAATATGCAAACAGTCCATTGAACTGAATACTTGACGTGGGTGAGCTGTATGGTGTGTAAATGTATCTCAACAAGTAAAAATAAAAATAATAATTCTGGCCTGAAGAAATTTATAGTCAGTAGAAGATAAGACAAGACAGGTACACAAATAATTATCAAGTTAAAGTAGAAAGTGATTGTAAATACTATTTAAAAAATGAGAATCTGGAACATGTTGACACATTTTACATATTGATCACATGATTCACCTTTAATTCTCTGAGAGATGAAGTATTTATGGGGAGAGGGTATGATTACATGCAGTTTTGGGTGGGTTTTTATGGGAATCAGAGAATTCGTGGAAGAAATAGAATTTGAGTTAGAGCATAACTTGATAACTTTTTGTTTTAAAAAGATAGGAAGAAAATTTAAAAACAAGAAGGGCATTCCAGGCCAAGAGAAAATTGAGAGTTCCAAAGCATCTGAGACTTAAAATTGTTAGAAATAAGAGCTAGAGAAGTGAGAAACTGAGCTTGACTAGCTAGAATGGTTACTGTGGCCTTGTACCCTAGATTTTCTATGACAGTTCCAATTCAAATATTCCTTTCTTCTCCAGTGAGCTCTAGATGTTGAAAAGCAGTTTATTGGACTTAAGCAGGGCACATTTCAAATGTTTATCAAAAAGAACTTCAACAGCCCACATGAGCTAGTAGATCAATAAGGTTTTACATGCCACTCAACCACATTATAATTGATTTCTGCCAATTTACATGTTGGCATTTGAACATAATCTATATTTTTGAGCTACTTAAATTTATTTCTACTAAAACTACAAAGTGAAATTGTGGCATTATGATGTATTACTGTCCCTCTCCACTGCCGCCAAGAAGGGGAACCACTAAAGCCTCCACAGATGACTAACATTTTAGTCATAACTAAAATATATTATTAACAAAAAACTTTATACAGTCGAAAGAGCAGAATATCTTATGTGGCCTCTTTTGCTAACTTGGGCTACTTTTGCTGGAGGACATTAAAATATCTTGGAATTTCAGTATGTCAGCATCTAAGCTGTATCTCCCAGACCGCCTGGTAAGAAATAAAGGCTGCATGGACATGAAGGGAAGTATTTTGCATGATAATATATGCGTTATTATAGGTGTTCACTTTATAAAAGCAGTTTGTAAATCTGGCTTTTTAACCTTATAAAAACAAGGATGTTTAAAAATCAGATTCTATAGTTTAATAACCATGTTTTAATTAATATATTTCAGTCCTGGAGGTGGTTTTTGGCAAACCTGGCTTCTGGTGGAGCTGCTGGGGCAACATCCTTATGTGTAGTATATCCGCTAGATTTTGCCCGAACCCGATTAGGTGTTGATATTGGAAAAGATATGGGATTTTTAGAAATACTAACTCTTTCTTCTTTGTGTTTTTGAACATTGTATTATCTATTTTAGTTATGCTTATAACAAGTGTTGTATTCCATCTAAAAATTTTATTCACAACCAAATGATAAAGTTATAGAGCCTAAAGATTACTACTTTTTTCTTTTCTCTTAAAAGAGAGAAGGGGAAGGCCAATACTGTAGTAACAAAAAGAGTAAGCACAGAGACTGTTTATAACTTATTTCCAGTTTGTTTGTTTGTTTGTTTGTTTAGAGAGCCATCTCCTAGATCCCTTCATGCACTTAGTTTCCTGTCTTGACTGTGGCTCCTCTCTACATTAGGTGTATAACTCTCATCCTAGAGATTCCCTTTTCCTCTGTCCTTACTTATTTATCACATGTTTCTGTGTTTTTGTTATACCCTTGTTTTGGTAGATATGTTCTTTGATAGCTTTCTGAGAAGGTTGAATAGGAGATAAATTGAGATCTTGCATATCTGAAAATGTCTATGTTTCACCCTCTTAATGTTTGGCCATATGTAAAATTCTGGATTTAAAATTATTTTCTTTCACAATTTTGAAAGCATTAATCTGGATTCTAGTTTCTAATACTGCTCTTAAGAAATCACTCTCTTACTGCTGATCCTTTTTATGTGGCTTTTTTTCTTTTAATTACCGTATATCTCTGATGATCTGACATTCACAATGATGTATCTTTGTGTGAGTCATTTTCAGTAATTGTGGAGGTCACTCAGTTACCCCATGTGACTTCAACACAAGTTGGAGTCTTGTGTTGAGTTCTGAGGATGACAGAGGAGTAAGTCACTTGGCTACTCAGGGTGAGGTTGTGGATTTTGAGCATCCAGATGCTAATTTGTTCTCACCACAATAGTACTTACTTCCTCTAATTTTAAGTATTTCTGTGGTTATTGGAATCAAATGGCTCGCTTCTCAACAATATCTCCCTCTGCAAGAAATTAGGTTTCAACTTTCTCTGCTCCACTTAGTGAGTTACCATCCTCCACCTCCTTTCCATCTTGCTAAAATTTGTGGATTTTATTCTCGTCATGTACTCTTTTTTGCTTATTTGGCTTTAAACCTGTTTTTTCTTTATTATTATTTTAATAGAATTTCTTAAGGGAGCAGAGATTCTTTCAACGAGTATTATTGAGTGCGTGAGGTGAACCAGGCCCTGCTTGAGATACAGGTTGTGTATGTGTAATATACACACACATACACACACACCATATTAAACATGGAGCTCCTGGTTCATGTACCTTACAGTCTAGTGGAGATCATGAGTAGTAAAAAAAAAAAAAGAATAAATAACTAAAATATACTGTCAGCAAAAAAGTGCCATGAAAAAAATTTAGGAGACGAGAGTGACATCAATTTAGTTAAGTGATTAGAGAAAATGCCTCAGAAGGGGTGGCAGTTTGAACAAAGATGAGAATAGGAGTTTCATCTATGATGTTTAACTGGCATTCCAAATTTTTTTGTTATTGTTAAGAAACTGAAAATAACATATGTACCTTGTTTTAATTTCAATTCTATAGTTTTGTTTTCTCTCAAAATTGGGAGAACTTAGTTTATTTTGAAAGATTGTATTCTATATATAATATTTGTAAAATGTCAAGGAGTTCTAGGTCAAGGGAAAATAAAAACAAAACCAGCAAACACTAGAAAAATATGACACCTCATCTAAAATGCCAGTGATCCTTAAAGTTACTAGTTTTTAGCTTTGTCTTTTTGCTTCATCCGTCCTTCTGCTCTTCAGCTGAAGCAAGTTTTGCATGCCTAAGTATTTTCTGAATGCTGACTAGTAACTTCTCATAATTTTATTGAAATGTTTTAAGCCAGTCAGATTGCTTGAATTAGATTGCTTTTATAAGAGATTAATATTTTCAGTTAAAATATCTTAAGATACTACTTGACATCTTAATTATCTTTAAATGAATGGAACGGCACAAAGACTTGTGCCTTTTTTTTTTGTTATAAAGATTTCTAAATGTTAGTTCCAGATAATTTAAATCTGTAAAATGTTTAATTTACTTTGATTAAAGTGTTTATCTGATATAATGTTACTAATAAATTTTAAATGGCTTTATTTTAGGTCCTGAAGAGCGACAATTCAAGGGTTTAGGTGACTGTATTATGAAAATAGCAAAATCAGATGGAATTGTTGGTTTATACCAAGGGTTTGGTGTTTCAGTTCAGGGCATCATTGTGTACTGAGCCTCTTATTTTGGAACTTATGACACAATTAAGGTAATTTGGTACTTTAACTAGTATATATTAAATAAATTGTTTGTTTCTTTTTATTCTAATTAGTAATATGTTCAGCAGGTATGTTTACTTTTAATTATAGAAATCAAAATAAATGATGACATAAGAGATATTATAGCATTCTGTTTAATCATGACTTTGCCATAACCTAATTAAATTATAACTGTATTATGGATCTGACTTTGGATATAAAGCATAAATATAAACGTTTGATTTTTGTGCTGTTTGCACTGAAAGACTCAAATAGAAAACATGCTGATTAGGTTATATCATAATTAGATCTTTGGTATATAGGAGGGCATCTTCTAACAGAGTTTTTCTGATTTTACATTCATTTTATTATCACTTTTTTACATGCATATTATCAGTTTACTCTCATCAATGGAAAGCAGGCAAGGCATAATTAATTAGTTAAATATGATAAATGCTACTGTAGCTCAGTGATCTATTGGGTACTGTTAGATTTTGTATTGTATTCTCCAGGTTGTTCTGCAATTTGCCTTTTCAGTTCAGATGTAAATAGCACTTCATAAGGTAGGAAAGAGAAAGATTGTAATAATGGCTACCATTTTTTGAGGTATTACGTAGTTTTGAGAACCTTGTTAAGGACTTTATATCCTCACAGTGTTCTAGGATAGCTTTTAATATATCCCATTTTAAAGATAAATAACCTAGGAATGGCTAAGTAATTTATTTATGTGGCAAGCACAGGTCCCATGCTCTTAATCACTACATCATAATGCTTCTAAAAAGAAGCAATGAAATGAATCCCAGTATTATTTACTAAATAAGATTAAAACTTGAGGGAAATTTTATAATAGTTTTATATATTATCTCTGCCCTCCCTCATTAGTATAAATGTATCAATAGTTGAATGTTATTTTTATTGTGGTCTGGACATAATACTTTTAGTTTATAGTGTATTTTTTAGACAGATAAATAGATTAATGGAAATTACAGGATCTTATATATGTTTATTTAATCACAGAAAAATTTATGTTTAATCACCCTCTGCTTTCCTCTTTTATCACCTGTAGTAGTTGTAAGATTTAGGAATGTTTCTTCACTAGCTTAGAGCTTTAAAGCTGCTTATCAAACATCACCTGTTAATAATAACAGGCATTATTTCATCTTTTCCAACTCTATGAGGAAGAACCAGGGAGGAACTTTTTTGGTCACTGGCTGCCATCTCTAGTTTTCAGTGCTATTAATAACAAATCTCCTGTAATAGCAGATATGCTATTCTTTTTCAAATATGCTTTTAAAATATAGCCATGTGTGGGATTCTCATTTCTTATTGATCTCCCGCTACTATTTTTATCTTTCCACATTAAATCTGTTTTTTTTTACTGCATTTTAAGTATAACTGAGCCCTCTTTCATATATTTATAAGAATTATCCTTTGACTTAATGATTTAAGATATTTTGGAAATTTAGATGGTTACTTGATAATTTTTCTTTTCTAGGGCTTATTACCAAAACCAAAGGAAACTCCTTTTCTTGTCTCCTTTTTCATTGCTCAAGTTGTGACTACGTGCTCTGGCATACTCTCTTATCCCTTTGACACAGTTGGAAGACGTATGACGATGCAGGTATTTTATATTATTTGTAAGTTTAATTGAGTTTTCCAGTATTTGATATTCAGATGTAATTTATTAAAATTTTAGAGACATTTTGGCTGAAAGGCATAGGCCATTTGTTTTACTTACTAAAATAAATACATGATGTATTCTGTCTTGTATTCTTTCCTATCCCAAAGCAGCCATCATCCAGCAAAGTTTCTTCCATGTCTGCTATCAGAACAGAAATGTCTTTTACTCCTATAGCATGTATTGTTGTTTGGAGAGTGGAGGGGCATGGCAAGGATTAGATATGCATGTGTCTATCTTAACTGAATATTATTAGATTAAGTAGAATAAGCCCAGTCATAGGCCACTGACATATGTAATCATTTGTTATAGTAGTTTTTTTTTTGTTTGTTTTTGTTTTTTTTTTTTGCGGTACGCGGGCCTCTCACCATTGTGGCCTCTCCCGTTGCGGAGCACAGGCTCCGGACGCGCAGGCTCAGCGGCCATGGCTCACGGGCCCAGCCGCTTCGCGGCATGTGGGATCTTCCCAGACCGGGGCACGAACCCGTGCCCCCTGCATCGGCAGGCGGACTCTCAACCACTGCGCCACCAGGGAAGCCCTGTTGTAGTATATTTTAATAAAAGTAAATAATTTTTAACTCCAAGGTTGAAGACTTGTTTATAATGATGTATGTTCTAAATGTAAATACCCAAACCAAAATTTTGATAAAGTCAATCTCCATTGCTATTACTTGTTATACATTCATTCATTCAACAAATAATTGAGTGCCTATTCACCAAGCTCTGGTGACACAAATAAAATAAGGCAGAACCTGCACCCAAATTCATAGCATAGTATTGAAGGCATACTGTTAATGGTTTAAGTAGAAATGTGCATAGGTTCCAGGAATGCAATAGGGGAGGGGGTACCCAAATGCTTAAAGTGATCAGATATGGCCTCTTAGAGAGCTAACTCTCAGTAAATAGGCTTTTTCTCCAGACAGTGAAGAATACATTCTCAGCATGGGGGAAAAAACATACCTAGAGGTATGGCTTGAGAAGAATTTCAGTATACCCATATGATAGGTTTCATGAGGACAAGTGAAAATAATGAGGCCAGAAAGCTGTGTTTATTATGTGCCAGAACTGTCCTAAGCATTTTACACTTTAACTCATTTAATTCTCAAAACAATGCTGTGAGGTGTAGTTATCCTCATTATCCTCTACAAAATGGTCCTGGAAGAACCCAGTGGGCCACCTGAAAGGGTAAAGCATATCTAACCTATTGCTTCATTTATGGACTATCCTTAAAGTTATTACTTTTATATCTGTGTTTCCTCTTGATCTGTGTCTAGCTCTAGTTTAATAAACTGAAACACTTTTGAAAATTAATTTGCGAATAGACTGTGGATTAAGTAAATGGTACTGTATCAATGTTAAATTATCTGATTTTGATAACTGTACTTTGGGTATGTAAGAAAATATTCTTAGAAAATGCACACTGAAATGTTTAAAAATAAGGGGCAATGATAGCTGCAACTTACTGTCAAAATAATTCAGAAAAATAATTGTGGGTGTGGATTTTTATATATATATGTGTGCATTGCTGTATGTATAAAACCATACCACTGCCATAACATAGTACCAAAGACTGGGTGGTTTAAGCAACAGAAATTTATTTTCTAACACTTTGGGAGGTTAAAAGACAGTCAAGGTGTCCAGCAGGGTTGGTGTCTTCTGAGGGCCTCTCTCCTTGGCTTGTAGATGGCCTTCTTCTCCCTGTGTCTTCTCATGGTCCTTTTTCTGTTTCTTATAAGGCTTATCATAGTGGATTAGGGCCCACTCTAATGAGCTCATTTAACCATAATTATTTTTATAAAGGCCTGGTCTCCAAATTTAGTCACAGTCTGAGGTTCTGGGGTTAGGTCTGCAATATATGAATTTTGTGGGGACACCATTCATAACAGTATTCTTTAATTTTTGCATTTTGATTTTATATCCCACAACTTTGTTAAGCCATATTACAAACACTAATCTATGTGTACACCCTTTGAAGTTTTTTTTTGTTTTTACACACAGTGATATAATCTGCAAATAATAGCAGGCTTTTTTCCCTTCCTTATCAATTCTTATGCCTTTTATTCCTTTTCTTGCCTTTCTGCACTGGTTGAGACCTCTGATTCAGTGTTACATTAAAGAAGTAATAACTGGCAACCTTGTTTTGGTCCTAGTCTTACCGGGAATGCCTTCAATGTTACAGAATACAAAGTTTAATGTTCGCTGTGGATTTTTCGTAGTTATCCTTTATTATATTATGACTGGTCCTTTCTGTTTTGGGTTCCAGTAATTTTTAATCATGAATGGTGGTCATGTTTTTTTCTATATCGAGATGATCATTTTTCTTATATGCCTGGGATCAATCCAGCTCGGTCATGGTGTATTGAATTTTGTACCCCTTGCTGGGTTTGATTTGCTGGGTTTTGTTCAGGATTTTTGTTTCCGTGGTTTCTGTGACATAAGCTTGTCATTTTTTTCCTTCTTGTGTTATCCTAGTCTAATTTTGGTATCAGGCCTATGCAAGCCTCATAAAATATGTTAGGGAGTCTCCCCACTTTTTCTCTTCTTTGGAATAATTTCTGTAAGATTGGAATTAAATTTCCATTAAATGTTTTGTAGAACTCACATATAAAGCCATCTGGACACGTGGTTTTCTAATTTATGAGAAGATTTACAACAACTGATTGAATTTCTTTAACGAATTTAGTATATTCTAAAGTTTTTTCCTATTCTGTTGGTAAATTATACTTTTTAGGAATTTATTTCCTCTGTGTTTTCAAAATAATTGTCATAAAGTTGTTCATAATATCACCTTGCTCTTTCTTAATTTCTGGGTCATCTGCAATGATGTTACCTTTGCCACTTCTAATAATTTGAGAGCCTTTTCTTGTTTTTCCTGAAACGGTGTTTCTAGAAATTTGTCAAAGTATTTCAGATAACTAACTTTTGACTTTTTATACTTTCTCTTGCGTTTATTATTTCCTTTATTTCTGGTGGTTAAAGCTACCACTCAAGCTGCATCTTACAAATTTAGTTGAGGAGTTTTGTGGTTGTTAGTTAGGTTTTAAATATTTCCTAAGATGTGTTTTTCTTAATACCCAAACGTGATATTTTTCTAGTTACCTTTTTTGTTCTTGATTTCTCTCTTAATTGCAACTTGGTGAGAGGATAAATCATGGTATGTGATGCCAATCTTTTAAAATTTGTTAAGCCTAATATGTGGCCATTTTTCAAGTGTGCCTGAAAAGCATGAGTATTCTGCAGTCAGTGGGAACAATACTCAATATATGACCATTAACTCAACATACTTACTCAACATAGTGTTAATTTTAATCTATCCCTGTTGCTAAATTAAATCTGTCTTATGATAAAAGATGTTAAGATAATGGCAAACTCTTTGTCTTTCTTTGTACAGAGTGGTGCAGCTGAACGGCAATATAAAGGAACTTTAGACTGCTTTGTGAAGACATACCAACACGAGGGAATTGGCGCATTTTTTCGTGGTGCCTTCTCCAATATCCTTCATGGTACAGGGGGTGCTTTGGTGTTGGTATTATATGATAAAATTAAAGACCTCCTTAATATTGATATTGGAGGTAGTTCATCAGGAGATTAAATTGAAAAATGGATATAGTTAACTTATTAAAGATACAAATTACATAGCTGCCATTTGTGTACATTTTGATAGTGTGTTATTACCACCAGTATTTTCTTAAAGTGCTACTTCTGCAGTGAAGCATAGGCTTTTTTCAAGGATTTAAATACTAAAAAATCAAATAAATGTGGTTTCTTTCCTACTTAGACTCAAACTCACTTTAATGAGGAATTTTACTTAAGTGGTACATGTTATTTTTATTAGTTTAAAATCTTTTTCTTTTGTGATTAAGAAAAGTAATTTTTTTTTTTTTTTTTTTTTGCGGTACATGGGCCTCTCACTGTTGTGGCCTCTCCCGTTGCAGAGCACAGGCTCCAGACACGCAGGCTCAGCAGCCATGGCTCACAGGCCCAGCCGCTCTGCAGCATGTGGGATCTTCCCAGACCGGGGCACGAACCCGTGTCCCCTGCATCGGCAGGTGGACTCTCAACCACTGCGCCACCAGGGAAGCCCAAGAAAAGTAAATTTTATAATGCTAAAATCTAAGAAATGAAAGTATCTGCTTTTAAAATGATATTCGTTTAATGTAACTATCTCCCTATCTTTTAAAATCATATGATATGACAAATATTTCTTCAAAGCTTATTAGGAGATGTCATCATGCTATCTATGGGCGTAAGTAAGCTTTATTCTATAATATCTCTACTAAAGCAGCTCAGGTTATTACTATGTATTGTGTTTATGGTATCATATAGCTTTTGATAAGCATAGATTCTAGATCTGATCATAAAAAAATTGATAATGACTTTAATGACACTGCAAACTGTAGTTGGAAAGTAAAAGATATAAAAATGGCATATGTGCTAACTTTTATCTATAAAATAAATAAACTCTTGCTAATGTGAGTATATCTTGGATCAAAAAATATCCCCTTGAAAATTACTTTGTGTACTTTGTATTGATGATAATAAAGGTTTAAAACTTATTCCTGACCTTTATTTTCCTTGATTCTAACTTATTAATAAGTAGAGAGTAACCAAATTTTTGTTAGAATTGGGAACTGGCTTAAAGACAGGAAGCAGGGTTTTCAAGGTTTTGTACAGGAGTCTGTCTTGTTTCTCAGAAATGTTGTAGAAGATAGTACATTTGAAATCCCCAAGACTTTAAAGTTTTAGTGGGTAAAGGAATGTTAAGCTAGTGGGGATAAACTATAGAAGGATTTTGTGAGGCTATGAGTGGGCAAAACCAAAATAGGGTGAGTGAACTTACTGGTGCACAGGGCAAAGTATATTTCACGGAAAATAATCCAAACTATACTTTTTAATATACTTGGTGTTATCACTTGAGGAAAAAAGTTAACTCTTTTGAAAACTCTCCACATGATTTCTTGCAGTGGTCAACATAACGCAAAAAGTTATGTAACAAGATAGAAGACGCTTCTATACTATCATTACTTCTGTTTACCACAACAAAAGGAAGATTTAAGATGGCCCAAAGAAAATCCGTTAAAGTAATAAAATACTAGGAATAGTGTCCCGTATAAAGATAAACTAAGAAAAGATAAAAGGTTTTAATTTGTTTAGGGACATGCTTAGAGGCAAAAAGTCTTTAAAATCTTGAATGGCATCCATAGAGAGCAAACAGAATTTAATTACTAAATTGCTAGACCAAAAAGCCTGTTCTTTGAATCCTGGAACATGTATATAGTTAGGACAAAAGAAAATAAAATGTTACCTAGAGGACTGAAACTGAACATGCTGTGCCTACCAACTGCACAAACTGTCCAATAAAGTTGAAAGGTTGGAAGGAGTTATATTTAAGAGGAAAAACTAGGAAGATAGGCACCAAACCATAATAGACAAGGAGGATTGCCAACCATCTCAAAGCAGTGAGTAGGAAAAAGGAAAGTCATCTGTGAGAAATCATAACCCCCAGGCTTGTGTCACAACAAAGTATAGAATATATACATCTTACTATCTGTGATACAGGAACTCCAAACTGAATAAGTAAAACAGTTCTAGGACCAGTGAGACTTCCTCAGGGCTCTGACAGAAACAAATACAAAACCTCTCTGGGACACTTCTGTGACCCAGGGCACACAAAAATCCCACAGAAAGAGCAGCTTTACTGAGGATGTATTCATGGTGAAAACATAAATAATATGAGGAAACAAGCACTGTGTAGCAGAGTTGGTAAATACAATCAGAATTAGCAATTAGCACCCTAATTCTAAGAACTAAAAATGTGATAAAATACTCTAAAAAGCTATAAAGTTAGAATGTTTAAAATGATTAATAGATTTTTTTTTTTTTTTTTTTGCGGTACAGGGGCCTCTCACTGTTGTGGCCTCTCCCGTTGCGGAGCACAGGCTCCGGACGTGCAGTCTCAACGGCCATGGCTCACGGCATGTGGGATCTTCCCGGACCAGGGCACGAACCCGTGTCTCCTGCATCGGCAGGTGGACTCTCAACCACTGCGCCACCAGGGAAGCCCAATAGATTTTTTTAAAGGAAGCAAAATAAAACAAATAGTACAGTATGAAAGAACAGGCAAATTTGAAAGAACATCTAGAAATGGTAGAGTGCTTGAAATTAAAAACATGACAAAAAGAGGCTAAGAGTCATAGAAGTTAGAATAAAGAGACCCTACACATTCTAATAGGAGATCTAGAAGAAACTAAAAAGAAGGGGTGAGAGGCAGTGATCAAAGGACAATGTCTGAGACTTCTCCAGAACCTAAAAAACCCATCCATCCTAAGGTTAATAAAAAATTCCCAGTAAATTTTAAAAAATTTTAATGCTATAAATTTGATTGAAGATGTTGGGATAGTACTTTATATTTGTGCTGTATTATACAAACATATTTCTAAAGCACTGACATACGTATTAGAAATAACCCTTGAAGTGAGGCAGATAATAAAGGTAGATAATAACTGGGGAGGTTAAATGATTTGCCCCAAATTACAAAAGTTAGTGGTAAATCTTGGACTCCCTATATCTAATTTAAAGTTCTTTTTACTAATACTATACAATTAGTATATTTTAGGATAATATAACCTGAGAGCTCACAGTTGGCCTTGTAGAATGCAGAATCCACCATCTTCATTTTACAGAAGAAGGAACTACACCCCAGAGATTCTGTGGCTTGCCCAGAGAGGCACAGGTAGTTGTTGTTCATTCCATCATTGGAATCGGGTCAGCATCTGGTTCTTGCAGTAGTCCTCTTTTCAGGAAACAGGGTCAGGTAAAGGTTGGGTACACCTGCTCTGGAATCAAATCCCTACTCAGCTCTTATTGGCTGTATAACTTTGGGAAATCATTTTTTTGGTTCATTTTTATTGGAGTATAGTTGCTTTACAGTGTTGTGTTAGTTTCTGATGTATAGCAAAGTGAGTCTGCTATACGTATATTTTTAAAAATCCACATTAGACATATCCTAATGAAACTACAAAATATCAAAAAAAACTCATGACTTTCAAAGGAACACTTTTTTTTTTTTTTTTTTTTTTTTTTTTTTGCGGTACGCGGGCCTCTCACTGTTGTGGCCTCTCCCGTTGCAGAACACAGGCTCCGGACGCGCAGGTTCAGCGGCCATGGCTCACGGGCCTAGCTGCTCCACGGCATGTGGGATCTTCCCGGACCGGGGCACAAACCCGCGTCCCCTTCCTCGGCAGGCGGACTCTCAACCACTGCGCCACCAAGGAAGCCCAGGAACACTATTTAGACTCATCAATAATAATGGATGCCAAAAGATAAGGGACAGTTACTGTCAATCAAGAATTGTCAACCAAATATTATTCAAAGTTAAGGTAAAGAAAGATTTTTAGACAGAAACAAAAAATTCACCATTCAGAGATCTTTACTGAAAGAAAACCCAGAAGGAAAGAGGTATGCAAGAAGCAATGAAGTAAGCAAATTGGTAAACATATTGGTAAACCAAGATAAACACTGGCTGTAAAAGACTTTTTGGAGGGAGAAGTAATGTAACTTGGTGAATTGGGGAATAATTTAGTCTCTTTCTCAGTTTTCTTGGGAGCCTACACACATTTTGGTCTCGCATTTTTTCAGGGGCAGGCCCCAATGTAAAACTAGGTATATTACTATAGGCAGGTAAGTCTGCTTAATTCTGGAGTGCAATAATTATAAGCCGATAGACACATTTCTGTAATATCAGTAAAGCTGATTTTTTTTCTATCTCCATTGCCCACTCTTCTAGCTCAACTGTTTGAAAATTCAGGTAGAGATTCAGCTAGAAGGAAATTTATGGCTTCAAATATATGTATTAGAAAACAAGAAAGACAAAATTAATGAGCTGGGTGTTAGAAAAAGAACAAAGTAAACAAATATAGAAGGAGATAATAAAGAGCAGATGAAATAGAAAACAAAGACATAATAAAAAGGCAAGAAACCCAGAAGCACTTTAAGAAACCACTAGTGATAGGAGCCAAGAAAAGAGATTCAAATAATATTAAGTATGAGAATATTGGACATATAGAAAAGATTTTTTAAATAAATGAATAATCAGCTTTATGCCAACAAACGTGAAGGCTTACATGAAATGGTCAATTTTCAATAAAAATATTAATCAATATTGATACAGGAAATAATAGAAAACAAAGACTATATCCCCTAAAGAAACTTAACCCATGGTCATAAATCTACTTGTAAGCTCCAGGCCAAGATGGTTTTCAGGCTTGTCTTACCAAAACTTTGCCAGAGAAAAGAAAAAGGGGAAACCTCCTCAACTTCTTCTATGAAGCTAGTATAATCTTGATATTAGCAAGAGGAGTAAAGAAAGGAAAATTAAACCTTATAGATACAAACATTCTAAATAAAATAATCTCAAGCTAAATCCAATATATCTAAAAACAGAACCATCATGGGTGGCCTAACAGGTTTATCCGAGGAATACAGGGATATTAGAAAATCTATTAGTATTACTCACTGCATTAACTGATTTAGGGAGAAAAAAAGATCATTTCAATAGATGATGAATAGCGTTTGTTAAGTTTCAGTATCCACTTATGAGAAAAAACTCTTAGCAAGGAAAAGAGGATAATTTTAGCTTTTTTATATCAATGCAGAAGTATTTTCTTTAACGTTAAGCACAAGACAAGGATGCTCACCGCTATAGCTTATATTCACCATTGTACTGAAGAGCTTAGGCAACATAATTAAGAAAAAACAAGAAGTAGGATTAAAAATGAAGAAAAAATTTGGTTACTTCCCAGGCCATATGGCTTTATATACAGAAAATCCAAGAAACTCTACAAATATTAGAATTTATGAGAATACAGCAGGATTGATGGATACATTGATCAATATACATAAATCAATGTAATTCCTATGTTGTAGCAGCAGCTGGGCATACCTACCATGTATTGGCCTTTTCGGTTCCAGGCATTGTGGCTATGCTCACATTATTTAATAATAAAAACAGCCTCATAGGTGTATTTGTTGTCTTCATTTTAACAGGTTTTGAACCTGGGACTTGGATAGTTAAGTAACTTGCCGAAGGTCCTACCGCTAGTAACTTACGTGAGGCTGGGACTACAGCCCAAGTCTGTGTGACCCCAAACCTAGCCAGGAGGTACTCTCATTTCCTCCCAGTAAATGTAGAGAATGCAATGATAATAATCCCTTGCTCCTGACCCCAACTCTTTCTTTTTACTCTGATATTTTGTGGGGGGTTTTTTGTTTTTTGTGGTACACGGGCCTCTCACCACTGTGGCCTCTCCCGTTGCGGAGCACAGGCTCTGGACGCGCAGGCTCAGCGGCCATGGCTCACGGGCCCAGCTGCTCCGCGGCATGTGGGATCCTCCTGGACCAGGGCACGAACCCTGTCCCCTGCATCGGCAGGTGGACTCTCAACCACTGCGCCACCAGGGAAGCCCTTTGTGTTTTTTTAATAGGAAAATTATTCTCACACCCTCAAGCTGTACACACAACATGGAGAAATAAATGGTCCTAGGAGAATTTAAGGATTTTCTGGACTAAATCCAGACGGTGGCAGGCCTAAAAGGATGGTGGCCACAGGGGCAACTGAGGAGAGCGGGGAGAAGCCGGGAGCCACCCAGCAGCACTGGGGCCCGGGGTCTGTTTGGAGCAGCGGCACCCAGTCCCCACGCTGCTCACGCACTGCCTGCTGGGAGGTGAGGCCGCGACACCCGCCGCTTCGGAGAGGGCAGAGGATGGCGTCGACGGGTGTCACCATTTTCTCCGGTGTGCTTGTGAGACGGAAGAGCGGCGTGATTCTTTAACGTAGAAAGACCAGAGCCAAAACATTACATTGCGGTTTCCACAGTACCGCCCTTGAAAATGGATTTCACGTTCCTCATAGCAACAGCCGCAGGAGCTATAGCCACCCTTGCTGCTGCGGCTGTTGCAGCATTGATAGTGGTAAGAAGTCTAAGTTCTTTTAGAAAGTGGACAAATAAGGACAATGAGCGTACGAAAAAACCTCGTAAAAAAGTCTCTTTCATGAGACCAACCAATGGGAAACAGGAAAGACATGAGGAATCGGGCGAGAAGCAACAGGAATCACAAGGAATTGGACGAGAATGAACAAGAAACCCGGGAAGAACTGAACGACAAGGGACAGGACCACGAAGCACCGAATGACAAGGAACAGGAAACCCAGGAAGAAGGGAACAAGAAGGGAGAAGAAACTCACAAAGAAACGAATGAGAAGCAACAGGACAGCCAAACTTCGTAAGTGTAAAGTACATCTTGGTTAAACTTCAGGCAGAGGACAGATGCTGATCAAATGAAGAAAGCAGACAGCTGGGGCAGCGGAGGCTCCTTTTCTGCGGACCAAAGGGCAGAGGCTGGAGGCCATGCACAGGCTTGCTTGGTGTCACGGCGACACACAGACGTAAGGTTGCTTTCCTGTAAAACTGGTTTTCAGAGGTAAGGGTTAGTGGAGGAGACAATGAGGGAAGTTACGCGAAGGGAAAGTTGTCAGTGTGTTGTTTCTTGACGTAAGTTTTTTTTTGGTACTTCAAGCCCTGGTGAGGCGGAAAAAAAAAGTCCCGTTGGCTTTCACACGAGACACTGTCACTTGTGAGGAGAAAAGGACTCTTCCCCCACCCCACTCCCCCGCCCGGGATCGGCGGCGCCCCGTAGGGCGAGGCGAGGCCGCTGCCGGCCGCACAATGGGAGCCACCTCACAGGGGCGGGCGCGGCGCGGCAGGACTGCGGACGCGCCGGCCGGCGGCACGTGGGCGCCTCGGGGCGGCGAGGCCGGCGGGGGTTGGGGGGAGCCAAGGTTGCGGGCGGGCCCTCGGGGCGGAAAGAGCGAGGAGGTGGTTGCCGGGTCATCAACCGCCAGGCTGCGCGCCCGACTCCGGGCAGGCCTGGGGAGCGTCCTGCCTCTGCGACCGGCCGCTCCCGGTTACCAAAACAATCGTAAGGGGTCCTTCCGAACACGTGGGCAAACCGCCGGCGGCCGCTCTCACCTAGCCCACCCGCAGTGCGCCCCGCTGCCGCACGGTGGCGACCGAACTAGCCAGTTCTGCTTCCCCTCCTCCTCTCCTGCCCGATCCTCCCCGCTCCCCCTTCTCCTCCCTCCCACTCCCGGCTGCCTCAGCCGCCTCCATTTTCCAGATCTTTCTCGAACCCGCAGCTCCTAGGGCAGCCGTTGCCCGAGTGCTAACGGAAGCGGCCGAAGTCGAGGCCGGGAGCAGCCTCGGGCGCGGAGGGGGAGCTGGCGCGCCTCCCCAGCGACCGTACGCGCAGGCGCAGACCCAAGTAACTGCCGGTTGGAGGCGGCCGAGCCGCAGTGGAGAGAGACCTGGGTGGCGGAGGCTGCGGCGCGGGCGGCCTCCACCTCCTCCAGGGTTCCCCGACGCGCTGCCCTCGTTTTAATGCGCAGCGACTTCGGGTCATCTCTCCTTTGCTTCTCGTAGGAGTCGCAGTTCCAGGAGCAACAGCCTAGAAGAGGACGCGGTCCCCGCACAGAGGCTTCAGCACCATCCCCCCGACCATTAGGCAGCGGGATGTCTGTGGTCGGCATTGACCTCGGCTTTCTCAACTGCTACATCGCGGTAGCGAGAAGTGGCGGCATCGAAACCATCGCCAATGAGTACAGCGACAGGTGTACCCCGTAAGTGCCTTGTCTGGTCATAACCCTAGGAAACGTCTCCTCCCGACCCTTAACGCTTGTCCCGCCCGCTGGTTTCTTCTGATGCGCGGAATTCTGAGATGACAGGTGCAGTGCATCAACTGCGATCTCTAGGGACCGCGGGTTGGCGCGCCCAGGTGGGAGTCGGCGTACTCGCTCCGCACAGCTGCTTTTCCTTCAAGGACAAGGGACTTAACTCGGATAGCTGGCCCATCTCTCCTTTCTGTACCCACGCCCCCTCTCCACCCCACCCCCCCACGCCGCCCACCACGCCTCTGTCCGCCGGCGGCCCTGCTTTAGTTTTCGGGAAAGGGATTGGAGTGGGACCACCACGATGTCCGGAACACTGGAGAAAGATCTTTGGTTACCCCTAGTGGGGCTTGTGTGGGATTATTGGCCGCGGGCGGGCCTCCCCGCTCGCTCAGTAGAAAAACTGTTTATTCTTTCTGCCCTTCCTCCTTTCCCCATCTGTCAGCGTGACAGCTTTCCCTCAAAAAAGTAGGAAATGAAAGCTTAGACTGCAAATATCAGAAGATGAGTTGCAAGTTCATCTGACCCAGAAAACCTTTTTTGTTTGTTTTTAAAGAAGAGTTTGTTTTTAAAGAAGAGATTGAGATATTCAGGTTTTTACCTCAGTGTCCTTGAGAATTCGAGGTAATCGGATCGGTTTCCAGGGGCGTAGGTTAATGATACATTAATAGGGAGAGAATCAGGGATGGGAGTCGTTGGCCTCAAGTATTGGTAATGTTCATCCATTAAAGGAAAGTGGGGGAGTTAGAACCTACCAAAAGTATATTTCTACAGAATGAACCGTTGGAGAGTCAGAGGCCGCTGCCCTGTATAAGCATGACTGTGAAGTGATTCCATTACGAACACTTAACGAAACACTTAGGAGGAGTGGCATTATGTCATGGAAACATGTTTCCATACGTTCCATTGTTTCTCTGATCTGGGAAGTTAGCAAAGAATAGAATTAAGTAAGACAGGGTACGAAAAACTAGCTTCTTATTGTAGACTCCTGTTACCGGTAATTTTATGAGGAAACCAACTGTCCATATCTTATTTCCTATGGAGAGGCAACTGAACATGTTAATTTGACCGTTCTGAATGGTCCAAAATACAATACTTTAAATATAAGACTAATCTTGTCAGTGTTAAGCTAAGCCTTTAAATAATTATATTACTACACTTTTATGAGTAATTTAAATTATGTCAAGGAGATGTTGACGATAGCTTACTTGAATCAGTTTGTGCTTTGGTTTCTTTCCAAGAATATTCTATAAGGTTTTATACCATGTTTTTCTAGATTATATGCATTACATTTCTTTCACTGAAATTTTGGATCTTTGTATTCTCAAGTGTGAGCATAGGTCAGTTAATTTTCATAGTTAGAAATTTTCATACTGTTAGAACTCTTCTTTTTACATCTTTTTCTGGCTTTTATGCACAATGAGAAGGTGAAGTAGTAATTGTGAACTATTTATGACTTCATCTCTACAACGTTTTGTTTTAAGCCACAGCAGATATGGGCTTCTGCCAGAAAAGGACTATGAAATTCCACTCTCCTCTTTCAGCAGAGTAAAGGTTAATGGGGGCAGTCTTTGGCTTCAGGGACTTAGCCTATGGAGAAAAAGTGAGAGGTAGGATGGACGTTCCCCTTTTAAAGCCTTATCCTAAAAGATCATAAACCAGAATTGTAAAACAGATACTGCATTTCCAGGCTCAGAAATCTTAGTAGTGGGTCCATGACTCTTTAAATTTAAAGAGCCTGGCCAAACTTTCAAAGAGAGTTATTTAGAAATTAGGCTGCTTATTTAAGTCTTCTAGAAGTCTCTCTGTTAATATTCTTAAGCACATTGGCAAATTCTGTGTGGCTGAGATTTAATGATCTTTCTGATTGTGAGTAAGAGAGTCACTTCTAATATCTAGATTTAATAAGCCTAATCCAAAGTAGAAAGTTCTAAAGGTGGAAGGACTATTCCTAGCTTGTATCAGCAACTCTTCCCTTCTTTCTGTGGCTGTGTATTGTCATTTATCTCAGGAATATATCTTTTATTGTTACTGAACTAATAATTCACTGTAATCCAGTGTTCTTATACTGTATATTTGCTTTGCAGGGCTTACATTTTTGAGTGAAAACATAGCCCTTTCTGATCCCTAGACATTTATTCTTTAAATGCCTGTCTTGCAAAAAGCATAATTATTAGAGGACCTGTAACTTTTCTAATACACCACAGTGTTTAATAATACACATAAAGTAGCTTTTCGAAAAATTTTTTTTCCATATTCCAGTTGCTGACATCAAGGTAATATGACACAGGTATTTCTGAGATGCAAATACATTATAAAAAGATCCTGTGAGGACTTCCTGGGTGGTCCAGTGTTTAAGACTCCGAGCTTCCACTTCTTGGGGCATGGGTTTGATCCCTGGTCAGGGAACTAATATCCCACATGACCTGAGGTGAATAGAATAGAATAGATTAAAATAGGATAAAATATTGATAAAAAGATCCTGTGGAAAAGATGTAGGAAATGTTTGATTTAGTTGGTTTCAACATCCATACTTTTTCACATTTGTTTCATTAACATACTTGATTATGGATTCATGGGAGAATCCCACGTATAAATGAAGAACAATTTAATGAAAAAGATAATTGCTTAAGTTTGGTCTACAATTAAGGGACCAAGGGCAAGTAGTTAAACCTGTTCTTCAGATTCACCTTCTGTAAAGTTGGAAGTGCTTGTACTAGCCTCTCTTATCTCATGCATAAGTTGAAGAGGAAGAAAGAAATTAACATGCATAAATCGAATAAAATATTAACTTATTTTTTCTGAATATTTTATTTAAAATTATTATGCAAATAGTACATGTTCATTGTAGAAGTATAGGCATGTTAAAAGATGAAAATAAAAATTATAATTTTTCCATCCAGAAATAAAGCTTCCAGATGGTTTTCTCTGTGTGTATTTCAAGGGTAGATTATATTTTATATTCTATTTGGTGTCCTCTTTATATATAAAATATATTTCTATACTATTAGTTTTAGTGTCTGTATAATAATTTCCTTAATTTAAGGCATCCCTTATTGGATATTCAGGTTGTTTATATTTTCTTTTTATAAGCAGTGCTGCGATAACTATCTTTATAACTAAATTTTTGACCCTTAATTCCTTCAAATAAGTTCCTAGAAGTAGAATTACTGAGTGTGCACATTCTTAAGGCCTTAGATATGTTTGTATTGCTCAGTTAAGGATAGATGTAGGGATTGGAATTTCCATGCTAGACTCAGTTATATCAAAGTGATTAGTTTCACACATGGGAAAAGAAAACTGCAGCCAGAAATCCTCATTCAGTATCAGATTAAAGCATGTGGTCAGCTAAAACATGCTGCCTGCCTGTACTGATAATAGTGATTTCTATGTGCTAAGCGTTGTGTTTGCGCTGTCACACATATCACACCAGTTCTATGAGTTTGATAATACTAGCTATCTTTTTCCATAAGAAGCCTTAAGCAAAGTTAAGTATCTTGGCCAAGAACTAGTAAGCAGTGAAATGGATTCAGTTTCAGGCTGCTTTGACCCCTGAACCCCAATGTCCTTACATTATCCATTGGCATATGGATGGTATCTATATATTGGGTTCATGGGGGTGTAATGGGACAAATTGAGCAGTTACTGTAGAGAGAAGGATCTTTAATATCAGTCAAGTCATCTATTTTTGGCTATTTTTTAAGAAGTATTATCTTGTTTTAAAATGTTTTAATATGCTTTTAAGTTATTTTAAGAACATGTAAAAACCTTGTTTCAATTTAGAAATTCATTAAAAAATATGTACACAAAATAAGTTAGTGTAAACCTATGGAGGAAAGTAGTGTGGAAAGACTATAAACTATTAACAATGGATATTTCTTGACAGTAGAATTATAGAGTGTGCTTTTAATACATAGTCTGTAATGTTTTGAATTTTTATGAACTTATTTTACAATAAGGAAAATGGATCTTTCAATCAAACTATTATTTCAAGACATTTTTGTTAGGTGTACGTATTTGTTTTGTCATCAACATTCTGTAGGATCCGACTTACTGTTCAATTCTCTGTTTTTCTGTCTTCATTACTTTTTCCCTATTTCTTTCCCAGTGTATGTATAATCTGAAGATACGTGAAAATATTATTTATACGCTACACCTCAAATATGTGAGATGTCCTCTTCAGTGCACAAAAGTAGAAATCACTTACCTTGGGGTATTGAAAATAAAAATTTTTGTACAGAGAACATGACAAAACTACAGACGTTAACAGTGGCTAGTTGGGTAGGAGGACTTTTTATGATAATAGCAGTTTGGAGTAGGAGAATATTTTTACAGTTTTTTAATTAAATATTCTTTGTACTATATGAAATGGTTTTGTTTGTATGTTTTACTATTAGCTTACATTAACTTTGATTTAAAATATTTTAAATACTGAAGAATTACATAAAGTAAATCTCCTTTTTCTCTTCCCAGACACCTCCTAAACTTTAGTGTGTTTCTATACATTTGCAAGTGTATGTATATAACTGGGATTTTTTTTAATGTAGAATTACATTATACATATTTTGCAATTGCTTTTTTCAAAATATACTGTGGACATCTCAGACTTGATCATATGACTCTAATTTATCTCATCTTTTTAATGGTTGTACAGCATTCCGTTTATCTATACACTACCATTAGTGTACATTTCAAAATATTTTGCTGTTGACAAACAAAAATTCAATGAACAGCTTCCCCACACCCTCCTTTTTTTAAAAAATGAAATTATGCCTAAAGGATTGGGTGGGCAGGTATCTCACACTTTAGCATGGCCAAAGCTAGAACTATAAAATCTTTTAGTATGAATATTATGCACGAAACAAAATGAATCTCCAGTCATTGCCTTGAATTTGTGGGTGAAAAATTCTGAAAAGTTTCTAGAAGGCAAGGACTGATAGGTACAAATTACATAATATCTATTACGAGTTGAAGGTGTTTCATGTCATTGGTAGTTTTTTTACTATGTGGTCACTAAAATACAAATTAATGACCATAGCCATGTTCTAATAAAACTTTATTTGCAAAAATAAGTGGCAAGGGATAATTTGCAAACCTCTGTTCTAGGCAGTCATAATCAAGACTTAAGGGCTTCCCTGGTGGCACAGTCGTTGAGAGTCCGCCTGACGATGAAGGGGACACGGGTTCGTGCCCCGGTCCGGGAAGATCCCACATGCCACGGAGTGGCTGGGCCCGTGAGCCATGGCCGCTGAGCCTGCGCGTCCGGAGCCTATGCTCCGCAACGGGAGAGGCCACAGCAGTGAGAGGCCCGCATACTGCAAAAACAAAACAAACAAACAAAAACAAAACGAAACAAAGCAAAAAAGACTTAAAATTACTGTGCATGGCTATTTGTCTTTGAACTGATGAATTTTAAGTAAGATAGTCAGCTTTTAAAATAATGTATCTAATCTAATAATCTAAATACTTAAACAATATGTCTCATTTAATGTATCTAATCATATTGTGTCTACCTATATAAATGTGTGATTTCTGTTAATGGGTTCAAGTTATAAACTAATTTGTGAATTACGCTTACTAGAAGCATTTGGAAACTATTAAATGAATTTTTATTATTTTTATCTGTTAAAATGTTTTATGCATTGTCCATATTGAAAGATTTGAAAGTTTATATTATTACTAAATCATAGATGCCTAGAAGTTTTATACTTTTAAGTAGCAAGCTAAAAAGGAAATGGCAACAATCAGTCCTTTTGAGAACATTCCTCCCCCACCCCTTCTAGGGCAACTTTTTTCCATATAGTTAATTTTGAGAAATAATAACTAGATGTTTTCTTTACTGTCAAACTCTCAGATCCCTTAATTTGTTTATAGGCATTGAAACACTCTAAGAATGTGGTCTCCAACTTACTTGAACCACTAAGGAATCATTTTGTACAGAACACTATTTGGGAAATGATGCAGTGGTTCTCAGCTGGAGGAGATTTTGTCCCCTAGGGCGTATCTGACAATATCTGAAGATATTGGTTGTCACACGGGGAGGGGGAAAGGAGGAGTGCTACTGGCTTCCAGCAGGTAGAGGCCAGAGATGCTCCTGAAATCCTCTAGTGTACAAAATAGGCCCACTCTCTCAAAAAAAATTAGCCCAAAATGTCAGCAGTACCAAGTTTGAGAAACCCTGCTCTATAGACATCTTGGCAACCATATCAGTGGTTGACAATTTGATTCAGAGCCAAATTGGTCATGCAAAGAGAGGACCTTTTGATTTAAACCAATTGATTGTCCTCTCATATCATTAATTCAGCTATTGTATTTCTTAGCATCCACTCAATGATAGCCAAAGAGGCTATAAATAGTAATTATGGTCTCATGGGACTGGCAAGGGAAAGCAGAGATTTCTAAAAATAGGGCTATTTTTAAAGTGTAAATGGTTGGTAAGATCAAGAGGTTTTGAATCCTTTGCTTTATAAAGAAGCAAACAAATTTAGTGTTGCCCTCTTAGGTGAGAAGTTTCATAGTCTGTTGGCAGTATGTGTTTTCTCCAACCTAACCATGCTTGGCTTTATAAAAATAGGCTTTATAAGAGAGACAGAAAATTAATCTTAGATTTTAAGGGAAAATACAAGTACAACTTTCTTAAAGTAACATCCTGTCATTTGATTTTTATGCCCCTCCTCTACTAAAAGTGATATAGGACATTCAGAAGCTTTTCTTATTTGTTTAGAGTTTTGTGGCATTCTTTGAGAATCTAGGACTACCACTGTGGTGGCAACATCAGACTGGATATAATAGATTTAAGCTGCATTGTGAACTCTCCTTTTTTTTTTTCTTTTAGGTATAAAATGGAATTTCTAAATAGTAGTTGAAATAATATAAAAAGTATAATATAATTGAATTATGTGATACATAGTTGGATAAACTTGAATATCCTTTTCTATAAGAACTTTTATATCAACGTAATATGTGTGTATTTTCCTTGGTATTACTAAAGGTCAGGTAAAAGTGTTGAAAGAGAATAGGTATTTAACTTATTTTGATTTTTCTGAGAATCCTTGGCAGATATTTATTTAATGGCTGTGTTCTAGAATCTTTTTGAAAAAAAAATTGAAGGAAAGAATTTGAAGAACTTTAGTATGTGAGGAGAATTTTCTCTGTATTGAAACTGGGTATTTCCAAGTTATAACATTAAATTTTTAAACTTTAAAAGTTGTCTGCTTTTAACCTAAGAGAATATCTGATAATGATAACTGTTTAGCTTTCCTTGTGAAGCGATACAGGTGCAAAACATATTTCAGTGAATACAGCACTTAATAAATGATAGATAGTTGAATCAATCTTATTTGGAACTAAGTGTTCTAACAGAAGTTAAACTCTTGAGAATCAACCTAAGAATAAGATTTTCTGTTCATTGAAATGTTGGTAGCCTCGTATTGAAAAAAGTATTCAGAAATGTATCCAAATAATGGAGTTGAGAGTAAGATGGACTATAAACAGGCTAAGAGATGGCAAGTCCATGTTTTCTCTGATGTTTTAGGGTGGAATGCCAACCATCTGTGTTGATTGCTGTATCAGGTATGCAGATATCTACTCTGGCAAAGACTGTGTTGAATCAAGGAGTTATTTGCAAGAGAAATGAAGATGTCACCTGAACCACTGATTCTTAACTATATCCTGTTTTGGCCAGATCATAATTAAAAGTAACTTCCATTTCATTCATCTGTTCATCACATTTAACATTTTAGTCCTAAATATATATCTGCTTGGATGTCTCAAAGGTACCTCAATCTCAACATGTCCAAAATAGAACTTGTGAAGGTCCATCCCCAAACGTGTCTCTCTTACAGTGTTTTCTGTCCCATTGCATGGCACCACTATCTACCCTCTTATGCAAACTGGAAACCTAGACATTATTCTTGACACTTGCCTCTTCCTATTATCTATTCCAGCACTGTTCAATAAAAATAAATATAATGTATGAGAGCCACATACATAATTTTAAATGTTCTAAGTAGTTACATTAAAAAGGTAAGAAACAGGCAAAGTTAATTTTAATACACTTGATTAAATCAGTATATTCAAAATCTTATTTCAACATTTAATCAGTGTTTTAAAATTAATGAGATACTGTAACATTTCTTTTAAAATTTTAAATCTTCAAAATCCAGAGTGTATTTCACACTTAAAATAAATACATCCAATTCAGACTAACTGCGCTGGAGCTCCAGTGGCACACTTGGTTAGTGTGAGGTACTTATACAGCCTTGTTGCATTTCATGTGCCTGATAGCCACGTGTGTCTGGTGGCTGCCGGATTGCACCGCGAAGACCTAGTTCATCACTAAGTCCTTTGAGTTTTAGCTCCTAAAATCTCTTAATTCCTTTTCCTTCTGTCTCAGCTGCTACTATACTGATAGAGATTATTGATAACTTCTAGCCCTCCTCCCATTCCTGTAGTCCAAATGATCTCCACCAAACACTCCCCTAATTGAATCCATCATCATTTACTCTTCCTTCAAATCTCATCACTTTCTCCAATAAGCCATTCCTGATCCTCTTTTAGGTCAATTCGTGTTGTTGTCTACTCTCATTGCACCATGTGTACCCGTTTTTGTACCACCTAGTTTACTTTCATTTGTGACTCTATAGCAATATAAATTCCAAGGGAGCCAAAACGACGTCTGACTTTTTTCCCCTTATTATTATAGCTTTAGTACCCAACAGAGTGCCAGACATGTAGTAGTTACTCAGCATTCATCTGTTAAATTGACTGAATGAACTTAACTGCTTGCCCTTCCCTGAAAAATCCTGTGTCCCCAGTATAACAATATCTTGTTCAGCCCTTGAAAAGCACTGTTCTGGGATCTTTTTTTTTTTTTTTTTTCACTTTGTATTATATGTAAGCATGGAGTGTTCAGTCTATTATTCAAAAACCTTTAATGAACTCTCATAACCTACTGAAATATATTTCAAATTTATAATATATCATTTGAGACACTGTATAATCTGGCCCTCTGATGTATCTACCAAAATGTCCTATGAAACTAGCAAAGTTGTATTCTTCCTAGTCTCCAAGTGAGCATTAACCTTAGGAGCCCTCTTCCCTTTCTTTCAGTAAGTACCTTGGTTATGTACCAGATATCTAGACCAGTGCTATCCAGAACTTTCTATTCTACAGTGTATGTTCTATGTATTTTCTGTTCTCTGCATATCCAGTAGCCATATATAGCTGTTAAGCACTTGGCTCTTGAACCCTTGAAATGTGACTAATGCTGAGGAACTGAATTTTTAATTTTAGTCAATTTAAATTTTACTAGCTACATGTGGCTAGCGGCTACCATATTGGATAGTGCAGATCAAGGCAATGGGACATACATTATCTGCCTACATGGCGTTCACATCCTAGTGTGGAGATAGTCAGTAAAAAAATAAATTGTATCAGATGGTGATACATTATGGAGAAGAATAAAATTGGGAAAACAGGAGATGTATGTATTGGGGAGGAGCAAGAATGTTATTTATATAAGATAGAGAAGGTATCTCGGATAAGCTGACATTTGAGCCAGAGACATGAAAGAAGTGAGAGCTCATGGCATGTGTTCCAGAAAGAACAGCGTGTACAAAGCCCCTGTTGCAGAAATGTGCTTGCCCTGTTCCAGAAATAGCAAGGAGACCTGTGTACCTAGATTGAAGTTACAGAGTAAAGCAGCTAAGAACCAAACCATGAAGGGCTTTATTGGCTGTCGTGGAGATAGGACACCATTGAAGGTTTTTAGCAGAGGAGTTTGTCTTTAAGAGGATCACTCAGGCTGTCATATTGAGAATAGACATATACTGGGAATGTCCTTTTCCACAAAACAGATACATATTAAAATGCTTTCTTTTCTTTCAAGTCTTAATTCAGAAATCACATCTTCCACCTGCTTTTCCTAAACCTTATTATCTAGAAGTGATTATTCTCTTTTTTTGCTAGTATCATTCATAATTTTATTTTATATGTTGATTTTTTTGATAGACTAAATTCTCCAAGCACAGTGATTGTAGCTAGTATACACACAATGCCTGTAAATATTTTTTGATTGAATGAATAATTACCTGTAATTACAACTGAAACCATGAAAACATTTTCTTGAATCACAACATGAAATTTTTTTTGTAAGTTTTTTTGATAAAAATGTTACTCTACACTTGTTTTTATAAACAGAATTACATTTGCAGTAATAAAAGCAACAATCATATAGTTCAAGGCATTTACCTATATTCACTCACTTAATCTTCACACAACTCTGTGAGTAGGTATTATTATCAACACTATCTTCTTGATGGGAAGCTGAGGCAAATAATGGTTAGGTAATTTCTACAAGGTTACTCAGCTGTTAATCGGCAGACCCGGGATTTAGATCCAAGGAGCCTGGCCTTACTAAATAGTTAGTTTTGTTTAGTAAGTCATAGACCAGTAGAATTTGAAAAACAATTTTGGGACCAATACAGTGTTGCCAAGTATTAGCACATTAAGAAAAATTCTAACGTTTATTCTGACCACTATTCTATTACTTAAGAAAGTTAAAAAATATGTAAAATTCTGATTTCAGTAACCTATTTTTTGAGTAATACATAATTATATTCATTCCTTTAATTCATTTTTGTATAAAGAGAAGCAGAGTAATAGCACATTAGTATAAAAATACCTTGAGAACAAACTTTTTGTTTTTTTCCTGTTTAGAGCCTGTATATCTTTGGGATCAAGAACGCGAGCCATTGGAAATGCAGCTAAGAGCCAGGTAAATTGTTCCTGTGATGTTTTGACTTACAGGCAGAGTTAACTTCATATTGGTAACTAAGCTCCCATTTTATGTACTTGAGAGTGAAAAAAGAGAATAAAGAAGATGACTGGTCCTAATATCTTTGTATCTTATTAGATATGTTTTGCTTTGGGTTGTACAATATTTCTTGAATTTTATTTTTAAAAAATCTTAGTTGTGAAGTCAGAGTATGCTACCAAATGGCGTCAGTTTTTCCTTGTATGGTCACTTTCTATGAGAGATATCCTCCTATCTAGAATATATACTTCTACAACAAGTGAATGATGTCTTTGCAAAAGAAGGTGGAAAAATGGAGAAACTAATATCCAGAGTAATCCTCTGTGGCTACTATTTTACTACTACTTTACATGGAATCTGTTTAAGTATTTATATTTCTAGGCTTCTGAAATCCGTTTGCATAAAACATTCACTTCTAACATTCCATGCTATAGGTTCATTTTCCTTGGACTTTATTACCATGAACCAAAACCCTTAACAATTATTTCTTACATTTTAATATATACCTGAGTCTTCTTTATTACAAAATAAGTCTGTTTAATGGGGCATTTTTCCTCATGACTTTTTGTACTCAATTATTCAACTGACTCATTTATCCACGAATTTTTGCTTAAGATTTTTTTGTATCAAGATTGTCTTACAGTTAGCCTGTGTATGAATGTGTTTTTTTCTTTCTTTTCCATTTTCATATTACAAATAAACAAATGTTGTTTGTGCCAAAAGGACCCCTTCACTAAAGTTTACATCTCGTATTCTGGCTGATCTTCCTCTTCTTCTTTTTTTTTTCTAATTCTCATTTTTTTGGGCTGCGTTGGGTCTTAGTTGTGGCACACAGGATCTTCGATGAGGCACGCGTGATCTTTTCGTTGCAGTGCTCGGGCTTCTCTCTAGTTGCAGCTTGCGGGCTTCTCTCTAGTTGTGGCATGCCGGCTTTCTCTCTCTAGTTGTGGCGCATGGGCTCTCTGGCTCCAGAGCGTCTGGGCTCTGTAGTTTGCGGCACATGGGCTCTCTCGTTGAGGCGCGCAAGTTCAACAGTTGTGGTGTGTAGGCTTAGTTGCCCCGCGGTATGTGGGATCTTAGTTTCCTGACCAGGGATCGAACTGGTGTCCCCTGCATTGGAAGGCAGATTCTTTAACCACTGGACCACCAGGGAAGTCCCCTGGCTGATGTTCTAAGTGTATCGTAGACCTCAGACTCTCTGAAGAAAGCAAACTATGAGTTACTTCTCCAAAAAAGCTAAAGAGATCAACATGGTAATTCAACATCCCAGTAGTTTTCATCTCATAATTGAAGATCAAGATCTACTTGGCTTTAAAGATCACTAAGAGGGCAACAACTGGATCTCAATAATATTCTATAGTTTGAACTACATGTTCTAGTTAAAGAAAAAAATTACTTTGCCAAAATACAAGCTATTTACAAATTAAGACACTTTAACTTAGCATCATGTTACATGGAAGGAGTTTTAATTTACTAGCCTAGGAGCAGTTTTCAGCAGTGGAAGCAACATAGTAACACAAAGAATAAGATATTGAGAGTAAAAGAAAAACATGGCAATAAAAAACATAGTTTAAATAAAAACACAAATGAAAGTGGAAAGAAAGAAATCAAAGATACTAATTTATTAGCCCAAAAGTGTTGAAGAAAGCCAGAAATGAGTTGTAGATAGATTTTCATTGTATTATTTGAAAAGTTTTAAAGTTTTTGTTCTTTTTTGAATCTAACATTCCTAAGGTAGGAGCAGAGTTGGAGAGGCAATAGTGTAATTTTTCTATCAATTAGAAACCAGAAGAATGAATGATAGTGTGTGATTCTGAACTTGGATATATAGGATAAGGAGACTCGGTGATTCTCAAGTATTAGCATAGTGTTTATTTTGCATTAATTAAGTAATTGATAAATAGAAGTGTTTACTGCCAACAGATAGTCACGAATGTAAGAAATACAGTTCATGGTTTCAAAAAGCTTCATGGGCGATCATTTGATGATCCTGTTGTGCAAACTGAAAGGATCAGGCTTCCCTATGAGCTGCAGAAGATGTCTAATGGAAGTGCAGGAGTTAAGGTAAGCTTATATTCCCAGAATGCAAACATATGTTCAAATTAAAGAAACCAAATATGATAATATTGCCTATTTTTAAATACTTAAAAAATTTTTAATTTAACTCCTTTCCTCTGGATGCAGTACCTATATACCAAAAATACAGAGAGTTTTTGTAATATGCTTTAGTGAATGCAAAAAAAAAATCTGATTTAGAATAATAATCTTTTTAATCCAAATACTTTTATTGTCAAAAAAAAAGGATTATTATTTGGAGAACTTTTAGAGTGAACCACTTTTAAGAAATAAAGGCAGAAATATATGTGATTTAGAAAAATAGACCCCAAAAGTATGTTAATTTCTATAATGAGCTTTCTCTAATTTAGAAGAATCTTGTAACATATTATAGAAGTATTAAAGCAAACTCTTCTTCCAAGTAAGAGATGGATTCTGGATTTTTACTTTACATCCTGAGACAGAAAGTTATAGATTGGTTAACAAAAACTAACAGAATACCCCAAACCACAGAGTTATTACATGGCTCAGCAATTCTACTCTTAGGTATATACACAAGAGAATTGAACCATATGTGCACACAAAAATTTGTACACTAATGTTCATAATAGCATTATTTATAAAGGCCAGAAAGTGGAAACAACCCAAGCATCCATCAGCTGATGAGTGGATAAACAAAATGTGGTATAGCTATTCAATGGAATATATTATTTGGCCATAAAAAGGAGTGAAGTACTGATATGTGCTACAACATGGATGAACCTTGAAAACATGCTAACTGGAAATAAGGCAGATATAAAAGGCCACATATTGTATGATTCCATTTTTATGGCTATCCAGAATCAGACAAATCACTAGACATGGAAAACAGATGTGTGGTTTCTAGGAGTTAAGGGTAAGGGGGAATGGGTGAATCTACTACTACTACTGCTAATGGGTCACTCTTTTTAGGGTGATGAAAATGTACTACAGTTAATGGTAATCAGTGTAGAGCTTTGAATAGACTAAAAACCACTGAATTATGTACTTCAGAAGGATAAACTTTATGTGATATGAATTATATCTCAAAGTTAAAAATTTTAATAGCTGATTTTAAACTTGATATATATTTCCATGTTTAGAAGAGGGTTCTGACTACCGGATGGATGATGAGTTATAGTAAGGAGACATGAAACTTACAGTAGTTCAAAAAAGACACCATGAGAGATTAAAGACAAGTTGAAAAATGGTGAAATTTGTGGATCAGGAGGTGAAATTTGTGGATCAGGAGTTGCTGACTAGGAAGCTGGATGGGTCATGAGAGCAGTAAATGAGATAAAGAATAATATTCACATGTCCTTTAGATATGATAACTTCTGGTTAATGACTTTGTGGAGCAGTTTTATTCTAAACTACTTAAATTCTTTTGCTTTTATTCTTTCAAAAGAAAATTAAAAGTTATGCTTTGTGAGTAGTTTGATAGAAACAAAATAATTTTTACAGAAAGCCAAAACCTAATTTTTTTGACATATAACATTGTATTAATTCAGGTATACAACATAATGATTCAATATATGTATACATTCAAAATGATCACAGTAAGTCTAGTTAACATCCATCACTGCACAATTTTTTTCCCTTGTGATGAGAACTTTTACCATCTACTCCATAACTTTCTCTATCTTTTTTTGCCCTCTAGTTTTGGTGGCCATGTCTTATGAAAGAATGCATTAGAAGTAAAGTCTTCTCTTGTTGCAGAGCACGGGCTCGAGGCATGCGGGCTTCAGTAGTTGTGGCACGCAGCCTCAGTAGTTGTGGCACACGGGCTTAGTTGCTCCGCAGCATGTGGGATCTTCCCGGACCAGGGCTCGAACCCGTGTCCCCTGCATTGGCAGGCAGATTCTTAACCACTATGCCACCAGAGTAGTCTGAAGTAAAGTTTTTTAACACCTTGTATATCTTTTTTTTTTTTTTTGGCCAGGCCGTGCAGCTTGCAGGATCTTAGTTCCCCGTTCAGGGATTGAACCAAGGCCCACAGCAGTGAAAGCGCCAAGTCCTAACTACCGGACCACTAGGCCAAAACCTAATTTTTAAGTGATACAATTTTTATACAGTCATAGTGAGTGCATGTAAGCTAGTTGAAGAGGCTTTGAAAACTTTAATCAGTCCTGTGTCAAACTAAGTTTCTTCATCTTTTGAAGACTGAAGATCTTTAGCATTCAACTTCTCAAGCATTTTATCCACTTATTTTTTCTGACATTTGTTTGAATAAACTTTGATGTTTATTTCATCTAACTTTTATATTATTATTATTATTTTATTTATTTATTTTTTGCGGAACGCGGGCCTCTCACTGTTGTGGCCTCTCCTGTTGCGGAGCACAGGCTCCGGACGCACAGGCTCAGTGGCCATGGCTCACGGGCCCAGCCACTGCGCGGCATGTGGGATCATCCCGGACCGGGGCACGAACCTGCGTCCCCTGCATCGGCAGGCAGACTCTCAACCACTTCGCCACCAGGGAAGCCCTATATTATTTTTAAAAATACTGTATTGTTGTGCCTCCTATAATCAGACTCAGACACATGGGTACTTGATTCATTTTCCCTTGTTTCAGCATGCTTGATTTCTTCCCATGTTTAAAGACAGTAATTTCATGTAATGCTTGGTTTTGAACTTACTTGTAAATTGATTTGGAAACAAATGGCTATCAATTTGAAGTCTGTTTCAAAGTAAATTTTATATACTTATTTATACATACTTGTACACTTATATACAAACATGCACTGTGGTGCTTGAGAAGTTCTTTAAAGCTCTTCCAAAGTTTAGTGTATTCACTCCATTGGAGTACAAAGGTAAAAGACATGGCCTTTTCTTCTGTAAATTAAATGTAGTTATTGTATGGGTTCTAAGGTAACTTTGTATTGCTTATAAATATTGTGGTTGTCATTATGAAAGGATTTGATTACTTGAATAAAGCAGTGTATTCCTTGGTCAAGAAGCACTGTAAAGTTTCATTTTAGGTGCTTAAATTCAACCTAGTCTTAAACCTGTGTATGAGATGAAGTGGTTATTTTAAAAAATAATTTTAAAATTCCATGTATACATCTATATACAGTAATATATATTAAATTTCTTTTTTTTTAAATAAGGAATTTTTTCTTTTGGCTGTGTTCTCATTTCCTTTTCACAAAACTATTACTAAAGTTTTCATTTTAAACCCAAGAAGAGTTCTAACTTCCAAAAGAAAGATTATTTGATCTTTTTCCCCTTATTTGTTTATAAGAGTAGTGAATGATAAAACTTGCTTTTCTGGGAGATGGGGATCTGGAGCATGTAAAGACACTCTAATAGATAATTTATTTGGTTGTAATACTATGTGTAAGGCACTGGAACTTCAGAGATGAGACAATGACACTAGAGCAATCCTTTTGGTATATAACTTCATTGAGCAAGGACTTAGCCTTTTTCACTGTTGTGTATCGGTCATGTATAAGGTAGGTACTCATAAAATACTAGATGAATAAATGACTCTTGATAAATATCTCCACTTTTGGCTTTAGGTGCGATACCTAGAAGAAGAGAGACCTTTTGCAATCGAGCAAATTACTGGAATGCTGTTGGCTAAGCTTAAAGAGACTTCAGAAAATGCTTTGAAGAAACCAGTGGCTGACTGTGTGATTTCCGTAAGTTTTACCCCAGTAATGAACACTCTTGAATCATATTTTCCAGTGTATTAATGTTGTATTGAAATATTTTTCTTCCCTTTTCTTTATTCCTTCTGCCCTTATCCAGTAGATAACCTAAATCCATTTTTACTTTTATGTTAAAAAATTATTTTATTTGATAAAGTTCAGGATTGAGTTTCCCATAAAGTTAACTGTGATAATCAGTGAATCTTAAAATAAAAACTAATGTATGTGATTAGTTGCTGACTGCTATACCTGCCACTTATCCCTAAGAATCTTTCCAGGTAGCACTTAACGTCCCACCTCTAGGAACGGACCTTATTAACATTTATGTCAAAGGTTGAAAGTGCCCAGTTGGGAATTTGAGATTCTGTATATTCTGTATCAGAAATAAAAGATCCTTTTTTTAAAATGATAAATTAGATGTATTTAATGTGTATACTTCCAGAAGTTTTGACATACGCATACACCCGTGATACCATCATCATCACAATCAGTATAATAAACACATTTATCACCCCTCAAAATCCACTTGAGCCTTTAAGATAGTTTGTATATAAGATGAACAATATGACGCTTTGATATACATAGTGAAATGATCACTACAGTCAAGCATATTAATGTATCCATCTCCTGTGGTTACTTTTTTTGTGTTTGTGTGGTGAGAATACCTGAGATCTACTTTCTTAGCACATTTCCAGTATATAATAGTGTATTGTTAAGTGTAGTCACCATGCTGTACATTAGATTTCTAGAACTTATTCATTCTACATAACTGAAATTTTGTACCCTTTGGCCACTGTCTCCCCATTTCCCCCACTCCCTGCCCCTGTTAACCACCATTCTACACTATCATATGAATTAGACTTTTTTAGATTCCACATATAGGTGAGATCATGCAGTACTTTTCAGAAAGAAAAGATCTGTCTTTTAAAGATTCTTAACAAAGTGTTTAATCTTTTACCCCCTGTCTTATCTCTTGAGATTCCATTATATATTGATAACTAGTTTTTAAGTTATATGTTGTCACCTAAATGTGAATATATTCTTAGTACTGTTAAACTTGACTACGTAAGTTCAGGAATCTCATGTCATCAGAAAAATAGAATCTTATTATGAACTCTTCAGTGAATTTAGTAATTAAAATTTGTCAGGTGTATTTATTTATTTTTTTTAATATTTATTTATTTGGTTGTGCTGGGTCTTAGTTACGACAGGCGGGCTCCTTAGTTCCGGCATGCATGTGGGATCTAACCTTGACCAGGGATCGAACCTGGGCCCCCTGCATTGGGAACATGGAGTCTTAACCACTGCGCCACCAGGGAAGTCCTTGTCAGGTGTATATAGAATTTTTTAATGAGAGAAAAATATTAGCTTAGTATTTTGTTTTCCAGTCATTTTGTAATAGTAAATGATAGAGTTTACCATTGTCCAGGCCCTATTAAAGGCATTTAACGTGTATTAACCCATTTAATCCTCAGAACCACTCTGTAGGTAGGATATTATTAACCTCAATTTCACAGATGAAAAAACTGAGACACAGAGAAGTTAAATAACTTGTGGTCATAACTCTTCCATTATACTGCTACTTGAAAGTATATGTCAGAATGGTGCACATTTTAAAAATGTATCTTAAATTCAAATCCATCCCTATTTAACCATACTTGATTTTACTTTCATGTCAGAAATTAGTATCAGAACATGGCATTGTGAACTTCTTGGGCATTATTAACTTTGTAATCAGTGCAGTAGACCCATGTGAGCTGTACAAAGGGAAGTATTTTCTTCTCTATACACTGTCATATCCCTAATGGCTAGAAAAGTACTGGTACATAAGTGCTTAGTGAAAATTAAGTGAACCATACCTTATAATTTAGATTTTTGTCTGAAGGATAATACCAAAATCAGGATATACAAACTTATCAAAATTCAAATTCTTTTTGTGTTATTATCTATTAAATGAAATTTCTATATTCAAAAAGCACTAAGATTGGAGGAGACTACTTAAAATTGGAAGAGCCCCAAGTTTTGTACATGGATATACTTAATTAGCTTTTTAGAAATTTGTCTGTAGACCAAATGAAAGTGCTTCTTAGTTTGACAGTAATAAGTATATGTAATCTTATTAGTTTAAAATTAAGAGCTTATTTTTAATAGAAATATATTTAATGTTTTTTTGTGATTTATAAAGAAACACATGATCATCATAAGTCCTCTGCAATACAGTTCCCCCTCCCTTTGAAATACAACCATTGTAAACATTTGGGAATATATTCTTCTAGTAGTACATACATATACGAAAGTGAAAGCATGCTCTACATGCCCCCTTTTTTTAATGTAATAAAGATACTATTCCATGACAATTCAGATCGATCTGATTCTAACACCTATATAGGATTCCATTATGTGGATATAACATATTTAACCAATCTCATTTTAATAGACTCGGGTTTTTAATGTTTCATTATTAAAGATTAACAAATAAGTATTTTTATAGACCAACATGAGAAGTATTTAACATATTTTTGAAATCCTACAATATTAATTTTATTTTACTAATTGCTTTAAATTTGTGTTCATACTTTAGGTCAAAACTTTATGATGTAGAAATTGCCAACCTTAAAAAAAACTAGTATTTTTTCCTCATTTATTTAATTAGAACACCAGTCTTTGCCTTAAGCTGTACATAAGTTCATTTTTCAATTGATGAAATGTTTAAGTAAAATCTATTACATTGAACTAATAACACTTAATTATTGTTTTGCAACACCAGATTCCGAGCTTTTTCACTGATGCTGAGAGAAGATCTGTGATGGCTGCAGCCCAGGTTGCAGGCTTAAATTGTTTAAGGCTAATGAATGAAACTACTGCAGGTGAGCAGTTTGCAGTTTGAAAATCACTGTCAGAAAAATATTATTATAGTTTTTTTTCTAATTATACAAAGCATTTATTTTTTAACTCTATTATGTACTGATTTAAGCTTGTCGTTTTGGAGCACAACATTATGGCAGAGTTTAAACATGTCTTTCATTGGCTATAAGAGTCATTAATATTGTAGGGTTATAGATGGGTAGAGAAAAAAAACATTAACCAATTTATGAAAAGTGAATTTACTTTGAAACTAATAATTTGTATTACTCTACTGCGTGTTAAAATGTAGTATCAACGTGACTTACCTATTGTTTTCCAAGTGATTGCTAGGCTGGAATTAACCTAATTCTTTGCTCTTACATAGTTGCACTGGCATATGGAATTTATAAACAGGATCTTCCTCCGTTAGATGAGAAACCAAGAAATGTAATATTTATTGATATGGGACATTCTGCCTACCAGATCTCAGTTTGTGCTTTTAACAAAGGAAAACTTAAAGTAAGTAAATAAATGATTTGCTATATTTAATTTTAATGTCTAAGAGCATATGAGACTATATAGAGAACATTAATGCTTGGGTTTAAATCCTGGCTCTGCCACTTAAAAACTGTGACCTTGAGCAAGTTACTTAACCTCCCCAAATCTCAGGTTCCTCACCTGAGGATATTATCAGTAAGTACCTCATAGAATTTTTGAGGATAAAATGAGTTAATGATTATAAGATGCTTGGAATGCCATATAGTAGATATTATGTGTCAGCTATTTTAAAGGTTTTCAGTCACCTATCGGGGAGCGTAAATTACATATTTATAAATGTACATAGGAAACATTTCTAAAATGATTCCCATTGTCTTTAGAAACTTTTCTATCCTGGAGTCCTAATCAAAATTTTCTACAGTGTGGTATTTACCTCTATATGCTTATCTTCTTACAGCCTTTGTTTGGTTTTGTATTCATTTCTACATTGATTATCTTAACCAGACTTAACACACACTCTCTCTCTCCCCCCATTACACACATGTATAGATTAGCTCAGAAGAGTAAATGCTTTGGGTTATCCAGCACCTTTTAGAGCCTTTCGTCTTGCCGTTTATAGTACTATATTAACATCCTTGTAATCAGAAAATTAAAGGGAAATGACTCATAGTGACTATAGAATAGTTTTTTGCAAATTGTTTTAATCCTTGGTATTCAGTGTTGAATTTTAACTTAATTAAAAAAGAACATTTTCCTTTCTTCCTTTTTAGTGAATACCTTAGAGTATAGAGCTATAATTTTTAAGATCACAGGCCCCTTTGGAAGTTTGATAAAAGCTATGGCCCTTCTCTCAGAAAGATGCACATTTGCACTAGTCACATACCTACACAATTTTACATCTAATTTTGGGTAATACTGGACCTCATGAGAAGTCTGTCCATGGATTCTTCATGCTAATCTGGGATAACATCCCAATCAGGCTGTGCTCACATCCTACTGTGATGTTTACCACTATTCCACCACCCATCCTTGTGAAAAAAAGTTGATGAACCACACCAACAGTGGGATTCTACTTTTTTAGTCGTGACTGTTATAAGTAGTTATTTTTGCCCTCTACCTCAGGGAGAGAGACTAGATGTCTTGGTCCTATGTTTTCAAGAACTATATCGTTGAAGTGCTGTGACTCGTCTATTCCTTTTCCACTCGACTGCTTACTGGGGCCTATTGCTCAACAAGCTTATTATATTAAATTTTTGTGTCTCCTCACTTTTTTTGTTTTCTTTTTTGTTCCCTCACGTGCTTTTTTGTTCCTTCTATATATTTATGTGGGATGGGGGCACTAATTCCTGATTTGTAAGTTGACCAATTACAATATTTTAGATTTAATCTTTGGATTGGCTCTTCTTTGCTCTTTTGTTTTTGGTTACATACTTAGGACCCTTTCTTTGCTCTCTTAAACTGGTTTTTGGCCCACCTGTTCAGTGTTGTTATAGAACCATGGGTTGTGAGATAATGAAGTTTTAGTCATTGTAACTCAGTTATTTCAGAATTAGAATTATTCTTTCATGTAGGTATATAGATCTATAACTTAAAGCAGATAATTCAGAGTGGATAGATATGTTGGCTAAATATAAGTGATAATTAATATAAGTGGTTCCAAATTTGGTACCCCTGTGATTTTTGTCAAGCTCTTTGGTTTTGATTTTAATTTTAAAAAGTATTTTGGAGGGGGAGCTGAAAACATCTAATATTTCTGAAAATTCAGTTCTGGTTTTTCAATTAAACAGGTCTTGGCTACTACCTTTGATCCATATTTGGGTGGCAGGAACTTTGATGAGGTTTTAGTAGACTACTTCTGTGATGAGTTCAAGACAAAATATAAGATAAATGTAAAAGAAAACTCTCGGGCCTTGTTGCGCTTATATCAGGAATGTGAAAAACTAAAGAAGCTAATGAGTGCAAATGCATCAGACCTTCCACTGAACATTGAGTGTTTCATGAATGACCTTGATGTTTCTAGTAAAATGAACAGGTACCATGCATGCTTTCGGTTTGAAAAGTGTTTCCTTATTTTATGTTTATTTCATGTCTGATTTTTCTTCGTTCTGTTATTTTAGAAGATATGCTCAATTTTTATATCCCCAAATAATGAATTTTGTTTCATTTTCCCACAGGGCTCAGTTTGAACAATTATGTGCTTCCCTCTTAGCCAGAGTTGACCCACCATTAAAAGCAGTAATGGAACAAGCTAGTAAGTGGAAGTTACTGAACTAACCATCAAAACTGTACCATGGGGCTTCCCTGGTGGCGCAGTGGTTGGGAGTCTGCCTGCCGATGCAGGGGACGCGGGTTCGTGCCCCGATCCGGGAGGATCCCATGTGCCGCGGAGCGGCTGGGCCCATGGGCCATGGCCGCTGGGCCTGCGCGTCCGGAGCCTGTGCTCTGTGGCGGAGGAGGCCACAGCAGTGAGACGCCCGCGTACCACAAAAAAAACCCAAAAAAACAAAAAAAACTGTACCATGGTGTTACTTGAATGGGGTAGAACATGGTAAAAGCAATAAAAAATTCATGTGCTTTTTGAAGACTTGTATTTCTTGTTTTAGAGAAGGAGATTATAACTCATTGTTTATTCATAAGAGCCGGGCCACTAGAAATCAGAGTTTATGAGAACTCCTTCTGATTCATATTGTTTACATCATAAAACTAATGCTAGTTATATTTGAAGGTGTCTATATGTAAGATTTTAAAGATTGATTGAAAGTGGAAATGAGGACATGACTGCTTTTTGTTAAAGTTTTTTGTAATCAATTAAAATTACCTTCTGTGGCGATTTGTGAGGTAGAAGTTAAAACTGAAGGACTCTGAAATCCATGAGGTGCTTGTCTGTCCTTGTGGTCACTTCATCATCTAGACCAAGTACAGTGCCTGATAAGTAGATAATTAATATCTATTAAATTTTGCTTTTTTCCAAAATTTATTTTTATCTTCTTTCCATTTTACCTTGTTTTGAGCAAATAAAAACATACATTTTTTTAAAAAAGTACTTTCCGGGGTCTACTGTTCACATTTTTATAAAGACTGTCTTATTTTTCTCAATTAAACCCTTCATTTTCCAGACTTACAACGTGAAGACATAAGTAGTATAGAAATTGTAGGTGGAGCAACACGAATTCCTGCTGTGAAGGAACAAATCACTAAATTCTTTCTTAAAGACATAAGTACCACATTAAATGCTGATGAAGCTGTTGCAAGAGGGTGTGCATTACAGGTATGATTATTAGTCTTTTTTTAAATTTTAGAATGTATATTTTGCCAGAAATATGGTGATAGGCCTCAGAAATTTTTAATATTATCTTGTCCAACCAGTTATCAATAAGCTAAAATTAAATTGAAATTATTCCTGAAATATAAGGGTTGTGTCTGTCCCATTTGTTTTTAAACTATCATAGGACGGTATGTCTGTAATTATACTGAAAAAGCATTTATTTTATGAATTCTTATAATTATTCCTATTTAAAATTCTTTTTTTGAGATTTAAACATATTTTACATCAGTTTTTGTAAAGTCACAGAAAGAGTGCTCTGACACTTTAAAATTTTAACTAGTTATTACCAAAAACCCAGAAATTTTTAAAATATAACAATTTTATTATAGAACTTTATTAAGCAGTTCAATCATGGTAACCTAGGATATGTTTGGTGTTTGTTGATTTAAATATGGTATACATCTTATTTTCAGTGTGCGATTCTCTCACCAGCATTTAAAGTGCGTGAATTTTCCATAATAGACCTTGTTCCCTATTCAGTCACATTAAGATGGAAGACCTCTTTTGAAGATGGGACTGGGTAAGTTACTTCTAAAGCCTTGGTTAGAGCTTGTCATAAATAATCAATTGAACCTACTATTCTAAATTAGAGGAATTTATACTTCTTAAACTTGTCAAACACTTTAGAATACTATCTTAGAAACAAGGAGAATATAAAAATGATATATAATCTGTAAACCATTATGGCATATTTTTTAATTAGTATTTTATCATGAAAGTAAAACATTCTCATTTTCAAATAAAAATCACAGTATAGAAATATGAAAACTTAAAAACTTGCATTTGCCATACCCCAACTCCCTTAGCCCATTTTATTGAGGTAACTATTGTTAACAGCTGGGTATATATCTATCCAGTCATTTTCTTTGAATATCGAAATAAAAGCATCACTTTTAAATTGTACTTTATTATTAAATTTGCATTTCTGACTGTTGTGAGCTGCAAGTCTTTTCATGCTTTGACATTAACATTTCCTTTTCCATGAACTGCCCAGGATATAAATTGTTTACTTTCCTACCAAAATAAAAATCTGTATTTCAAATATTATATTTGACTGCTTTTCAGAAGTATAGTTTGTATAATAAAATAAACCTGTATTTAGGTTTTGAAGTTGCTTTTAAGATTTTGTTCTGTGTTCTATACATCTGCACCCCCAAGAAATTGAAATTTTTGCACAAATTTCAAAAATATCGATAGAATTTGGTCCTCAGATGTGAGCAAAAACATCCTTATATATTGCCTTAAAATATACCTATTCTCAGATAATTTTTCTCAGTAGGATAGAATTGTCTGTTACTATGTCAGACGTTCTAAAACTTTGAGCCCTAAACCTGTCAAAAGGCATGTTTATTTATAGCAAAACCAGTAATTCTTTTTCTTAACATTTGTGCACAGAGGTCTTTAAAATTGCTGCTTATCATGAATTAAAAATGAGATGGATTCTGTAATTAGGTTCATAGGCAACTTTCTATTTGTTTTTAACTGTTTTCCCACTCCATTTTAGGGAATGTGAAGTATTCTGTAAGAACCATCCTGCCCCATTCTCAAAAGTCATTACTTTCCACAAGAAAGAACCATTTGAACTAGAAGCATTTTATACTAATTTACATGAAGTGCCTTATCCAGATCCAAGAATTGGTAAGAGAACTCCAAAATTTTTTTTCATAAATTTTAGCCTCTTACAAATATGTTAATACTGGAATCAAGGAAACAAAGTAACATTTCAGCTAAGCCAGCACTGGATTTTTAAAGAAAGATAATCATACTTTTTTCTAAACGTGCACTTTTTAGTGCTCAGAGTTTATTTCTGGAATAACAGCAAGTTTGAATCTTTTTAATTCATTTTGAAATGCGTATTTAAAATGCTCTGTAATTGACCTGAAAAGTTTGGGTGAGGGTTATTTTTTAATGGAAGAACTCTTTAATCGGTAAACTGAAATTGTGCTGCCAGACTGACTACCTATTCTGATTTTAAACTTATGTTCACTGGCAACAACTAGAATCCAGTTAATCATTGGATTAATACAGAAGTGGAAATAGGAGACTGTAATATCCATTGTAGCTGAGTAATCTTTTAGAAGATATAAAACAAAGTATGATTTACATCATTTAAAAGAGAAGGAATATTTAAAATTTTTCTATATGTGCTACTTTTATTGATAGACTAAAAAAGGGGACTATTAATTTTTCATGTACATTATTTAAAGCAGTAGAAGTAAATTATTGAAAATGGTATTAGTTTTCGAGGGCTTCTGGAACAAAGTACCACAAACTAGGTGGTTTCAACAATAGAAATTTATCGTCTCACAGTTCTGGAGTCTAGAAGTTCAAAATTAAGTTGTTGGCAGGATTGGTTCCTTCTGAGGGCTGTGAGGGAAGGATCCATTCCAGGCGTTTGTTCTTGGTTCATAGATGGCTGTCTTCATGTTCTCATGATGTTCTCCTTGTGTATGTATTTGTCTCCAAATAAGGACGCCAAGTCATTGGATTAGAACCCACCTGATGACTTCACTTTAACTTGATTACCTGTAAAGACCCTGTCTCCAAATAAGGTCATCTTCTGAGGTTACTGGAGAGTAGGGTTTCAACATATGAATTGGGGCCAGAGGGAGGTCACAATTCAACCTCTAACATAGGTCGGCCAGATTTTTTATGTACAGTTTTTCTGCCTGGTAGTGTCTCTTTACTATGGATAACATTATATATTTGAGATTTTTTTTTCTGAAGAATAAAACATCAGATTTCTTAAAGTGAAAAATTGATGTGACCTCAGTAGGTAGTAGTGACTGGATAACTTAGCAGTTTTGCTATAGGAAAAATCCAGAAAAAATTTTAAATTGCTTTATTTATGAATTACCAAGATGATTATGATTTGCAAAGTTTATAGCAAAAAGGTAATATCTATTTGGTTTTCAAACTCAGAAATTGAGTTTTGTTATTTTGGTTTTAGTGTAGCAACATTGTAAAACTTAAAAGTGATATTGCCTTCAGTCAGATTGTCCTTGGTTAAGATCCCAACTCTCCTTTTTCCTATTGTTGATGATTTTGGGCAGGTTGCTTAACCTGTCTGAGTGTTTATACCAGGTTTATTAGTATATTAAAAAGGTAATCTGGGGGAAATGCATGTCCCACAGAAATTAATCAGCATATGATAATTTATGATTTTCTTTTGCCAGCATCTGAAAGATGATAGTAAAACTATTTAATGAATGAATTGAACGAGTTAATCTGAGGCCCATGTACTGATCAAAGCTCTTTTTTCCTTAAGGGAGCTTCACTATTCAGAATGTTTTCCCACAGTCTGATGGTGATAGTTCCAAAGTTAAGGTTAAAGTTCGTATTAACATCCATGGAATCTTCAGTGTGGCTAGTGCATCAGTAATTGAGAAGCAGAATATAGAAGGGGATCACAGTGATGTTCCTATGGAGACAGAAACTTCTTTTAAGAATGAAAACAAAGATGATGTGGTATGTAGAAATTCTGTTTCAAAAAGGTTCCTCTAATATATGCAGTATCTTAATTCTACCTGGTACTTTTAATAGCTGAAAATATTAATATCTGAGGTTTTGCTCTGAAGTTCTGCTATAGGAATAAGTATATAAACTTTTAAAAATAAAATCATTAAAGAATAATTCTATTTTAAATGCTCTACATCTTTTCACATTGTAACGTGCTTTTCGGAGGCTTGTGTATTTTTCATAGCATTGTATGGAAAATATGCATATGTGTGTCTGGAGTCATCTTTCCTAAATTCTTTATTTCTATTAAAAACATTTATTATAGCTAGCTTTCTAGCTTACTGATAAATCCAATTCAGACTGATAAATTCTGAACTGTATACATATGTGTTTTTAGATTGAGAATACATGCTTAAGAAATTTTCAGAGCTTAGTTAGGAGATATCTGTGGCAGTTGAGCAGAAGAATGTGCTGTAGGTTCAGTAACATTAAAACAGATTTTTGACAGTTTCTTTATGAAAGAGTTATATGACTCTAACATTGTATTTACTCTTGGCATACTATGAATGAAGGAATCTTAGGAGAAAGTTATTATGTTCCATTACAGAAAGTTTTCATCTTTTTATGTATACTATTTGTAAGTTATTTTAATGGCTTTTGTTGGATTTTTTTCAAATCATAATTGGAGGTCTGCCCTAGATTTTTCATATATTTCTGCATGTTAAGAATGGATTTTAAGATTTTAAATTTCAAGACAGTTTCTCCCTTTTGTGAAAGTTGTCTTTTTGTCTGTTTTTACTAACAGCTACTATAAAATATTTTCTTCCGGATTGATCAGAATTCTACCACTACTCCTTAAAGTACTTTGTTTAAGGACCATGGCATTTTCTTTCATTCTTCTTCCCGTGTGTTATTTTCCTATTACATCCTCCCTTCCTTGAATTGAGGAGAAGGAAATACTGTCCTAATATGTTAGTGAAGATACAGTCAATTTTTCATAAATAGACATAAGAGTAATAGGTGAAAAGTTAATTTTCTTAATTGTAGTTCACAACAATGTATGGCAGACATTTAATCCATTTAAGATTTATTTTTTGCTAAAATTGAAAGCATTCTGTATGCCTTTTATTTTGTTTTTAACATCCTTATTGGAGTATAATTGCTTTACAATGGTGTGTTAGTTTCTGCTTTATAACAAAGTGAATCAGCTATACGTATACATATATCCCCATATCCCCTCCCTCTTGCGTATCCCTCCCACCCTCCCTATCCCACCCCTCTAGGTGGTCACAAAGCACCGAGCTGCTCTCCCTGTGCTATGTGGCTGCTTCCCACTAGCTATCTATTTTACATTTGGCAGTGTATATATGTCCATGCCACTCTCTCACTTTGGCCCAGCTTACGCTTCTCCCTCCCCGCGTCCTCAAGGCCATTATCTATGTCTGCGTCTTTATTCTTGTCCTGCCCCTAGGTTCCTCAGAACCATTTTTTTTTTTTAGATTCCTTATATATTTGTTAGCACATGGTATTTGTTTTCCTCCTTCTGACTTACTTCACTCTGTATGGCAGACTCTAGGTCCGTCCACCTCACTACAGATAACTCAATTTCATTTCTTTTTATGGCTGAGTAATATTCCATTGTATATATGTGCCACATCTTCTTTATCCACTCATCTGTCGATGGACACTTAGGCTACTTCCATGTCCTGGCTATTGTAAATAGAGCTGCAATGAACATTGTGGTACATGACTCTTTCTGAATTATGGTTTTCTCAGGGTATATGCCCAGTAGTGGGATTGCTGGATCGTATGATAGTTCTGTTTTTAGCTTTTTAAGGAACCTCCATACTGTTCTCCATAGTGGCTGTATCAATTTACATTCCCACCAACAGTGCCTTTTAGAGTGAGTTCTTTTAAAGCTATTTCACTTTCTTCACCTCTTTTTCTTCAAAGTCTCTGTGTAATGTTTTAGACCTTTAGTTTTCTCTGTGTAATGTTAGTGAATCCTGGGCACTAAAAACAAGGAGAGTATGGCACCCATTTTCTACCTCTCCTGGCATTTCTTATTTGCTGCTTCTATTTGTCTGTGGGCTTGAAATCCAGTTAACCAGTCCTTTAGGATGATCTCTTGAATGTGGACTTAAAAAACTCACTTGTGAATAAAATGTATGCATTTATAACATCTGCTTTGGCCATTCAGAGATTGATTTGCTTACAAGAGTGTTTTCGGCTTACTAGAACCCAGGTAGTTGGTGTTCCATATAAGGTATTTCTTCTTCTTAAGTGAGATGTTCCTGAGTATTTCCTTTATAATTTATATAAGCAAGAGCCAAAAAAAAGGTAACTAACATTATGGATCATATACTTAGCATTGTTGGTGAGCACATTCACATATATTAATCTCCTTTTAAATCCCTACCTTAGTTGATACAATAGGTGTTGAATAAATTATAGTTTATTTTCTTATTCTTGCTAATAACGTAAATTATTTCCTTATCGTTGCTTTTAACATAAGGGGTGATGTTGAGTACCCTACTGTATAGAAAATACCCTGTGTACTGTATTGCTTAATGGTTCTCTCTAGGACTTTTCCCTTTAATTCTGTATCCAGAAGTTTAAAAGCTTAAGGCTTGGGCTTCCCTGGTGGTGCAGTGGTTGAGAGTCCACCTGCCGATGCAGAGGACACGGGTTCGTGCCCCGGTCTGGGAAGATCCCACATGCCGCGGAGTGGCTAGGCCCATGAGCCATGGCCGCTGAGCCCGCGCGTCCGGAGCCTGTGCTCTGCAACGGGAGAGGCCACAACAGGGAGAGGCCCGCGTACCGCAAAAAAAAAAAAAAAAAAAAATGAAAGCTTAAGGCTTAAATACCATTATAAAGCAGTCTCTCCCTTCCTCCCTCCCAAAATGTGAACAAATTCAAAGTAGACTCTGGAAGCTAATTGTTTTAAGCTTTACAGCAGAAGGTAAGAGGATAATAAGTTCTTTTTACTGTTCCCTAGTTGCTGACATTGCTGGCTCTGTGGTCAATGAAACCCAGACATATATCAGTGAGCAACTGTAGTTCTTTGTTTTTTTCTTTCTTTGCATGAGAGTCAATTTATGAGAGATTATTTTATGGGCCTCATTTTTTCATTAAAAATTAAGATGGCTTCGATTTTCCTGAAAAACCATAACATAGATTGCCAACTTTTCTTCAGTACAGTATAAGGATGTCTCAGAAAATGGACACTTTTCTTCTAGGTATTTATTAATATCTGGACATATTAGGAAGGTATTACAACTTAGGCTTCATGGCACAGTGAAGGATCAAAGAGACTATTTATCGTACTAATGTTCCACAATTTATTCCCCAGTTGTTGACAATTTAGGTTGTTTATCTATTTTTTAATTCAAAATATCTGATTACTTATATGTACCAGGTACTGTTCTAGGCACTGAGGATACAGTGGTAATAAGCAAGATAAAGAAGGTCCCCACCCATCTGTAACTTACATTCTAATGGAAGAGGATAGGCTAGAAGCAACAAGATACCATATAAACATAAAGGAAATTAACAGCAGGGGATGCATAGTGGAAATTAAGTGATGAGGAAAGCCACCTGTGAGGAAGGAAAAGGAAAGCTAGCCTGAAAGATGAAAAGGCAGTTTGAGAGTAAGGAGCAGGTAGGTAGTTGTCCAGACAAAGAGAATAACAAAGGCCCTGACAGCAGGATATCCTTTTTTATTGTTACAGATACTAAGGTAGCTGATAATATAAAATACAGAAAAGGGGAGAGTGACAAAAAAAAAAAAAAGAAATTGAGAAGGTAGGTCAAGGGACAGATTAGATAATTATTCTGGATGTTATTCTTAAGTGCTTTTTCATTTATTCAGCAAATAACTAGAGGTACCTAAATTGTGTTTGGATATAGCAGTGAATAAAAAGACAGTCTCAGCCCTCATGGAGTTTAAAATCAATTAGAGAAGCCAAAGTCTAGAGGCACGTCCATTAACTTACCCACTAGTGATAATATTCCTATGAACCTTCTTAAAATTATTTTAAAAGACTAACAAATTACTCTCATATCAATTGTAAGATGTACAGTTTTCCACTTAATATATCTGAAATTGGGATGGGTCATTCAAATGATAATATCTTATATTCACTGTTGCCTATGGCAGTAATCATGAGAAGTTCTCATCATCTGTCTGTACATGTGTGAACTTGGTTGTTATTCCTAATGGCACGAGTAGGCAATTGCAACCCCTTGACATTAAACAACTTAAGGACCATTCAAGGAAGGAATATCAGTCCTGGTTTTTGTCCAAAAATAATCTATTGACTCCTTCTGGTAAGATAGAGAAAAAAAACATCATAAAACTTGTAGAATAGGGGACTTCCTTTGGCGGTCCAGTGGTTAAGACTCCACTGCAGGGGGCACGGGTTCAATACCTGGTCGGGGAACTAAGATCCTGCCTGCCACATGGTGTGGCCAAAAAAAAAGAAAGAAAAAAAAAAAAAACTTGTAGAAGAGGTGTCAGTGGCTTATAAGAAAACATTAGAGACCATACTGGAGCAATTTTTAAACAAATGGATGGGTCACTAATGCTCTTGATGGCACAGAGAACAATATTGTGTAGAAAAATTCAGATATCAACAACTGAATTAAGTGATTTAGAAGAGTTGGATTCTTAATGTCAAGTAGTTTTAGAAATACCTTAACCATATTATTTGGTTTATTTCTTTTAGAGATATGAATATATACACAATAGAAGAGCTCTTTCAATAAGTATAAAATAAAAATGCTAAGTGATAAAGTATTTTGGCCTTAATTGGCAGCATTGTTTTCTTAGTATTACATGAAATAGAGTTATTAATGTATTTGTGTCTTTCCGCATTACCCCAACTCACCACTATAACACATTTTCCACCGCTTTTCCATCATAGGGTTGGGAAAATTGTAGAGTTGGAAGGTGGTAGGGCAGAGAGGATGGGGGGTGGAATTTCAGTAGCTGACCTTTTAACTACGAAGAACAGTGGTGTAAATTATCTTCTAACTTGTTTTTCTCTTTGGCACAAATAAGCATTTATTCAAGATAGCCTTCTGGACATTAAATGTATACTTAACTCCATATATATATATATATATATATATATATATATATATATATATATGAAGACCTAAATTATCCTGATTCTTGAATTCCAGGCTTTCTCCTTTTTAGGAGGATGGTGGTGGGTAAGATTAAGAAAGACCAGAAAAACTTAATACTTGTGATTGTTTGCCAAGTGGAGAGTCCACCTTGGCAATCTTATGGGTTGAAAATTTGTCTTTTAGACATTAAAAAAAATATTAAAAGTTTACACTGTAATAATTCAGAGACATCTACTTTGACAGTTTTGATACATTTCATTTGAGTATTTTCCTACATTTAAAAAATATAATTGAATTTATGTGTAATACTTAAATTTTGTATCTTTTTCTCTTTATTTTCCCACATTAAGTTCTTTATAAACATTTTTCATGTCAAGTTTAATGTTCTCTTTTTTTGTGAATCTTGGTTTGTGAATTTGACTTGAGAACAATTTTCCATTTATTTTGCAGTTATTTGGCCACAGGTGAATGAAACAAGATTTATTCACGTAGCATCAAATAGATCTTTTCATTTTACTTACTACCTGTTAATCTAGTTATTTATAGTTACTCTCAAAAACAGCTTCTACTTCACTGTGTTCACATATTTGAAAACAGGCTTGAACTCTAAGATGCTGTTCATTACCAAACAAATAGAAAAAAGAAAGAAAGACTCCAGATATTGTCAATTACATATTTTCTTTGCAGGATAAAATGCAGGTTGACCAGGAAGAAGAGGGTCATCAAAAATGTCATGCTGAACACACTCCAGAAGAAGAAATTGATCATACAGGAACCAGAACAAAGGTTTGTTATACTATTACTGTGGTTGTGTCTTTTTGAGATTGATATTTTGAGTTAATACATTTGCTGTGTAATTCATGCTTTTAATACACCTGGTGTTTTTAATTTCGTATTATGAAAGTATATAACAGAATAAATACACTTCAGTGATTCACTATAGAAGATTTTTAAAAGAATGAACTCTAATATGAGTAAAATTATTTTTTTGGTGGGAAAAAAGATGTTTTTCATTAATTATTTTTTCTCATTAAAAATCATGTAATCTCAGAAAATAGAAACTGGAATAGGACAAATGAAGAAAACTTAAATTAGCAATAATGCTGCATCTGAATATTAACCACTCTAAGCATTTTGCTGCATATCATAAAGCATTTTTTGTACAAAATAATATTTTTGGAAGTAAAATTTTAAAGGATAAACGACTCTATTATTAAGTCATTATTTTATTAAGAAAATGATTGCTGATAGAAGGGAGAAACACCCTGCCCCAGTCACCCAGATGAATGTGGCTACAGCTCTAAACTATCATCTTTGACAGATTTTTCTAACCTGAACAGAAGTTAATCTGTGATGGTTAGCTGTATAGATTTTTTCCAAATGCTATAAAGATTCAGTTATAAATCCTAGTTGCTCAAGTAATATAAAACCTGAAACCCATTTTTCTAAATTTTTTATTTTATTCAATATGTTTGCCTTTAGTTATTCAACAGCTCTATTGAGATATAATTTACATACCATGCAATTCTCCCATTTAAAAGTACAATTCAAAGGTTTTTAATATACTCACAGAGTTATGCAAGCATTATCACAATTTAACAACGTTTTCATCACTCCAAAAAGAAGCCCTGTACCCATTAGCAGTAACTCTTTGTTTTCCTCCCAACCCTCCTCTTGCCAGCTCTAGGCACCCACTAATCTTTTTGTCTCATTGACTTGCCTGTTCTGGACATTTCATATAAACACAGTCATACAATATATAGTCCTTTAATGACTGGCTTCTTTCACTAAGCATGTTTTCAAGATTCATCCAGGTTGTAGGATATATCAGTACTTCATTCCCTTTTATGGCTGAGTAATATTGTATCATACAGATGCATACCACATGTATTCATTCATCAGCTGATGGACACTTAGATTGTTTCTACTTTTTGACTATTATGAATAATGCTATTATGAACAATCATATACAGATTTTGTGTGGATGGATATTTTCATTTTTCTTGGGTGCATACCTAGGAATGGAATTGCTGGGTCATATGGTATCTCTGTGTTTAACAATTTGAGGAACTGCCCAACTGTTTTCCAAAATGGCTGCAATATTTTACTATGTTGTCAAAAATGTATGAGGGTTCCCATTTCTCTATATCCTCACCAACTCTTCCTCTTTTTTTTTTTTATTATAGTCATCCTAGTGGGTATGAAATGGCATCTCATTGTGGTTTTTATTGTATTTATTTTTGGCTGGGTTGGGTCTTCATTGTGGTGCACGGGCTTCTCATTGTGGTGGATTCTCTTGTTGTGGAGCACAGGCTCTAGGCATGTGGGCTTCAGTAGTTGTGGCATGCGGGCTCTAGAGTGCAGGCTCAGTAGTTGTGGCGCACGGGCTTAGTTGCTCCGCTGCTTGTGGGATCTTCCTGGACCGGGGCTCGAACCTGTGTCCCCTGCATTGGCAGGAGGATTCTTAACCACTGTACCACCAGGGAAGCCCTCATTGTGGTTTTAATTTGCATTTCCAGAACAATATTTTTTATGTAGAAAGATTTAGTGTATACAGGGTGTAAAATACTATCAATATTAAAATAATGTTTTAAATTAAAGTATAGATGATAATAGTTTTGTTTGATTTTACTTTGTTTCATCAGAAATCAGTCTCTTAAATATATTTTTAAGCTAGTTTTAGAAATTTACACTTTTCTTGCATTTCTTTTGCAGTCTGTACCCTCAGATAAACAAGAGCGATTAAACCAGACCATTAAAAAAGGAAGAGTCAAGAGTATTGATCTACCTATCCAGAGTAGCCTGTGTAGGCAATTGGGCCAAGATCTTCTCAACATCTACATTAAAAATGAGGTATATAAATCAGAATTGATGTTGAAATAGGTGGTAGTGTGTTCTGAAATTTTTGTAGAAGTAAATGATTATCCCTCAAATTTGTGGAACCAGGCTATAACTCATAAGGAATTATTAAATAGATTATTGAACTACTTTATTTTGGACAAAATGCTGAGCTGTATTTGTGTCATGTACAGTGTAACTTTCACCTTAGTTACATGAAAAACATGGATTGTCTCCACTATAGAGAAAGGCCTTTCCAATACTAGTAATTCTTACCCCCTTTTATTGTGTCTTAACAGTAGCACACCCAGCAGACATTTTATAGGAAAGTATTACCAGCTCCCCTCTTCTAATGTGTTGTCCTTAAAGATTAAGGTTCAATTCAGAATGTTTTCTGACTTCCATTTAATACTTTTTAGAATCTGTTGTCATTCTTGAAATTTTCTTTACATATTTGCATGTTTCATTTTACAGTCTCTTGAGGAAAAGAGTGTGGTTTCTTTGCCAATAGTTGTGTGTAAAAAGTAATTTTTTTATATTAAAATTTACACTTAAGTGGTAGTTACTAATTTCTACAGGCTTGACTGGCATTAAAGAAGGTCAGTTTTCTCTAAAGTGCCAAATATTCTCCAATTGCTGCATGTTATTCTGGGAACTTCCTCAAGAGATTTTTGACTTTACGATGCTGCTCTTTCTAGTACCTAAGTATATCACCTATTCATTAATTATTAAAGGCTACACTTTATGTGAAGCATTTCTAGAGATCCTGAATAATTCTGAATTTGTATGATTTGAGACTAATTTTCTCAAAGGAATGAATTGTGGGGAAGTGCAGCTAATGATAAATTTTGTGTATAAGATTTTTTCTTAAATTTTTAAACGGCTCACTATTTTTTTAATTATTTTTTAAATAAAATTTTATTTATTTATTTTTGGCTGCGTTGGGTCTTTGTTGCTGTGGTGAGCGGGGGCTACTCTTCATTGCAGTGCGCGGGCTTCTCATAGCAGTGGCTTCTCGTGGAGCATGGACTCTAGGTGCGTGGGCTTCACTAGTTGCAGCATGCGGGCTCAGTAGTTGTGGCTCGCGGGCTCTGGAGCACAGGCTCAGTAGTTGTGGCGCATGGCTTAGTTGCTCTGGGGCATGTGAGATCTTCCCAGAACAGGGATATTTTACTTTACAATGTTGTGTTAGTTTCTGCTGTACAGCAGAGTGAATCAGTTATACCTATACATATATCCACTCTTTTTTAGATTTCCTGTCTCACTATTTTAAATTCACAAATACCAGTGCATTGTAGTATTATGTTTAAAATACTATGTTTTTTGTTAAAGTGCAAATTTTGTTTATTAGTCTTCAGATTCTTTCTTTGCTTTTGATTTTACAATAATGATTTTTGCTAACATCTTTAAATACTTTGATCTTATTTAATCCTCAAACCTATGAAGTGTAAGAACTGTTAGAGATCTACATTTAATAGACGAGGAAACAGGCAGAGGTAGACTGAATCACCAAAGTTCAGAGAGTAACCTTTTGTTTTGGAGCCAGGTAGGCTGTCTCCAAAGCTCAAGATCACAACCGCTATACTGTGTCACTTACCAAAGCCAACATTTATTCAGTACCAGTTATGTGTCAGTCACTGTACTAAATATTTTATGTGAATTACATCAATCTTATTAACAGCCATATGAGACAGATAGAAGTAAGCGCTCTAGGATAAGAAAACTGAGGCTTAGGTTAGGTGACTTTGCTGCAATTTCAAAGGTAGTAAGTGGGAAACCTGGGATTTGAACAACAATATGTACAATGACGTAGTCTATGGGGTTTTTTTTGTTTTCTTTTGTGGTATGCAGGCCTCTCACTGTTGTGGCCTCTCCCGTTGTGGAGCACAGGTTGCGGAGCACAGGCTCCGGACGCACAGGCTCAGTGGCCATGGCTCACAGGCCTAGCCACTCCGTGGCATGTGGGATCTTCCCAGACCGGGGCATGAACCTGTGTCCCCTGCATTGGCAGGTGGACTCTCAACCACTGCGCCACCAGGGAAGCCCTATGGTTTTTTTTTTAAAAAGCTTTTATTGAGGTATAATTCACATACCATACAATTCACTAATTTAAAGTGTACAGTTCAGTGGCTTTTGGTATTACATTATTAATTTTTTAAATTGTAAAATATATATAACGTGAAATTTGCCATTTTGACCATTTTTAAGTGTACAACAATTCAGTGGCATTAATTATATTCACAGTTATATAACCATTGCCACTATCTTTTTTAAAGATTTATTTATTATTCATTTATTTTATTTATTTTTGGCTGCATTGAGTCTTAGTTGCGGCACACAGGATCTTCGTTGAGGCATGCAGGATCTTTCATTGCAGCGCGCGGGCTTCTCTCTAGTTGTGGTGTGCGGGTTTTCTCTTCTCTAGTTGTGGTGCGTGGGCTCTGTAGTTGTGGCGTGTGGGTTCCAGAGCGTGTGGGCTCTGTAGTTTGCAGCATGAAGGCTGTAGTTGAGGCACGTGAGCTCAATAGTGGTGATACATGGGATCTTAGTTCCCTGACCAGGGATCAAACCCATGTCCCCTGCATTCTAAGGCAGATTCTTTACCACTGGACCACAAGGGGAGTCCCACCATTGCCACTATCTTTTCCAAAACCTTTTCATCACCCCAAACCGAAACTGTAACCATTAAGTAATAACTCTCATTCCTCCCTTCCCTCAACCCCCAGTAAACCAATCTATCAATACTTTCTGTCTCTATGAATTTGGTAGATAACTCATATAAATGTAATCATAGAATATTTGTCCTTTTGTGTCTGGCTTATTTCACTCAGCATAATGTTTTCAAGGTTTATCCACTTTGTAACATGTATCAGAGCTTTATTTCTTTTTATAGTAGAGTAATATTCCATTTTGTATATATACATTTTATCCATTCATCTGTTACAGATCAAGTGAGTTGTTTCCACCTTTTGGCTATTGTGAATAATGCTGCAGTGAACATTGGCATACAAATAACTGTTTGAGTTCCTGCTTTCAATTTTTTGGTTATATACCTAGGAGTGAAATTGCTGGGTCATAGTGTAATTCTTTATTTTTTTAGAATTTATTTATTTATTTTTGGCTGTGTTGGGTCTTTGTTGGTGCGCACAGGCCTTCTCCAGTTGCGGTGAGTGGGGGCCCCTCCTTGCCATGGTGCAGGGGCCCCTCCCTCACTGCAGTGACTTCTCCTGCTGCGAAGCACGGGCTCCAGGTGTACAGGCTTCAGCAGTTGTGGCACATGGACTCAGTAGTTGTGGCTCGGGGGCTCTAGACCGCAGGCCCAGTAGTTGTGGCACATGGGCCCAGCTGCTCCACAGTGTGTGGGATCTTCCCAGACCAAGGCTTGAACCTGTGTCCCCTGCATTGGCAGGCAAACTCGCAACCACTGGGCCACCAGGGAAGCCCCATATTGTAATTCTTTGTTTAGCTTCTTTAGGAGCCACCAAACTGTTTTTTCCTAAGCTGCAGTATTTTACATTCCCAACAGCAACGTATAAGGGTTTCAAATTCTCCAAATCATCACCAACACTTATGTTTCATTTCTTCGATTATAGTCATCCTAGTAGGTGTGAAGTGGTACTTCATTGCAGTTTTGGTTTGTATTTCCCTAGTGTTTTCATGGCAGCTAATCTGAAACTTTTTGAATAGGGGAAGATGATAATGCAGGACAAATTAGAGAAAGAAAGAAATGATGCGAAGAATGCTGTTGAAGAATATGTATATGATTTTAGGGACAAGCTTGGCACTGTCTATGAAAAATTCATCACTCAAGAAGTAAGTCTAAGTTTCGTAGTTTTTTATGAGAACTATTTAAATGTTTGCTTGAGAATGCTAATACGAATTATGTAAATAAATGTACCAAATGTGTGATTGTTGTCAGTCTTTTTGAGCACATTTAGGAATGGTTCTTAGTTATTTTTCCAAATTACAGAAGGCTGGTGAGAAAGATGTTTATAAATAAAAAGTCAGAAAAAAATAATTTTTTACACTTGAAAAACATTTTGTCCTTCCTTGATCACTTTTATTTCTAAGGAGAGCATTTTCAATCAGTATCTCTTAAATGTGTAACTAGGACTTGAGAAAACTGTCTGCAATATTGGAAGGCACAGAAAATTGGCTTTATGAAGAAGGAGAGGACCAAGCTAAACAGATTTATGTGGATAAGCTTCAAGAACTAAAGGTAAACTTTTTAAAGTCCATGTTAGTGTTGAACAGAACATTAAGTTGTCCTAAAAATTATGGTGTAAGGGCACAGTTATGTGTTTAATAAATATATAAGAAATTACTAAGGCAGGTATGTGTAAGAGGAAGTGTTCTCTGAATTTGAGAGGTGAGTAATGCTACATGATAACTGAAATTAAATAATGTATAATCATATTTGTCTATCATGATACTCAGATATAAAAATTTAGATTACCAGAGTGTTAATATTACTTTCATACAAGCCGTATGTTTCTGAGATGTCATTAAGAAGTGATTTGTCAACCTGACCCCTTATCCATTAAAGGAGTTACCCTTGCTCTGCTTCTTTCCCCCTTGACTGCTCTGAGTTTGAGGAGTAATACACTGCCCTTTCGTATTTTCACATTGTAACTAATGTGAAATTAGTGGGACACCAGGCCAGCAAAGAACTTCAGAAATAGTACCCCTGCTCTTCAGTGTCCTTTTACAAAGAAATAAGGTTACAAAGAAATAAGGAGATGTGTCCACCAGCTGCCCTTTTTCTACTAGGTCAGTGGTCTGACTTTAAGAAAGGACCACTATTACTCTTTTCCTCCTGCTTGCTACCCAGCGCTCCCCCCACACAGAAAAAAAAATGCTTTAAAAGATTAGAAGTTCAGATTGGAAGGATGACAGGAAATTTTAGTCTTTCCTTCTTAGTGTGAATCATAGCAATGCTTTAATGTGCACATGAATTACCAGGGGCCCTTACTGAAAAGCAAATTATGGTTCAGTATATCTGAGTTGGGCCCATGATTCTGCACTTTTTAATAAGCTTCTGGGAGATTCTGATGCTGCTGGTCCCTGAACCATTCTTTGAGTAGCAAGTGAATACACAGATGCTAAGTGATGACATTAATAAGGACCTCTAGCGTACAGGAAAAGGAAGCCCTTTAGGGATTCGCGGCGGCTGTGTGTGCAAAGTAAGTTACTTAAAAGCAAAAGAAGTTAATACCTTGCAAAAATTACCTTCATGCCAATAAATTACTTTCAAAGGGAATAATTAAAAAGCAATTTGAAAACCTAAGCTTATGAATGCAAAACTAGCTTTACTAGCTTTATTTTATCTTGGTGGTTTTTACTCCCCATCTCCCTAAAATATATATACTTGGGGCTGGAGGAGCAAACCAAGCAGCTGAGGCTAATAGAAATAACTGAAAAGCCCAGCACCCCCCAGAATGGATTATTTCACTTCAAATATATAAGTAACCATAGAAATCAATGTTACAGATGTTTTCACAGGCTTTACTGTTTTTTTGAGATAGCTTTTAGGAATTAAAATGCTTTCAAAAACATTAACAATAAAAAGTATAATGTGTAAAGAGACTAAATGCAATATGGTATCCTGGAACAGAAAAAGATGAAATCCACATAATCTGGAGTTCAGTTAATAGTAATACACCAGTGTTGGTTTCTTAGTTTTTTGTTTGTTTTTTTTTTTTTTTGCGGTATGTGGGCCTCTCACTGCTGTGGCCTCTCCAGTTGCGGAGCACAGGCTCCGGACACGCAGGCCCAGCGACCATGGCTTACGGGCCCAGCCGCTCCGCGGCATGCGGGATCTTCACGGACCGGGGCACGAACCCGTGTCCCCTGCATCGGCAGGCGGACTCTCAACCACTGCGCCACCAGGGAAGCCCGGTTTCTTAGTTTTGACAAATGTACCACGAGGTATAAGATGTTAACATTAGAGAAAAGGTGCTTGTCTCTTTATTGTTTCCTTTGTAACTTTTCTGGAAACCTAAAATTGCTCTAAAATAAGCTGATTTTTATTTAAATATGTAAAGGATTTGAAATAAAATATTTGTTTTTCTAATGCATTCCCCTCCTCAAAGTTATAGGAGGCTGTTTTAAAATTTAGAAACTCCCTCCTACCAGGCACCTGGGGCAAGGGGCTGAATGGGTTTTTTTGTTTTTAAGCACTATACTTAAAATACACATCCTAATCTAATGAATAAATATAACAAATAATATTCAATAGGTATTAAATATCAGGAAATCCCAGTAATCATGTTGCTTTTAGAGAGTTATATGCATTATAAATATTTGAAACCAAGTTTCAAATACATGAATTCTGCACGCAGTATATAGTCCTTATGGTTTTCTTAATGGTTTTATAGACTTTTAACACGTAACTTTAAAGTAATTAAAGCTTTTCTTTGGATTTGAGAGGAATCAAGAGGTAATCTTAATGAATGAGAAAAGATAGGCATTCCTGTGTAGGATTCAGTAAGCAAATAACCACTGGAACTCATCTCCATGTAGGAAAACAAGAGGGGACATATTTTAATCTGACCAGCTTTCTTTCCTATTCATCATTCTGTAAGGGCCCAATAAAAGTTGTTTTCTGTTAATAACTTTTTCTTTTTAAAAAACTTATGTTAACAGAAATATGGCCAGCCAATTCAAATGAGGTACATGGAACATGAAGAGAGACCAAAAGCTTTAAACGACTTGGGAAAAAAGATCCAACTTGTCATGAAAGTTATAGAAGCATACAGAAACAAGGTATTGAATTCATAAAGTAAACTGGTGATTATGATAATGTGTGTATTATGCAGAGAGGGTTGGGTAAATCTAAAAATTCTCAACTACAAAGCTATAGCAGTTGTTGCTACCAAATTCCAGAGACATTGTGCCCCAAACGTAAAACATTTTTTCTTTATTGTAAAATTATCAGTAAAGGATACTGATAATTTCAAATACAGTGCAGATATATGGCTTTAATCTTTTAAAATTCCCTAAAACTATATTATAAATTAATCCAGTGACCAAATTCATTGTTTTCTTCTTAGGGGTTTCATTATAGTGCAAAAGGTTTTTTTGGACCTTTTTTAATTTACAGGCCTCTTTGAAAATGGACTCTGCTAGCATTCATTTTGTCCCTTGGCCTCTTTTTCTTTTGGTTGCACTTTGTCTTCCAGTCTTTCAGTCATCTGTAACTCCCGTATCATTTATTGTTTTACATATGTGCCCAAATCTATCTTACTACCCTTAACATTTCCACTGTTTTTCAGCCTGAAATGTTTAGTTATATAGATAATATCTCCATTTGGATGTAACAGTAAGATTTGACAAAATTAAGCTGATGATTTTTTCCCTCTAAATCAGAGGTTAGCAGACTTTTTCTTTAAATGAACAAATACTAAATATTTTAGGCTCTGTAGGCCTACCATCTCTATACAACTATCCAACTTTGCCCTTGTAGTGCAAGAGCAAACACACAGTGTGTAAAGGAATGGGCATGGCTGTGTTCCAAAATAACTTTATTTAAAAATTCAGCAGGTTGGATTTGGCCTGCAGGACAAGTTTGCTGACTCCTGTTTTAAATAGATATTCACTATAATTCCCCCAGGTTTTACCACTGATGTTAAAATTGCATCAGTGGGCTGGAGAGCCCAGCACCAGAAAGATTTAGGCAGGGTATTATCAGAGCTTACATTTATCAAGCACCTACTAAATTTTAGGCACTTTGCACGAATTATTTCACTTTATTCTCACAAGAATGTATTATGTAAGAGAATTGCAGTGCTTAAGCAAACTTGTCAAGGATTACACAGGTAGTTTAAGAGATGCAGTCAGGATAAAACCTAAGCAATCTGAAACATACAGACCCTTAACAACTATACTGCTTTTCACTACACAATGTGGAGGGTGATTACTTATTAGAAATAAAAGATTTGTAAATTCTGTAAAATAAAGAGTGCAATCCAGCCAACCTAAAAGAATAATCCAGGTACTGATTGTGAATGTGCCTGCCAATGTCAATGTCCATATAAGTACAAATAGAATGTAAGGATAATGGAAAAGTCAGAAGGAACAAGCAGACAAATAAAAACACCAAGAATATTTCACATCTGGTATTGGAAGATCTGTATATAACTACTATAACCTAGTGTTCGCCAAGCTGTAGCAGTCTTCTTGAGGATGCAGGTTTAAAATATTATTCAAAGCAGGCAAGATTTCACTTATGCTCAAGAATTTTGAGTTACTATGTTCCAGGCTCTCTTCAAGGTGCTGGAACTACAGCATCAAACAAAACACTGAACTTGTTTCTAATATGCTTCAGTGGGAAGAGATAGACAATAAATGAGTTACTATGAAGTAGTCAGATGGTGATAAGGGCTATGGGAAAAGTAAGGGACTGCCATAGGTGGAGGAGATTTGTCAGAAACGCAGACTAATAAGATGACATCATGTGAGGGGAGAATTAAAGGAGGTGAGGGTTCAAGATGTATGATAACTATAAAAAGAATGTCCTTAACAAAGGGAGAATAGCAGTTGCAAAGGGGAGAATGTGTTGGAGTAACAGTAAGGAAGCCAGTGTGGCTCAGAACAGTGCAGGGTGGGATTATCAGTTGCCAGATCATGAAGGGCCTAGTGGGCCATTATAAAAGTTTGGCTTTTACACTGAGATAGGAATCCATTGGAGGCTTTTGAGCATAGAATTTTAAATTTTGACTTATCTTTTAAAGGCTACGGAAGCAGAGAGACTAGTTAAAACATTAGAATAACACAAGCATTAAAACATTAGAATAACACAAGCAAGAAGCGAGGGATCCCTGAACCCGGAGAGCGGAGGGGGAAGAAGTGGCTGGATTTCTGCTGCATATATTTTGAAGGCAGAGCTAATAAGATTCACTGATAGATTTTATGTAAATATAACAGAAAGAGGAGTCAAATGACTCCAAGGATTTTTGGCCTGCAAGGGTGAAATTGCCATTTACTGAGATGGGGAGAACTTGGAAGAGTAGGTGGGGAGGTAATCATGAGTTTGAAACAGAGGTAAATCGTTTCAAACATTACAAATAAGAATTCAAGTTGGAAGTTGGATAGAGTAGGGAGTTCAGGGAAGAGGTTCAGGCTAGAGATTTTTTTAAAAGCATGCAGGGGGCTTCCCTGGTGGCGTAGTGGTTGAGAGTCCCCCTGCCGATGCAGGGGACACGGGTTCGTGCCCCAGTCCGGGAAGATCCTACATGCCGTGGAGCGGCTGGGCCTGTGAGCCATGGCCACTGAGCCTGCGCATCCGGAGCCTGTGCTCTGCAACAGGAGAGGCCACAACAGTGAAAGGCCCGCGTACTGCAAAAAATAAAAAATAATAATTAATTAATTAAATAAATAAAGCATGCAGATAGAGAGGGATGAATGGGGAGGAGATCCTCTTTCTATATGTTGCATTGTCATTTCTTTCTGGTTTCGAGGCTGCCAGTCTAAATCATCCCATCTTAGATCGTTGCCTACATGTGACAGCTGCAGTTGTCTTTCAGACAAAATTTTATTATGTATTGGGTTGGCCAAAAGCTTCATTCGGTTTTTTCTGTAAGATGGCTCTACTAGCGCTTAGTTGTCTTAAACTTCATTCAAAACAATTTTATTAGATTGTATTTTGACAGCTGTCATATCAGCGTGCATTTTAAAAACAACATCAAAATTGGTGAATTTTGGGTAGCCATTTTAATAATGAAGATGGAAGAAAAAAAGCAACATTTTCGGCATATTATGCTTTATTATTTCAAGCAAAGTAAAAGCGCAACTGAAAAACAAAAAAAGATTTGTGCAGTGTATGGAGAATGTGCTATGACTGAACAGACCTGTCAATAGTGGTTTGTGAAGTTTCATGATGGACATTTCTCACTGGATGATGCTCCACAGTCAGGTAGACCAGTTGAAGTTGATAGCGATCAAATCGAGACATTGAGAACAATCAATGTTATACCACATGGGAGATAGCCGACATACTCAAAATATACAAATCAAGTGTTGAAAATCATTTGCACCAGCTTGGTTATGTTAATCACTTTGATGTTTGGGTTCCACATAGGTTAAGCGAGAAAAACCTTGACCATATTTCCGCACATGATTCTCTACTTAAGTGTAATGAAAACGTTTCATTTTTAAAACAAATTGTGAGGGGCAAAGAAAAGTTGATACTGTACAATAATGTGGAACAGAAGAGATCATGGGGCAAGCGAAATGAACCGCCACCAACACCACCAAAGGCCGGGCTTCATCCAAAGAAAGTGATGTTGCATATATGGTGGGATTGGGAGGGAGTCCTCTATTATGAGCTCCTTCTGGAAAACCAAACAATTAATTCCAACAAGTACTGCCCCCAGTTAGACCAACTGAAAGCAGCACTCGATAGAAAGCGTCCGGAATTAGTCTACACAAAACGCATAATCTTCCATCAGGATAACCACGTGTTTCTTTGATGACCAGGCAAAAACTGTTACAGCTTGGCTGGGAGGTTCTGATTCATCTGCCATATTCACCAGATATTGCACCTTCGGATTTCCACTTATTTTGGTCTTTACAAAATTCTCTTAATAGAAAAAATTTCAATTCCCTGGAAGACTGTAAAAGGCACCTGGAACAGTTCTTTGCTCAAGAAGATAAAAAGTCTGGGGAAGATGGAATTATGACGTTGCCTGAAAAATGGCAGAAGGTAGTGGAACAAAAGGGTGAATGCGTTGTTCAGTGAAGCTCTTGGTGAACATGGAAAATGTGTCTTTTATTTTTACTTAAAAACCCAAGGCACTTTTTGGCCAACCCAGTAATTCTTGTCAACAACTTAAACATATTCTGTTGTACAGTCAGAATTTTCTGTCTAGCTTGCTATGTGCCTGCTTAACTTATTTTTCTTTACTCCCTGACAAATTTAAGTCCATGCGGCTTCTTTCTTGGCCAAGTACTACTTTTTCCTCTAATACTCTTCACCATTCTTTTCCAAACCTGACTTCTTCAGAAGGCCTTTCCTTTTAAAACTCCATACTGATTTTTCTTTCTCCCAGTTTCTTCAGTTCTGTGTAGTCTGTAAATGGCTTCTTCACATGGGTATGTGTGAGGTATACACTCAATAAGAGTCTAACTCTTTTAAGCAGAAATTATCAATAAATTGGTGCTTATTGAAAAACCTGTTACATTAAGTAAAGTTTTTTTTTTTTTCCTAATAGGATGAAAGGTACGATCATTTGGATCCTGCTGAAATGGAAAAAGTTGAAAAATATATCAGTGAAGCCATGAGTTGGCTGAATAGTAAGATGAATGCACAGAACAAACTAAGTCTCACTCAAGATCCTGTAGTGAAAGTTTCAGAAATAGTTGCAAAGTCAAAGGTAAGAAACTATAAACTTCTCTTTTTCGTGGGTTCAGTCACTAAACTTTTTTAATGGGAGCCATACTTTGAGAAATAATCAACTTGGCAGATGAATATAATATAGAAAAACAGGAATTTGAGGCTAATCTTTAATTTTGGGGAAAAAAAAACATTCTAGGTGGGACATCTCTGTTCCTTGATTTAATTAGTCATATACATAAAGCTGTTTTTTAGATTTTAAGTGTAATACAGAATGAGGTAAAGCAATGTGACAACTCCAAATATGTCCGATTTTTCTAGGCTGTATAATACTTCTGAGCCTCCACTGTAAAACTGCAATATATGTTTGTCTTTGACATAGTTTGAAATGTGTAAAATTCCATGGTAAAATCTTACTTATGAGATAAACTTTCCAGTTTAAAAAACATTACTACTGAAAATGTCAAAGGTTATAGAAAACACTATGAAAAACACGGGGACAAACTTGATAATAAAGATCAGCATCTAAGTATAAAAATAAATAAAGACATCGGTAAAACAACTGACAAAGAAAGAAATACATATCCAATAAACATATGAAAAGGTGTTCATCTTCATTACTAATCTAAGAAATGCAAATCTCTTCTCTCTGATTTGGTTGTGTGTTTACATTCACAATCTTTGCCATAATTGCCAAGGGTGTGAAGAAATGGACGCTCTTCCTGAGCAACTTGGTTAAATTTGTTACCATTTTTCTGGGACATCATTTCAGAATATGTATAGAAATTTAAAATGAGTTTACCCTTTAATGCAGAAATCACAATTCTAGGAATTCATCTTAATTTGACTGTTGCATAAGTATATGCAGATAAATACCCTTGCTTATGATAGCAAAAAACTGGCAACAACCTAAATACCTATCAGTAAGAAACTAGATAAATAATTTGATGCATATTTCAATATTACAACACATTTCAACAATTAAATATAGTATTTAAGATATCAGAGGTAAATCTATTTAGATATATAGGTTTATACAACATATTGAGTGAAAAAGGAAAGATAACTTTAGATTCTGTAATCTCACTGTATCAATTAGCATGTTCATAGATTTGTATGTTTGGAGATGTGTGTGTGCATGGACATACATCTAGGATGTTCACCAAAAGGTTAGTTATGTTAATCTATAGGAGATGGAATTTCAGGTGATTCTTTTTAATCTAGTTCAGTATGTCTGTAGGTATTTGATTCATTTTTAAAACAAAAACAGGTTTTAGGGTGTTTTTAATTGGAGTATATTTGATTTACAAGATCAGTTTCAAGTGTACACACAGTGATTAATGTTTTTATAGATTATACTTCAAAGTTATTATAAAATATTGGCTGTATTCCCTATGCTGTACAATGTATCCTTGTAGCTTATTTATTTTATACATATTAGTTTGTACCTCTTAATCCTCTACCCCTATTTTTCCCCTCTCCAGTTCCCTCTCCCCGCTGGTAACCTCTAGTTTGTTTATATCTGTGAATCTATTTCTTTTTTGTTATATTCACTCATTTGCTCTATTTTTTAAATTCCACATGTAAGTAATAACATACAGTATTTGTCTTTCTCTATAAGCATAATACCTTCCATGTTGTTGCAAGCGGCAAATTGTCATTCTTTTTTTATGGCTGAGCAGTAATATTCCATTGTATATATGTGCCACATCTTCTTTGTCCAGTCATCTGTTGATGGACACTTAGGTTGCTTCTGTATCTTGGCTACTGTAAATAATGCTGCTAGGAACATTGGGATGCATGTATCTTTTCAAATTAGTATTTTCATTTTTTCTGGATATTTACCCAGAGGTAGAATTGCTGGATCATATGTTAATTCTATTTTTAGCTTTTTGAGGAACCTCCATACTGTTTTCTATAATGGCTGTACCAATTTACATTTCCACCAAACGTGTACCTAGGGCTCCCTTTTCTCCATATCCTTGCCAAAATTTGTTATTTGTATTCTTTTTGATGATAGCCATTCTGACAGGTGTGAGATATGTCATTGTGATTTGCATTTTTCTGATGATTAGTGATGTTGAGCAACTTTTCCTGTACCAAAACGGGTATTTTTTAAAATCATAAAACAATAAGAGTATTTTCCTTTTGAGAAAGTTTGGCAAAGAATCTATAGTAATTTACTCCTAATCAGATGAGATGCAGAGTGTGATAAGAACAGTTTGCACTAAAACACTCCCCAAGGATGTTACTTTCTATGTTTTCGTCCCTATCCCAATATCTGTGACACTGGTCTTGAAAGAACTTAAAGTGTTTCAGTAGCTTTATCTGAAATGGTCTTTTATTTCTGTGTAGAAAAAGCAAGGATATGGAAAATATATCTCTTTTAAATTATTAAGTTGAATTTACTTTCATGGCTTATTTTTCCTTGAACAGAAAAGGCTACTGAGCTGTTTTCAGAAATTAAATAAAGTCAGTGTGTATATTTATGTAATTCCATTTATTAAAATTGTTCTTATGTAAATGTTGAGAAACTTTAATTTATGCAATAGGTATTACGTGATGTAATTTTCATAACAGAGCTCTCAGCATAATTTAAAGGAATGAATTAAAATTTATTCCTGGGAATTCCCTGGCGGACCAGTGGTGAGGACTCCGCGCTCTCACTGCCAAGAGCCCAGGTTCAATCCCTGGTCGGGGAGCTAAGATGTCACATGCTGCATAGTGCAGCCAAAAAAATAAATAAAATAAAAACCATTCCTGCCAAAATAAACTGTATTCAAATTATGAGGAAAAAATTTTAGGAACAGTAAATACAGAATGTATTATTAAAGACTGAATAGTTTCTTATCACCCCTGACAAACACTAGCCGAGAAGGTAAATCCTTCATTAAGGTAGTTTAAGAATTAGTTGGTTATCTAGATGAGCCAACAGCTATTCAGGAATGTGGAATTATGTGGAAATTTAGAAGGTTAATGTGGACTTTAGAATGTTAATGGTAACTTGTTACATAATATTTTTAATATAATCAATTTTCTTCATGTCTTTAGGAACTGGATCATTTCTGTAACCCCACAATTTATAAGCCCAAACCAAAAGTAGAGGTTGCTGAAGACAAGGCAAAAGCTAATAGTGAATACAACGGACCAGTGGATGGACAGAGTGGGACTGAAACTAAACCAGATACAACAAAAGACAGCACACAGCATACTAAATCTTCTGGAGAGATGGAAGTGGACTAAGTCTTAATTTCACCTTCATGTAATTCAAACAGTGCAAGTAACCACAGGGTCCATTCTTCTTCTTTTACATCTGGTACACACAACAGATGTTTAGTTGTTCTTAACCACTTTTTGTCATTTGTTTTTTGGAGTAGTTTTGAAAAGTGTTTTATATTGAGTGCACCTCTGTTCATTTCCATTGCTGCTTAATGTGAAGCTTTAGCTGAATATACATTAACAAGTCAGTTTAAGCTTTCCTAATATATTTTATGTCAAACATGCAAGATTGATAAGTAGTTGGCAACCTTATTTAAACCTTATTTAAAGCTTCTACTTGGATAAACCTCAGCTCTTTTATTCAGGAAAGGATAATATATTGTGCTACTGTTGAAGAAGCATAGATTTAATTGCATCATTATTTTGAAAAACAAAACAAATTTTGAAAAACAAATATTGAAACTGATGTGGTTTAAAGCCACCAAGTCTTTTTCTAGTTATGGTATTGTTATAATTTAAATATTAAAACAAGAGGTTCCTTGACAAATTAGTCCATCTCGTTGGTGTGCCGTGAGAACTTCAAAACTTTGTTTTCATCATATAAATGAACTAAATCACACATTGAAATGGAAAATGCACAATTTTATGTTAAGATGACACCAGCAGTTAGCTTCATTAGTCATGTGGATTGATGTTTCTCAGAGTAATTCAGTGTCTTTAGCACTTGAAACTTCTGATCTACTTGTCCTGAAGACCAGCTGCTGCTAAAGTGATGCTGGCCCCAAAATGATGAAGCATTTTTGATGAAAATACCTTCATGTTAAGGGGGAAATGCTGTTGACCTACTCAGACATGCATCTGTGATGTTGATAACCTTGTTTTAGTTTTAATAGTTGTTTTGGTCTTCTTAATTGATTTTGTTAATATGTTAACAGAGGGCAGGGAGAAACGGCACAATGTGTATTGCATTATATACATTTATCACTGATTTACTTAATGTTAACATATAAACACTAAATAAGCAGTAATACTTGAAAAGAAGCACTTATAACATAGGTCTTAGGAAATACTGCTTGTAATAAACTTAACTGTGTTACACATCAACAGGCAAAATATAGAATGTTACATAGTGTAATATGATATGGTGTGATTAAATTATAGTTCCTGCTGTTACGTTACCTGTTCAGACCTTGGCTCCAGTTTTGGTGCTTCATATATAAATTATATGGGTTGAGGGGCTGTGAAATTAAGATATTTTAAAGACTTAATCTGTGCTTCATCACCAGACTTGTTCACACTGTTCAGTTCTGTGCAGAAGCTTGATATGGGAGCAGAATGAAATGACTTCTCAACCTACAAGAAAAAGAAGCATAGACAATGCATGGGCACTTGTGTTCTTAATGCCAACCAACTAGATTGACATAGGTTAAAATTTTGAAAGGCTCAGTCTTCCCCAAAGCTACATCATCTTTATATTAAGAATTTAAAAAAAATTAATATGGACTTTTCTTAATAAAAATTGAGAATTTAATATCTTTAGGGATAGTCGTTACTTCTCACAACTAGTTCTCTAAGAGAGATTCTGTTTCTACAATGTAGTCTGCACTGAAAGGAAAATATGGAGCAGTGCATTTTGCAGGGATTTTTATTCATCCTTTTTGAGGGAGATATCCCTTTTTTGCATTAAAAAATCATACAGACCCAATATATTTTTTAATGTTTTCAAACTAATGAAGTAATTATATCCATTAGTAATAATGAAATACATTTTTTAAAAGCATGTTTGTTACTTTTCGTTTGTATGTTGAATATATAGGTTCACTTCAGTAAGAGCATAAAAGTTATGAAAGGGAATATATAACAGTACACATAGGGAGTTCACAGCTTTTTCTTAAGAAGAAAATCTCCACCCATTTTGTTAGGAGCTGTACTTCCAAAACTAATTGGGAATATGTGGGAGCAAACCTTTCTGCATCTGAATTGTGTAGTACATCCTGACATTTTCCAGTTCCGTAAGTCAGTTTATATAGTTCTGTGTTTTAGTCAGAATTATAACATTCCAATTCCTGCAGTCATGTAACACTTCATTTAATAAGTTAATTATATCCAAAGATAATATGTATACTTTTCCTACCCATTTATTCAACTTAAATGATTTTCAAAAGCCCTTAACCTTATAATTATTTATTGAATACAGTAATAAAAATGTTCTCCTTAATTTAGTTTTGGGTAGAAGGCATGGGTTCAGTTTAATTTTAATCTGTATGAAATATGCAGTGCTTAGATGCAAAAGATCTTTTTTCAAAATAAAAAGCCACTATTTTAGAAGTTATTTTTAAAAATACATTGCAAAATAGGATGCTTTCCTGTAGTAAGCAAATAAGAACTAAGTATGTAGGAAATGATTAATAGGATTAATAGGAAATGATTAATGTATTAATCTAATACACTACGACTCTGGAAAAGTGTAAATTATTTGGTTTTAGAAATCAACTCCTGATAGCCAATCACGTGGTGATTTTAAAAACAAAGATCGCTAAATAATATAACAAAAGAAAGTCTGCGATGTTTTAATTCCTTAGCAATATACAGAATACTTAAGTTTTAAAACAACTATTGATACAAACAGCACACCAAAGAATGAGGCTATTGGAATAACAGATAATCTCAATTTTAAAAAGGTAAAAATTAGACTTTAAGAAGAAATAAAGATGTCTTAGACTTTGGGGGGTCAATTTTTAGTATACTTATGATTATATTTCCTAGCTAGAAGTCTTTAAAGTGAATTTGGGGGATCAATTGTCAATATAATAAAGTGATATGTTAAAACAGTTTATCCAAATTAGCACAGCTTCAACTGTTTTGAAAGACTATATTTAAAGATAATAGACATTTGAATACAGTGATCAGTTGACCCAAAACAGATTTAACCATCCCTCCGTTTTCATAAATTTGAATTGTAATACTAGGCCTACAAACATTCCTGTTAGGATTTTGTTTTGTTTTTAATAGTTGGTATTTGGTAGTCCACAACAATTAAAGTCTTGGCATTAACTTTACATATATCATAGATTTAGAAGTGATAGAAAAATATAACTTCATGTTTCTCAACTTTTAGAATCTGACAACAAAAAAACTTCAGTTCTAAAGTAGATGTTATTTTTGTGGTTAGACTTCAGAACTTCTAAGTGGAATCTGGTTTTGTGATAGTGGATTCTGTAAAACTTAATGAGAGGCATTATCTAATTGTATTGATACATCAGTATTTAAAATCTGATGGCATTGATTAAAGTCAGCCACTGATGACTTTTCAAATGACACAGGTATAAGGATGCTTATAAAGTCTGATTCTAATGTTTTATTATCCTCTTAACTACAGTATGTTTTATAACTATCAGTCATTTACCAAACTAATCTTCTTAGTCAATTTCAGAAGAGACAGACTTTTTGATCAAAAAAGAGAAAACAGTTTTAAAAGTACCTTTTTTTTTGTCAAGGTTAAGCCAAAGTATAATTTTAAAACAACTTCCAGGAAGCACATAATCTTTTCTTTTGATAAAAAGTAATAAAATTTAATGCACATCAAGACCAGGTCTTTAACCAAAACAACCAAAAGCTTTAGTTATTTTACTTTCACATTTCTAATACACAGTAAACTAAAATTAATATTCTTCCATATACTCATGTTTCCTAACCAAACAGCTCTGGGTTTATAATATAGCCAGATGTCTTAAGTTTTTTTTCCCTTGTTAAATTCAAGGGTAATTGTTTCATACAATAACAGGGTACCTGTTTTAGAGTATTAACAAACTGCTTAGAAGAAAAACCCCTAAATGTCTATGGCAGTAGTCAGTACCTATAGGTGGTAATGGCTCTTTCACCTTCCAGATCTCTAGGGGTACCTCTAGCATATTGTTGGAGTAAGCATTAAGAGAAAAGGCATGTCTGTTAAGATACATTATTAAATAACTTGAAACTTTCAAGTCAAAGAAAGAAAACTAATAATTGAATCAGGAACATTTGACTTAGTCTGTCAGGCAGGTGTCAAAATCCATATCAACAACAACAACAAAAATAAATGGTAATGATCTTTGCTTTGGAATCTCTAATTCACTGTCATGTCCTAGGTCACATGATGAGTATTAAGGAAGTGTATTGATTACCCATCCTATAAAGAGATTAGTGAACTTCAACATGTTTTAGATAGTTTAATTGCATTATAGTATATACACTATAAATGGAAATTATCTTAGTCTTTCCTGTTATCTTGTTTTATCTCTCAGTTCTGGACTCTTAAATAATCATTATATTTCTCTCAATTATATTTTGTTTTATTTTGGATTATTCTTTAAGTCTTTTATTTCATGGATTTAAAAAAATACTTTTACGATCACTTTGATAGCTAATTTTATTACCTGTCTTCTTTTTACTTTAAAACCATATCTTACTGTTAAGAATTTTTTGACTCTTAAATTTATACTTGAAAAGCCATCTTATAAGTTTCCATATGTAATTTCTCTAAAACTTAATAGTGGCTTAATAGATTTTTCATATTCTGGCCTTTGAATACTTTTAAGTAGTTCTAGACCAAAAGAGGTCAATTTTGTGAGTACTGTGTATTAAGTAACCAACGTCCCTCATTTTTAATCCAGATATCAATGTAACAAAATGGGTCAGAAATTCAAAATAGTTGTTAAAGATCAGACAACTTCAATTCTTTGCTGCTTTCTGACTACATACATGTGTTGTGCATCCTCCTTGTTTTTTTTCAGAATTTCTTAATTTTTTTGCTTCCAAGACCTTGAGTTAACATGCTCTTGAAATCATATGGACCCACCCAGAATGTAGATGTAAAAATGTAATTAGAAATGGAGAGCTAAGCAAAGGAAACTTTAAAGTGTTGTGGTTTCTTCCCCTGAAATAATACTTTTATGGCTTAGTGTCTTGGAAGGAGACTCATATTAAAAGTAAAAAATGTTATATTTGGCAGGATGAAGCCATTGTTGTTTAATACAGAAGCAGATTTTTAATGAAGTTACTGAATTGTTTAGTACTAAAATGGCATTCAAGTCATTTTTCCTTTCTCCAACCATTATTAAAATAATTTATACACATAGTGACTCTGACTCCAGTCATTAGTATAAAATACCTTCTGGCAGTTTAGTACCTACTAGCTAATTTTTTTTTTTTTTAAGAAAACTACTGCATTTGATTTCTCAATTTCCCAGTTTGTTTTTAGCACAGAGTGACCAGTGCAATGCAGAAAATCATAAGTGTGATGTGTCTATAAACTGCATATAACAGTTTCAATAAGCAGACATGAGAATGGTTTGTGATGTTAAGTCGGTAATGTTATATACGACACTAATATATATGTGGCATACAATTTTGGTTCACAAACATTTATAAAATGTTTACATTTCACAGAATCAAAGTATATAAAACATTTTACATGTATATAAAATGGCATCTTCATACTAGTGAACAAATAGCAATTGATAAATGCATTTCATTTTTGGATGGCAAGTGCACATTGTCAAGAAGTTATGTAATTATAAATATACTTATCTACTTACTCTTTGAACCATGAGTTTTACACACCTGAGGCTTAATGTTCACATAGTGAACTTCACTGACTTAGTGGTTTGTGGACAGGTCATCAGAGTCATTTACATAAATTTGCTTGGCAGTGAGGGTTCTGAGTAAATTGGCAAACTTTTTAAACCATAAAATGATATCGATTCTGAAAACTACAATAGTAGTTTGCTGATACTGTGTTGTCAGCGAATAACTTAACTTTATATTAGAAGAGAAAATCTAGCGGTAAATGAACTAGACTTCAGAAATTTTCAGTACACAAAGAGGAGCTCCCTGCTCAAGTTTCTCCTAACCTCTTTTTGAGAATTGCTATTCCAGTTGAAAATGTGCCAAATAGCATGTTGGGATAAGAAAACAACGAAGGTCCCCTGGTCTAGATTACAGCATTTGGTGCTTAATCTTCTAGTGCTTGAACAATTTGTGAGAATAAGAAGAATAATAAATCCTCAACTCAGAAAAATATTTATACCCCCATTTACTTTTCCAATGAAATGGAAATGAATACTTTCAAAGTCTAGAAGGCTGAACAATTGGCAGTTCATTCCTGTTCATCTTATCCTGATTTGGGGGAGAACTGGAGAGGATTTTGCTCTTTTTTTTTTTTTTTAACCCACAATTCCTAGTGATTAAACAGCAAAGAGTTGATAACCTTCCCGAGGTGAAGAAGGAATGTCCATTGACTGTAAGTACCTCCTAATACTTTATCCTCAAGCTCTCCCCTCTGCTGAAAGGTAAAGAAATCGGTTCAGGATGGTTCATGCATCCTGCAAATGCCAAAAGGCAATTTGAAGCAGTTCTGTTGAGCAGCATTTCCTTACTTTTCTTCACAATTACATTTGGTCTCCTGTTTAACCTCACTGAAAAGGATTTGTGCATTGGTTTTAGACATAACAAGATTCACGTTAAATTAAGAACAAATAACTAGGAATTGGTAGTAAAGAATATTAACCCTATTGAAGGCAAAGAGAAGCAAAGAACAAGAGAAATAAAGTAACAGAAATCCAAATATCAGTAGTTATGGCAACGTAAGTACCATAAACTTAGCAGTTTAAGAACTATGTGTAGTGTTTACAAATACACTTCTTAAACATAATGATGTAATAGTTGAAAGTAAATTAATGAAAAAATATAAGAAAATGCCAATCAAAAGAAGCTTATTAATCAGATTAAGTTTCCTTTACAGTGGGGAAAAAAGGGGGGGAGTATTGGTATACAGAGCTTTAATAATGGTAGACCAATTCACCAGAAACATAACTCTGAAACAACAGCCTCTAAATATATAAAGTGATTTGACAACTACGAAAAGAAGTTTAGGCCCACAGTAACAGTGATAACTGGTAGTAGGCTATAAGTATAAAGAGAAATGAATAGAACTTTAAAACCTAGATCTAATATAATTATATGAACTGTCACTCAGCTATTAGGTAAAAGTATTTTACATAAATATGCAATATTTAGTAAACATGACACCATAGCCAAAAGAAACTCCATATGAACTTATAGAAAAGTCAAATCCTGTTGAAAATCAGAACATACTTCTACTTGAACGACAATATAAACTTGCTTTAAATGGCAGCTGTACCCCTTAAACCTCAATCTCTTGGACCTACTCTTTCTCTCATTGCAGTACATTAGCATGCACATAATAAGCACTCAGCAATCTTTAAGTAAATGAACCTGCATATAAAATGCAACTTGGTAACATGCAGCTGAAGCAATAATTTAGAATTTTATACAGGCATACCTCATTTTACTGTGCTTTACAGACACTGTTTTTTTACAAATTGAAGCTTTATGGCAACCGTGTGTTGTCACACGATGGTAGGTGTTTTTTAGCAATCAAGTATTTTTTACGTAAGGTATGTACGTATTTTTTTGACTTAATGGTATTGTACACTTAATAGACTACAGTATGGGGTAAACATAACTATTTTTATTTATTCATTTATTTAATTTATTTATTTTATTTCTGCACCAAGCATGGCATTCAGAATCTTAGTTCCCCGACCAGGGATCAAACCCGTGCCCCCTGCAGTGGATGCATGAGTCTTAACCACTGGACTGCCGGGGAAGTCCCAAAGATAACTTACAGGCACTGGAAAATCAAAAAAATGTGTGAAACTCACTTTGTCATATTCACTTTATTACCATGTGGAACTGAACCTGCAACATCTCTGAGGTATGCCTGTATGCTTTAATGCATATACTTAAAATGATGTAAAAGATGTAATGACCTGGGCCTCCCTGGTGGCGCAGTGGTTGAGAGTCCGCCTGCCGATGCAGGGGATACGGGTTCGTGCCCCGGTCTGGGAGGATCCCATATGCCGCAGGGCGGCTGGGCCCGTGAGCCATGGCCGCTGGGCCTGTGCATCCGGAGCCTGTGCTCCGCAAGGGGAGAGGCCACAACAGTGAGAGGCCCGCATACCGCAAAAAGAAAAAAAAAAAAAAAAAAAAAAAAAAGATGTAATGACCTAAAAATACCAGTAAAAAGGTAGACAACAGCAAAATGAACCTAAAGAAGTTAAAGGTAAAGAAGGAAATGAGCTGAAATCAATAGTAAATGGAATAAAGAATCAAAACCTGTATCTGAAAATAATATTTTTAAAAACAGACAAGCTTCTACCAAAGTTAATCAAGGAAAACAAACATAAGCATTGAAGAGATTGATTTTGAGTTAAAAATCTACCCATAATCCCATTTACAATCCCATCAGAAAGAATACAATACCTAGGAATAAAACCTACCTAAGGTAGTAAAAGACCCGAACTCAGAAAACTATACCACACTGATGAAATAAACTGAGGACAAAACAAACAGATGTAAAGGGATAATGTGTTCATGGACTGGAAGAATTAATACAGTTTAAGTGACCATACTACTCAGGGTAATCTACAGATTCAATGCCATCTGTATCAAATAGCAAGGGCATTTTTCACAGAACTAGAACACATACTTTTCAAATTTATATGGAAACACAAAAGACCCCGAATAGTCAAAGCAATCTTGAGAAAGAAGAACAAAGTTGGAGGTAGCACAGTCACTGATTTCAAACTGTACCACAAAGCTACAGTAATCAATGGAACAGAGTAGAGAGCCCAGGAAAGAACCAATATTGTAAAAATGGCTATACTACCCAAAGCAATCTACAGATTCAGTGCAATCCCTATCAAATTACCAATGGCATTTTTCTGAGAATTAGAACAAAAAGTTTTACAATTTGTATGGAAACAAAGAAGACCCCAAAGAGCCAAAGCAGTCTTGAGAAAGAAAAACAGAGCTGGAGGAATCAGGCTCCCTGACTTCAGGCTATATTACAAAGCTACAGTAATCAAGACAGTACAGTACTGGTACAAAAACAAATATAGATCAATGGAACAGGATAGAAAGCCCAGAGATAAACCCATGCACCTATGGTCACCTAATCTATAACAAAGGAGGCAAGAATATACAATGGAGAAAAGTTTCTTCAATAAGTGGTGCTGGGAAAACTGGATAGCTACATGTAAAAGAATGAAATCAGAATACTCCCTAACGCCATATACAAAAATAAACTCAAAATGGATTAAAGACCTAAACGTAAGGCCAGACACTATAAAGCCCTTAGAGGAAAATATAGGCGGAACACTCTTTGACATAAATAGCAGCAAGATCTTTTTTGACCCACCTCCTAGAGTAATGAAAATAACAAAAGTAAACAAGTGGGACCTAATGAAACTTAAAAGCTTTTGCACAGCAAAGGAAACCATGAACAAGACAGACAACCCTCAGAATGGGAGAACCCTCAGAATGGGAGAAAATATTTGCAAACGAAGCAACTGACAAGGGATTAATCTCCAAAACATACAAACAGCTCATACAGCTCAATATAAAAAAAAAACCCAATCAAAAAATGGGCAGAAGATCTAAATACACATTTTTCCAAAGAAGACATACAGATGGCCAATAGGCAAATGAAAAGATGCTCAACATCACAAATTATTAGAGAAATGCAAATCAAAACTACAATAAGGTACCACCTTACACCAGTCAGAATGGCCATCATAAAAAACTACAAATAACAAATGCCAGAGAGGGTGTGGAGAACAGGGAACCCTCTTGCACTGTTGGTAGGAATGTAAATTGGTACAGCCACTATGGAGAACAGTATAGAGGTTCCTTAAAAAACTTAGAGTTACCATATAATCCAGCAATGCCACACTGGGTATATAAATGAAAAATATGAAAACACTAATTTGAACAGATACAGGCAACCCAATGTTCATAACAGCATTATTTACAATTGCCAAGATATGGAAACAACCTGAATGTCCATTAACAGATGAATGGATAAAGAAAATGTGGTGTATATATACAATGGAAAACTACTCAGCCATAAAAAAGAAATGTTGCATTTGCAACAACGTGGATGGACTTGGAGGGTATTACGCTAAGTGAAATAACTCAGAAGAAGACAACTACTGTATTATATCACTTATAAGTAGAATCTAAAAAATAAACTAGTGAATGTAACAAAAAAGAAACAGACTCACAAATATAGAGAACGACCTAGTAGTTATCATGAAGAGACCGAAGGGGGGAGGGGCAAGTTATGGGTTGGGGATTAAGAGGTACAAACTAACCACTATGTATAAAATAAATAAGCTACAGGGACATATTGTATAACACAGGAAATATAGCCAATATTTTATAATAACTATAAATGGAGTATAACCTTTAAAATTATGAATCACTGTTGTATATCTCAAACATATAATATTGGACAGCAACTATACCTCAAATAAATAAAAATTTTAAAAGGTAACATACTCATTGTAAAAATACTGTAAAAACAGGAAAACACAAAGATTAAAAGGTAACGTTTCAGGAAAAAAAAGACCTCTGTGAGAGGTCTCTATATAATCTACATAGATAGAAAAAATTATAAAACATTACTGAGACATTATAGTAGACCTAAATGAAGAAAAATACTATGTTCAAAGATTGGAAGACTTGATCTTGTTAATGACAGTTCTCCCAAAATTGCTACATACACTCAATACACTTCCAATTTCAATGCAATGCAAGTCTAGTAAAAATCTCAGCAGGTGTCTTTTGGAGAATGACAAGCTAATATTTATATTGAAATGCAAAAGGCCAAGAACTGCAGACACTCTTAAAGAAAAATAAAAACAGGGTATCAGCTACAGCATTATACATATAAAGCTATGAAGCTTTAGTTAAAGTAGCGTAATATTGGTGCAGGAATGCAATGGAACAGAATAGAGGGCCCACAAAAAGACCATTCATTTGGTGACAGTATAGAACATTGGACAAAGGTCAGACTCTCACTAAAAGGTACAGGGGAAAGTTGTCATCCACATGGGGGAAAACACATAACTAAGTACTATGTCACAGTATAAAGAAGAATCAAGGGGCTTCCCTGGTGGGGCACAGTGGTTGAGAGTCCACCTGCCAATGCAGGGGACATGGGTTCGTGCCCTAGTCCGGGAAGATCCAACATGCCGCAGAGAGGCTGGGCCCGTGAGCCATGGCCGCTGAGCCTGCACTTCCGGAGTCTGTGCTCCGCAATGGGAGAGGCCACAACAGTGAGAGGCCTGTGTACCGCAAAAAAAAAAAAAAAAAAAGAAGAAGAAGAAGAATCAAATCCAAGTAGACTAAAGACTTAGCTGTGAAAGTCAAAACTACAGGTTTGTTCATTTAACTGAGGTATAATTAAATGCAACATTGTATTCATTTCCAGTGTACAACTTCATGATTCAATATTTGTATCAAAACTTTTTAGAAGAAAATACCTCGTGACATCCAGGTGGGAAAAGATTTGTCCAATACTAAATGAAAAGACTGAAAAATTCAACTGCCATGAAATTAAGAAATTCAATTAAGATGCAAAATGAGTGATAAGTCACAAAGTGGGAGAGGATATTTGAAAAACAAATAAATGATAAATAGCTGGTATCCAGAATCCAGCAAAAAATTCCTACAAATCTATTTTTTAAAAGACCACCTAGGGACTTCCCTGGTGGTCCAGTGGTAAAGAATCCGCCATACAATGCAGGGGACGTGGGTTCAATCCCTGGTCCAGGAACTAAGATCCCACATGCCATGGGGCAACTAAGCCTGTGCACCACAACTACTGAGCCCATGCACCTCAACAAGAGAGCCCATTCACCGCAAACTCTAGATCCCATGCACTCTGGAGCCCACGCGCCACAACTACAGAGCCCACGTGCCCTGGATCCCCTGCACCACAACTAGAGAGAGAAAACCCACACACCACAACTCGAAAGAAGCCCACATGCCGCACTGAAGAGCCCGTGTGCTGCAATGACAGATCCCACATGCCTCAATGAAGGTCCCACATGCCACAGCTAGACCTGACGCAGCCAAAAAAAAATAATAAAAATAAATTAATAAAATAAAAGACAGCCTATTGGACAAAAGGGCAAACCCTTGAATAAGCAATTCACTAAAGGAATGATCAATAAACATGAAAATGTTATCACCTTATTTGTAACCAGGAAAAATGCAAATTAAAATTAATGTGAGATAACACTATATGCCCACTAGCTTGGCAATAATTTCAAAGTTTGAAAATATCAAGTGTTGACAAGGGTATGGAGGAACAGAAACTCTCACTGTTGTTGGTGTAAGTATAAATTAGTAAAACCACTTCAGAAAACAGCTGGCATTTATCTAGTAAAGTTGAATATACTACACACACTACAGTTCAAGATATTTAAGATATTCATGCATATGGACACCAGGATACATGCTGGTAATACATTTACACAGCAGTATAATTGGCTTTGGTCCCAAGCAAGAAACAAGCAAAATGTCCATTAATAGTAGAATGGATAAATAAACGTTGATATAGTCATACTCTAATACTCTGATACCATACGGGAGTGAAAATAATAAACTACAGCTACATGCAACATGGATGATTCTTACATGATGTTGAATGAGAAATACACATACATGAAATACATATTATGTTAATTCCATTTACATAAAGTGTTAAACCAGGCAAAATGAAACTACACTTTTTAGAGATGCATATACAAGCATAAATCTATAAGGAAGCAAAGATTATTACAATTAAAGTCAGGATAGTGGTTAACTTTGGAGAAACAGAAAAGGTTGTGATCAGGAAGAGAAAGGAACTTCCAAGGTGCGGGCAACATTCTATTTCTTGAACTTTGTAATATGGGTGTTCACTTTATTTATCAAACTGTTCAGAAGTGTTGAAATGTAATTTTCAGCATGTATACTATATTTTACAACATAAAAAGTATTAAAATAAAATGGCTCTTACTTTCAAAGAAACTCAAAGACAACTTTAAAACAACTGTCTCAACAAAATTTTCCATATGGACTGGAAGTAGTGATTATGTTACCATACTCTTGTATTGCATGTTGTGTCCTAGTTTCACAAAGAAAAAGATCTTATTAGTATATAAAAATCAGCATAACTCCAACTTCTGCTTCCATCTTCAGATAACTATATTCTCCCTGGGAGCTATTTTCACATGGCTGTCTTCCTATAATGAGACTATTAGTATATAAAAATCAGCTGTTCTCTGGAAATTAACTGCATTTATAGAAACTACAAGTATAGAGAAATCTATTACTAAAATTCAAACACTTTTTCAAGGTCACCCAAATATGAAATAGATATACCTCTAGGAATCCACAAGACACCCAATGATATGTTCTAAAGCTTTTAATCCTATTCAGTTTACATTTCTTAAGAGCTTATTGATTATTTTTGTTCAAACAGTATTTTAATTTAAAAAACTACAAATTGTGATAACTGAGATAATGTAAAAATAACTGTGTTCTCTATTAGTCAGCAATTACTTCAATAATTGCTGCATAACTACCACAAAACTAAATGGCTTAAAATAGCAACCATTTATTCCTTGATCTTTGGTTTTGTTAAGCAGAAAATAAATGTAATATTGTTAAGCAGGAAAAAATGCCAGATGAAGATGAAAATGAAGCACACTGCTTTAAATATTTTTATAATAGTTTGTTTTGAAAACGTCAAACATAGCAAAACGTTGGAAGAACTGTGTAGGGAGCATCCATAATTCACCTTCACCACAAACATTCTGATTGCTATATTTGCTCTATCACATAACTATCTTACCAATCAATTCATCAATATATCTTGTTTTTTATGCATTTCAAACTTCTAAGATGTAGCTATCAGTAAACTTCATCCCTAAACACTTAAACACCCATATTGCTAAGTAGAGGTACTGATATTTCTTTACATTTTTAAGGTAAAATTTACATGAAGTGAAATGCACAAATCTTAACATTTGATGTGATTTCACAAATGCATACACCTGTGTAATAAAGCCCTCTCAAGGATTAGAACATTTCAGTTATCCCAGAAATTTACTTTATGCTCTGTATATTAATACTGATACCACTATAGGCAACCATTGTTTTGAATTTCTTATCAGAATAGTTTATCTCATTCTAGAATTTTGTATAAATAGAATATTACAGTCTATTCTCTTTTGGCTTCTTTCACTTGCATGATTATTTTGAGGTTGATCCAACTTACTGTGTATATCAGTAATTTATTGTGCACGTTCTCTATTTACTTCTTAATCTTCTGTCTAGTTGAACTATTTACTATTGAAAGAGGGGTACTGAAGACTCCAAATATTTTGATAGAACTATTTCTCCCTTGAATTCTCCATTTTTGCTTCATATATTTTGGAGTATTGTTAAGTGTGTGTTATGGTTGAACTGTGTTCCACCAAAATGATGTGTTCAAGTCCCAACCTCTAGTACCTCACATTGTGACCTTATTTAGAAATAGGGTGACTGCAGATGTATCTGTTAATCCCATACTCCTAATTTATAACCCCCTCCCGTTTGGTAACCATAAATTCAGTTCCTGGAATCATATTTGATTTCTTTTATCAGTGTTTTATAGTTCCCAGTGTGTAAGTCTTTCATCTCATTGGTTAGGTTTATTCCTAGGTTTTTTGGTGTTTTCTTTTTTTTTGATGTGATTTTAAACGGGATTTTTAATTTTTAATTTCTTATTCAGGTATTTCACTGTTAGTGTAAAGAAATGCAACAGATTTCTATATATTAATCTTGTACCCTGCTACCTTGCTGAATTTGTTTATCAGTTCTAGTAGTTTTTGTGTGGAGTCTTTAGGGTTTTCTATATATAGTATCATGTCATTTGCATATAATGACAATTATACCTCTTTCCTTCTGATTTGGATATATTTTATTTCTTTTTCTTGTCTGATTGCTGTGGCTAGGATTGCCAATACTATGTTCAATAGAAGTGGTGAGAGTGGGCATCCCTGTCTTGTTCCGGAATTTAGAAGGAAGGCTTTCAGTTTTCACCAATGAGTGTTATGTTGGCTGTGGGTTTGTCATAAATAGCTTTTATTATGTTGAGATATATTCCATCTATACCCACTTTGGTAAGAGTTTTTATCATGAATGGATGTTGAATTTTGTAAACTACCTTTTCTGTGTCTGTTTACCATGTGGATTTTGTCTTTCCTTTTGTTAATGTGGTGTATCACACTGATTGATGTATGTATGTTGAACAATTCTTATGACCCTGGAATGAATCCAACTTAATCATGGTGTAGATCTTACGTATTTTTGGATTCAGTTTGCTAATATTTTCTTGAGGATTTCTGCATCTATATTCATCACAGATATTCGTCAGTAATTTTTTTTCTAGTGTCTTTGGTTTTGGTATGACAGCAATGGTGGCCTCAAAAAATAAATTTGGAAGTGTACACTCCTGTTCAATTTTTTGTAGTAGTTTGAGAAGGATAGGTATAAATTGTTTTTTGTATGTTTGGTAGAATTCCCCAGTGAACCCATTTGGTTCTGGAGATTTGTTTGCAGGGAGTTTTTTTTTTTTTAATTACAGATTCTATTTCCCTACTAGTGATCAGTCTGTTCAAATTATGTTTCTAAGTGACTCAGTTTTTTTAAATTTAAAAAAAAATATTTATTTATGGCTGTCTTGGGTCTTTGTTGCTGTGCACAGGCTTTCTCTATATGCAACAAGTGGATGCTACTCCTAGTTGTGGTGTGCTGGCTACCCATTGCAGTGGCTTCTCTTGTTGCGGAGCATCGCCTCTAGGCACACGGGTTTCACTAGTTGTGGCTTGTAGGCTCTAGAGCACAGGCTCAGTAGTTGTGGTACACAGGCTTAGTTACTCCACGGCATGTGGGATCTTCCCAGACCAGGGCTCGAACCCATGTCCCCAGCATTGGCAGGTGGATTCTTAACCACTGTGCAACAAGGGAAGTCCCTCTGATTGACTCAGTTTTGATAGGCTGTATATTTCTAGAAACGTGTCCATTTTTTCTAGGTTGTCCAATTTGTTGTCATGTAATTCTTCACAGTATTATCTTATGATTTTTTTAAACTCTGTATTCTCAACTGTTATTTCTCCTGTTTCATTTCTTATTTTACTTGGGTGCTCTCTCTTCTTGGTGAGCTTGGATATATGTTTGTCCTTTTTGATTTTTATTTATTTATTTATTTATTTTTATTAGTTTCTGCTTTATAACAAAGTGAATCAGTCATACATATACATCTGTTCCCACATCCTTTCCCTCTTGCGTCTCCCTCCCTCCCGCCCTCACTATCCCACCCCTCCAGGCAGTCACAAAGCACCGAGCTGATCTCCCTGTACTATGCTGCTGCTTCCCACTAGCTATCTACCTTATGTTTGGTACTGTATATATATCCATGCTTCCCTTTCGCTTTGTCACAGCTAACCCTTCCCCCTCCCCATATCCTCAAGTCCATTCTCAAGTAGGTCTGTGTCTTTATTCCTGTTTTACCCTTAGGTTCTTCATGACATTTTTTTTCTTAAATTCCATATATATGTGTTAGCATATGGTATTTGTCTTTCTCTTTCTGACTTACTTCACTCTGTATGACAGACTCTAGGTCTATCCACCTCATTACAAATAGCTCAGTTTCATTTCTTTTTATGGCTGAGTAATATTCCATTGTATATATGTGCCACATCTTCTTTATCCATTCATCCGATGATGGACACTTAGGTTGTTTCCATCTCCTGGCTATTGTGAATAGAGCTGCAATGAACATTTTGGTACATGTCTCTTTTTGAATTATGGTTTTCTCAGGGTATATGCCTAGTAGTGGGATTGCTGGGTCATATGGTAGTTCTATTTTTAGTTTTTTAAGGAACCTCCATACTGTTCTCCATAGCGGCTGTACCAATTCACATTCCCACCAGCAGTGCAAGACTGTTCCCTTTTCTCCACACCCTCTCCAGCATTTATTGTTTCTAGATTTCTTGATGATGGCCATTCTGACTGGTGTGAGATGATATCTCATTGTACTTTTGATTCGCATTTCTCTAATGATTAGTGATGTTGAGCATTCTTTCATGTGTTTGTTGGAAGTCTGTATATCTTCTTTGGAGAAATGCCTATTTAAGTCTTCTGCCCATTTTTGGATTGGGTTCTTTGTTTTTTTGCTATTGAGCTGCATGAGCTGCTTATAAATTTTGGAGATTAATCCTTTGTTAGTTGCTTCATTTGCAAATATTTTCTCCCATTCTGAGGGTTGTCTTTTTGTCTTATGGTTTCCTTTGCTGTGCAAAAGCTTTTAAGTTTCATTAGGTCCCATTTGTTTATCTTTGTTTTTATTTCCATTTCTCTAGGAGGAGGGTCCAAAAGGATCTTGCTGTGATTTATGTCATAGAGTGTTCTGCCTATGTTTTCCTCTAAGAGTTTGATAGTGTCTGGCCTTACATTTAGGTCTTTAATCCATTTTGAGCTTATTTTTGTGTATGGTGTTAGGGAGTGATCTAATCTCATACTTTTACATGTCCCTGTCCAGTTTTCCCAGCACCACTTACTGAAGAGGCTGTCCTTTCTACACTGTACATTCCTGCCTCCTTTATCAAAGATAAGGTGACCATATGTGCATGGGTTTATCTCTGGGCTTTCTATCCTGTTCCATTGATCTATCTTTCTGTTTTTGTGCCAGTACCACACTGTCTTGATTACTGTAGCTTTGTAGTATAGTCTGAAGTCAGGGAGCCTGATTCCTCCAGCTCCGTTTTTCGTTCTCAAGATTGCTTTGGCTATTCGGGGTCTTTTGTTTTTCCAAACAAATTGTGAAATTTTTTGTTCTAGTTCTGTGAAAAATGCCAGTGGTAGTTTGATAGGGATTGCATTGAATCTGTAGATTGCTTTGGGTAGTAGAGTCATTTTCACAATATTGATTCTTCCAATCCAGAAGCATGGTATACCTCTCCATCTATTTCTATCATCTTTAATTTCTTTCATCAGTGTCTTATAATTTTCTGCATACAGGTCTTTTGTCTCCTTAGGTAGGTTTATTCCTAGATATTTTATTCTTTTTGTTGCAGTGGTAAATGGGAGTGTTTTCTTGATTTCCCTTTCAGATTTTTCATCATTAGTGTACAGGAATGCCAGAGATTTCTGTGCATTAATTTTGTATCCTGCTACTTTACCAAATTCATTGATTAGCTCTAGTAGTTTTCTGGTAGCATCTTTAGGATTCTCTATGTATAGTATCATGGCAGCTGCAAACAGTGACAGCTTTACTTCTTCTTTTCCAATTTGGATTCCTTTTATTTTCTTTTCTTCTCTGATTGCTGTGGCTAAAACTTCCAAAACTAAGTTGAATAAGGGTGGTGAGAGTGGGCAGCCTTGTCTTGTTCCTGATCTTAGTGGAAATGGTTTCAGTTTTTCACCATTCAGGACGATATTGGCTGTGGGTTTGTCATATATGGCCTTTATTATGTTGAGGAAAGTTCCCTCTATGCCTACTTTCTGGAGGGTTTTTATCATAAATGGGTCTTGAATTTTGTCGAAAGCTTTCTCTACATCTATTGAGATGATCATATGGTTTTTCTTCTTCAATTTGTTAATATGGTGTATCACATTGATTGATTTGCATATATTGAAGAATCCTTGCGCTCCTGGGATAAACCCCACTTGATCATGGTGTATGATCCTTTTAATGTGCTGTTGGATTCTGTTTGCTAGTATTTTGTTGAGGATTTTTGCATCTATGTTCATCAGTGATATTGGCCTGTAGTTTTCTTTCTTTGTGACATCCTTGCCTGGTTTTGGTATCAAGGTGATGGTGGCCTTGTAGAATGAGTTTGGGAGTGCTCCTCCCTCTGCTATATTTTGGAAGAGTTTGAGAAGGATAGGTGTTAGCTCTTCTCTAAATGTTTGATAGAATTTGCCTGTGAAGCCATCTGGTCCTGGGCTTTTGTTTGTTGGAAGATTTTTAATCACAGTTTCAATTTCAGTGCTTGTGATTGATCTATTCATATTTTCTATGTCTTCCTGATTCAGTCTTGGCAGGTTGTGCATTTCTAAGAATTTGTCCATTCCTTCCAGGTTGTCCATTTTATTGGCATAAAGTTGCTTGTAGTAATCTCTCACGATCTTTTGTATTTCTGCAGTATCAGTTGTTACTTCTCCTTTTTCATTTCTAATTCTATTGATTTCAGTCTTCTCCCTTTTTTTCTTGATGAGTCTGGCTAATGGTTGATCAATTTTGTTTATCTTCTCAAAGAACCAGCTTTTAGATTTATTGATCTTTGCTATCGTTTCCTTCATTTCTTTTTCATTTATTTCTGATCTGATCTTTATGATTTCTTTCCTTCTGCTAACTTTGGGGGTTTTTTTGTTCTTCTTTCTCTAATTGCTTTAGGTGCAGGGTCAGGTTGTTTCCTCGAGATGTTTCCTGTTTCTTAAGGTGGGATTCTATTGCTATAAACTTCCCCCTTAGAACTGCTTTTGCTGCGTCCCATAGGTTTTGGGTCGTCATGTCTCCATTCTCATTTGTTTCTAGGTATTTTTTTATTTCCTCTTTGATTTCTTCAGAGATCACTTCGTTTTTAAGTAGTGTATTGTTTAGCCTCCATGTGTTTGTATTTTTTACAGATCTTTTCCTGTAATTGATATCTAGTCTCATAGCATTGTGGTCAGAAAAGATACTTGATACAATTTCAATTTTCTTAAATTTACCAAGGCTTGATTTGTGACCCAAGATATGATCTATCCTGGAGAATGTTCCATGAGCACTTGAGAAAAATGTGTATTCTGTTATTTTTGGATGGAATGTCCTATAAATATCAATTAAGTCCTTCTTGTTTAATGTATCATTTAAAGCTTGTGTTTCCTTTTTTATTTTCATTTTGGATGATCTGTCCATGGGTGAAAGTGAGGTGTTAAAGTCCCCTACTATGAGTGTGTTACTGTCGATTTCCCCTTTTATGGCTGTTAGTATTTGCCTTATGTATTGAGGTGCTCCTATGTTGGGTGCATAAATATTGACAATTGTTATATCTTCTTCTTGGATCGATCCCTTGATCATTATGCAGTGTCCTTCTTTGTGTCTTGTAATAGTCTTTATTTTAAAGTCTATTTTGTCTGATAAAAGAATTGCTACTCCAGCTTTCTTTTGATTTCCATTTGCATGGAATATCTTTCTCCATCCCCTTACTTTCAATCTGTATGTGTCTCTAGGTCTGAAGTGGGTCTCTTGTAGACTGCATATATATGGGTTTTGTTTTTGTATCCATTCAGCCAATCTGTGTCTTTTGGTGGGGGCATTTAGTCCATTTACATTTAAGGTAATTATTGATATCTATGTTCCTGTTCCCATTTCCTTAACTGTTTTGGGTTCGTTATTGTAGGTCTTTTCCTTCTGTTGTGTTTCTTGCCTAGAGAAGTTCCTTTAGCATTTGTTGTAAAGCTGGTTTGGTGGTGCTGAACTCTCTCAGCTTTTGCTTGTCTGTAAAGGTTTTAATTTGTCCGTCAAATCTGAATGAGATCCTTGCTGGGTAGAGTAGTCTTGGTTGCAGGTTTTTCTCCTTCATCACTTTAATTATGTCCTGCCACTCCCTTCTGGCTTGTAGAGTTTCTGCTGAGAGATCAGCTGTTATCCTGATGGGGATTCCCTTGCGTGTTATTTGTTGTTTTTCCCTTGATGCTTTTAATATGATTTGTGTTTAATTTTTGACAGTTTGATTAATATGTGTCTTGGCATATTTCTCCTTGGGTTTATTCTGTATGGGACTCTCTGTGCCTCCTCGACTTAATTAACTATTTCCTTTCCCATTTTAGGGAAGTTTTCAACTATAATCTCTTCAAATATTTTCTCAGTCCCTTTCTTTTTCTCTTCTCTTTTGGAACCCCTATAATTCGAATGTTGGTGCATTTAATGTTGTCCCAGAGGTCTCTGAGACTGTCCTCTGTTCTTTTCATTCTTTTTTCTTTATTTTGCTCTGCAGTAGTTATTTCCACTATTTTATCTTCCACCTCACTTATCCGTTCTTCTGTGTCAGTTATTCTGCTATTGATCCCATCTAGAGTGTTTTCCATTTCATTTATTGTGTTTTTAATCGATGCTTGATTCATCTTTAGTTCTTCTAGGTCCTTGTTAACTGTTTCTTGCATTTTGTCTATTCTATTTCCAAGATTTTGGATCTTGGCAATAGAATCTTGGATCATCTTTACTATCATTATTCTGAATTCTTTTTCAGGTAGACTGCCTATTACCTCTTCATTTGTTAGGTCTGGTAGGTTTTTATCTTGCCCCTTCACCTGCTGTGTGTTTTTCTGTCTTCTCATTTTGCTTATCTTATTGTGTTTGGGGTCTCCTTTTTGCAGGCTGCAGATTCGTAGTTCCCGTTGTTTTTGGTGTCTGTCCCTGGTGGCTAAGGTTGTTTCAGTAGGTTGTGTAGGCTTCCTGGTTGGGGGGACTAGTGCCTGTGTTCTGGTGGTTGAGGCTCGATCTTGTCTTTCTGGTGGACAGGTCCACGTCTGTTGGTGTGTTTTGGGGTGTCTGTGGCCTTATTATGTTTTTAGGCAGCCTCTCTGCTAATGGGTGGGGTTGTGTTCCCGTCTTGTTAGTTGCTTGGCATAGGGTGACCAGCACTGTAGCTTGCTAGTCGTTGACTGAAGCTGGGTGCTGGTGTTGAGATGGAGATCTCTGGGAGATTTTCGCCGCTTGATATTATGTGGAGCTGGGAGGTGTCTTGTGGACCCATGTCCTGAAGTTGGCTCTCCCACTTCAGAGGCACAGCATTGACCCCTGGCTGCAGCACCAAGAGCCTTTCATCTACCCGGCTCAGAATAAAAGGGAGAAAAAGTAGAAAGAAAGAATTAGTAGAAGAAAGAAAGAGAGAAAGAAAGGAAGAAGGAAAGAAAGGAAGGAAGGAAGGAAGGATAGAAGGAAGGAAGGAAGAAAGACAGACAGGAGGGAGGGAGGGAGGGAGGAAAGAAAGAAAAAGAAAGAGTGAAAGGAAGAAGGGAGGGAGGAAGGAAAGAAAAAGAAAGAGTGAAAGGAAGAAGGGAGGGAGGGAGGGAGGAAGGAAGGAAAGAAGGAAAGACAGGAGGGAGGGAGGAAGGAAAGAAAGGAAGAAAGAAAGAAGGAAAGAAAGACAGGAGGGAGGAAGGAAAGAAAGAGGGAAAGAAAGAAAGGAGGGGGCGGAGCAAGGGAGGGAGGAAGGGAAAGTAGGAAAAAAAGAGAGAAGATAAAGTAAAATAGAATAAAGTATAAAATATAGTAGCGTTATTAAAATTAAAAAGTAATTATTAAAAAAACGGACAGATAGAACCCTGGGACATATGGTGGAAGCAAAGCTATACAGAGAAAATCTCACACAGAAGCATACACATACACATTCACAAAAAGAGAACTTGGGGGGGGAAACGAAAATCTTGCTCTCAAAGTCCACCTCCTCAATTTGGGATAATTCATTGTAAAAAGAGGAAAAGGGGGAAAAGTCTGAAATCTTGTCCTCAAAGTCCACCTTCTCAATTTGGGATGATTCGCTGTCAACTCATACACTCCACAGACGCAGGGCACATCAAGCGGACCATGGAGCTTTAATCCACTGCCTCCGAGGCTGCACAGAGAGATTTCCCTCTTCTTTGCTCTCACAGCTCCCGGGTCTCAGCCTTGGACCTGGCCCCGCCTCTGCGCACAGGTCGCCGGAGGGTGTCCGTTCTTCACTCAGACAGGACGGGTTTAAAGGAGCCACTGATTCGGGGGCTCTGGCTCACTCAGGCCGAGGGGAGGGAGGGGCACGCAGTGCAGGGCGGGCCTGCGGCGGCAGAGGCCAGCATGACGTTGCACCAGCCCAAGGCACTCCATGTGCTTTCCCGGGGAAGCTGTCCCTGGGTCCCGGGACCCCGGCAGTGGCGGGCTGCACAGGCTCCCCGGAAGGGGGAGTGGACAGTGACCTGTGCTCGCACACAGGCTTTGTGGCAGCAGCAGCAGCAGCCCCAGCGTCCCACGCCCGTCTCCGGGGTCCACGCCTTTAGCCGCGGCTCGCGCCCGTCTCTGGAGCTTCTTTAAGCAGTGCTCTTAATGCCCTCTCCTCACGCACCAGGAAACAAAAGGGAAGAAAAAATCTCTTGCCTCTTCGGCAGCTCCAGACTTTTTCCCTGGACACCCTCCGGGCTAGCCGTGGTGCACTAACCCTTTCAGGCTCTCTTCCTGCCACCAGCCCCAGTCCTCTCCCTGCGCTCTGACTGAAACCCGATACCCGAGCCTCAGCTCCCAGCCCCGCCCGCCCCGGCGGCCGAGCAGACAAGCCTCTCGGGCTGGTGTGTGCCTGAGGGCACCGATCCTCTGTGCCGGAATCTATCCACTTTGCCCTCCACACCTGTGTTGCTGTGCTCTCCTCCGCTACTCCGAAGCTTCCCCCTCCGCCACCTGCAATATCCGCCCGCAAAGGGGCTTCTAGTGTGTGGAAACCTTTCCTCCTTCACGGCTCCCTCCCACTGGTGCAGGTCCCATCCCTATCATTTTGTCTCTGTTTATTCTTTTTTCTTTTGCCCTACCCAGGTATGTGGGGAGTTTCTTGCCTTTTGGGGTGTCTGAGGTCTTCTGTCAGCGTTCAGGAGGTGTTCTGTAGGAGTTGTTCCACGTGTAGATGAATTTCTGATGTATCAGATGGCCTTTAAATATGTCCATTAGTCATCAAATTGCTCTGTCCTGTAAATATTTCAACTGGCCTCGGCTGTGGTGGTGCTGAGGGGTGGTCAGAGAGCGGCTCTGGGAGAGCGAGGCTCAGTGCCCAAGACCCTCCCTGGCTGTGCCACCGGATCCCCCGCGAACCCAGCAGCCAGCCTTTTTGGTTTTTTGTTTTGTTTTGTTTTGTTTTGTTTTTGATCTTTTCAAAAAACCAGGTCTTGTTTATATTGATATATATATTTTTTTTAAATCTCTATTTTATTTACTTCTTCTCTGAGCTTTATTATTTCTTTCCTTCTGCTTACTTTGGGTTTTGGGTTTTGTTTGTTCTTCTTTTTCTAACTTTTAGGTTAGGATGTTTGAGATTTTTCTTGTTTCTTGAGGAAGGCCTGTATTGCTATGAACCTCCCTCTTAGAAATGCTTTTGCTGCATCCCATAGATTTTGTTATGTGTTTTCATTTTCATATGTTCTGAGGTATTTTCTGATTCCTTCTTTGATTTCCTCTTTGACCCATTTTGAAATTATTTTAGTAGCATTTTGTTTAGTCTCCACATGTTCATCTTTTCCCAGTTTTCTCTCTGTGGTTGATTCCTATTGTGGTCAGAAAAGATGCCTGAAATAATTCCTATCCTCTTAAATTTGTAGAGGCTCTTTTTGTGACCTAGTATGTGGTCTATCCTAGAGAATGTTCCAGGAGTGCTTGAAAGGAATGTGTATTCTGTTTGTTTTGTTTTTTGAATGCACTATCTTATAGATATCAATTAAATCCAATTGGCCTACTGTGTCATTTAGGACCTCTATTGCCTTATTGATTTTCTGTCTGGAAGATCTGTCTATTGATGTCTATGAGGTGTTAAAGACTCTTACTATTATTGTATTCCTATCAGTTTATCCCATTGTGCCTACTAGTATTTGCTTTATATATTTAGGCACTCCTATGTTGGGTGCATATATGTTAACAAATGTAATATCCTCTCTTTGTATTGGTCCCTTTATCATTATATGCCATTCTTTGTATTTTTTATGGACTTTGTTTTAAAGTATTTTGTCTGATATGAGTATTGTTACCCCCACTATCTTCTCATTTCCATTTGTATTAAATATCTTTTTCCATCCCTTCACTTTAGATCTACATGTGTCTTTTGCCCTGAAGTGAGACTATTCCAGGAAGCATATTGTAGGTTCTTGTTTTTTTATCCAATCTGCCACTCTATGTCTTTTGATCGGAGTATTTAGTCCATGGCATTTAAAGTAATTATTGATAGGTATGTACTTATTGCCATTTTGAACCTTGTTTTCCAGATGTTTTTGTATTTCTTCTTTGTTCATTTCTTCATGTTTTTCCTTTAGTTGTTTGATGGTTTTCTTTTGCACTGGGTTGGCCCAAAAGTTCGTTCAGTTTTTTCCGTAAGATGGGCCTAGTAGCACTTAGTTGACTTTAACTTCATTTGAAACAATTTTGTTAGATTGTATTGTGACAGCTGTCATATCAGTGTCCATTTTTTAAAAAACTTATCAAAATTGGTGAAGTTACTCCTGCCCTGCCACTAGATTCATCAGTACCGTTTTTTTTAGATTCCACATATGTGCGTTAGCATATGGTATTTGTTTTTCTCTTTCTGTCATACTTCACTCTGTATGACAGACTCTAGATGCAGATGTAGAGAACGGACTTGAGGACACGGTGGGGAAGGGGAAGCTGGGACGAAGTGAGAGTACAATTGACATATACACACTACCAAATGTAAAATGGATGGCTAGTGGGAAGCTGCTGTATAGCACAGGGAGATCAGATTGATGCTTTGTGATGACCTAGAGGGGTGGGATAGGGAGGGTGGGAGGGAGGCTCAAGAGGGAGGGGATAAGGGGATATATGTATACATATAGCTGATTCACTTTGTTGTTCAGCAGAAACTAACACAACATTGTAAAGCAATTATACTCCAATAAAGATATTTTAAAAATTGGTGAATTTTTGTGTAGCCATTTTAATACTGAAGATGGAAGAAAAAAAGAACATTTTCGGCATATTATGCTTTATTTCAAGAAATGTAAAAACGCAACTGAAACGTACAAAAAGATTTCTGCAGTGTATGGAAAAGGTGCTGTGACTGATCGAACATGTCAAAAGTGGTTTGCAAAGGTTCGTGCTGGACATTTCTTGCTAGACGATGCTCCACAGTCGGGTAGACCAGTTGAAGTTGACAGTGATCAAATCAAGACATTAATTGAGAATAATCAATGTTATACCATGCGGGAGGTAGCCAACATACTCAAAATATCCAAATCAAGCACTGAAAATCATTTACACCAGCTTGGTTATGTGAATCGCTTTGATGTTTGGGTTCCACGTAAGTTAAGCAAAAAAAACCTGCTTGACCTTATTTCCACATGAGTCTCTACTTAAACGTAACAAAAATGTTCCATTTTTAAAACAAATTGTGATGGGTGATGAAAAGTGGATACTGTACAATAATGTGGAATGGAAGAGATCGTGGGGCAAGCGAAATGAACCACCACCAACCACACCAAAGGCCAGTCTTCATCCAAAGAAGATGATGTTGTATATTGTGGGAATGGAAGGGAGTCCTCTATTATAAGCTCCTTCTGGAAAACCAAACAATTAATTCCAACAAGCACTGCTCCCAATTAGACCAACTGAAGGCAGCACTCAACGAAAAGCATCCAGAATTAAGTCAACAGAAAATGCATAATCTTCCATCAGGATAATGCAAGACTGCATGTTTCTTTGATGACCAGGCAAAAACTGTTACAGTTTGGCTGGGAAGTTCTGATTCAACCACCATATTCACCAGACATTGCAACTTCTGATTTCCATTTATTTCTGTCTTTACAAAATTCTCTTAATGGAAAAAATTTCAATTCTCTGGAAGACTGTAAAAGGCACCTGGAACAGTTCTTTGCTCAAAAAGATAAAAAATTTTGGGAAGATGGAATTATGAAGTTGCGTGAAAAATGGTAGAAGGTAGTAGAACAAAATGGTGAATATGTTGTTCAATAAAGTTCTTGGTGAAAATGAAAAATGGCTTTTATTTTTACTTAAAAACTGAAGGAATGGGACTTCCCTGGTGGCACAGTGGTTGGGAGTCCGCCTGCCAATGCAGGAGACATGGGTTCAGTCCCTGGTCCGGGAAGATCCCACATGCCCCGGAGCAACTAAGCCCATGTGCCACAACTTCTGAGCCTGCGCTCTAGAGCCCAAGAGCCACAGCTACTGAAGCCCGTGCGCCTGGAGCCTGTACTCTGCAGCAAGAGAGGCCATGGTGATGAGAAGCCTGTGCACCACAATGAGGAGTAGCCCCCACTCGCCGCAGCTAGAGAAAGCCTGCGTGCAGCAACAAAGACCCAATGCAGCCAAAAATAAAATAAATGTATTTATTTTAAAAAAAAAGAACAAAGAAACTTTTTGGTCAGCCCAATAGTATGTTTAAGATCCTTTCTTTTTGGTTTTTGGGAATCTATTGTAAGGTTTTGATTGGTGATTACTCTGGATTTCAAGAATGCCGACCCATAACTATATCTGCTTGCTTTAAGCTGACGGTCATACAAGTTAAACACATTCTAAAATGTCTAAATTTTTGTACTCTCCCTCATATTTTTTTATTTTAATGTCCTATTTTACATTTTCATGATTATCTTTTAGTGCTACTTGTAGTTATAATGTTTTACAAAAATTATTTGAGGGCTTCCCTGGTGGTGCAGTGGTTGAGAGGCCGTCTGCCAATGCAGGGGACACGGGTTTGTTCCCCGGTCTGGGAAGATCCCACATGCCGTGGAGCGGCTAGGCCCGTCAGCTATGGACTCTGAGCCTGTGCGTCCGGAGCCTGTGCTCCGCAATGGGAGAGGCCACAACAGTGAGAGGCCCGCATACCGCAAAAAAAAAAAAAAATTATTTGATTTTTTTAAATCTATGTAATGACTTAAGTGATCTTCAACCATATATTTGCCTTTCCTACTGGGATTTTCCCCTTTTCTTTAGATTCTTGTTTCTTTTTTAGAGATCTTTCAATATTTCTTTTAGGGTAGGTTTAGCATTGTTAAATTCTGTGTTTTTGCTTGTCTGAGAAATTATTTTTCCTTCTATTCTAAATGAAAATCTTGCTGGGCAGAGTATCCTAGGTTGCATGTTCTTCCCTTTCAGGAATTTGAATACATCATACCACTCCCTTCTGGCCTGCAATGTTTCTGCAAAAAATTCAACTGATTGGGGAACTGGGGGTTTCCTTGTAACTCCTTGTTTTTCTCTTGCTGCCTTTAGAATCTTCTCTTTCAGGGAATTTCTCTTGTCCTTTAATTGGGAGTAGTTCCTCTGTCTTTTCATTTTACTTAACTTTCTCTGTCTCTATTAATTTACGAGAAACAGTTACCCACTATGGTTTTGAAGGGGTGTTTTTATGTAGGAGTGTCCCTGTGTAGACTGTGTGTGTCCAATACTTTTGGTGCAAGGGCTGGTTTTGGTATGAATGCCAGCCATGTCTTTTTCAATGTGTGCTGGTCATTATCCCCTTGAGAGGGGGTGTGACTGCTGCTGTGGTGTTCAAAGCTTGCGCTGGATGTGAGGCAGGGCCTCCTCTTTGTTCTGTGGCTGTCACCACCCTGTTGGAGGCAGGGTCTACTCCTCAGTTGTTGAAGTAGAAGCCCTGAGGGTTGGGTTTAATCAGGCTCCATCCTCTTGAGTGTGTGCCCTACCCCAAATGAGGTGATTGCTGAAGCAAATGAGGCCCGTGTGGTCACAGTGACCCTATGCGCTGCCTGTGCAGGCATCCATGGTTCTGCTCAGCAGCCCAAGGTAGCACCTCTTTTTCCATTGTGTTCATCCCAGATGTAGTGAAAGGCTGTGGCATGGAATAGGCTGTGGCTGGGGATTGAGGCACTGTGGCTGTGCTGCCACCTGAGACCTGGGTTGCCTCTGGCCGACCTCTCCCAAAACCCATCTGCCCCAGGTCTGGCATGAAGCTGTGGTATAGAGTGGGCAGAACTGGGGCACTCCTGCTGGGAAACAAATTGCCACATGCTACTGCACAGGGCCTGACTACCCGAGATTCAGCACCTAGCTGCTGCACATTCTTGTGGTGCTGCTCAGTGCACGTGCTGACAATGTGTGCTGTGGCTGGGCCCACCATCATGCACAGGCTGACAAAGAGCCCCTCAGCTCCCCCTGAATCACACCCCAGGCCCTCCAGGCTGTCTCTGCATGGCTAGATGAGTCCTCTGCCAGGGCCTGTCTGCCTGAGATTCGGCACTTAGCTGCTGTGTGTTCTTGTGGTACCACCCCATGTGCACACTGACAGCATCTGCCTGGCTTGCCCAGCCACCCCGCTAGGTGCACTGACAATGTTCTCTGGGGTTCCACTGAGATCACATCCCAGGCAACCTGGTCTGTCTCTACACAGAGAGACTGAATCTTTGCCCTGATCTGTGCCAGGTTGTGGTGTGAAATGAGGGGGATGGGGGTGTTCACCCCTTCAGATTGGGAAATGCAGCAAGGCGGCAGCTAACAGTAAGTCTCTTTCCACTCTGATTGTTAGCAAGCCAGCACGTGTGACACTGCTCCTGAGTAGAGTCTAGGCTTCTCCAGCCCTTCTATCTGCCTCAGTGGATTTACCAGTAGGCAAGGGAGCTCCCTAGTGTGAGGATCTATCCATGTGGACCTCCTTTTCCTTCCAGACCCCTCCCAGGGGCACCAGTCCCAACCTGAGGCCCTTTTTTTCTTTCTTTTGTCCTACCCAGTTACATGGAGATCTTTCTTGCAACTTTGGTTGTATAGGAGATCTGCCAGTTTCCAGTGAGAGTTGTGTCACATGTATATGTATTTTTGATGTTTGTGAGGTAGGTGAGCTCCAGGTTCTCCTACTGTGCCATCTTGATCCCCCTCCTCCTAGAACTACAGACATAGACTTAAAGTCTATGTCATCTCCTATTAGTATAGCCACCCACCTTTCTTTTGGTTACTGTTTGCATGGAATATCCTCATATTTCCACTTTTAACCTATTTGTGTCCTTCAATCTAAAGTGAGTCTCTTATAGACAGTATATACTTGATTATCTTTTAAAATCCTTTCAGCTTCACTTGCATTCAAAACAATTATCGATATGGAAGGACTTCTGTCATTTTGCTGTTTGTTTGCTGTATGTCATATCATTTTTATCCTCTATTACTGCCTCCTTTTGTGTTTAATGAATTTTTATATAGCATGCTGTTTTTACTTCCTCTCATTTCCTTTCAATATATATAGTTTAAGTCATTTTTCTAGTGGTTACCCTAAGGATTACAATTAATGTCTTACATTTATAACAACCTAGTTCCAATAACTATCAACTTAGCTTCAACAGTATACAAAAAATCTACTCTTTTATAGCTCCATCTCTTCTTATGTTGTTCCTGTCACAAATTATACCTTTATACATGGTGTGTCCATTAATATAGGCTTATTATTATCACTTACTCATGTCTTTTAAATTACATAGGAAAAAATTTACTAACAAAAAAATATTATCTTTTATACTTAACTATGTAATTTATCCATGCTAGTATTCTTTATTTCTTCATATGCTCCAAATTACTGTCTAATGTCCTTTCATTTTAAAAATAAAAAAATTATTTATTCATTTATTTTGGTTGCGTTGGGTCTTAGTTGTGGCATGCAAACTTCTTAGTTGCAGCATGCATGCAGCATCTAGTTCCCTGACCAGGGATTGAACCCAGGCCCCCTGCATTGGGAGCACAGAGTCTTACCCACTGGACCACCAGGGAAGTCCCTGTCCTTTCATTTTTTAACCAAAGGATTCCCTTTAACATTTCTTTTAGGCAGTTCTATAACCAACAAACTCCCTCAGATTTTGTTTATCTGGGAACGTCTTGTTTTCTTTTTTTTTTTTTTCTTTTTTTTTTTTTTTGCGGTACGCGGGCCTCTCACTGTTGTGGCCTCTCCCGTTGTGGAGCACAGGTTCCAGATGTGCAGGCTCAGTGGCCATGGCTCACGGGCCCAGCCGCTCTGCGGCATGTGGGATCTTCCCGGACCGGGGCACAAACCCACGTCCCCTGCATCAGCAGGCGGACTCTCAACCACTGCGCCACCAGGGAAGCCCCCACTGCACCACCAGGGAAGCCCATTTTTCTCCATTTTTGAAGAATAGTTTTGCCAGATGTGGAAGTATTGGTGTACAGGGTTTTCATTTTTGTTTTCTTTTTTTTATCAGTATTTTAAATATGTCACTACACTATCTCCACGGTTTCTAATAATAAATAATTTTATTGAGGATCCCTTCTTTGTGGTGTTCACTTCTCTCTTGCTGCTTTCAAGATTTTCTCTGTTTTTGTTTTTCAGTAGTTTGTTTATAACGTGTCTTAGTGTGGATCATTTTAAATTTATTCTTCTTGAACTTTGTTGACTTTCTTGGATGTGAAGGTTCATGTCTTTCATCAAATATGGGAAGTTTTTAGCCATTATTTCTTCAAATATTCTTTCTGTCCCTTTCTCTCCTCTAATTTTGGAACTTTCATTATGTATATGTTGGAATATTTGATAGTGTTCCACAGGTCTCTTAACCTCTGTTCATTTTTCTTCATGCTTTTTTCTTTCGGCTCCTCAAACTGGATAATTTCAATTGACCTATTCAAGTTAATTGATTCTTTCTTCTCCCTGCTCAAATCTGTTGTTGAAACACTCTAGTGAAATTTTATTTTAGTTATTTACTGAATTCTCATTTGAATCTTTTTTATAATTTCTGTTTCTTTATTAAGATCCTTTATTTGTTCAGACACTCTCAACATTCTCCTGGTTTTCTCTAGCTCTTGGTGTATGGTTCTCTTTAGCACTTTGGGCATATTTAAGACATTTGATTTTAAGTCTTTGTCTAGTAAGTAGAATGTCTGGGCTTCCTGAGACACTGGGGCAGTTTCTGTGAATTTTTTTCCCAGTGAATGGGCCATATCTTGTTTCTTTGCATTCCTCATATTCTTTGTGGAAAACTGGACATGTTAGTATTATAATGTGGTATCTCTGGAAATAATATTCTCTCACCACCCCCTCCTCAGAATTTGTTGTTGTTACTCGTGGTGGGTTGTAACTGACTGTTTAGTAAACTTTCTAAATTATTTTTGTGAAGACTATACTTTTTTCTCAGAAGTATGTTTCTTTAGCTTAGTATTCAGCTAATGCTTTGACAGAGATTTCTGGATGCTGGAGCCAAGAAAAGAAACAAGATTAAAAAGAATTCTTCTCTTTTTTCATATTTGAGGGCACTCCTTCAACATTTAGCCGGGCGATATAAAACTCTAATCTAGCCTTCACTTCCTGCTTGTGCTGAGACTAAAGATCAACCAATATTGAAAGGCTAGGGTCTTCTCAAGTATTTTGTATGTGTTCTGCCCTGCTCATGTGGATAACCTTTTAGATTCCCTGGTAAACAAAGGAAATTCTGAAAGTTCCTATTGCCCCAAAGTATCTTATTCCCAGTTTGTCCTCTTAGGTTGTGTGACTACTGTGCAACTATTGCTTGTCCCAACTGTTATCTTTTGCCACAGCATCTTGTTCACTTGTGGCAGTGGTTTGTTCATTTGTCTCTCAATGTGTTTAAGGGATGCCTTCCATGGAGCTAATTCACCCAGAGAGTTCCACATTGGGTGAAACAAAGGCAAACATCTATAGGTCAAGGAGCCAGAAGACAAATCGAAACAGACAATCAAAATTCTTTGAGAACAAGGTCTATTCTGTTCCCTCTGGGACTAGGAACCCACACCAAGAACACAGGTTGATGCCTTCAAAACTAGGACTAACCTGGGAACAGAAAAGTGTGGGAAAGGTAACTAAAATGCCATAAAGCTCTCCTATGTGCTTCAGTCACCCTTTTCCTAATAAAGCATTCACTTCATTGCTATAAACCTTTGACTATCTTCCAGGATTCCAATAAATTTGATCCTGACAATTTGCCAGTTTTTTGTGGGTGTTTCTAGGGAAGTATAAAACCCCAGAGTTTCCTACTCCACCATTTACACTGACATTACTAGTCACACCTCTTCGCATTATTTTTTGTTTTTGTTTTTAGCAGTCACCCGAGGGATTGCAATATATATCCTTAACTTTCATAGTCTATTTGGGGGTTACTTTTGTACCACTTCACTTCAAAGAACCTTCCAAACATACTTAACTTACCCAATTTCCATTTATTCTGTAAATGTCATATATATTACATTTATATACAGCATAAAACTCAAAGTAAAAGGTTTTGATTTTTACCTTAATTACTGATGTAAACTTTAAAGAAATTAAGAAAAAGTGATATTTATTTATATTTATCCATATATTTCCCATTTCTGGTGTTCTTTATTCCTTTCTGACGATCTGAATTTCTATTTGGTATCATTTCCACTCAGCCTGAAAATGTTCCTTTGGCATTTCTTGTAGTGCACATTAGCAGATGATGAATTCTCTTTGTTTCTATTCATCTGAATTAATATTTTGTTAGGTACAGAATTGAGTTGGCAGGGTTTGCCCACCAACCCTGCCCGGGCACTGAAATATGTCAATTCCCTGTCTTCCTGTTCCATTATCTCTCATGAGAAGTCAGCATCACTTACATCATTGTTTCCCTGAAGCAATATATTGCCTTTCTCTAGCTGCATTCAAAGTTTTCTCATTTTCTCTAGTTTTCATAGGCTTGATTACGATGTGCCTAGGTGTGGTTTTCATGGTATTTTTTCCTGCTTAGGATCTAAAGAGTTTCTTGAATATGTATACTTAATAATGTCTTTCAAAAGCTTTGGGAATTTTTGAGCTATTTTTTTCTCCGTAAAAAAGAAAAACTCACTCCATCACACATTTAAAAATTTTTGTTGACTACTGGAAATCATTATTATTCTATGGTATCTGAAAATTTTTAGTATCTGATAAATTTTTACATTAAAAGGAGAATTAAATCTTCTGAAAAATAAAAGAGGGGGGTACTCTTATAAACACATTTCACAGGTCAGCATAACCCTGATACCAAAACCAGACAAGGATGCCAAAGGAAAAGAAAATTGCAGGCCAGTAACCCTGATGAAAAGAGATGCAAAAATCCTCAATAAAGTATTAGTAAACTGAATCCAAAAATACATTAAAAGGGTCATACACCATCATTAAGTGGGATTTATTCCAGGGATGAAAGGATGTTTCAACATCCACAAATGAGTCAATGTGATACAGATAACTTTTTTAAGAAAATGAAGGATTATCATATGACCATCTCAACTGATGCAGAAAAAGCATTTGACAAAATTCAACATCTATTTATGATAAAATTCTCAACAAAGCAGGTACAGTGGGAACATATCCCAACATAGTAAAGGCTATATATGATAGGCCCACAGCTAACACCATACGCAAAGGTGAAAAGCTGAAAGCATTTCATCTAAGATCATGAACAAGACAAGGATGCCCGGTCTTGCTGCTTTTATTCAACATAGTACATGAAGTCCTAGCCAGAGCAATTAATCAAGAAAAATTAATAAAAGGCATCCAAATTGTAAAGGAAGAAATAAAACTGTCAGTATCTGCAGATGACATAATATTATATATAGAAAACAGTAGAGGTTCCCTCAAAAAACTGTTAGAACTAAACGAACTCAGTAAAGTTGCAGAATATAAAATCAATACACAAAAATCAGTTGCATTTCTATACACTAATAACAAACTATCAGAAAAAGAAATTAACAATCCCACTTACAACTGCATCAAAAAGAATAAAATGCTTAGAAATAAATTTGACCCAAAAATTTAACATCTATATATTGAAAACTACGAGATATTAATGAAAGAAACTGAAGACACTAATAAGTGGAAAGAGATGTCATGCTCATGGATGGGAAGAATATTGTTAAAACATCAAAATTCCAATGGTATTTTTCACAAAAAATAGAACAATCTTAAAATTTGTATGGAATCACAAAGGAACCCACGTAGCCAAAGCAATCTTGAGAAAGAATAAGAAAATTGGAGGCATCATGATTCCTAATTTCAAACTATGTTGCAAAGCTATAGTAATTAAAACAGTATGGCACCGGGATTTAAAAAGACACATAGGTAGTTCCCTGGCAGGCCGGTGGTTAGGACTTGGCGCTTTCACTGCCATGGCCTGGGTTCAATGCCTAGTCAGGGAACTAAGATCCCACAGGCTAAGCAGTGCAGGAAAAAAAAAAAAAAGACACATAGATCAATGGGACAGAATCAAGAACCCAGAAATAAACCCACACCTATACAATCTACTGATTCATGATAAAGTAGTCAAGAATATACAGTGGGGAAAGGACAATCTGTCAATAAATGGTGTTGGAAAAACTGAGCAATCACATGCAAAAGAATGAGACTATACCACTATCTAACATCATACACAAAAATTAACTCAAAATGGATTAAAGACTTGAACACGAGGCTTGAAACCATAAAATTCCTATTAGAAAACATAGGTGGTAAACTCCTTGACATAGGTTTTAGTGATGATTTTTTAAATCTGACACCAAAAGCAAAAGCCAAGAAAAGAAAAACACATGGCAAAACATCAAACTAAAAAGCTTCTGCACAGCAAAGAAAACCGTCAACAAAAAGGCAACCTACTGAATGAGATAAAATAATTTCAAATCATATATCTGATAAGGGGTTAATATCCAAAATATAGAAAGAACTCACACAACTCAACACCAGAAAACAAACAACCCAATTGAAAAATGGGTAGAAGGTCTGAAAAGAGTTTTCCAAAGACATACATATGGCCAACAGGCACATGAAAAGATGCTCATCATGACTAATCAGGAAAATGCAAATCAAAACCACAATGTGATACCACTTTACACCTGTCAGAATGGCTGTCATCAAAAAGTCAACAAATAGCCAGTGTTGGCAAGGATGTAGAGAAAAGGGAACACGTGTGCACTGATGGTGGGAATGTAAATTGGTGCAACCACCATTGAAAACAGTATGGTGTTTCCTTAAAAGATTAAAAATAGAACTACCAATTCCATTTCTGGGTATTTATCCAAATAAAACAAAAACACTAAGTCAAAAATACACATGCACCCTTATGTTTCACTGCAGTATTATTTACAATAGTCAAAATATGGAAACAACCTAAGTGTCCACTGATAGATAATTAGATAAAGAAGATATAGTATTTTACATATATAATATTATTTGGCCATAAAAAAGAAAAAATCTTGCACAAATTGATAACATAAGGGACTCAAAAGACATTACGCTAAGTAAAATAAGTCAGTAAGTCAGAGAGAGAAAGACAAATACCACATGATTTCTCTTATATGTGGAATCTAAACAAAAAATGAACAAATGAACAAAAACAAGGTCATAGATACAGAACACAGACTGGTGGTTCCAAGAGGCAGGTGGTGGGGGTAGGAGAAATAGATGAACTGGGGGGTTTTTTGGTGCTTTTTTTTTCTTTTTTAGTTTAAATAGGTTAAACAAAAATTTTAAAAAGAAAAAAAGAATAGGTATGGAGGGGACAATGGGTCCCTCCAATGTAGGGGATACTGGAAAGTGCCTGAAAAGAAGGTATCCTGCATTTTACACCATGGAAGGTAGGTCAGTCCCCCATTCCTGGGGTCACCAGCTTTATGTTGTAAGCAGCTTAGCCCCAAGAATATTCAGAAGCCCCACTCAGAATTCTCTCAGGAAAAAAAAGGAGGGGGTACCAAAAATACAAGGCCTTAGACTTCCAGTAGCCAATGTGACAAGTTCTTATATGAAAATATCAGGCTTTTGGTATGTCCATACTATGGGAAATTATAAGTTTAATTTATTTGTGGTGATCTTGGGTAATCAGTTTGATACACTGGGAGTTTAAAAATATAAATTGCAGTACATATAATGATCCCATTTCTATAAGTAACAGGAAATATGTATATATTTGTACAAAAATAGCAAGGTATGGAAGGAACCATTTCAAAGTTAACATTGATTACCTAAGAGAGAGTAATAGTTTAACAAATATTTTCAAAATAATAGTATATTACATACAAATTAAAATGAAATTTGAAAAAACCACCTGGTGCTGGAGAAGTCTGAAAACCTTGTAGACAAGAAAGGTGTACTTCCTTCTGTATCTTCCTGTTTAGTCAAAAGGGGAGTCTACATTTAAGTGGCTGGGGAATGTCCCCAAAGTGCCCCAGGTTGGAAAATCTTCCTACAAGAGGAGACATCAACCACAGTCAACCACACCAAGTCAGGATGGGATTTTCAGCTGTTAAACTGCAGGGGACATTCAGTGGTTTCCCAAATGTGGTCTGTGAAGGACTAGAGAGTCTGGGAAAGGAGAGTTATGAGGCTAACAGGTGAACTTCTGGGACCCCACTGCCACTGTCTGTTTTGCTATTGGGATTTTCATTAAACTTAGGATTCAGCAGCAACAAAAACAAATGAAGTTGAAAATTTCTGATACCATTGAAAGGGACTTTGGAGTCAAACAAAATTTACTTAATCTCCCTGAGTCTTAGTTTCTTCATCTGTGTAATGCAGATAAACCACAACCTACAAGTGCTGTTGCGAGGATAAGATGAAATAATGCAGTTAAGCACTTAGCACTTAATAAATGATCACTAAAAAGACAGAGGAGTCACCTAACTTGGGGTGAATAATGGGCTTGAAACATTTTACACTATAGCATTGTCTTCAACTTTCCCTGTCACTTTCAGACATAATGCATTTCAGAGACCTGGGGTGAACTGTCACCATCGTGCACTCTGAGCACCTATTCATTCTGGGTGCTACTTTTCTCTGTTTGAAAAAGTCACCTCATTTTGTGAGGTAAGGAATCTAAATTCTCATCAGCCTGGGGGGAAAGAAGGGTGATAGAGACCTATGAAGCTCATGTTTAGTAAGCATCACAGTGGAGAAGACTGCTTCTTGCATTCTAGGCCAGGAAAAAATGTGACGCCTTTACTGAACCAGGCCGACCCAGGTAGTCTGTCTTGATCAAAATGGGATAATAAATACAAAGAAATGCAGTTTGACATAGTGGCTCAGAACCCAAACTCTGAACCTAGACTCCCTGGATTCAAATCATGATTGGCCACTTACTAGCTATGTGACCCTGGTGAAGTTGTTTGACATCTGTATGCCTTAGTTTCCTCATCTGTAAAATAATAACTATTGCATATGGTTATTGAGAGGATCAGATTAGTTAATGTATGTAAGACACTTAGAATATAATAAGAGCTGTATAAGGGTGTTATATAAGAGTTAGCACATATGCTACATTCTACATATACCTAGGCATATATAACTAATCAACGACAGCATCTTTTTCCAATGAATCTGTTTGAGGTGTCTATATCCTTTGCAAAAAAGACACTTGGTGTAGCTGTTAACTGATTAGCTCACCAAATGAAAACTGTTTTCACCTCATAAAGTCAACTGAAATATTTGATTATAAGCAGTGGAGAAAGTCAGTTTACCCATACCAGTTTTCTATACCAAACACTCCACAAGAGTAAAATGTATCCTGATTAGAGGCAAATGATGCCATGTAAGGGAGATTCGGCACCCAGGCCTGGTGGCCTGTTGTATGGACACAAATGTTTTCAGCTGCTGGAGACAGTCTGTTCACATCCTGAGACAAGCAGCCATGAAAACTCATTTTTGCCTGTCCTCATTCATCATTTGCTATAGAATAAGAGCAGTTACTAAGCCACAGACCACAAAGAAAAAAGTTAGTCTCATAAAATACAGCATGATCCTCCTTGAAAAAGCACGCACACTTCAAAGTCACCCATGGACAGAGACACATAGGTAAGCCACTCGAGGACATTTATTTCAACTAGGAGCATTTACCCTGAGAACCCAGCCCTTGGTTAAAGAGAGAGACAGAGAGAGTGAGAGAGGGAATTATGTTCAACATAAATATTTCAAAAATTATAGGCTACAGAAGGTAGAAAATTAAGCTTCCCTTCAATCCTCACATTTATTCGTAACTACTATATATAGCCAATAGACTGTCGTAATAAAGTACTCTTATCTTTTGACTTGGGCTACCTCAGAGGGAAACTAATTGTCCTAAGAAATTAGATATTTTTCCCCAGTTTTACTGAGAAATAATTGACATACATCACTGAATAAGTTTAAAGGAGAGATGTTCTTAAAATAGCTTCCTCAGAGCTATACATCACTATTCTTTGCATTGTTCAGGGTACTAGCATTGTTTCACATTCTTTTTAACTGTAGGGAAACCCAAAAGTTACATAAATAAAGGAAAAAGGATTTTATGTCTCAGCTGGGAGTTAGTAATATTTACTTAATTGTAATATAAACTGAATATTGTGATAAACAAAAATTTTGAGGTAACTACATTTGGAAGATGAGATTAGATGAAGGGAGGACAGAGAAGGATGAAAGTAAAAACAACTAAATACATAATCCCTCATCTACAATAGAAAATAGATTTAAATCTAAAACTAAAAAATCAACAAAGAACATAAGCATGTTATTTAGTAATAAGGTAAAATATACAAAAACAAGGTGTTAAATGAATTGAAGATGGATGCACCTGAGGAGCAGAAATGGCTGCTTTTGGATGCTTCTTTGTTGTTTGTTAGTAACCTGTGATATAAAACATATGTGTGTTTTGCACCAGTATCAGCATATCAATAGTGATGCTATGGGCTAGAAATGCCTCAGGGCATTCACTCAGGCCCACAGTGAGTCCCACACACAGACATTTCCCCTTTCAGAACCACTGCTGTGGCTGGATCAGCCCTTGTGGTTCTTATTATGATTGCAAGATGCCTTCAGCAATAAACATCAGGAAACTTTGAAAAAAACAACAAGGTTTATTACTCACAGGTCCTGGAGAGTACACAGCACACCTGGGGCTACACAGTGAAGTCACTGATAGAGAAATTTCTCTATTACTTTTGTAACTTTTCTGTAAGTTTGAAATTATTTCAAAATAAAAAGTTTGAAAACAAAAATGCCTTGCAAAAATGTTAAAAGAAGTTCTTTAGAAGATTTGGTGGCTGGCGAGAAACTGCTTCCTGGTTCAGAGCCAGCCTGTCTTCTCACTTCCACATGGTAAAAGAGGCAAGGGAGCTCTCTGGGTTCTCTTTTATAAGGGAACTAGTCCCATTCATGAGGTCTTCACCTTCATGGCATTATCATCACACAAAAGTGCCATCTCCAAATACCATAAGTTTTCAACATATGAATTTGGAGGGACACAAATATTAAATCTACAGCAAAATGGTGTAGTGTTATTTGAAAATGGACTAAGATTAGTTGTCAACGTATACTGCAAACTCTGGGAAACCAGTAAAAAATGTTTAAAAAAAAAAGTATAAATGATATGCTAAGAAAGGAGAGAAAATTAAATCAAATAAAATGATCAATTAAAACTAAAAGGCAGAAAAAGAGTAGAAGACAAAAATAGGAACAAAGAACAAAGGCAACAAATAGAAAACTGCAACAAATATGGTAAATATTAATCCAAATATATCAACAATTACTTTGCAGCTCAATAGTTAAATGCACCAATTCAAAGACAAGTGATTGTCACAGTGAAAACCCAACTATCTAAACTTACCTACAAGAAACCCACTTTAAATATAAAGACTCACATAGATTGAAAGTAAGTGGATGGAGAAAAATATATCATGCTAACACTAGTCAAAAGAAAGCAGGAGGAGTTATACTAATTTGCAACAAAGCAGACTTCAAAGTAAGGGAAGTTATCAGGGATAAAGAAAGGCATTACATAATGATAAAAGGGTCAATACCCCAAAAAGACATAACAATTTTTAATGTGTATACACCTAACAACAGAGCACAAATTAGGTGAGACAAAAACTGACAGAACAGCAAGGAGAAATAGACGAATCCACTATCATAGTTGGAGACTTCAAACACTCTCTTAGAAATGAACATATACAGCAGGAAGAAGTCAGTAAGGACAAACCTGAACTTAATTGTAATTTTAAAATATATATATTTATATATATATCCCCGCAAACAAAAGTCCAGGACCAGATGGCTTCACTGGGGAATTCTACCAAACATACGAAGAAGAACTTATACCAATCCTTCTCAAACTCTTCCAAAAGACTGGATATGAGGGAATACTAACTAAGTCATTCTATGAAGCCACCATTACCCTAATACCAAAACCAGACAAAGACACTACCAAAAAGGAAGATAACAGGCCAATATCTTTGATGAATATAGATGCAAAAATCCTCAACAAAATATTAGCAAACTGAATCCAACAACACATAAAAAAGATCACACATCATGACCAAGTTAGATTCATCCTAGGGTCACAAGGATGGTTCAACATATGCAAATCAATCAGTATGATACACCACACAAACAAAAGAAGAGACAAAAACCACATGGTCATCTCAACAGACGCAGAAGAAGCATTTAACAAAATTCAACATCCATTCATGATAAAAACTCTTACCAAAGTGGGTGTAGTGGGAACATATCTCAACATAGTAAAAACTATTTATGAAAAGCCCACAGCCAACCTAACAATCAATGGTGAAAAGCTGAAGGCCTTCCCACTTCTATTCAACATAGTACTGGAAGTCCTAGCCACAGCAATCAGACAAGAAAAAGAAATAAAAGGTATCCAAATTGGAAGAGAAGAGGTAACATTATCATTATATGCAAATGATATGATACTAATATATAGAAAACCCTAAAGACTCCACATAAAAACTACTAGAACTGATAAACAAATTCAGCAAGGTAGCAGGATACAAGATTAACATACAAAAATTGGTTGCATTTCTTTACAATGAAATATCAGAAAGAGGAAGTAAAAAAAAATCCCTTTTTAAATGGTATCAAAAAATAAAATACTGGGCTTCCCTGGTGGCTCAGTGGTTGAGAGTCCGCCTGCTGATGCAGGGGACACGGGTTCGTGCCCCGGTCCGGGAGGATCCCACATGCTCTTGGAAGAATTAATATTGTTAAAATGGCCATACTACCCAAAGCAATATACAGATTTAATGTCATCCCTATCAAATTACCCATGACATTTTTCACAGAACTACAACAAATAATCCTAAAATTTATATGGAACCATAAAAGAACCAGAATTGACAAAGCAATCCTAAGGAAAAAGAACAAACCAAGAGGCATACCTTTCCCAGACTTCAGACAATACTACAATTAGCTACAGTAGTCAAAACAGCATGGTATTGTCAGAAAACAAGACATATGGATCAATGAAATAGAATAGAGAGCCCAGAAATAAACCCATACACCTACGGTCAATTAATCTTGACAATTAACAAAGGAGGCACGAATATACAATGGAGAAAAGACAGTCTCTTCAGCAACTGGTGTTGGGAAAGCTGGACAGCCTCATGTAAATCAATGAAATTAGAACACTCCCTCACACCATATATAAAAATAAACTCAAAATGGTTTGAAGACTTAAATATAAGTCATAACACCATAAAATTCCTACAAGAGAACACAGCAAAACATTCTCTGACATAAATCATACCAATGTTTTCTTAGATCAGTCTACCAAGGCAATAGAAATAAAAGCAAAAATAAACAAATGGGACCTAATAAAACAAGCTTTTGCACATCAAAGGAAACAGTAAACAAAATGAAAAGACAACCTATAGACTTGGAGAAAATATTTGCAAGTCAAGCAAACAAGGGGTTAATCTCCAAAATATACAAACAGCTCATTCAACTCAATAATAACAACAAAATCCAATCAAAAAATGGGCAGAAGACCTAAATAGACATTTCTTCAAAGAAGACATACAGATGGCCAATAGGCACATGAAAAAATGTTCAACATCGCTAATTATTAGAGAAATACAAATCAAAACAACAATGAGGTATCACCTAATACTGGTCAGAATGTCCATCAGTAAAAAGTCTACAAATAATAAATGCTGGAGAGAGTGTGGAGAAAAGGGAACCCTCCTACACTGTTGGTGCGAATGTAAATTGGTGCAGCCACTATGGAGGTTCCCCAAAAAACTAAAAATAGAGTTGCTATATGATCCAGCAATCCCATTCTGTAGCATATATCCAGACAAAACTCTAATTCAAAAAAATACATGCACCCCAATGTTCATAGCAGCACTACTTACTTACAAGAGCCAAGACATGGGAACAACCTAAATGTCCATCAGCAGATGAATGGATAAAGATGTGGTGTACATATACAATGAAAAATCACTCAGCCATAAAAAATAATGAAATAATGCCATTTGCAGCTACATGGATGGACCTAGAGATTATCATACCAAGTGAAGTAAGTCAGAAAAAGACAATAGCATAGGATATCACATATATGGAATCTAAAATATGACACAAATGAACTTATCTGTGAAACAGAAACAGACTCAGACACAGAGAACAGACTTGGGGTTGCTAAGGGGGAGGGTGAGTAGGGGAGGGATGGATTGGGGGTTTGGGACTAGCAGATGCAAACCATTATATACAGAATGCATAAACAACAGGTCTATTGTACAGCACTGGGAACTATATTCAATATCCTGTAATAAACCACAATGGAAAAGAAAAAAATAAAATAATTAAGTAAATAAAATCATTTGAACTTTCCCCTCAGGAAACTAGGAAAAAAAGGGGGGGCAAGTTAAATCAAAAGTGAGCAAAAGAAAAGAAACAATAAGAATTAGCGAAATCCAATGTTCATTGCAGCACTATTTACAATAGCCAGGACATGGAAGCAAGCTAAGTGTCCATTGACAGATGAATGGATAAAGAAGATGTGGCGCATATATACAATGGAATATTACTCAGCCATAAAAAGAAACGAAATTGAGTTATTTGTAGTGAGGTGAATAGACATAGAGTCTGTCATACAGAGTGAAGCAAGTAAGAAAGAGAAAAACAAATACCATATGCTAATACATATATATGGAATCTAGAAAAAAAAAATGGTTCTGATGAACCTAGGGGCAGGACAGGAATAAAGACACAGACGTAGAGAATGGACTTGAGGACACGGGGAGGGGGAAGGGTAAGCTGGGACAAAGTAAGAGAGTAGCACTGACATATATACACTACCAAATGTAAAATAGCTAGTGGGAAGCAGCTGCATGGCACAGGGAGATCAGCTCGGTGCTTTGCAACCACCTAGAGGGGTGGAATAAGGAGGGTGGGAGGGAGACGTAAGAGGGAGGGGATATGGGGATATACATATGTATATAGCTGATTCACTTTGTTATACAGCAGAAACTAACACAACACTGTAAGCAATTATACTCCAATAAAGATATTAAAAAAAAAGAATTCGAGAAATCAATGAAATTGAAAATAGTAAATCAATAGAGAAAAATCAACAAAACCAAAAGCTAGTTCTTTGAAAAGATCAAAAAATTCATATGACTCTAGCCAGGCTAACTAAGAAAAAAAGAGAGAAGTTACAAATTACTAATATCAGAAATGACAGAGAGGACATCACTACAGATGCCATGGACATACAAAGGATAATAAAGGAATACTTTGAACAACTCTATGCCCACAAATTTGATAACCTAGAAGAAATGGACCAACTTCTGTAACACATAATCTGCCAAAACTCACACAAAAAGAAACAGACAATGTTTAGGCCTATATCTATTAAAGAAATTGAATCAATATGGGTAACCTTCCAAAACAGAAAGCACCAAGCCCAGATGGGTTCACTGGTGAATTCTATCAAACTTTTAAGGAAGAAATTATGCCAATTCTCTACAATCTCCTTCAGAAGATAGAAGCAGAGGGAGTACTTCCTAACTCATTCTCTTAGGTCAGCATTACCATAACACCAAAACCAGTTGACAACATTACAAGGAAAGAAACTACAGACCAATATCTCTCATTAACACAGATGCAAAAATCCTCAACAAAATATTAGCAAATTGAATTAAAAAATTATATAAAAAGAATTATACACCATGACCAAGTGAGATTCAATACTCAAAATTTAATTAATGTAATTCATCACATCAACAGGATAATCATGTCAATAGTTGCAGAGAAAGTATCTGACAAAATCCAATACCCACTGATGATAAAAACCCTCAATAAACTAGCAGTAGAGGGGATCTTTCTTAACTTGATAAAGAATATCTAAAAAAAAAACCTACAGGGACTTCCCTGGTGGTCCAGCGGTTAAGACTCTGCACTCCCAATGCAGGGGGTGTAGGTTTGATCCCTGGTTAGGGAACTAAGATCCCGCATGCTGCATGGCATGGCCAAAAAAACCTACAGCTAACATCATACTTAATGGTGAGAAACTAGAAGCATTTCCACTAATATCAGAAACAAGGCAAGTGTGTCCCCTCCCATAATGCCTTTTCAACATCATACTGGAAGTACTAGCTACTACAATAAAACAAGAAAAGAAAAGAAAACATGTACAGGTTTGGAAGGAAGACATAACTGTCTTTGGTCACAGATTATTCTATCACCTATGTAGGAAACCAAACGACAACAAAAAACCTCCCTGGAACTAATAAGTGATTATAGCAAGGTTGCAGGATATATGGTTTATATACAAAAGTCAATTGCTTTCCTATATACCAGCACTGAACAAGTGCAATTTGAAATTTAAAATACAATGCAATTTACAGTAGCATCCCAAAAATGAAACACTTAGGTGTAAATCTAATGAAATATGTACAAGATCTATATGAGGAATACAACAAATCTATGATGAAAGAAATAAAAGAAGAACTAGTTAAATGGAGAGATATTCTGTGATCATGGATAGGAAGACTCAATATTGTCAAGATGTCAGTTTTTCCTAACTTTGATCTACAGATTCAATGCAATCCCAATTGAAATCCCAGCAAGTTATTTTATGGCTATCAACAAGCTGATTCTAAAGTGTATACTGAGAGGCAAAAGACCCAGAATAGCCAGTGCAATATTGAAGGAGAACATAGGTGGAGGACCGATACTACTAAGGGTATTGGGTCATATAAATCTACTGTAATCAAAGCAGTGTGGTATTGGTGAAAGAACAGACAAATAGATCAATGGTAAAGAATAGACAGCCCAGAAATAGATGCACAGAAATACAGTCAATTAATCACTGACAAAGGAGCAAAGGCAATAGAATGAAGCAAAGCTAGTTTTTTCAACAAATGGTGATTAAAAAACTGGTTATCCACAATGCAAAAAAAATGACTCTATACACAGCCTTTACAGCCTTCACAAAAATTAACTCAAAATGGATCACAAACCTAAAAATAAAACTATAAAACTCCTAGAAGATAACACAGGAGAAGAAGATTACCTTGGGTATGACAATGACTTTTTAGATACAACACCAAGACACAATCCATGCAACAAATAATTGATAAGCTGGACTTCTTTAAAATGAAAAACGTTTGCTCTTTGAAAGACATCGTCAAGATAATGAGAGACAAGCCACAGACTGGGAGGATGTTGCAAAAGAAACATTGATAAAAGACTGTTATCTAAAATACAAAGAACTCTTAAAACTCAACTATAAGAAAACAAACAACCCAATTAAAAAACCAAGGCAAAGAGTTCAATCCATATCTCACCAAAGGAGACAGACATACAGATGGCAAATAAACACATGAAAAGATGCCCTACATCATATATCATCAGGGAAATGCAAATTAAAACAAGATGCAACTACACAGCTATTAGAATGGCTAAAATCCAGAACAATGATAACATCAAATGCTGGTGAGGATGTGGAACAGGAATCCTAATTCATTGCTAGTGGGAATGAAAAGTGGTACAGCCACTTTGGAAGACAGTTTAGAAGTTTCTTACAAAACTAAAATATACTCTTACCATGAGATCCAGCAATTGCTTTTCTTGGTATTTACTGCAAGGAGTTGAAAACATGTCCATAGAAAATCCTGCAAGTGGACATTTATAGCAGTTTTACTCATAATTGCCAAAACTTGGAAGCAACTCAGATGTCCTTCAATAGGTAAATGGATAAGTAAACTGTAATATATCCAGACCATGGAACATTATTCAGCGCTAAAAGAAGTGAGCTATCAAGCCATAAAAAGGCATGGAGGAAACTTAAATGCACATTACTAAGTGAAAGAAGCTAATCTTTAAAGGCTACATTCTATATGATTCCAACTAGTCAACATTCTGGAAAATTCAAAACTAGGGAGAAAGTAAAAAGATCAGTGGTTGCTGGGGTGGGGTGAGGGCGGTGAATAGGAGGAGCACAGAGAATTTTTACGGCAGTGAAGATACTATAATGATGGATATATGTCATTATACATTTGTCCAAACCCATAGAATATACAACACCACGAATGAATCCTAAGGTGAACTATGGACTTTGCATGATTATGATGAGTCAAGTAGGTTCATCCTTACTAAAAATGTACCTTTCTGGTGAGTGATGTTGATAATGGGGGAAGCTATGCATGTTTGAGAGGAGGGAGTATATGGGAACTCTCAGTACCTTCCATTTAGTTTTCCTGTGAACCTATAACCGCTCTAAAAAAATTCTTTTTTTTTAAAGTCGATATAATCCCTGATACTAACAGAATAAAGGATAAACACCACAACCTCCACCCCCTCCAAAAAAAAATCCCCCACAATGACAGCAAATTACAGGAACTTCTGAAAGTTTAACAGCAAAAGCAAGTCTAATTGGAAGACTGTACTCTGGAACCAACAGCTCAAGCATTGTAATATATAACCCTAAAGGAAGGATTTCCAGGAACGAAGGGAAAAGTTGACTTTTCTCTGAACAGCTTTTATACAGCTTGCAGGTAGACAGACTTACGTAAACCTGATATATCCATTAATGTAGAAGAAAAGAGCTTTCCATTTAGAAACTGTCCTAGGTTTGTGGAGTAGTTCTCAGTTTGTTACATATCCTTGCTGAATATCACCATCTTCTCATCTGCATAAAGTGTATCATACCAACCTCAGAGGTCTCTTTTTTTTAGTTATTTCTGAGATCTACATTTTAAAGTAATAACAAGAATTATGACTTATAACATTATACAAGAACATATAAGATTTTCATGAATTTCTAAAAATTTCAGTTTTTTTTTTTTTTTTTTTTTTTTTTTTTTTTGCGGTACGCGGGCCTCTCACTGTTGTGGCCTCTCCCGTTGCAGAGCACAGGCTCCGTACACGCAGGCTCAGCGGCCATGGCTCACGGGCCTAACTGCTCCGCGGCATGTGGGATCTTCCCGCACCGGGGCACGAACCTGTGTTCCCTGCATCGGCAGGCGGACTCTCAACCACTGCGCCACCAGGGAAGCCCTCGGAGGTCTTTTTTGATCAATACATTATCGCATGTGTGCGAGAACTCTCAAATGTGCTATTCTACAAATGGCATTACAATTAATAGAAATTTACCAAAATAAATAATGGAGTCCATTTTCTTAAAGCACCGTATCCATTCATTATCGATATGAAAAACTGGAGTAAGCAAAGAGGTGTAAACGGGCGGTTAAGTCAGGTACTGACTTTTTTCCCCTATGCTGTTCCGTCAAGTTTAAGCATTTGGAATTCAAAAATTGTTTTAAACCCTTTACAGAATTGGAAGAAGTAAGGTTTTCAGACCGTGAAGTGAGTAACTGACCAGTTGTGAATGTCTCATATCTTAAGCTACCATTTTTATCCGTCTTGAGCGGGTCTTCCAAGAGCCGAACTGCCAGCGCTCCCAACCAAGCTCTAGGCCGCCGAAGCACTTCCGGTCCTCGGCCCGGAGGCCAGCGGATAAGGAGCCTGCCACGCATGCGCGGCCCGGCGCAGCCTCTGCGGAGCGCCCCGCCTCGTTACGTCCCCTCCAACCTCGCTAGAACGTCAACCGGCGGGAGTTTTTCAAAATGGGAGCGCGGAGGCGCCGCCCAGGCCTCGGAAGGTGCCCGGGAGACCTTTCGGTGGCTGTGGTGTCGTCGCCGGGAGCGGCGGCCTAGAGAGCCGAGCCTGATGGACGCCAAGACACACTGCCTGCTTGGAGCGCTGCCTCTAAAGGACTGCGTGAAGGGAGTTAATCCGGGGAGCACGGACCGCGGCCTGGAAATATGGCGACCTGCATCGGGGAGAAGATCGAGGTGAAAAGACTCGGCAGTCCTCAGTAGGGCGGGTGGGAGTCGGAGTGCTGGGACTCGTCGAGACCCTGGCTGGAAGGGGATAGAGCGCAGCTAACGGCTGCAGGTTGGACGCCGGAGTGCTTTGGGAGGGTCCCAACCCCCGGGGGCCCGGCTCTTTGTGGGCGGAGAGCGGCCCGCCCCTCTGAGACGCGGGGGCGGTGGGACAGGTGTGTTGCTCGTGGCCCCGCCCTTCTGTCCCTAGACACCGCGGCTTCATGTCAGCGATCCCGCCGGAGCTGCCGCGCTAGAGCAGGGCAAGGCTATCTTCCCCTTCTCCAAGGGGATGGCGGTTACCTCCGGCGGGAGTTGCGGCGGGATTCCGTTCAGGGCCTTAGCCCTCGGGGGCTGGCTGGAGGTGGGACGAGGATGCTGAGGCTACGCTGAGGCTGAGGAACCAGATCATTAGGGTGCTCTATCCAGAGACCAGCCTGGAAGCTCAGAGACCCGCAAGGCGTCAACATGCTGTCCACCCCAGACACCTGCTGTATCGAGGTGTGATACCTGCTTGAATTTTGAATGCAAATTCTCCTCCCGATCCATTTTAGCCTCTTTTTGCCGGCCCCTTCCTATTTTTCTTCCTTTCTACGTCGAAAATCATCACACATTTTCTTTAATTTTAACTTTTAAGGATTTTAAAGTTGGAAATCTGCTTGGTAAAGGATCATTTGCTGGTGTCTATAGAGCTGAGTCCATTCACACTGGTTTGGAAGTTGCAATCAAAATGGTAAGAATATGTTAATCAGCTTCTCACTTCTACTTTGCAAGTAACTAGAGAGGTTTGCTACTTGAGATGTTAGAAACTCCTTACCTGCCAGCCTTTTCTTTATGCTGTAAAAAACCCATTGCTTAGGTAGAAGACAGTAGTTCCAACAGTTAAACTTAAGGATCTCTTAGGAGATCCTTAACCATGCTTAAATAAGTGTTCTGTCTTTACTCATGTTCATTAGATTTGGTATCTGTTCTAATTATACGTAACTTAGAGTAATTGGTAGCAGTCAAAGAACAAATAATTTGTTTATAATAAGAAGAATACACTTGTGCATAGTTCTGTATTACACTGTAAAAAGCTAAAGTACTATTCTTGATTGTTAGAAGTCAGTCTAATAGGAGTAACATAAGCAAATTAAGAAACACCTAAACCAGTAGGAAAAGGGAAGAGAAGTTTTGTTTTAAAGCTTTGCTAAATTTTATTCGTTGTTATTATCATAGATATGATGGTTGAGCTATTAAATTCTTTAAGTTGGTAGAGTGTATTAGAATGCATTGGGCAAGTTTATTGAATGTCCACTCTGTCAAGCACTCGGCTAGGTGCATGGGGAAAATAGACAACGAAATAAATTGATCTCAAAAAGAAGATAAAAGGACTTCAGAATATTTTAAAGTATACTTTCTCTTTTCAAAGTTAACATGACAACTTCACATTTGAAAGTTTATCATCAACATTTAAACCTCTCGTGTTATTTTTAGATAGATAAGAAAGCCATGTACAAAGCTGGAATGGTACAGAGAGTCCAAAATGAGGTGAAAATACACTGCCAATTGAAACATCCTTCTATCTTGGAGGTAAGATACAAATTTTGTAAAAGTGGCCAAGGGCATTGAATTTTTCTGTATTATAATTTATTATGCCCTTTTACATTTCAGCTGTATAACTATTTTGAAGATAACAATTATGTGTACCTAGTATTAGAAATGTGCCATAATGGAGAAATGAACAGGTATCTAAAAAACAGAAGAAAACCATTCTCAGAAAATGAAGGTAGGCTGTGCTTCTTTTTTTCTTTCTTTCATTTTTCTTAAAAAAAATTTTTTTTAGAAAATACAAATTTTACTCTTTGTAGTTTTGAAGAATGTACTGTTTTATAATATTCAGTAAAACTGTTTCAATTATTATTTTGGGCTATAAAAAGAGATTTCCCCCCCCCAAATTAAAAAAGCTGTTAATCCATATAAATAATTCAGGCATTACAGAAGTAAAGTAGAAGAAGAAATTTGCTATCCATCTTTTGCCAAAACATTTTAAATTAAGTCATTGGTCACAGTTGTATGTGTATCTTTTCAAATCTAGAAAAAGCTTTTTAGAATGCTGTTGATGACTATAAAGTAGTTTCTAAGTCAAACACAGTACCTGTTGAAACCATTTATTGTAGGAAATGTCAAACACTTAATTGAGACAGTAATATAATGAGCCCCTATGAACTTACCACTGAGCTTCCAAAACTATCAACTCATTGTTTCATCTGTACCCTTCTTAGTCCCCCAATTCCTCAGAGTATATTGAATCTTTTTATCTTTAAACGATGCAGACTTTAAAAAGAAAAAAAAAAGTAAGCACAAAGTCACTATCACACCTAATAATTCCTTGCTATCAAATACGTTGTCAGTTTCAGCTTCCCCGGTTTCTTATAAGTAACTTTTTTTACAGTTCAGATCAGGATCAAGTAAGGTCCGTATATCATCACACAAATGATTGTTTTCAAATTATCTTACCCTGCTAACTGACATTGCAGGCTAAGATTGAAAGCTAAGAAAGGTGGTTGCTGATAGGCTTTTTGTCCATTTGATCTATATTTAACCCATTTGGAAAACAATTTGGTCATATGTGTTAAGAGTTAAGGAAATGTTCATATCCTTAGACTGAAAATAAGAACATAATACATAATAAAAAAATAAATTCATATACATATTGATGATGAGTACTGCATTTTTCATAATACTGTATAATAGTAAGGCCTTCTTAAATAAGACAACTTGCAAAAGATAGGAAGGAAATGAATTACCAATTTGACTAATTAAAATTAAGAATGTGTATGACAAAGGATACTGTCAACAAATTTAAAAGTTAAAGATAGGAAGAAAATATTTGTATAACAAATGGCTGTCCAATTAATATTTAAAATATAAGGCATGCCTTAAAAGAAAAGATAATTGTATAGGAAAATGGACAGGGGATGTAAGCAGACTGTTCACAGAAGAGAAAGTATAATTGGCCAATAAACATACGAAAAGATGCTCAAAATTAGTAGTAATCATAAGAATGCCAACTAAAATAATGAGTGCCATTTTTTTACCCATTGGATTGAGACTACCTAATTTCAACAAGGATATGCTTGAAAATAACAGCCTTTTGGAGGGCGATTGGCAAAGTATTAAAATACTAAATTTTATCTTTGAACCTAGTGATTCTACTTCTTGAATTTACCATAATGAAGCACCCCATATGTATGCACAAGAAAACAAGCATGTACAAGAATGTTTATTGCTATATTTTTTTATAATCTTGAAATGACCCAAATATTAACCAATAGCAATTTAATAAGATGGAGATCTATGTGTACTGACATAGAAATATCTCCAAGAAATATTGTGAAGTGGCAAAAAAAAGTAATAAAGTATATTTTATACCATTTTTATATTTTAAAAACATTTATTACAGTGTATTTCTATAGATTTAAATGTACATAAGCACATGGAAGAAAAGTTTAAAAGAATATATATAAACTGTTAATAGTGACTACTTTTTAGGAGGGTTTGGGAGGACATCAAAGGAAATTCAGCTTGCTTCTCTTTTTTTCTCTTTTTTACAATTTGAATTATTTATGAATTGTTTAATTATAAATATTTTCTCTTTCTATGGACTTCTGGTTACCCTAGTTAACTCTAGTCACTCCCAATTCCTAATAAAATTAAGCTTCCCTTAACTGTATTTAGAAAACTCATTAGTTGGAAAGGACAGAGTTTAAAAGGAGTGCCTAGTTGTCTTAATGGGAATTATTAAAGAATATTATGAAATTATCAGAGTGGTATTTTGGCTGGTAAAACTAAGCTACAAACCAGTTTACTAATTGTCATACTGGCATATGTACTTGGGTTTCATAATGTATTCTAAATACTGAATCTTCAGATTTTCTAAATTGTAAGTTTTATTTTTTGCATTCTAACAGCTCGACACTTCATGCACCAGATCATCACAGGAATGCTGTATCTCCATTCTCATGGTATATTACACCGGGACCTCACACTTTCTAACCTCTTACTTACGCGTAATATGAACATCAAGATCGCTGATTTTGGGCTGGCCACTCAATTGAAAATGCCACACGAAAAGCACTATACTTTATGTGGAACTCCTAATTACATTTCCCCAGAAATTGCAACTCGAAGTGCACATGGACTTGAATCTGATATTTGGTCCTTGGGCTGTATGTTTTATACGTTACTTATTGGAAGACCACCTTTTGACACTGACACCATCAAGAACACGTTAAATAAAGTTGTACTGGCAGATTATGAAATGCCAACTTTCTTGTCAAGAGAAGCCAAGGACCTTATTCACCAGTTACTTCGTAGAAATCCAGCAGATCGTTTAAGTCTGTCTTCAGTATTAGACCATCCTTTTATGTCCCGAAATTCTTCAACAAAAAGTAAACATTTAGGAACTGTGGAAGACTCAATTGATAGTGGACATGCTACAATTTCTACTGCAATTACGGCTTCTTCCAGTACCAGTATGAGTGGTAGTTTATTTGACAGAAGAAGACTTTTGATTGACCAGCCACTCCCAAATAAAATGACTATATTTCCAAAGAATAAAAATTCAAGTGATTTTTCTTCTTCAGGAGATGGAAGCAGCCTTTATACTCAGTGGGGAAATCAAGAACAAGAAACCAGTAATAGTGGAAGGGGAAGAGCAATCCAAGAGGCAGAAGAAAGGCCACATTCTCGATACCTTCGTAGAGCCCATTCCTCTGATAGATCTGGCATCTCTAATAGTCAGTCGCGAGCGAAAACATATACAATGGAACGGTGTTACTCAGCAGAAATGCCTTCAAAATCCAAAAGATCAGGAGTAGATGAAAATGAAGAAAGATACTCATCCACAAACAGCAATGCTAATATTCTTCACTTCTTTAAAGAAAAGACATCCAATGGTCCTGGATCTTTTGAAAGACCTGATAACAATCAAGCACTGTAAGAATAATTCTATCAAAAAGCATTTTACTTTTCGATAAACATTGTATTAGCACAAACATGAAGCTGCATCTAACTAAGGGTTACCTTTTTTCTAACCTTGTCAGATATTCCTGGGGCACTTTTAACTATGACTTCTGTTTTTTAATAGGAAGAGAATCAGAATGATGATTTTGAATTGTGGTTAAGAATCTCTTAAAATGAGTGTATGTGCTCATGAATTTATTTGTAGTATGTGTTTAATACTTGGGAATTTCTAGTGTCATTTTAAATTTTATATGAAGCAGGTCTCCAGTGCAATGTATCATATATTAAACATGTCTGATTCCTAAAGTACTCTTAACAGTAACTGTACACACACACACACACACACACACACACACAAATAGAGAAAGAGAAGTTGACCCTAAGTGATGAGTAATCATATTATTGACTGCTTCTCACATGAAGGCAAGTTTTTAGTGACTAGTGTTTTTCTTTTTCTGATCTTTGATTTTTATGTTTAAATTAAAAGAGGACAGTAGCCATATAGAAATGTTGTCATAGTGCCATGGGCATTTTGGCATGGGAATTTAGCTTCATAGACACAATTTAGTTATGCAAATGTTGGGTTCTACAGTTACTGTAAAAATTTTTAGGTATTCATATCAGAAGAGAGCTCCCTTTTTTAGTGTTTTTTTACCTTAAAAGGTTAGTACCTGATAATTTTTTATTAGTTTATGGGAAATTTTTTTCTTTGTTTAGCTCCAATCATCTTTGTCCAGGAAAAACTCCTTTTCCATTTCCAGACCAGACAGCTCAGACTGAAATGGTGCAACAGTGGTTTGGGAATCTGCAAATAAATGGTGAGTTTTTAATGGGCTATCTAATAAAAAGTTAATGACTTGGCCACTTACCAAGCATTGCAGTTTTCTATTTGGGTTTTCTTAAGAAAATAGTGCATTTTCAATAAACTGTTACAATAATAGTAATAATTACTGTTAACACAGTTTGAGTATTTACTGTATCAGCCACTGTCCTTAATGCTTAACATATATTATTAACTTATTAATATTCTCACAGAAACCATATGAGGAAGATACTATTATTAGCCCTGTCTTACAAATGAGGAAATAGTAGTGCTCAAAGGTTAATTTGCCAAGCTGCACTGTCCATAAATACAAGAGAGAGGAGTATAACCCAAGCAGTCTGGCTCAGAGACTTTACTCTTAACCCCTCCGCTCCTGCAGCCTCTCTGTAATAAGTACCTACTATCAGTGCCTATAAAATAATCAAAAGATGGTTGACTTCATTTTTAAGTAGAAGGTGATGTAGACCATCATAGTGTACCAATGGGACCTCACATACACTAAAATACACAGCTACTAAAACCTAAACATTTTTAAACAGCTGTCATCCAAGTCATTATTTTATTTATAGATACAGAGTTTGAAAGTTAAACATTTCTCATTATTGAACATGACATTCACAGAAGGTGGGTTGGAAAATAATGATGGAAAAAGAAAAGAAACATATGGAGAGGAGGAGAGAATTTTTTACTAAGTATCATGTTACCTCAGACAAAGTGCATAATATGGCTGTAATTTAAGCAGAGAGTTGTTATGTCACCTCAAGAGTCTATTTTTTTCATGTATATTATTTTCAAGGGCCCAAAAGAGAATTAATCTTCTCATGTGTACTTGTTAAAGATGATAATTCAAGTTTATGTTTTTTAAAACTACAAAACTGCCATGTGCTTAATCTTGCACTTAACCTTCTATTGTGTTTATAGATACTTTTATTTGGTAACAGGGACATGTCTGAAATAACCTTGTTTATAATACTCTAGTAGTGCTGCTACAATTTTAAAGTTATATTATTTGATATAAGATATTTTCTGTCATAATGGGAGTTATGGAGGGAGGCACTTAAAAGTCATTTAAGGGGAAAGCTGAGATATAGATTTTTATAATTTAGCATTAGAAAAATTGCCTTACAAAGTTTTATATAGTCTAATCATTTTAAGGGCTTTAAAAAAAATAATGTTCCCACGTGAACTCTAAAACTATATAAAATTTAAATGGGTAAAGTTCAAGAACTGTTTTAGAAATGTGGGTACAAATACATTTGTAATATTAAGTATTAATAATAAACCTATTTCATATATTTTAGAGTGTTTTGGTTTTAGTTGCATATTTTGTAAGTAAAGATGAAATAGTCCTTAGCTTAAAGAGAGTGAATTTACATGTTATGTAGAATTATTACCTGGGAACTCCTCTCAAATCTGTATTTGTTGCAGCATTGGCAGTTGCTTTAGTATTAGTAGGTGACCCTAGTTTTTGCTTTGATTGAAAAATTTATTTCATATTAATATCTTTTCTTTCTTAGTCTTAGACAAGTTATTCCTTTGCAGGCTGGCTTAAAATGTCCTTTTAAAGTCACTATTTTATTATGCGATATCTTTTTGTTGTTTTTTTTTTTTTTTTGGCCGAGCCATGCAGCTTATTTCCCCAACCAGGGATTGAACCTGGGCCCTTGGCAGTGAAAGCACCAAATCCTAACCACTAGACTACCAGGGAATTCCCTTATGCCATATCTTAAACTGAAAAATTACAAGCTTTTTTTTTAAACTAGATTTCTTTTGTTCCTCAGGAAAAAAGAATGCTACTGTAACCAGCATGACATTGTTTTGTGTAGACTTGACTTTTTATTCACTAAATTGCTTTATTCTATGTATATTATAGCTCATTTAAGAGAAACTACTGAGCGCAACAGCATTAGCCCAAACAGAGATTTCCAGGGCCATCCAGATTTGCAGGACACATCAAGAAATGCATGGACTGATATAAGAGCCAAAAAGAGCCCTGATGCTTCTGATAATGCACATTCTGCAAAACAGTTGAATACCATGAAATATATGACTGCATTTCACAGTAAACCTGAGATAATTCAACAAGAATCTATTTTTGGCTTAGATCCTTCTTCCGAACAAAGCAAGACAAGGGGTATGGAGCCACCACTGGGTTATCAGAAACATACATTAAGAAGCATTACATCTCCTTTGACTGCTTACAGGTTAAAACCAATCAGACAGAAAACGAAGAAGGCTGTGGTATGTCCATTATTTTTCTAAATCACTGGATGATATTTTCCTTGAGTATATGGTTTCTGGTATCAAACATAATGATATCTTTTCAGTTCCCTATAATGTCCCTGTATTTTTGATACGTACTTGATAAACTCACTTAAAAGAGACTGGGTGTTTATGAAAAAATAGCTGTTGTTTCCTTCTGGGTACTTTAAGAATGGTGAATTGATAGTAATTTTTGAATTTTAAATTATTGATAATGAAAAACATTTAAAAGTAATACTGGCTAAATACTGTGTTAAATATTATTCACAATCCTAATAACTAAGTTAATATTTAATACTATCTTTTGCTTTTGTTTTCATTGTTTCTACATTTAATCTAGTCTCAAAAAGATAAACTAGAAAACATAACTTTTTTTAACATCTGAAACTATTTAAAGAAAAGGAGTATGCACAAAATTAAGTATAGCCTTTTTTTAATGTCATGTGTGCATTGGGAATGGTGATTTTGATTTTTTAATTCTGTCTTCATCCTTTTTGTCCCTTTCACCCAGTCTTGCCTTTATTTGGCGTGCTATTGTCTTTTCAAGCTCTTAAATTCTCCACCCTACCTTCTGCTTTCTTTCTGCTCACTGGTTATCATTTCACACTTCATTATACCTTATATTTCACAGTTGTGCTGAAATACACCTGTGGTCTAGACAATTGCAGTGAAGCAGCTATTTGATTTTTACTTTAATTTTTGTTTCTGCCATGGTTAAGTACTTTTCTCTTAACTAATATATATGTCAGAACTGTTCTGGTAAATAAGAGAATTGTTACTGATTTTAGTTTTATTTTTTTTTTAGGTGAGCATACTTGATTCAGAGGAGGTATGTGTGGAGCTTCTAAAGGAGTATGCATCTCAAGAATATGTGAAAGAAGTTCTTCAAATATCTAGTGATGGAAATATGGTAATGTGGATTTCCTTTATTATCTTGCAGCTTCATCACTTAAGCATTTAGCATTCCATTCATTCTATAATGATATTTAAAAAACAATTTTTAGTCACTTTTCCTGATATGATAGTATCTCTGGAATTCAAAAACTAAAATAGCATACTACATACATTTAAATAAATTAGTGTGGTGTAAAAACTAATTATAACCAGGAACAAAATCTAAACTTTAGGCTTAAGTTTAAAAAGCAAAATTATTACTTTTAGAGAATATTTAGCATTTTCAATAAAAATAATATACATGTGAGCTCTTTTTATAATTTTAGTAACAAAATATAGTGCTCTAACTTAATGGCATATAATCAGAATTCTTAAAAATTTTTTGCCAGATCACTATTTATTATCCAAATGACGGAAGAGGTTTTCCTCTTGCAGATAGACCGCCCTCACCTACTGACAACATCAGTAGGTACAGTTTTGACAATTTACCAGGTATGTAAATTTACCAGGGAATAAATTTAGATAATGGATTTATATATACATAAACTCTATACTGTGGGTATCATAAATTGTAAATATTTTGGCTTCAGTCGAGATGCAGGTTATGTTCTTATAACTTTATATCTGGTGAGATGTGCTATACCTTACTAATCCAATGTTTAGTCATATTCTGTGTTATAATGGTATTTTATTGTTTACTTAAGTAAAAACTAACTCTAGAATATTAGTCATGTGTCACACAAATATAATTTGTACACTTGTATAGTTACAATTTGTCTAGAATCATGTTAAAAATTCAACATGAAGTATCTGGTTTTTGACTTTTGAAATCATTACTGTGCTACATAATGATCACTTGTAATTGTGGTTAACCAAATTTGGCTCCCGGTTTAGCTTCTGGATATTATGAATTGGGAAATTAAGTACTGAGTAGTAAGACTTCCCTAAGATAACTTAGAAACAAATAAGAGAACCTATCTTATCTAACTCTGTTAGAAATTAAGACACGTAGACAAGACTATCAAATATTATAAATGACCATAGTTACAGGGAACTGCTAAAATTTACTACTCTATGTTTTACTAATATAAAAAGTGCTACATTTCTTTTCCTAAAGTCATTTGGTTCTGTTATCTCAGGTAGAACTCTTTTCATTTCATTTATTAAAACTTTCCTGGAGTCATTATCTTACTTTTAATAAGGAGTCAGTGATTCAAATAAGAGATTTTTTAAATAATCATGAGACTGGGACTTCCCTGGCGGCCCAGTGGTTAAGACTTCACCTTCCAATGCAGGGGGTGCGGGTTCTATCCCCTGGTCGAAGAGCTAAGATCCCACATGCCTCATGGCCAAAAAACCAAAACAGAACAGAAGCAATGTTGCAACGAATTCAATAAAGACTTTAAAGATGGTCCACATCAAAAAAACTTTAATAAATAATGATACTAATCATCAGATTTTGTTATATACTTCTTAGGAATTTTATTATACTGTCTTTAGTTTTCATTAAAATAGTAGACTTACATCTCTAAAATATTTGTATTTGGGTAATGGGACTGTTAACTTTGGGTAATGGGATTATTAACTTTCAACTTGAATTTTTGAGGAAGAGTAGAAATAAATGTTAGATTGTTATGGAATTTATGTCAACACTTTATTCCCTAATGTTAGGTAACTTTTTTGTTTTCTCTCCCTAGAAAAGTACTGGCGAAAATATCAATATGCTTCCAGATTTGTGCAGCTTGTAAGATCTAAATCTCCCAAAATCACTTATTTTACAAGATACGCTAAATGTGTTTTGATGGAGAATTCCCCTGGTGCTGATTTTGAGGTTTGGTTTTATGATGGTAAGTGCCATTTAGAAGTGGTAATTTTTTTCCCTTTAGTTTGTAACTTAGAAGTTGTGGGGTTTTTTGGTTTTTGTAAATTCAACACAGTGAGCTTTATTTATTTATTTTATTTATGGCTGCACTGCATGGCTTGCGGGGTCTCAGTTCCCCGACCAGGGATTGAACCAAGGCCACAGCAGTGAAAGCTCTGAATCCTAACCACTAGACCACCAGGGAACTCCCCAACACAGCGAGTTGTGTGTGTGTGTGTGTGTGTATGTGTGTGTGTGTGTGTATCCATACATAAAAATTATACAGCACAGTATACTCTATGTCAAATGTTAATCAAAATTTATATATACTTGCTTGTAAACAATTTATTCTCTAATACGTATATTAATTCTCTTTCCCCTTTTGGCTCCAGTTTAACAACATTCTGATTGATATTATAAAAAATAGCATGAAATAAACAATATCCTGTTTCTTACTAGAAATTTAAACGGACACATACCAAATTTTTAGAATAATAAATATCACAAAAGGATAAGGTTGAACCAGAGAATTTTATTTTATAAATCTATAAAGATGTTACTTTTTAATCTGTAAAATTTCCTCCTTTAAGAGACACATACTACATACACTCACACAGTACACATACTTATAGCTGTCCTTCAGTTATGTTTTTGTATGAGAGTAGTGGTTTTTTAAAAATATAAAAGTATCAAACTTAAGCCAGTTATATGTGGAAAAGAAAAATGGCCTATATTTTTTGAATACTACTTTGAGAGCCTCATTTTATTAATGGCCAATAAGTGAATGTAAATGTTACCTTGATCTGGGAGTCATTATGTACTGGGGTGTGATAATGAATATAAATCTAGTAATATTTAAAGAAATAATAAAGGGTTTTCTGCTTAATTTTTAAGGAGCAAAGATACACAAAACAGAAGATTTAATTCAGGTGATCGAAAAGACTGGCAAATCTTACACCTTAAAAGGTGAAAGTGAAGTTAATAGCTTGAAAGAGGAAATAAAAATGTATATGAACCATGCTAATGAGGTATGTACCGACTTTTAGTAGGTTTTTTCTTAACAATTAATAATAATACAAATGACATAGACGAAGTAATGACAGAAAGCACTCTTTTGAAATAGGGCCACCGTATTTGTTTAGCACTGGAATCCATAATTTCAGAAGAGGAAAAGAAAAGTGGAAGTGCTTCCTTTTTCCCAATAATCGTAGGAAGGTAAATGTTTGAAAATTTATTAAATATGGCTAAAATGTGTAGAAATGTTTTTTTTTAAAAAGTTTAATGTTTACATTATGAACATTCTTTTGTTTTCTATAAATTGAAAGCTTTAAAGGAATGTATTTGACATATCTTTCTCCTTCAGAAAACTTAGTAGTACTAGTTCACCTAAGGCCTTAACACCTCCTCCTTCTGTGGATCCAAACTACCCAATGAGAGAGACACCATCTCTGAACAGAATGATCATAAATAGTGCAGCTTCTCCAGAACAGGCACCAATACTTAATCCTTCTGTAAGTAAATATATGTCACTTCTGTACTTTAAACTCTTCAATGATTGCCTAATGTCCTTGATATAAAACTAAAACACCCTACTGTGGCCTTACTATCACCTACCTACTTTACCAGTCTCATCCTGAGCTACCCCACACTCTCTGTGCCTAGTTCCTTGATTAAGCCAAACTCTCAGGGCCTTTCCACATGCTGTTCACTTGACCTGGAACTCTTTTCCCAAACCTCTTAATGGCTAATTCTTTCTCATCTTTCAGGACTCAGTTTAAATATTACCTCAGCAAGGCATAACCTGACTCCTCTGGGAAAAAGCTAAATATATTAACATATATTGTTTTATTTTTACATAAACTGCCTTAATATCCATGATAGAATCATGGTTAAACAAACTTATATTTTTACTCAATGAACTATCATGCCAATAAAAACTATATAGCAATGTAGTAAAATGCAAGATTAAAGAAATAGATCTCTGTGTATATGGGTATGTGTGTATTCACACACACAAACATACATATATATAATTGCAGCTATGAAAAATTATACTTTGGGAAAAAAAGACAAAAGAAATCTACCAAAATCAAAACAGTAGTTGTGTGATTTTTTTTCTAATTTTCTGTAATGTGATTGTATTTTTTTAATTTTGTCTTTTAAAAATTAATTTAAGATAATGAAAATCCAGTCATCATCTACTTTTGCTGAAGTTGGCTTATTAGAATGCTAAGGAATAGTATCTTCCTTTCTTTTTTTGTTTGTAGATGGTTACAAATGAAGGACTTGGCCTTGCAGGTGCAGCTTCTGGAACTAACAGCTCTCCTAGTAGTCTAAAAGATTGTCTCCCTAAATCAGCACAACTTTTCAAGTCTGTTTTTGTGAAAAATGTTGGTTGGGCTACACAGGTGAGAAGTTAGATTTCTCTTTGCAAGACAGTTTTTACACCTTTTTTGCATTGATTAGATCATTAATAATTTTCACATTTTTTTATTTGCATACAGATGGAAAGCTCTAGATATTGTTGATAACAAACTGCCTGCTAGGGCCTAGGTGACCTGTTCTTGCCATTTGTTTTTAAAGTAGAAGTCATGATGATGGCTAAACATTAGGATTTGAGAATGACCAGGGTGTCGTAAGTTTTAAACAGTATTTGTAATCTATATTAATAGAGTAACTTTTATTTGGCAGAAAAGAATTTTTGCATTTGAAAATTAGGTCTACATTGAGTTTCAAACTTAAAGAATTTTATGTAGGTGTAAACTTAGATTTGTATATTTTCTGAAAGCTTGAACTTTGGAGATGTTTGAGCACAGCACATGTAATTTTTACTTACCAGTGAAGTAAAATAACAGCCTAGTCCTTTATGGGGGGTAGGAAATAACGGGAAGGGAACTCAGCATTTGTTGAGTACATGCTATGTGGTACCATGTTTTCCATATACATTGTCTCATTTCCCAAAATAAAACCTAGTAAAGTTGATGTTATCTCCTTTCATAGATAGTAAAATTATGGCTCATAATGGATGGTTGACTTGCACATTCCTACTAGTTAGTTTGCAGAATCTGGATGTAAACCCAGGTCTATTTGATTCCAGTGTCCATGTCTTCTCTGTTCTCTGTTTGGAGTGGCACATTGTAAACATCAGTGACTAAAGAAACCAATTTCAAAAGCAAAGAAGTAACATTCTCAAGCAGAATAGAAATTCTTTTGGCCTAAGAACAAAGAATAGAGGGAAATTCTAATTTAAGAAAGTGTTGCTTGGTTATTTCCTAAATCTCTTCTTGGTTAGAAATACTATGGGAAAGGAAAAAAAAACAGCTTGCTCAGATATCCTAGTGGAAATGAATGGGAAACAGGATTTATGTAGAATAATTTTAATTTATGATGCCCTATCCATTAAAGGAATAATCTGTAAAAGATATGAGTATTCTCAAATGTTACTACCATCACAGCCCCAAATTTGTAGTTACCTGAAGGGTTGTTTTGTTTTGTTTTTTAAACTATATGAAAATCCTGTTAAACATGGGTACCTTTTAAGAACTTCATATCCTCTATAGTAATTTTGCTTGCTTATTACTTTTATAGTTAACTAGTGGAGCTGTGTGGGTTCAGTTTAATGATGGGTCCCAGTTGGTCGTGCAAGCAGGAGTGTCTTCTATTAGTTATTCATCTCCAGATGGTCAAACAACTAGGTAAGTTCTTAAAATACTGGTTGAGATTCAGCTCTTTCCTCTAATTTTGTTTTATCTATATGATGAAATAAATGACTTAATAAAGTTACTATTTTCATGTTGACAAAGTTCATATTATTATTTAAACTTAAATATTCATAGCAGCTCATATAGTCTTTTTAATGCATATTTTATGAATATTTACAGGAATGCAGGGTAATTGGTATGGATTATCCACTCCAAGTGGTTAGATTCCTTTAGCCTTCTTATTCCTTCAGTCTAACTAGGCTGGCCCTTTTCAGAAGTAATGGACTTCTAAGTTCAAATATACTTAGACAATTTACATAAAAGAACATAGAAACAAGGAAGCTTTCTTTTAAAAGGTAACCAGATTATTTTTCCCAAATGAAAGGCTGTATCCCCTGATCTAATGTAAAGTGATTCATGTTTAAAAGACTTTTTTGAATGTATATATTCCTTCTAAATGAGGATGTATGCCAGGCTAATAAGTATGCTAACAAGGAGGATCTGGGAATAGTAAGAATAAGCAGTAGTTTGGTCTCCACATTTCAAACCATAACTTACTGAAAAGAGGTAGGGTGCCGACAGTGCCAGTACAAACACGATACTTTATGAAAAGTGCATACTGTAGAGAAAATACTTGGTACAGATATAATTTGTGGATATCTACCAACTGCTTTTGTGTGTATATATGCAGTACCATCATTTAAAGAACTCATAAAGTGAGAGGTTTTGTTAAATCAACTCTTTCAAATGCTCCAGAAAGTGGAAGGATACAGATATAAAATGGGTAGAACCCATGTTCAGAAGATAAAAGTTCAGATTTTACTTGATATGGTCATTTGGAAATTTTTAATATTTAATAGAAATGTATTTATAATGCATTTAGCTTAGTATTTTCTTTAGTGTCTTCAATTTAATGAGGAATCCAGATTTTCAGCTTGCTTTAGAAATTATAAAGTCCATTCAAGTTTTTTGACCTATTTTCTTTTTATTATTTAAATACATTTAGAAATTGGTCTATTTTAAAAGGAAACAGGGGGCCTCCCTGGTGGCGCAGTGGTTGAGAGTCCGCCTGCCGATGCAGGGGATACGGGTTCGTGCCCCAGTCTGGGAGGATCCCATATGCCGCGGAGCGGCTGGGCCCGTGAGCCATGGCCGCTGGGCCTGCGCATCCAGAGCCTGTGCTCCGCAACGGGAGAGGCCACAACAGTGAGAGGCCCGCATACCGCAAAAAGAAAAAAAAATAAAAATAAAATAAAAAAAAAATAAATAAATAAATAAAAGGAAACAGGGACTTCCCTGGCAGTCCAGTGGTTAAGACTTCACCTTCCAATGCAGGGTGGTGTAGGTTCAATCCCTGGTCGGGGAGCTGGGATTTCACATACCTCACAGCCAAAGAACAAAAACATAAAACAGAAGCAATGTTGTAGCAAATTCAATAAAGACTTAAAAAAAAATGGTCCACATCAAAAAAATCTTTAAAAAATAAAAATAAGTAAAGGAAACAAATTGTGTATGCTTAATTTAAGTATCTAATAAATAATTTTGTATGATCTCTCTGAAGTGCCTTTGCCATGGAAGAATTACTGAAAAATATAATGTGCCTTTTGGTACTCTTACAAACCAAGTGACTAAGTTATAATTTTATCTTTTTCTCTTTTGCTTCACTTAGGTATGGAGAAAATGAAAAATTACCAGAATACATCAGAAAGAAATTACAGTGTCTTTCTTCCATCCTTTTGATGTTTTCTAATCCAACTCCTAGTCTTCATTGATTAAAGCTCCTTTTAGATATATATATGTTTAATAAATAACGTTTTTGTTGGCTTTCAAGTAAAGTGACTTTTTTCATTTCAAAAAACTTCTTCAGGAAGCCTTTCTATAAAAGAGAATTTTAATCTATACCATAATGGATGTATTCTAATGAGAGAACAAAGCAGAATGAAACTTGAGTCACTTACAAGGTGTAGTGGTCGTAGACTAAAATAGGACACCTAACTTTGCTCTTAGAACATATACCCCTAAAATTACTGTGTTCACATATTTGTATTGAACAATCTTTTAAAGCAAAAATATAAATGGTGTGTGGTATATTTCTGCATTTATTTTTTTCCCTACTTCTTAGACATATTAAGAATCATGGACAAAACATGCTGGAGTTTCTCTCTATGCCAATAAAATGAACAACCTGGAAGAAATGGACAAATTCTTAGAAATGCACAACCTGCCAAGACTGAATCAGAAAGAAATAGAAAATATGAATAGACCAATCACAAGCACTGAAATTGAAACTGTGATTAAAAAATCTTCCAACAAACAAAAGCCCAGGACCAGATGGCTTCACAGGCTAATTCTATCAAACATTTAGAGAAGAGCTAACACCTATCCTTCTCAAACTCTTCCAAAATATAGCAGAGGGAGGAGCACTCCCAAACTCATTCTACAAGGCCACCATCACCTTGATACCGAAACCAGGCAAGGATGTCACAAAGAAAGAAAACTACAGGCCAATATCACTGATGAACATAGATGCAAAAATCCTCAACAAAATACTAGCAAACAGAATCCAACAGCACATTAAAAGGATCATACACCATGATCAAGTGGGGTTTATTCCAGGAATGCAAGGATTCTTCAATATATGCAAATCAATCAATGTGATATACCATATTAACAAATTGAAGAAGAAAAACCATATGATCATCTCAATAGATGCAGAGAAAGCTTTCGACAAAATTCAACACCCATTTATGATAAAAACCCTCCAGAAAGTAGGCATAGAGGGAACTTTCCTCAACATAATAAAGGCCATATATGACAAACCCACAGCCAACATTGTCCTCAATGGTGAAAAGCTGAAACCATTTCCACTAAGATCAGGAACAAGACAAGGTTGCGCACTCTCACCACTCTTATTCAACTTAGTTTTGGAAGTTTTAGCCACAGCAATCAGAGAAGAAAAGGAAATAAAAGGAATCCAAATTGGAAAAGAAGAAGTAAAGCTGTCACTGTTTGCAGCTGACATGATACTATACATAGAGAATCCTAAAGATACTACCAGAAAACTACTAGAGCTAATCAATGGATTTGGTAAAGTAGCAGGATACAAAATTAATGCACAGAAATCTCTGGCATTCCTGTACACTAATGATGAAAAATCTGAAAGGGAAATCAAGAAAACACTCCCATTTACCACTGCAACAAAAAGAATAAAATATCTAGGAATAAACCTACCTAAGGAGACAAAAGACCTGTATGCAGAAAATTATAAGACACTGATGAAAGAAATTAAAGATGATAGAAATAGATGGAGAGGTATACCATGCTTCTGGATTGGAAGAATCAATATTGTGAAAATGACTCTACTACCCAAAGCAATCTACAGATTCAATGCAATCCCTATCAAACTACCACTGGCATTTTTCACAGAACTAGAACAAAAAATTTCACAATTTGTTTGGAAAAACAAAAGACCCCGAATAGCCATAGCAATCTTGAGAACGAAAAACGGAGCTGGAGGAATCAGGCTCCCTGACTTCAGACTATACTACAAAGCTACAGTAATCAAGACAGTGTGGTACTGGCACAAAAACAGAAAGATAGATCAATGGAACAGGATAGAAAGCCCAGAGATAAACCCATGCACATATGGTCACCTTATCTTTGATAAAGGAGGCAGGAATGTACAGTGGAGAAAGGACAGCCTCTTCAATAAGTGGTGCTGGGAAAACTGGACAGGGACATGTAAAAGTATGAGATTAGATCACTCCCTAACACCATACACAAAAATAAGCTCAAAATGGATTAAAGACCTAAATGTAAGGCCAGAAACTATCAAACTCTTAGAGGAAAACATAGGCAGAACACTCTATGACATAAATCACAGCAAGATCCTTTTTGACCCACCTCCTAGAGAAATGGAAATAAAAACAAAGATAAACAAATGGGACCTAATGAAACTTAAAAGCTTTTGCACAGCAAAGGAAACCATAAACAAGACCAAAAGACAACCCTCAGAATGGGAGAAACTATTTGCAAATGAAGCAACTGACAAAGGATTAAACTCCAAAATTTATAAGCAGCTTATGCAGCTCAATAGCAAAAAAAACAGACAACCCAATCCAAAAATGGGCAGAAGACTTAAATAGGCATTTCTCCAAAGAAGATATACAGACTTCCAACAAACACATGAAAGAATGCTCAACATCATTAATCATTAGAGAAATGCAAATCAAAACTACAATGGGATATCATCTCACACTAGTCAGAATGGCCATCATCAAAAAATCAAGAAACAATAAATGCTGGAGAGGGTGTGGAGAAAAGGGAACAGTCTTGCACTGCTGGTGGGAATGTGAATTGGTACAGCCGCTATGGAGAACAGTATGGAGGTTCCTTAAAAAACTAAAAATAGAACTACCATATGACCCAGCAATCCCACTACTAGGCATATACCCTGAGAAAACCATAATTCAAAAAGAATCATGTACCAAAATGTTCATTGCAGCTCTATTCACAATAGCCAGGAGATGGAAACAACCTAAGTGTCCATCATCGGATGAATGGATAAAGAAGGTGTGGCACATATATACAATGGAATATTACTCAGCCATAAAAAGAAACGAAACAGCTATTTGTAATGAGGTGGATAGACCTAGAGTCTGTCATACAGAGTGAAGTAAGTCAGAAAGAGAAAGACAAATACCGTATGCTAACACATATATATGGAATTTAAGGGAAAAAAATGTCATGAAGAACCTGGGGTAAAACAGGAATAAAGACACAGACCTACTTGAGAATGGACTTGAGGATATGGGGAGGGGGAAGGGTAAGCTGTGACAAAGCGAAAGAGAGGCATGGACATATATACACTACCAAATGTAAGGTAGATAGATAGTGGGAAGTAGCCTCATAGCACAGGGAGATCAGCTCGGTGCTTTGTGACCGCCTGGAGGGGTGGGATAGGGAGGGTGGGAGGCAGGGAGATGCAAGAGGGAATGGATGTGGGAACAGATGTATATGTATGACTGACTCACTTTGTTATAAAGCAGAAACTAATAAAAAATAAAAAATAAAAAAAAATAAAAAAACGCTGGAGTTTCTGAATTTTGAACATGTAAGTAATGTATATTTATGTTACAAGTAACATGTAAACATGTATATTTTATATTTATTTTTGTAGCACTAGTTTGTGATGAGACATTTCTGAAAGTTCATTTTATTAAAAAAATAATACAGTGTTACTTTATCTTTTGATTTATTTAATTAAATACTTCATTTAGGGACTTCCCTGGTGGTGCAGTGGTTAAGAACCCACCTGCCAATGCAGGGGACATGGGCTTCAATCCCTGGTCCACGAAGATCCCACATGCCATGGAGCAACTAAGCCCGTTCACCACAACTACTGAGCCTGTGCTCTAGAGCCTGCGAGCCACAATTACTGAGCCCACATGCTGCAACTGCTGAAGCCCGTGCGCCTAGAGCCCGTGCTCTGCAACAAGAGAAACCACCGCAATGAGAAGCCCACACACCGCAACGAATAGTAGCCCCCGCTCGCCGCAACTAGCGAAAGCCCGCATGCAGCAATGAAGACCCAATGCAGCCAAAAGTTTTTTTAAAAAAAGAAAAATATATAATTTAAAATAAGTTACATAGTAAACTCAGTTTTTAGTTTTTTTTCCTGTTTAAGAGCCAATTAAATTTTTTAAATTAATTTTTCAAAATGGTAAGTACATTGTTTCTCTACCTTTATCTGAAAATATTTGTATATTTTAATGATAAACATTTTAACACTGAAGACCTCAACAATGCAATTAACTTAACATGAGGAAAAAATATTTGATAGTGGGACAGCAATTCTTAATGTAATACTCAAGGTAAAATAGGAATAGAATGAAACTACTTAAATATAAGGACTGTTAATGCTCCCTGCTGATTTTTATAATCAGAGAAATATTGGAGCCAATTCCATTAAATAGTCAGGAATACCCAATGTCACAATTATTCAGCATTGTTTTGGAGGTTGTTACCTACCGCAATGAGAAGAAAAATAATAATTTGTAACATAAGTTGCACAGTTAATAAGAAAAAGACAACCCAATAGAAAAATAGGCAAAAGATATGAACAGATAATTCACAAAGGAGAAAATCCATATAACGAATCAAAATCCATATACTCAACCACATCTGTAGTTGGAGAAATAAAAGATTAAAACAAAAATCATTTCCCTTTATGAAAGATTCGTAAAAAATAATAATAGTGGTATGATGAGCAGGGCTTTCTCAGGTGTTGTTGATTACAGTGTAAATGATAAAGCAATTTGGCAATATCTATTAGAATTATTTTAATACATAGGTAATCCAACTTTGGGGAGGAAAATTATGTAAACCCTTCTCTTAGGGATAAAAGTATGATTAGAAGAAAGAATTTCCTCTTAAAACTGGAAATAATTAAAGGAAGTCCTAGCTTAATTTTGAAGGCTGAAGACTCAAATACATTTTGCTTTGACAGAATTTAGGTGTATTTTTATTTTATCATCTCCTTTTCAATAAGTCTTAATGTGTCTTTATGTTTCAGGTATTTCTCTTATACATATTATACAGCTGAATTTTTTCAATCTAATGTAATAAGCTCTGTAGTCTACTTTGTTTACATTTATTATTTCTGATTTATTTTCATGTTTGTCATTACAGTTCTGTTGCATTTACTTCCCATCTTATTCTGTTTTCTACTAACCATACTTCTTTGCTTTTATTTTCCTTTCCTCCCTTCTTTCACGTTGAATTTCCTTTTCATATGCATATTTAAATTTTCTTTCAGCAGATTTTTCTTGAATTAAAGTTTTTAGAATTTGTTCTGTTTCATTGCTTTGGTTTTCTTCTTCAAGGACTTCTGCTATATGTATGTTAAATCACCTGTGCCTAATTTTTATATCCATCACTTTCTCCACATCATTTTTTCCTCTTTATTTCTGTTATTTTAATTTTCCTCCATCTTTAATTTCCCTTAAGAAGTTATCTATGGCATCTTATTTACTCTTGTGTTCCTTCTAATTTGCTCATGTCTGAAATTATTTTTTAAGTTTCTTATTCTTTCTTGAGCTCTGCCAGCAATATTTTCATAACTTCCTATTATCTTATTTCTCTAGTTCATTTGGAAATTTTCCCATTTCTCAGTTTTTTCAAATTACGATGTTATTTTTTAATCTTTCCATTACTTTGTAATTTCTTTCATCTCATTTTATAATACATTCTGTTTTTATCTGTTTTATGGGCATATCTGTCTGGCATGCCTTTGTTGTCTATGATAACATTAGTTCAACTGCACTTTTCCTGTTTCTCCTCAGTATTTATTCCAGTAAATGGCATCTGCATCACTAGCTGTTCATGTCAGGATCCTGGAACTCATGCTTAACACCTTATTTTACCTCATCTAATCACCAGTTAATCCTGCCAACTCTACCTCTAAAATATATTTTACATGCTTTAAATTCCCAATTCCACTGTCAGTTCCCTAATTCAAGTCACCAGCATCACTCATCTGAACTACTGCAATAGCCTCCTGCTTGTCTCTAAACATCTACTCTTGCTTCCTATATGAATCAGGGTTTTTACTTGCAAACATCAAAATCTAACCTAGTTAGCTTACACAGAGAATATATTTATTAAAGGATATCAGCTCACAGACCCTCGAGGAGGGAAAGATACTCAGGCTTTGCAGCTAATAACAATGGCTGAATCACAATGTAGGAGCTTCCCCAGAAGAAGACATCCTAACAACCCTGCTCAGCACAGATCCCACAGCCATGCTGATGAAGCTAGGGGACTAGGTTCTGGGACCTCTGACTGCTTTCTCCAGAATTTAGCCACTGACCTTGCTCCCTCACTAAAGTCAGTTTTGCTTATGTTGCTCACTTCCTCTTTTTGCTCAGTTCCTTATGAAGTTTCACATTGGAGGAGTGTACTGGCAGAGCCAGAAACACAAGCTCATGGCTTGGCTGCAAAGGTAGAGAGAACGAATACATTTTGGCTTCTATCTAAAAGGAGAGGCTCAATGTGAGAAATTCTCCAAATGTAGAAGGGTCTGCAGGAAATGAAGAGTGGTCACATACATGATAAATGTCTTCCACATCCATTCCAATTCATACTTCACACTGCAGCCAGCTCATTCTAAAATACACAGCTGATTATGTTATTAACTTATGTTAAATTAATTGTGGAAATTTAAAAACACACAGAAGTACAGATATACCAGGATAAGGAACCTCCATGTGTCCCCCACCCAACTTCAACAAATATTTTGACAATCTTGTTTCATCTCTCTTACTGATATCCTTCCCCCACTGGAGTATTTTGAGGCAAATCCCAGAAATCATATAATTTCTATCATAAATTCTTTAGTACCTTTAACAGATAAGGAGCTTTTAAAAGCATAACCAATAACACACATCTCAGAATTAACAGTAATTCCTTAATATCATTTAATGGTGAGTCCAGTTTCAAATTTCTCCAGTTACCTCAAAAATACCCTTTTACATTTGACTTAAAACAAGATTCAAAATAAGATCTATATAATGCATTTGATTTATATATCTGAAGTTTCTTTTCATCTATGACTGCTACCTCTCAACTATTATTTTTTCCACGCCATTTTTTTTTTAATTTTAAGCAACTGGACCATTTGTCTATAGAATATATCATCTTCTGGGCTTAGATGATTACTTTCTAGAGGTGGCTTTTAGTTGTATCTTTCGTATTTCCTGTAAACTGGTAGTTTATATCTACAGGCTTGATTAGATTCTGACTCAATGTTTTTTGGCAGGAACACTTTCATAGGTGGTGCTGAGTACTTGCTGCATCAAATCAGGAGGCACGTAATGCTTACCCACTTTTAATGATGTTAAGAGTGATCAGTGCATTCAGGTGTTGTCGGCTTCATCCATCCTTTGGAAGGTTCCTCAATAATCTTCCACCTCAGTAGTTTTATCATTCACTGATGAATGGTGCCCATATCTATAATATTATTTCACTAAAGGATGCTAGATGGGGGTTTTTCTAATTCTATTATTCCCTTGTATTTATTAGCTTGGATTATTCTATAGGAAATAACTTTCCCTCATCAATATTTTATTACCCTGAAGTTTAGATACAGGAAAGGCAGAAGAGAAGCTTAAGTCTTTATTTCCTGGTTTTTAGAGTAAAGAGTTAAAGCCCTAGCAACCTCCAAAGGTGACCAGTGTGTTTCTTACTTTTAATATCATTATGAACTCATAGATTTTCACACATTCGATGTGTTTAAATTGGCTGTAGATATTATTCTTCTCAATGCTTTAATTGTCCCATTTTTGGCTAGTATAAGTCCCTTTATTTGATTCCTGGGTCCTTTTGGCAAGACAAGCCACAAAATGGAGAATGCCTAAAAATAAAGTCAAACAGAGGTATACAATGAAATATATCACCTCATGCCTGTTAAAATGGCTATCAAAAAGATAAATATAACAACTGTTTGCAAGTATGTAGAGAAACAGAATCCTCATGCCCTGCTGATAGGAATGTAAATTGGTGTAGCCACCATGGAAAACAGTATGGAGGGCCCTCAAAAAATTAAGAACTACCATGTGATCCAGCAAATCCACTTCTGGGTGTATATCCAAAGAAGATGAAGGCAGGATGTCAAAGAGATATCTGCACTCTCGTGTTCATTGCAGCATTATTCACAACAGCCAAGATACGATGGACAACCTAGGTGTCCATCAACAGATGAATGGATAAGGAAAATGTAAGTGTGTGTGTATGAATATTATTCGGCCATAAGAAAGGAGACCCTGCCATTTGTGACAAGATGGATGGACCCTGAGGGCATTAGGCTAAGTGAAGTAAGTCAGAAAGAGAGGGACAAATACTATATGATATGACTTGTATGTGGAATCTAAAAGAGACAAACTATTAGAGGCAGAGAGTGGAATGACAGTTGCCAGGGGCTAGGCCGTGAAGGAAATGGGGAGTTGTTGGTCAAAGAGTACAAACTTCCTGTTATAAGATGAATAAGTTCTAGGGATCTATTGTACAGCATGGTGATTATAGTTAATAACACTGTATTATATACTTGAAAGTTACTAAGAGAGTAGATCTTAAATGTTCTCACCACAAAAAAAGAAATGGTAATTATGTGATATGATGGAGGTGTTAGCTAATGCTATGGTGGTAATCATTTTGCAATATGTAAGTATCAAATCAATATGTTGTACACCTTAAACGTATACAATGTCATATGTCAATTATATCTCGATAAAGCTGGAAAAAAACAAATGACAAAGGGAAAAGATAAGCATCTACAAACCAAGAAGAGGCCTCAGAAAAAACCAACCCTGCTGACACCTTGATCTCAAGCCTTCTAGCTTCCAGAACTATGAAAAATAAATTTTTCTTATTCAAGCCACCCCCCCAAAAAAAGTACAACAAACAATATAAAGTGAAAATTATAGTGTTTACTCTTAGATTTGAAAATATTTATAACTTAGAGTAGGAAACATTTGGAAAAGTATTTAGAAATATTTTTGCATTTTTGGGTAATACTGATTATCCATATAGATAGTTCTGTACTAGTCCCTTTTAGCAGCATTCAACTTATGTGAGGTAGTAAAGTATACATAGTGTGATTTAGCCAATTTCTAGTAAACTTGGTAAACTGTTAGATTACAGCTATTTTACCTCAGATTTATTAGCCTGCCTATATTGGGGCTGTCGGGCCTATCCAAATTTAAAATTCTGCAGTTCTGAGTAGCTATGCAGACACAGATTGAAAACCGTTGGGTCTTCCCTACCACTACTGAGAGAGAAAAAATAAATAAGGTAATAGTTTTTCTCTAGAATTTAAGGGAATTAGAAAACGCCAATAATTTTAACAGTTTTCTGTTCAGTATATGTATATAATAACACATATCTGGCTTATGTTTCTAAAGTGAATTATTTATTAGGACTTGAAAGAAAAAAGTAGTTATCTGTACTACAGGTAGAAAAATCCATCTTAATCTCTTGATCCTCTTTATTGCTCAAATATGAGCATTATTCATACACATCCATTAACTTAGGGGTTAATTAGTAAGATCCTGAACTAAAATAAGATGGAAAGTGTAGTATTAAAAATCATGACTTATAGAAGCTAAGGGAGGATGGAAGGCATGGTAAGTATAAAATTTAAGTCATGATTTTATTTCATAAGGAAAACTTTATAACAGAAAAATGCATTTTTAATAAATAAAAAGGAGATAGCTATGAATAAAGGTACCTCTGTTAGGTAAAAAATTTCTATAATTTCATTCTATTACAGGTAATTCATATAGAACTCTCCTTATGATTTCACTGCATAGATATTCTCTTGTTATTTTAATGACGCCTCTGCAGTTTGACTTAAGAGTATAACTTCACATTTATAGACCACTGTCTATTCACTCATGACTTTATGCCACCCCCAAAAAAATGTCATATGAAGACTATTTCTTTTTTGAGATAAGGAAACTATGATCCAGAATTTATATATTATCTTGCTATTCATAATTACACATAGAATTCCCTATTTTATTCAATATATGTTCTTGTTATTCAACATATGCAATATCTACAACCTGACTTTAGGAAACTGACTCTTAGCAATCGTCTAGCAGAGCCTTAAAAGAGAAAGCTCCACACAGCAAGTACTTTCCACCACAGTCTTAGCTAGGTTATTCTTGAATCCTTCCATGCCTTACAGAAAAAGCAATGAGTCTTCTGTAAACCACACCCAGGAGTGTGATGGTGAGCACCACCATTCCACACACAAGGCTGAAAGCCCATCGTGGACCCCAGGCAGCGTACACTTGGCTGATGAAGACGGGTCCAAGAATCCGTGCTGCACTTCCAGACGCTGTTAACCAGCCCATGTATATACCCTGTTGGGGGAGAAGCAGACTGATACTCAGGTGTAGTTATTTTAAAAGCAAGGATGATGCTAATATTACCAAACTATGACAAACACGAGAATCACTTCCTCCATATGTTATTTTTAAATTAAACATAAAGTACCTCTCTATAAATACAGCAAATAATGAGCAATAAACTTATTTGATATACTGTTTAGGAAAATAAAAGTGTAAAAGAACAAACACTGTCTGCTGAAATGATTCATAAATTTACTTTTTAAGGCTACCATTTATTCTGTACTTGCTATTTTCCAGACACTGTGTCAGGTGCTTTACATATATTGTTTCCAACGTTCACAAATTTCTATGATTGGTATTATCCCCACTTAACAAATGTGGAAGCTAAAGCTCAGAAAATTCAAGTACCTTATCCAAGAGATATGAAGCCCTGTTTGGCTGACTCCACTGTATTAATTTCCACTATACCACAATGTCACTGCTCCAACTACTGTATCCAAAACTATAGCCCATACAATATACCCAAGAATGTGCAATGCAGCATTACTTTTAATATGCTCCAATTGTAAATAACCTGTCAAGCGTGGATTAAGTAAATAAACTATGGTACATTTAATAAATGGAATGCTAAACAGTTGCTTAAAAGAATATGGTCTTGTACAGAATAAGATCTTATAACAAGAATAACATCTCTATACACATTGACATGGAAAGAAGGCCATGGTGTGTTAAGGGGAAAAAAAATCCAAGATATAAAAAAGGTTTATATACATGAGATATAATTCATTTTATCTTTTTTTTAAAAAGACATGAGGGTGGATATGTTTGAAAAGGCATAAAAAATATTGTGAAGTGTACAAATGAAGTAAACAGTGGTTGACTTTAGTGTGATGCAGGTAAGGAGAGCCTTCCTTTTCTGCTATATACATTTCAAATTACTTGAATTTTGTTACAACCATCATGTATTGTTTTTGTAATTAATATGCTTTTATTGTTGATTTTGAAAATGTGAAAATATAACTTTATAGATTAAAAAACCCAGAAATTACCAAAATGTTTTACCTATTATTATAGCTTTAAAACACTGATGTTAATTTTCTCTTTGCTTTATTTCAATAAACACTAATTTCTACCTTGAGAATGTAAAACTATCAATTTAATTTTTATAAAGAGCAAGATACTATTTTCATTTTGTTGCCATTTAAATAATTGCTACTAAAGAGAAAAGTCAGAAGTAAAACCTGGAAATAGGCTAAATATATAATAATAGGAAAATGACTGAATAAGTGATGGTACATACATAAGATGGAATATGTCTCTATTAAAAATAATTCCCTAAAAGAAAATTAAATGTCATGGGAGAATATTTACAGCGTATTGTTATATTTCTTTAAAAAAGCAGAGGGCTTCCCTGGTGGCGCAGTGGTTGAGAGTCCGCCTGCTGATGCAGGGGACACGGGTTCGTGCCCCGGTCCGGGAAGATCCCACATGCCACGGAGCGGCTGGGCCCGTGAGCTATGGCCGCTGAGCCTGCGCGTCTGGAGCCTGTGCTCCGCAACGGGAGAGGCCACAACAGTGAGAGGCCCGCGTACAGAAAAAAAAAAAAAAAAAAAGCAGATTACAGGGACTTCCCTGGTGGCACAGTGGTTAAGAATCTGCCTGCCAATGCAGGGGACACAGGTTTGAGCCCTGGTCCTGGAAGATCCCACGTGCCGTGGAGCAACTAAGCCCGTGCGCCACAAGTACTGAGCCTGCGCGCCTAGAGCCCTTGCTCCACAGCAAGAGAAGCCACCAGTGAGAAGCCCACGCACCGCAACGAAGAGTAGCCCCCACTCGCAGCAACTAGAGAAAGCCCACGCAACAAAGACCCAACACAGCCAAAAACAAAACAAAAAAACACAGAATGGTAGCAAAAAATGTGAGTGCTTACAAGTATACCTCACACAATTGCAGTGTCATGCTAGCTGACTCACCTGAGGTTTTGGCCCCAGAATTTTTGAATATAATGTATATGACATAACATTGCAGGATGGATAGCCTATTCCAATTAGCACAGCTGATGTGAGGAACTGGGCCAGATGGATCATGGGGGTGTAGAGGCACCAGGCTTGTTCAACTGGGCAACCAGTTGGTCCTTCATTGTGATCTCTTGGAATCTTCCAAAGAGTAACAATTATTTCTCCAAATGTGGTATTAGGGATTGAATTATTATGTAAATCTGTAAGAACAAAATCAGTACAGTGTATTACTTGTTAATTTAAATGAATAACAGGGGCTAACATTATAGAATTATGTATAGCTATACCTTCCCACTGTATTTTGGGAAACTGATGTCCCCAAGGTAACAAGATAAAGAAGCCAACCCATACAACAATGAGTCCTCCCAGTAGAATAGCACGCTCGCCAACCCTGTTAAAGGACAGAAACTGTAATTAAAAAATGAAACATTGTATTATAACAGTTTCATTACTTTTAGAATTTTTAAAACTATAAATAAAATAATATCTTGATACTTTTTGTGATATACTAATTAAAACGAATGCAAAATATAATTTCCCACTAAAAGGAACCAGGACTCCTCTGAAAACTGGCTGATATCAGGTCTGGGACAGAAAATATATAAGATGAGCCTGGACATCTTATCATACCAGACAGAACAGAAATTACCAGTGACTACTAGGTCATGATTAGAAGAACTCAGAGGGAATTCCCTGGAGGTCCAGTGGTTAGGGCTGTGAGCTTCTACTGCAGGGGGCACGGGTTCGATCCCTGGTCAGGGAACTAAGATCCTGAAGACCTCATGGCATGGCCCCCCACCAAAAAAATGGACTCAGAGCCAATTTGAGGAAGCTGGCTAAAAATATGACAATGTGAACACCAAAAAGAATAGTAATGACAATGGCTTGAAACACATAAAAATGTTATTTATAAATTCATACTATATTAAAATAAAATACTCTTGGTCATTTTTAGAGGATGTTAGGGAACCCACTCACTATTTTAAAAATCAGTTAATAAAAGGAAAGGATCACCCTGTCTCTCCTACAAAAACTGTACCTTAGGATAACCAAATAGGTAGTGATGGAAAATAAATAAAGGAATGATAGAATTAAAATACCAGCATTTTGCACTGATCTATTAATAAATTAATGGATCTAAGGAATGGTCAATGGCCACTTACATCATAAAAAGAGATAAACAAAACTTTACATTTCTCCTGATGTAAGCACATACCACCACCTATAAAACATTCTTGCCAAAAAATTGAACTCAAATCTCATCAAGCTTCTAGATCTAAGTACCAATTTTCAAGAAATATAGTAAACACAGGAAAATATTAAAAAACAAACAAAGACACCACAGGGATTTATTCAGCAAGATCCAAAATGTGGGAAACTATAGGGCAAACATCTTGGTTGCTTCAATTTGTAAGGGAGAAAAAGAGAGAGATGGAAGAGATGTAAAAGAAACTTATAGATTAAAAGAGACTTACGAAATGTAAGAGCCTGAGTCAAGTGAGTAAGCTGTGAAATAAAACAATATAAAACAAAACAAATTTTTTTAAAAATTTGAGACAGTGGAGAAAATGTGAATACTCCCTGGATATTTGATGATATTTAGAAATCACTGTTAATTTTTTTAGATGTGATAATGCTGTCATCATTAACTTTTAGAGATACATACGGAAATATTTATGAAGACATGAAATGATGTCTAACATCAGCTTCAAAATAATCCAGGTGTAGGGGATAGGCAGTGTGGAGTAGGTGGAGGTATAGATGAATCAAGATTGTCCAAGGTTATAATTGTTGAAGCTAGGCAACAGATATTAAACATTCAGTACATGATTCTCTCTATACCTTTGTATATGTTTGAAATTTTCCATAACAAAAAATGAAATATACAGGGACTTCCCTGGTGGCACAGTAGTTGGGAATCCGCCTGCCAATGCAGGGGACATGGGTTCAATCCCTGGTCCGGGAGGATCCCACATGCTGTGGAGCAGCTGAGCCCGCGAGCCACAACTGCTGAGCCTGCGTGCCACAACTACTGAAGCCCACACACCTGGAGCCCTTGCTCCACAACGGGAGAGGCCACTGCAATGAGAGGCCCGCACACCGCGGCAAGGAGTGGCCCCTACTCGCCGCAACTGGAGAGCCTGCGCACAGTGACGAGGACCCAACGCAGCCAAGAATGAACGGATTAATTAATTAATTAATTAATTTTTAAAATGAAATATACAAACAAGATCAAAGATTCCTAAAATAAAACAAACAAACACAACATCTCCCATTACCCTCAGAATACCTACAAGGCTTCACATCTTTCCAACCTGATCTTCTCCCATTTGCCATTTCTCTCATTCTGCTCTGGCCAAAATGGCCTTCCTGCTTGTTTCTTAAACGTACAAAGCTCAGTCTTCTGGGGCAAGAGAGTTCCAGGCCACTGCATGGCTGTTCGCTGACTTCACTGAGGTCTCTGCTTGGATGTAACTTCCGTTTGAGCTGCCCTCCATGAGCAGTCAGTCAAAACAACACTTCCCCTCTCTCCCAACCCTGCCTTGCCACTTTTTATTCTCTTCCTCTGCTCTATTCTTCATAGTACTTCCCATGACCTGATTTCACATTTGTGTTTATTAGCTTTCCCCCCAGTAGAATACAAGCTCTTTGAAGGATATGAAATTGGATAATCTGTAAGAATGCCTATCAGCAGGACCACTCTACTTCTGTAGCAAGATGTAATGCATGTACTATTATTTAACTTTGAATATGAATCTATGTCTATGTCTATATCTGTATCTTGACCCCTTTACTTGGCTCTATAAGGATAGGAATCTTTGTAGTATTCCCCATAACGCCTAACCCTATACACTGACTCAATATTTGTTAATTGATTTTAGAACTTTATTAAAGTTCTAAAGTATTGTTAAAATACTTTAGGAATAATTAAATCGTTAGAACTGTCTAAATTTATCAACTAATGTTCCACTCCAGACTATATGAATGAACTTAATTTTATACAAGTATTTTCCTTAGTGTGTTCTTTACAGTTATATTTTTACAAAATGCTTCTTTAAAAAAGTGTTCTGTGATCAAAGTTACAAATAACTTTGAGAAATGCTACGTACTCTTGTCATGAAGGTGATATAGTATATATACTGAAGATTTAGAAGTTTTAGAGTAAAGAAGTTTGGTGATTTTAACCAGAATTTTCCACACTTAACCATTAATCTTTCACAGCAGAACAATGTTTTATGAAATACACTTATAGAAATACTTTAAATAAAACATAATATACAATAGATACATTAGAAGACAATTATTCACTTTGTAAAATATCTTGCTTTACCAAAGAATATACTACATGGTACAGAAATATGCTCCCTTAATAAATTTTAAATCTGTTTGCAAACATTCAAGGACTAAAACTCATGCATAATGACAGAAAAGCTTTATATTATTTTACTAATATATTCATTTACGTTGTTAGCTCTGTTTCATGTTTCACTTTAAAAAAAAAAAAAAGACTTGAAATAAAACCAAAGACAAATAACCTACTTTTTGGAAAGTAATTTTATCCCCATGAAAATAATAACTGCCTCCACTCCAAGAGCAGCAAGTATTATGCCATCATATAACACAGCTTGTTCTCTGGTCCAGGCATACATATCCATTGTTAATGGAGTAACAATGCTAAGAAAAATAAAAAAGAAATTATTCTTATTTTATTTCAATCATAGGCATTGTTACTTAAAGTTGAAATAGTAAGATTTAATAATGATACCAACACATTCAAGAATCTGCATCCCTTTTAACAATGACACCAGATCTACATAAACAAAAATTTTAAGACATTTTAAGTACATTTTGTTGTAACATGCACAAGCTACTAAGTTTGGCTGTTTGCATTTTTATTTTTTAATATTTACTGTAATTATATAAGTAACATGTCCAACACTGCAAAAAGTTTGAAAAACAGGAAAAGGAAACAAACCAACCATAATTCCTAACATTCTAATATAATTAAAAGATCATGGTTGTATTTTGATTTAAACTGGTCTCTTTTCAATGAAATAATGTTACTATGATTAAGTTATTAACTTACTATGATTAAGTTATTAGAAACTTCTGGGATTTTTTTTTCTCTTCCTCTGTCTCTTTCATACCTATCTTTGAATGTACATATTTTTCTCTCTACCTCCAATTGCTGCTCTTCCTTTATATGACTATCTGTCTCCTTCCTTGCCAAGCTTCTTTTCCTACTTTCTGTCTCCTTCTGTTAAATGGCTACAAAAAGGAATTTAAAAATATTCAAAATATTCATCCTTTTTAAAAAAAATCACCATTTTTAATTTTAAAATCAGATGAGCTGCTTTGGAAGATAGTTCACTCGTTTCTCAGTAAGTGAAACATAGAATTATCATATGATCCACTTCCTGGTATATACCCAAAAGAACTGAAAGCAGGGACTCAGATACTTGTACACTAATGTTCATAGTAGCATTACTTACAACAGCCAAAAGATGGAAGTAACCCACATTTCCACTGATGGATGAATGGATAAACAAAATTGGTATATAAATAACAGTGGAATATTATTCAGCCATAAAAAGGTATAAAATTCTGACACATGCTACAACATGGATGAACCTTGAAAACATCATGCCAAGTGAAACATACAAGACAAAAAACGACAAAGGATGCATGATTCCACTCATATGAAGTACCTAAAATAGACAAATCATAAACAAAGAAAGGCAAATAGAGGAAACCAGGGGCTGGGTGAGGGGGAATGGGACTTAGTGATAAATGGGTGTAGCACTTCTGTTTGGGATGATAAAAAGTTCTAGAAACGGATGATGGTGATGGTTGCACAATACTGTGAATGTATTTAATGCCACTGAATTGTGCAATTAAAAGTAATTAAAATGGTACACCTGAAACAAACACATTATTATATACAAATATGGCCTCAATAAAAACAAAAGAAAATATGGCAGAAAAGCTCTAAGAATCATAGCAGACTACAAGTTTAATACATGTCCAATAACATGGTTCAAAAATGGGAAATAAATATACAAGAGAATAAATTATATCCTTTAAATTGAAAAAAGAAGTTAAAACGGTAAGTTTATGTTATGTATATTTACCATAATACAATAAATACTCCCAAAATCAGATGAGCTAAAAATTCCATGTATCTCAATAATTTAAAAAAAAAATCAAGTATATCTGGCATAAAATGTACTGGCATAAAAATGTTACAGTATATCAAAAAGTGAAAAAACCAAGTTGTCAAATGATAATATCACATATTCTTGTTGGTTTAAAGGATGGGGACACACACACACACACACACCCCTTAATACTTACAGTTGTATAGAAAAAAATGTTTCAATACAACACACACTTAAGTATTAGCAGTGGTTACCTCCAGGGAAGGAAGTGGATGTGGAAATACAGTTGTAGTGTTTGGAATATTTACAAGAATATACTATTTTAATAATATAATGGAAAGGTATTTTAAAAATTAAAAAGCCATATGACAAGGGACGTCCCTGGTGGTCCAGTGGGTAGAACTCTGCATACCCATCGCAGGGGGCCTGGGTTCAATCCCTGGTTAGGGAATTAGATCCCGCATGTATGCTGCAACTTTTAGGAGTTCGCATGCTGCAACTAAGAGTGCACATGTTGCAACTGAGAAGTCCGCGTGCTGCATCTAAAAAGATCCCACCTGCTGCAACTAAGACCCAGCAAAGCCAAAATAAATAAATAAATAAATATTTTAAAAAATAAATAAATATATTTTTTAAAAAGCCGTATGGTAACTAACGGTCAACAAAGCCTACACAAGGCAGAGATTTTGTAATATACTAGCTTTCTTCAGGATCAGGGCTTAAACAGAGCTAAAATTTCTAGACTGAACCCAACATATATAAGTAGGGCGCTGCAGGACAGAAGGGAGTGGCAGGATATATCTAAAGTAATGAAAGAGAAGAACTTACAACCAAGATTACTCTACCCAGCAAGGATCTCATTCAGATTCAACAGAGAAATCAAAAGCTTTACAGACAAGCAAAAGCTAAGAGAATTCAGCACCACCAAACCAGCTCCACAACAAATTCTAAAGAAACTTCTCTAGGAGGGAAACACAAGAGAAGAAAAAGACCCACAAAAACAAACCCAAAACAATTAAGAAAATGGTAATAGGAGCACACATATCGATAATTACCTTGAATGTAAATGGATTAAATGCTCCAACCAAAAGACAAAGACTGGCTGAATGGATACAAAAACAAGACCCATATATAAGCTGTCTACAAGAGGCCCACTCCAGGGATTTTCCTGGTGGCACAATCGTTAAGAATTTGCCTGCCGACGCAGGGGACAGGGGTTCGATCCCTGGTCTGGGAAGATCCCACATGCTGCTAAGCAACTAAGCCCGTGAGCCACAACTACTGAGCCTGCACTCTAGAGCCCGCAAGCCACAACTACTGAGCCCTCATGCCACAACTACTGAGGCCCATGTGCCTAGAGCTTGTGCTCCATAACAAGAGAAGCCACTGCAATGAGAAGCCCACGCACCACAAGAAAGAATAGCCCCCGCTCACCACAACTAGAGAAAGCCCACACAGCAACAAAGACCCAACACAGCCAAAAATAAATAAATTAATTAAAATAATAAAAAAGAAGAGACCCACTTCAGGCCTAGGGACACATACAGACTGAAAGTGAGGAGATAGAAAAAGATGTGCCATGCAAATGGAAATCAAAAGAAAGCTGGAGGGCTTCCCTGGTGGTGCAGTGGTTGAGAGTCTGCCTGCCAATGCAGGGGACATGGGTTCGTGCCCCGGTGTGGGTGGATCCCTCATGCCGCGGAGCTGCTAGGCCCATGAGCCATGGCCGCTGAGCCTGCGCGTCCAGAGCCTGTGCTCCACAATAGGAGGGGCCACAACAGTGAGAGGCCCACGTACCGCAAAAAAAAAGAAAGCTGGAGTAGCAATACTCATATCAGATAAAATAGACTTTAAAATAAAGACTGTTACAAGAGATAAGGAAGGACACTACATAATGATCAATGGATCAACCCAAGAAGAGGATATAACAATTATAAATATTTATGCACCCAGCATAGGAGCACCTCAATACATAAGGCAAATGCTAACAGCCATAAAAGGGGAAATCGACAGTAACACAGTAATAGTGGGGGACTTTAACACCCCACTTACACCAATGGACAGATCATCTAGACAGAAAATAAATAAGGAAATACAAGCTTTAAATGACATGACAGACCAGATAGATGTAACTGATATTTATAGGACAGTCCACCCAAAAGCGGCAGAATACACTTTCTTCTCAAGCGCACATGGAACATTCTCCAGGATAGATCACATCCTGGATCACAAATCAAACCTCGGAAAATTTAAGAAAACTGAAATCATATCAAGCATCTTTTCCAACCACAACGCTATGTGATTAGAAATCAATTACAGGAAAAAAAACTGTAAAAAACACAAACACATAGAGGCTAAACAATACACTACTGAATAACCAAGAGATCACTGAAGAAATCAAAGAGGAAATTTAAGAAAATACATAGAAACAAATGACAATGAAAACATGACAACCCAAAACTCATGGGATGCAGCAAATGCAGCTCTAAGAGGGAAGTTTATAGTAATTCAATCTCACCTCAGGAAACAAGAAAAATCTCAAATAAACAATCTAAATTTACACCTAAAGCAACTAGAGAAAGAACAAAAACCACCAAAGTTAGTAGAAAGGAAGAAATCATAAAGATCAGAATAGAAATAAATGAAATAGAAATGAAGAAAACAATAGCAAAGATCAATAAAACTAAAAGTTGGTTCCTTGAGAACAGAAACAAAACTGATAAAACATTAGCCAGACTCATCAAGAAAAAAGGGAGAGTATTCAAATCAGTAACATTAGAAATGAAAAAAGGAGAAATTACAACTGACACCACAGAAATACAATGGCTCAGAAGAGACTACTTCAAGCGACTATATGCTAATAAAATGGACAACCTGGAAGAAATGGACAAATTCATAGAAAGGTACAACATTCCAAGACTGATTCAGGAAGAATTAAAAAATATAAACAGACGAATCACAAGTAATGAAATTCAAACTGTAATTATAAAGCTTGCAGCAAATAAAAGTCCAGGACCAGATGGCTTCACAGGCAAATTCTATCAAACATTTAGAGAAGAGCTAACACCTATCCTTCTCAAACTCTTCCAAAAAATTGTAGAGGAAGGAACACTCCCAAACTCGTTCTACAAGGCCACAATCACCCTGATACCAAAACCAGACAAAGATATCACAAAAAAAGAAAATTACAGACCAGTATCACTGATAAACACAGACGCAAAAATCCTAAACAAAATTCTAGCAAACAGAAACCAACAACACATTAAAAGGATCACACACCATGATCAAGTGGGATTTATCCCAGGGATGCAAGGATTCTTCAATATATGAAATCAATCAATGTGATACACCACATTAACAAATTAAAGAATAAAAACCATATGATCATATCTCAATAGATGCAGAAAAAGCTTTTGACAAAATTCAACACTCACTTATGATAAAAACTCTCCAGAAAGTGGGCATAGAGGGAACCTACCTCAACATAATAAAGGCCATATACAACAAACCCACAGCAAACATCATTCTCAATGGTGAAAAACAAAGCATTTCCTCGAAGATCAGGAACAAGACAAGGATGTCCACTCTCACCACTGTTATTCATCATAGTTTTGGAAGTCCTAGCCATGGCAATCAGAGAAAAAAAGAAATAAAAGCAATACAAATTGGAAAAGAAGTAAAACTGTCACCGTCTGCAGATGACATGATACTGTGCATAGGTAATCCTAAAGATTCCACCAGAAAACTACTAGGGCTAATCAATGAATTTGGTAAAGTTGCAGGATAAAAATTAAAGCAGAGAAATCTCTTACGTTCCTATACACTAAGAACGAAAAATCAGAAAGAGAGATTAAGGAAACAATCTCATTTACCATTGCAACAAAAAAGAATAAGATACCTAGGAATCAACCTACCTAAGGAGGCAAAAGACCTGTACTCAGAAAACTAAAAAACACTGATGAAAGAAATCAAAGATGACACAAACAGATGGAGAGATATACCATGTTCTTGGATGTGAAGAATCAATACTGTAAAAATGACTATACTACCCAAAGCAATCTACAGATTCAACGCATTCCCTATCAAATTACCAATGGCATTTTTCACAGAATTAGAACAAAAAATTTTACAATTTGTATGGAAACATAAAAGACCCCGAATACCCAAAGCAATCTTGAGAAAGAAAAATGGAGCTGGAGGAATCAGGCTCCCTGACTTCAGACTATACTACAACGCTATAGTAATCAAGACAGTATGGTACGGGCACAAGAACAGAAATATAGATCAATGCAACAGGAGAGAAAGCCCAGAGATAAACCCACACACCTATGGTCACCTAATCAATGATAAATGAGGCAAGAATATACAAGGGCGAAAAGACAGTCTCTTCAATAACTGGTGCTGGGTGATGGGACCTCTACATGTAAAAGAACGAAATTAGAACATTCTCTGACACTATACACAAAAATAAACTAAAAATGGATTAAATACCTAAATATAAGACCAGACACTACAAAATTCTTAGAGGAAAACATAGAACACTCTCTGACATAAATCACAGCAATGTCTTTTTGGATCCACCTCCTAGAGTAATGAAAATAAAAACAAAAATAAACAAATGAGACCTAATTAAATTTAAAAGGTTTTGCACAGCAAAGGAAACCATAAACAAAATGAAAAGACAACCCACGGAATGGGAGAAAATATTTGTAAATGAAGTGATGACCAACAAGGGATTAATCTCCAAAATATACAAACAGCTCATGCAGCTCAATATCAAAAAAAAAAAACAAACAACCCAATCAAAAAATGGGCAGAAGATCTAAATAGACACTTCTCCAAAGAAGACATACAGATGGCCAAGAGGCACTTGAAAAGACGCTCAACATCACTAATCATTAGAGAAATACATATCAAAACTACAGTGAGGTATCACCTCACACTGGTCAGAATGGCCATCATCAAAAAATCTACAAACAATAAATGCTGGAGAGGGTGTGGAGAAAAGGGAACCCTTTTGCACTGTTGGTGGGAATGTAAATTGATACAGCCACTATGGAGAACAGTATGGACGTTCATTAAAAAACTAAAAATAGAGCTACCATATGACACTGAATTCCCACTCTTGGGCATATATCTGGAGAAGACCATAATTCAAAGAGACACATGTACCCCAGTGTTCACTGCAGCACTATTTACAATAGCCAGGACATGGAAACAACCTAAATGTCCATCAACAGATGAAAGGATAAAGAAGATGTGGTACACATATACAATGGAAAATTACTCAGCCATAAAAAATTGGGTCATTTGTAGAGATGTGGATGGACCTAGAGTATGTCATACAGAGTAAAGTAAGTCAGAAAGAAAAAAACAATATCGTATATTAACGCATATATGTGGAATCTAGAAAAATGGTACAGATGAACTTATTTTCAGGCAGGAATTGAGACGCAGATGTAGAGAACGGATATGTGGACACGGTGGGGAAGGGGAGGGTGGGATGAACTGGGAGATTAGGATTGACTTATATACGCTACCATGTGTAAAATAGATAGCTAATGGAACCTGCTGTATATAGCACAGGGAGCTCAGCTTGATGCTCTGTGATGACCTAGGTGGGTGGTTTCATGGGGGAAGTGGGAGGCACGCCCCAGAGGGAGGGGATGTATGTATACATATAGCTGATTCACTTCATTGTACAGCAAAAACTAACACAATACTGTAAAGCAACTATACTCCAATTAAAAAACAAAAAAAGCCATGTGATAACTAATGGTCAACAAAGCCTACACAAGGCAGAGATTCTGCAATATACTAGGTATTTTCAGGATCAGGGCTTAAACAGAGTTAAAATCTCTAGATTGAACCCAACATACATATGTAGGGAGCTATATAGCTTAAAGTAAATTAAATTAATACACAAAGTTTTATAAGTATATTTATCATAAAACTCAGAGGAAAGGGAGAAAGACTAGTGAAACAGACTCCCTTATAAGGAAGGAAGATAAGGCAGTAAGATTACAGACAGAGAATTAACTACATTCAAGTTAAAGGCAAAAAATTTATATATGCTTTTTACATGATGATAAGAAAAATATGCCTTACATAAGGTTTTGAGAACATCTATATTCCTGATTAATATTGCATTAAGAAATACAGGTTATTTACACAATCAGATTTAGATGAAAACAGAAAAAAACTTACGTTTCAAAAAGGGCAAAGATAAACAGAATCACAAAAAACAGAACATTGGTGGCCATAACAGCAACTTGATCAATATTTCCTTGGGGGACCTGAACTTCATCTGTACTTGCTGTAGTAAACAGAAGAAAAATTATATTACCTACACAGCTAATTTTTCTTATGACACTAAAATACTGTAAAATTATACATAGCAAATTCAATGACTAAACATTTAAAATCATTTTTTAGGCTTTCAAAGCAATTTAAAAGTTAACAATTTACATAACAGAAATAACTTTTAAATGGCATTTAAAATTAAAGTTAATTTTCTTCCCAGGACATACACTTCAATTCTGTTACCTACAGGAAATGCTCAAATTTTCTATTTGGCGTCTCTCAAGCAAAAACAGAAATGTATGTCCATAGAATTCTATAAAATGATCTCATACTAAATACTACATTTGCTTTAAATTTCAGTTGCAGATTTTTTTCTACCTTACCTAAATTTTAAAGTTACACGGATTTCATGAAGACCTCAAAGAGTTTATTAAATAAGTTCTCAGTTCTATGATTCACCTCAATGGATATATAGTTTGAATTTTAACAGTATGTGGAATTACTATTAGTAAATATCCTTATTTTTTAACCACAATTTTTTAAGTCCTTATGTTATCATTTATATTTTTTGCAAAGAACTACCAAGATTTGATGGTGGTTTTATAAATTAGGAAGGCAAATGAGTTAAGATATTCACTTATCTTGAACTACATGGTTAAGTAACACACTCAATATAAGCTATATCTGATGTAATTGAGAAATGTGAAGCCATGTATTGATACATGTATGTATACACATCCATCATGCTATTTTATAATTTACCCACTAATTCAGAGTAAACCAGGTAAGTAATACAAGAATGTATTTATGTTATCTTTAACTGTATGTGTAGCAGAAGTGGGGTGATTTTCCTAAGACACAATAAATTTCTATAATTTTTTCATAATAGTGCCTGCCTTTATATCTCAGGATTCCTGAGGAGGAGTTCTTCCTCCAATAATAAGTGAGATTTGAAAATAGTCTGCTATACTTGGGGGCAATTAAGCACCTTGGACACTCGACATAGGGCTATGACCTCCCTTTCACACAAAGAAAACCAGTCACACCTTTGTCCAGTTCCTTTTCTGGGGTAGACTCTGGTCCCTGTGGGCCTTGAATTATTTTGGATAGACCTCCCTGATTCTCAATCACCACCTAGAAGCCAGTCTTTACTCCTTTGAATCAAATATCAACATTGCCCCAAGTTAGACTGGAGTTTACTTCATATGTGTTTAGTTTTCTGCAGCCTCCAACCAGTGCTAGCTTTAGTGGGGAGACTCAGAAATGTTGCATCCTAAACTGTGGGAACTGACTAGGTATCCTAATTATAAGAATTTTAAGAAAACACTACATATTGATTAAAAAACTGTGTAATTGGAAATTAAATCCTATCCCATGATAACATCTTTAATAATAGGAACAACTTGATATGTTTTATCTAAACATTTTTGAAATTTAAAAATGATCTTTGTTTTAAAAAAATTATTTTGAAGGACTTAGAAATCTTATGAAAGAAAATAGATCTCTCCTTTTTAAACTCTCATTTGTGCTTTAGAGCAGTGCTGTCCAATAGAACTCTGACGTGATGGAAATGTTCTTTCTCTCTACTGTCCAGTACAGCTAGCTGTTAGTCACATATACCCATTAACTAAGCACTTGACATGTAGCTTGTGTGGGAGTTCCCTGGAGGTCCAGTGGCTAGGACTCGCTTTCACTGATGTGGACCGGGTTCAATCCCTGGTTAGGGAACTAAGATCCTGCAAGCCACGCCACACAGCCAGAAAAAAAAAAGAAAAAAAATAGCTAGTGAGATAGTGAGAATGAGGAATTTCTTAAATGTAATTAAGTTTAAACAGCCCAATATGACTAGTGGCTACCACACTGGACAATATAGCTGTATGTTTTTGCTACTCAAAGTGTGGTTCATAGACCAGAAGCATCAGTTCCCATGGGAGCTTGTTATAAATGTAGATTCTCCCTCCCCAGGCCTACTGAAACAGACTCTGCATTTTAACAAGGTTCCCAGGTGCTTTCTAAGCATATTAAAGTCAATAAAGCAAGGATCTATATGGTTATCCCCTTCAACTTATGAAAGATTTCTTGTGTATCTTCCCTTTCTCAGCCCCTCAACCTCACCCTCTTTAACTTGCTCATTCTCTTTACCTTTAAAGAGGTAGAGAAATAGGTCCTTTAAGTTAGCATCCTGTCTTACACCTTTTCAAAAAAGTAGCTTAAACCCACTGCCGGCACTTCCTCACCACTCATTCTTTCTTTTTATTTTGAAAACTTTCAAACACATCCTTATCCATCTATGCCCTAGATTCAACAATATTTTGCCACACTTGATTCATCTACCCCTTCCTTTCCTCCCTTCTGTCACTCTCTCTTTGTTGCTATACTGTTTTTCACTAGATGATTCCCAAATTTCTATCTCTAGCTTTGATCTCTACTGCCAAAATTACAGATGCCTCTGGAATTTTTTAGTTGTTCTAGGGTAGCATTATATTTGGCTTGAAACAAATTGAAATCACCTTATCTTTTCAGCCAGTGTCCCTTCTTAAATTCTTCTTTCATTCTTTCAATTATCTAGAATCAAAACCCAGCAGACATCTTCAACAAGCCCCTCCATTCCTTAGTATTCCCTATCCAACCTGTCAGAATCTTTTTTTTTTTCTTCAAAAGCTCATATCTCATCCCTTCACCATTCTCAGTTACTGCTGTAGTTCAGGCCTTTACATATCTGGATTAGCCTCACTTGCAATCTGGCTATCATCATACTTCTCCTTTGTTCAAAATTTGCTATAGCTCCTCACCACTCTGCTCTCCACCCGACTACGTTTTTTTTTTTTTTTTTTTTTTTTTTTTGCGGTATGTGGGCCTCTCACAGCTGTGGCCTCTCCCGTTGCGGAGCACAGGCTCCAGACGTGCAGGCTCAGCGGCCATGGCTCACGGGCCCAGCCGCTCCGCGGCATGTGGGATCTTCCCAGACTGGGGCACGAACCCGCGTCCCCTGCATCGGCAGGTGGACTCTCAACCACTGCGCCACCAGGGAAGCCCCACCCGACTTTTAACTTTACTTTTAACTTTACTTTTACTTTTACTTTTTTACTTTTAACTTTACCTTCCACAAGTTTTGTTGTAAAAATTAAATAAAAATTTAAATAAAATGTCTATCAAAGAACTTGGTAAAATTAACAGTGTCTTTTCCAAAACTTTATAAACTCCTTGAGGACAAGGACTAAATTGCATTCTTTTGCATGGGGGGACAATCGCCAAGGAGGACATAACAAGGAGTACTTAAATAATGGTTTACTTAGTAAAATATACCTACTTACCAGACTGGGTACCTATTTATGAGTCAGAGAAAGATATGAAGGATGAAAATGTGTATTTGTAGAGTATACCAAAAGAATAAAAATACAAAAGAGAAACCATACTTATTCCCATGATTAAGCAAATAAAGAAATACTTGAGGGGCTTCCCTGGTGGCACAGTGGTTGAGAGTCCGCCTGCCGATGCAGGGGACGCGGGTTCGTGCCCCGGTCTGGGAAGATCCCACATGCCGCGGAGCGGCTGGTCCCGTGAGCCATGGCCGCTGAGCCTGCGCGTCCGGAGCCTGTGCTCCGCAACGGGAGAGGCCACAACAGTGAGAGGCCCCCGTAACGCAAAAAAAAAAAAAAAAAAAAAAGAAATACTTGAAACAGAAAGATACATTTGGTAGCAATAATACTGAAATCATTCCAAAGATCTCAAGGATTTTAGGATACTGGCTTTTTGAAAACAAGATGAAGTGATTTTTAGCAATGGTTTTAACCTTACCAATTGTGCACACCAAGTCACTGATATAGGCATGCCTTTAAAAAAAATCAACTTAGCTAACTTTCAACTTTGAAGATCTTCCCCAATTACCCATTGTATTGTCCTCAGAGACAAAATTCAAGTGAATATCAAAGAGACAGAATCATTAGAAACACTTTGTAATATTATAGTAATTTAGTCAAACAGGTTAATAGTACCTTCTTCAAAATTAATATTTTTACACTGTCGTCCTGAGTCATCCACACGATGTTCTCTTAAAAGAAAAACATAAATATTGTATCCATGAAAGGCTTAGTATAATAGATAATAGTTTAAATTTATTACTAGCTTTCTATTTTTTCACATTCTGGTATAGTTTCTTTTACTGTCTTCTGAGTAATGAAATTATTATGATATATAACCGATAAAATTTTTAAAATACAAGTTACAATTATTATATTATCATATAAAATGAAAAAAAACTCAATTCATCCAAAAGCACACATGAGCTGCCTTAATCAGTATTTGAAGTTTTCCAATGATTTTTAACATGATTTATAAACATTTTGGACTCTTGGATAAAACACTCCAAAGAAATATAAAGTAACAAAACTTCTGTAGTTTTATAAATTTTTTTCTAATATATAAAAGATAAGAGATACACATTATGAGTAACTTTTGTATCTAAGGTTGAACCTAATCATTAATCTACTTAAAATGTTGCTTTCATGCCATTTCCCCTACTTAGAAATCTATCATTAGTAAACCAAGACCAAACCTTGAATCTTTAAAGACCTTATAATCTGTTCTTATTCATCATCTATTATTTTAGTTATCAGTACCACATGCGTTAGCTGATCAGAAAATATGAACACAACTAGACATTAAAAACCAATTAAAGACATCATAGAAATAATTCTCCAACAATGATAATGTTTATTTAATTTCACAATCTATAAGAGTAGTTTTATCATTTCTATCTAATTACCTTAATACAGCAAGAATCAGAATAATATTTAAAATTCCCAGGAAGGCGCCAAGTAAAACTGGTGCTGTGTACATGTTTATCTGCAGCTTAATGGTATCCCATGTCACGCCCTTTTCTCCAATGAGTGCAAAACAAGTCTGAAAAACTTATTAAAATAAAATGTATACAGATTAATTATTATATGGGAGGCACAGGCTAAAATAAATGTGAGAAATATTTACCAGAGAATTGGAAGTAATATATGGAATCATCCATCTGCATCAGACATCCCAACAGGGGCAAGAAAATTGGTTCTTGGTGGGGAGAGGCAAAACATTTACTCTTTTTCTGTATAAAGCACAGATATGCATACAGTACATAAAACACGTACAATATAGGTCTGTGGTATTAAAATTTCATGGGATGGAGTGATTAGGAAAGAAATTTCTAAAAAGCCTCCTTAGGGAGACAATAACATAAAAATCGGTGAGAAGCACTGATGTACAGGCATTCACAAGGGATTATACCTAACATAACTTGTCAGTATTTTCTTTTTTTAAAATACATCTCTGTATGAAATTTAAGTTATACAATTTCTTCCATAAGTAAATTATTAAAGTTTAATCAATTTCATTATAAGAAACTGTGACATTTTAACTCAATATTTTAAAATATTACTGTGTATATGGTACTTAAATTATACATATTTAATATCATTTTCAATTTGGATCTGTGGTAAAAATCAGATTGGGTAAGTACTGGTTTGCTCTCCTGATTTAGATTCTATATCTCGTTCTGCCAGGACTTTACATGTAACCTTAGGGTGAGGATTAAGTAAAATACTGCACCTAAAGCACTTAGAACAGCATCTAGCATATGGTAAGCAGTCAATAAATGTTTGTGCTTATTGATGTGGTTATTATTGGAAAAGTCATCTAATCTTTTCAGGCCTACATTTACTCATCTTTAATACAAAATGTTTTAGTGAATAATCTTTTTTTTAATTTTTATTTACTTATTTATTTATTTTTGGCTGTGTTGGGTCCTCATTGCTGCACGTGGGCTTTCTCTAGTTGAGGCGAACGCGGGCTTCTCACTGCAGTGGCTTCTCTTGTTGAGGAGCATGGGCTCCAGGAGCGCGGGTTTCAGTAGTTGTAGCACACGGGCTTAGTTGCTCTGCAGCATGTGGGATCTTCCCAGACCAGGGCTCAAACCCGTGTCCCCTGCATTGGCAGGCAGATTCTTAACCACTGCACCACCAGGAAAGCCCCGTGAATAAACTTTAAAATGCTTTTTAGATTGCCAAAATATTTACTGAGAACCTAAGCCTATACCATGTACTGTGCTAGAAACTGAGGGTAGAATGGTAAATTTAAAAAGACCCAGACTATGCCCTCATGTATATAGTAAGGCAATAGGTTCAACTGTTCTAGATTTCTGCTTATATTTTATTCCAGAACACTGAACTAAAATACTAGATTTTGGTGGATTAGGAATTAGGCTTTCTTCTGTTGAAGTGAAGTAATGGAAGTAATGGAAACTGGAGGTTGGGGTGTTAATGATGAAGTAAACTGAGTTGGATTCAAATTGATGCTATTCATAACTGCAATATTAAAAGCATGGGCCAATTATATGGCTTTTCAAAGTTATGCTAGGCATAAAAAATTCATTTCTCTACTCATTTAGCAGAAAATTAATTGGCCTTAGGGAAATATTAAATCTCATTAATATATTTTTATATTCATTAAAGTATGAAAGCCTGGAAAGAAGAAGAGACTAGTAAATCTTTTTTAAACTCTTTCATTTTCTTCAACCTTAGAAAAGTCTTAAAGGTATGGGCAGAAGGGGAAAAAACCTCCTATAACTTTCCTCAAATCCTTCAATTAAAAGAATTTTGTTTCTGATAAACAGAAAAAAAAAGCAAACTCTTGCTGAGATGTCAAGGTAAATGATTATCTGACAGAACGTATACTTTGGAATCAGACAGTGAGGTTTGAATATCATATTTCCCATTTACTATCAGGGTGAGCCTGGATAATTTACTTAGATTCTCTATGCCTTGGTGTCCTAATCTGTACAGTGGGACTAATAACATTTAATTTAGGGAACATGAGTTAACACATATAAAGAGCCTAGCCTCACTGCTAGATCAAAAAATATCAGTTTCCTTCCCTTTGCATTCAGCTATGAGGTTTTATAACTGAATTGCATCTAACATTTGAACCTCAAAAGTTTTCCCAATTCAAATCCAAGTAATGATAAGTGAACAACACTTACCTGGACCTAGAATAAAACCTAATGCTTGACATGCACTTGTGTTTGCCATGGAACTTGTTCTTTCCTGAAGAGAGGTAGCACCAGCAATATATGATCTAATAACAGCTACATTTCCTAAGAAAAGACACAATAATGCAAAGTAAAAGAAAATATTCTCCAGTTTATAAAAATTCAACTTAATTTGGCTCTATACAGAAGAAGAAATATTAACCTACAACATAGTTACTGCTTCCTCTTTATGATTATACAAGGTATGTATAGTGAACAAATGTATCAATTAATGGAAAATATTGCTTTTACTAATATGAAAACACAGTTAAAGATGTGAATGAATGAAAAAATGGCATACAGGAAAGAAACTTTTTTTCATCATTAAATACCGAGAAAGCATTGAGTGAATGGAGTACTACTAATTGCTACACTGTTTTAAAAGAAATATGCTACCCTCTCTGCATGTTTATAAAAACAAATCCTAAAAATTTGAGTCAAAAAAATTTGCTGAGCTTTTATGTTGAAGAGACTCTGCTAGGGGCTAGAGAATATTTTCAAAAGTCATAGATTGTCTCTAATTACACTAAGTTTACTAGCTAGTTGGTGATAAGGGATGAAAACAGTGCAAAACAATATATAAGCAAATGCCAGAGACATGTTGGAGAAACAGTAGTGTAGCCTAAGAAAGCTTCATGGAAGAGGTGGAACTTGAACTGAATCTTGAAGGATGAAGAATCATGGGAACAGAAGAGAGAAACTATAGGTAATGGGAACATCATAAGCAAAGGCAAAATGATAGGAAAAATATTTGCAATGAGACATCTGTATGCTGACTGTCGTATAGGAGATTGAGAAGAGGTGACCCTAGATGAGAGAAGGCCATAAATGTCAGGATGAATGTGAGTCCAACACAACCAAAAATATACATCCATGCATATTACCTGCTCCAAATCCCACCAATCCACGAGCAACCAACATGTAGTATTTATTATGAGAAGCTGGAACCTGGACATATGCATACAGGCAGTTGGCTGCCACCGAAATGAAAATGGAAACAGTAAGAGGTTCTTTTCTTGGTCGATAGTTAGACCACAAACCAAATATAGGTGAAGCTACCATTTGGCCAAGGCTAAAAGAAGCAATAACCCAGCCCAAAAAACTTGCATCGGCAGTCTGATCAATCTGCGGAAAAAAAGTACAATGCTTTAAGAATTGTTATCCAAGAAAAGTAAAGTTAAAAATCTAAATACATTTTTTCTGACCGTGTAACATTTCTTATTCAAAAAATAAAAACAATAATGCTAACACATAAGTTTTATAACACCATTACTTACAGTAAGGAATTCAAACTTCTGACATTACAATTAAATGTGTTAACAATTCACTATACACAAGGAAAAATGTTTAGGAAACTTCATCTTTTAGAACAATTATAGAAATTCTGCCATAAAAATCTTGTTAAAAAAATCACATTATATACCTAACAATAACATCATAAAAATAATATGCCATTCTTTAATTCTTGTAAAGTAAATACAATTATTTACCTTATGCTACTCTATAAACTAAACAACCATTAGCACTGTGAATCTATTTTTTTAACTGGGCACAATAATCAAATACTTAAAGACAATAATAAAATTTCTCTCATTAAACCTACTACTAATTCTTCCTTTCAGCATAGACAATCCAGGATTCTACCAAAGAGGATTTATATATCATTAATACTGAGGTTAAAACCAAATGATTACAACTCAGAAAATACTTTCAGAAAACAGAAAATTTTAGCTTACAAAAGGGACTATGGAATAAATCAACAGATTGGGTTTTTTAAAATATGGTAGGTTATATAATAATTTGGAAAAATAAGAGTCATTAAATTTTAGGACATAAGTTTAAACATATATAGGTTAAGTGGTAGAACAACTTAATAAGGAAAACCATGGCCTTTTCTTTTCCAAAGATATTTTTAAAAAGCTTAAAATGAAGATATTTAGGTACATTTCTGTTCGTGTGGGATGAGAAATAAGAGTGAATAAGTATAATGACTTCATGTCATATAAATTTAAAAATTAATTTAAAAAAAGCAATGAAAACAATTTTAATATTAAATGTCTAGTGGTTTGAAAGCAAGAGGAAAAAAGTGTCTTCTCAGGATATCAATTGATCATAATAGTCAAGTGTCCGTTTCATTGACAGAAGTGAGCTGACTCTTGAAGACGGCTCTAACAATTTTAACAACATTTGCTATTTTTATTGGATACTATTCTTTACAATGACTGGAAAACTGGAATCTGCTAGAATTCTGCTAGAATTGTAACAGGAAAGTAAAATGGTTTGGAAGATACAGGTTCTATACTACAACAGAAGGTATCAGTTCAGTAATTGAACTGTTATCTGTGCTCCTGTGTGTTTCTCTCTCTCTTATAGTAATAACAGCATGTTGTTTCCAATCCTCTGGCCACCTCTAATGATCTCTATCATATTGTTTTCAGGATAAAGTCTAAACTACTTATTATGTAAAACTAGCTCACAAGCTGGTCACTGTCTCTCCTCTCGAACTTCATCTCTCTGCATGCTCCCTCCCCCCAGTTCTAACTTCCAGCCACACAGAACTTTTTGAAGTTTCCAAATTGAGTCAAGCTCTTTGCTTCCAGGCCTTTGCACAGGATCCTCTACTGCCCCTTCCATCAGGAATGCCTTTCCAAACTCCTACTCCGTGGCCCAGACTGCCCCTTCTGGTGACCAGTTTCTGTAGGCCTTCCAAACTCAGCTCAGATGTAACTGCTTTTGGGAAATCTTCCAGGATCTCTTTAGTCTGGATCAGCAACATCTCCCTAACCCCCATGTCTGTCTGTCTGTGTCAGTCTGTGTGTATGTCTCTCTCTCCCCCAGCCCCCACTCCTTCTGTCTCTCTCTGCCTCTCTCCCTCTCCCTCTGGCTCTCTCTCCCCTGTGAACACGTACACACACTCACACATCATGCTCTTAGGCTTTTACCCACTCATATTGTATGGTAATAATCTGTAAACTTGAAGTCCACAGTGCGTAGTACTGAATTTCAAAATATTCTTCTCTAAACATGTTAATAATATTGACAAAGTCAAAGTTCTAGAACTCTTAATGCTTCGCTATGGGAGCTGAGATGTGTTCCAAGCCTCCTCAACTATTTACTTATAGATTATTGCATATTCATCCAATTAACAGTCACTAAGGCCTTCTCTGCGACAAAACCTGTGTGAGGCAATATGAACACAAATTGAATAAACACAGTTCTTGCCATCAAGGAGTTTCCAAACCAGGTTCTACTTATCTGATTCTGAAAAATCCTACATTTTTGAGTAGCTGAGGAAAAACACCAGCATGCTTTAATTCTTTATGGGGGTAACTTCACAGAGTTGTTATGAGAATTATTTAAGTCAAGACATGTATAGTGCCTAGGGTCATGTCTGCCTATAGTATGCACTACATGAATGTTACCTATACATAAAAAATTAGTATTTCTTGGTATTTTGTTTTTACTGATATGTCGGTTTTATTATTATATTTTATTGTAACATGCATGAGTAGTCCCACTATGTCCCTGGGCCTATAGATAACCTATCATTCCAATTTAAAATCTGAGTTTAAGAATATGAGTTTTGGGCTTCCCTGGTGGCGCAGTGGTTGAGAGTCCGCCTGCCGATGCAGGGGACATGGGTTCGTGCCCCGGTCCGGGAAGATCCCACATGCCGCAGAGCAGCTGGGCCCGTGAGCCATGGCCACTGAGCCTGGTGTCCGGAGCCTGTGCTCCGCAATGGGAGAGGCCACAACAGTGAGAGGCCCGCGTACAGCAAAAAAAAAAAAAAAAAAAAAGAATATGAGTTTTCCTGGAAATCAATCACAACTCTGGGCAACACAGGCTATGGAATCACTGGGCTGATAGCTGTCTATCAGCCAGGGCCAGAAGCACAAATCAGAGATTCACAGCAGTGCCAAATTCCTTTCAGACAGATAACTTACTGTTTGGGGGTTTTAGAGGGGTGGTTTTGGCCTAGCTTTTTATCTTTCTCACAGATGACTTTTAAGCTAAGTAATATTTGGTAACATATTATCCTAAAAGAGATAGTAGTCTTAAATTAAAAATGAAAATTTTGATAAATAGCAATGACCTACTGTATAGCACAGGGAACTATATTCAGTAGCTTATAAAAACCTATAATGGAAATGAATCAGAAAAAGAATGTGTATATGTGTGTGTGTGTGTGTGTGTGTGTGTGTGTATAACTGAATCACTTTGCTTTACACCTGAAACATTGTAAATCAACTATACTTCAATAAAATAAATAAACAAATAACATTTTTAAAAAAGAATGAAAAATCTTAAGACAGTAGGTAACATAGCACTGTAGAGTCAGATTTTGGTTTCAGATAGGCTTGATTCTACCATTTTCTAGCTGTGTGATCTTGGGCAAGCTACCTAACTTCTCTAGTCTGAGTTTCTTTATCTGTTAAACAGGAGTGATAATGACCATCTCACAGAGTTGTTATAAAGATCAAAAGATGATTTAGATGAAAGATTTAGTATTGTGCCTGGCACACAATGAGCTATCAATATTATTATGAAATAACTTGAGAAAATTAACTCACAAGGTTTTTGGTGAAAATGTTATGCTTGTCTTGCCGAAGAACTAGGGATGTTCATGTGCTCTCAATAAATTTACCTTTGAAGAGATTACAAATATCTGGAGAAAGGAGTGTACCTTTTCAAAATTCAACTTACTATGCTGAGTAGACCCAATTTTGTAAATACCTTTCTTTTGAGAATTTTGAGGTTAAACAAACTAGATACAGGGACCATAGAAATCAAGAGTTTTGATACATGGAAATACATATTTTAGCACAGAAGATATTGCTCCAGAATTGTTAAATATTCTGTTCCAATTCTAATAATTCTGCCAGTATGGAAAGAATTTTTAGTGTCATGAGTAATGATTTCATGTAAAATAAGTTTTTAATTAGTTTAAATTAATTTTCAAAATGGCAGTGAAAATGTGGCATTAAATCACTAAAAAGTAAAATGTGTATTTTTTTCCTATATTTCTTTTAAAAGATAGCATAAGAAAATAGTATTTTTAAGTTAAAAATTATAAAACCTAAAAATCTAAAATGAAATATAAGATGTCAATAAATTTCTTATATAATAGGTATAATTTTTAAACCCTAAATATTCATCAAATGTGTCTACTATTTTTATTGAAGCCATCCAACCATTCTAACAATCTTGTAGAGAAGTTAGGTAAACTCTCTGTAACATGCTGTTACAACACTCAATGATAAGTATTAATGATAAAGGGATATGGAAGCACATAGGAAAACCTTCTAATGCCAACTGGGGTGAGGGACAGTACGAAAAGGCTTTTCAGAGGAGGTGACGTTGGAGCAAAGCCTTGAAGAATTAATAAAAAATAGTGGAGAAGAAGGGAGGAAGGGAATGGCAGAGGAAAGGAGAGATGGAGGGAAGGAAAACACTCCAGAAAAAAAAAGGAGGAAAAAATGTAAAGATCTGAGGACCTTAGGTTCATCAAAGTACATGATATAATAAATTACTGGCTATAGATCTAATATTGGCCAAGGCTCAGGATCTAGGCTGAAACACACACACACACACACACACACACACACACACACTCTCTCTCTCTCTCTCTCTCTCTCTCTCTCTCTCTCTCTCTCCTCTGGAGAAAACCAAAATATAAGGGGCAAGTTGATAAAGAAAAATACACAAAATAATTTAAGAATAAAGAGTTAAGAGTAATGTCATGGAAGCTAAGAAACAGTTTCAAGAAGCAAAGAGAGGACAACAATGTCAAACACTACCCCAATGTCACCTAAAGTAAGGACTGAAAAGTATCTACTATTTGGTGAGCGATTAAGTCATTGGAGACCTCATCAAGAGCAGTTGTAGGGTAGCAGAGGAGTTAATCAGATTGTAGCAGGATAAGGAGTGAAGAAGAGTTAGGAAGCACAGAGGAACTCCTTCAAGAACCTTAACTGAAATATTATTATAGATTAATTATGTCTTCAACTTAAATACTGATTTTTAATAAATTCATTACTGGAATTTTCAGATAGAACTGACAGTTATATGTCAAATATATTTTTTAAAAAGGTAGAATTGACAGGACTTGATCATCAACTGATGATCAACTGATGTCAGAGTACCCACCAAACTTGCATCTTCTTGTCACTCCCTCCTTCCCATGTAGTAACCACAGCATCAAAATACATATATTGTCTATTCTTTTCACACTGTCACCTGACATCCCAAATTAATTCTATCAGAAAGCATCAAGTTATTCGATAGCAATATCACTTACACATTATAGGAATTCAGACTATGTCTAGCTTAGTTTCCTTTTTATTTGGGAAGGGGTGTGGATGGGATGGGAAAGTGGCTAATAAGTAGGTGACCATACATCTACATTTGCCTGCAATTGTCTGGATATAATCCTATTTTCCTGCTAAAGCACTCTTTTCACTTCAAGAGTGCTCTGGTTTGCACAATAAAGCATACAGTTACCTTACTTATAAGCCTCTTTTGAAGAATTATTATCTCAAGTTATTTTAATAAAGATTAACTCAGAATACCAAAGAGAGTCTCTAGAAAACTCTTAACTACATAAGAGTTATTACTACTACAGCTACATAAGAGATGAATAAAGTGCACAAACCTTTTGGAGATATGGCCATATTGACATTATCACAATAGAAAATCCTGTGAAGAGACAAATTCTGTTATTTATGCTTATAATAATTTCATCACTATAGATACAAATTTTTGAACTATAGCATGGATTTTAAAACATCATTCTGAATTTACAAACTTATGACCACAAACATCTAATTTATTAAGCAATGGGGTTTTATTTATCAAAAGGAAAATAAATATTAAAGGCTAGAAAACATATATATAATGACAGTCCCTCACCACAATTAACATAATAAAAGCAGAGGACCTATTTCTCCTTATTCACGTGTCTTTACTGTAAATGAAAATTACTGGAACTTCCTTGGTGGCAGAGTGGTTAAGAATTTGCCTGCCAATGCAGGGGACATGGGTTCGAGTCCTGATCTGGAAGGATCCCACATGCCGTGGAGCAACTAAGCCCATGCGCCACAACTACTGAGCCTGCGTTCTAGAGCCCACAAGCCACAACTACTGAGCCCGCATGCCACAACTACTTAAGCCGTGCACCTAGAGCCCGTGCTCTGCAGCAAGAGAAGCCACCGCAATGAGAAGCCCGCGCACTGCAACGAAGAGTAGCCCCTGCTCACCACAACTAGAGAAAGCCCATGCACAGCAATGAAGAACCAATGCAGCCAAAAATAAATAAATTTATTTATTTTTTTATTTTTTATTTATTTATTTATTTTTTTTTGCGGTATGCGGGCCTCTCACTGCTGTGGCCTCTCCCGTTGCGGAGCACAGGCTCCGGACGCGCAGGCTCAGCGGCCATGGCTCACGGGCCCAGCCGCTCCGCGGCACATGGGATCCTCCCAGACCGGGGTACGAACCCGTATCCCCTGCATCGGCAGGCGGACTCCCAACCACTGCGCCACCAGGGAGGCCCTAAATTTATTTTTTTTAAAAAAGAAAAGAAAATTACTGACAGCTTTGTTAAGTTTTTATAGCAGAAATGAATGGAGATAAGGCTACTTTGTTATAGACGAATTGCTAGACTTCTAATCTGTGTTGTTTGGGAGAGATAATTCACTGCAGGGAGGACTAAGAAGAAGGAAAATGATCTTTAAAGGGGGCAGTGGCTATAAAGAACCAGAATTTCTCAAGATGGGCATACCTTAAAAGAAAATTATCTCTGCTAGCTTTTATTGCTTGAGAACTGTAATGATAAACTCCAATTTTTTTGTCAATTTTAAATATTAGGCACATCCAATCACAATTCTATCAAGGCTGTTTTAAAAAAAAAACAGCTCTATTAAGATATAATTCACAATGAATTCACCCATTTAAAGTGTACAATTCAATGGCTCTTAGTGTGCCAGATATGTGCAACCATGACTACAGTCAATTTTACAATATTTTAGTCACCTCAAAAAGAAACCCTGGACCCTTTAGCTATACTCTTCTATCCTCTATCATTTCCCCAAAAGCCCTAAGCAACCACTAATCTACTTTCTGTCTCTATAGATTTTCCTATTTTGGACTTTCACATGAATAGAACCACACAATATGTGGTCTTTTGTGTCTGGCTTCTTTCTTTGCATAATGCTTTCAAGGTTCATCTATGTTGTAGCAGTATCAGTACTACATTCCTTTTTAAAAGTCTGTTTTAAAAAATAATTTAATTATTAGTTTCATCTTAGTGTATTTTGAATTAACACATTGACTTGATGAAAAGAATCAACTAATGTTTGAAAATAAGACTACTATCTCACAATCAAGTAACTTGTAAACAGGTAAAATGTTTCACATGCCAATTAAAATCTAAAGTTAAAAAACTTATTTCTGTTAAATTTGAAATTATTACTTATATTTTAGATAAATGAGTACAAAAATTAGAAGTGCTTTAAATAAAAAAACAATCTGGGGCTTCCCTGGTGGTGCAGTGGTTGAGAGTCTGCCTGCCGATGCAGGGGACACGGGTTCGTGCACCGGTCGGTCCGGGAAGATCCCACAAACCATGGAGCGGCTGGGCCTGTGAGCCATGGCCGCTGAGCCTGTGCATCCGGAGCCTGTGCTCCGCACCGGGAGAAGCCACAACAGTGAGAGGCCCGCGTACCGCTAAAAAAAAAAAAAAAAAAAAAAAAATCTGTTGCAGAGATTGTTACCTAAACAACATTCATTTGCCCCCTTCCTCCTCTCTGATAGAATCCTGGTTGTATTGAGGTATACATCATACATCATTCCTCCACAAAGCCACAGGCTTTAGAGGACACTGTGTCCACCCCAAAATCCAGAGGTTAGATCCTGATTAGATCTCACTATCCCAGCTGATGATGGGTTTAGAAATTAACAGGTAACCCAATTCTGACCAGTGAAAAATAAGGGGAGGTCTACTTTGGGACCTCCAAGAAAGGACTCCTCATATCTTTGGAGGTTTAAAAAATAAGTCCCTTTCAATCAATAAAAATTACTGTGGAGGATGTGACACGTGGAACTGCTGCTGCATCCCTCCTATAGCCTAAGAATGATGGCAATATGCAGAAGAGAGCAAAACCAAAAAACTTATTCAGAAGCAGAGCCAGTGAACTTCACCTGGAGTTGTCCCACTATGGATATCTTATAAGAAAATACAAATTACTGTTCAAGCCAATCTGAATCAACATTTTTTCCTGATATTTGTGGAAAGCATAATAATAGATATACAATCCAAAAAACTTTATTTTGTACTTTTCTTTAGTTTTAGCTTTATTTAAAATCTATTTTTACTCAATGTTGAATCATAAAGAAGACTGGCAAGAGAGAGAGAATAAGAGGGTGACCTGGGATAAATGGAAAGGATATGGAAAACAACTTAGTCAAATGACCTTCACTAAATCCATCTCAGGGAAAGAAACCATTTGTAAAATTATTGCCTATGGACTTAGAGTCCATGCTTGGAAAAAAAATTGATTCCCTAAAACATTCCTTTATAAACTATCACAGTATTGAGAATTCCTATATATTTTCATTCCTTACCATTTTTAACATAATTACAGTTCTTAATATTAAATTTTTTTCCTCATAAAGGTTAACTTTTTCAGTAAATATGTTTTCAGAAATAATGTTAATAGGTTAAAATAATCAAGCTATACAGATCAATATTCTTGGACTTTACTATTGGTATGTGTCAATATAAAAGTTAAATGAGGTTCACAGGCAACAAAAGTAAAAAGCAAATACATTAAACTACATCAAAATTTAAAACTTCTGTGATTCAAAGGGCACAATCAGCAGAGTGAAAAAAAGAGTCACGGAATGGTTGAAAATATTTGCAAATCATATATCTGATCAGGGATTAATATTCAGAATATATAAAGAACTCCTACAACTCAACAACATAAAACCTTATTTAAAAAATGGGCAAAGGACTTGAACAGACATTTCTCCAAAGAAGATATACAGATAGTCAATATGCACGTGAAAAGATGCCTAACGTGAGTAATCATCAAGGAGATACAAATCAAAGCCACAATAAGCTACTACTCCATTAGAATGACTAATGTCAAATAAACATAAAATAAGAGTTGGTGAGGATGTGGAAAAATCTGAACCCTGACTGTTGATTGGAATGTAAAATGCAGCAGCAGCTATGGAAAAAAGTATAGCAGTTCCTCAAAAAGTTAAAAATAGAATTATCATATGATATAGCAATTCCACTTCTGGATATATACCCAGAAGAACTGAAAGCAGGATGTGAAAGAGGTATTTGCACACCCATGTTCACAGCAGCTATTTGTAAGAAACAAAATATGGAATCAACCCAAATGTTCATCAACAGATAAATGGATAAACAAAATGTGGTATATACTGAAGGGGATCAGAACATGCTACCCCAAAATTTGGCATATTGATTATTTTGAGCTGAAGGCAACTAACAAACAGCAGACACAGAAGGGCTTTCTGTCTTCCCCCTTTCTGCCTAAAAACTGGGCATAAATTTCCCCTGAGAAATGTGCTCCTCCAGTACCAGGAAGAAGAAAACATTCTTATAACTACAGATGGAGCATCAATGCTGAGATGAGTCTGCACAAACAAACCTTACTCAAATAACCCTCATCCTCCATTAGTTACCCCATGTATTTCCTAGTCACTTTCCCACAATTTACCATCCCTAGAAAGCCAGCCCCTTTTCTTTGTCTAGTCACCTCTCCATAATTAGAGACCCTTGTTAAAATAGTATATAAGTCCCTGAGTCTAACCCTTTCTTTGGGGTTTTCACTTTTCTATGAAGCCCCATATCTCACATGAAAATATTAACATCAAATAAATGTTTATGCTTTTCTCCTGTTGATCTGCCTTTTGTCAGTTTAATTTGCAGGCCCCAAATTAAAAACCTTTCCTTTACTTTCTTAGCTATAAAACCTAACAAAGTAAAGGAAAAGTTTTCCCTCTCCTAGAATTTATACAGCAGACTATTGTTCAGCCTTAAAAAGGAAGGAAATTCTGACACATGCTACAACATGGATGAACCTTGAGGACATTACGCTAAATGAAATAAACTAATCACAAAATTAAAAATACTGTATGATTTCATTTATATGAACTATCTAGAGTAGTCAAGTTCATAGAAACAGAAAGCAAAATGATGGTCAATGGTGGCTGAGGGAAGGGGAGATGAGTTGTTGTTTAATGGGTATAGAGTTTCAATTTTGCAAGATAAAAAAGTTCTGGAGATTGGTTATACAACCATGTAGAGATATTTAACACCTCTGATCTTAGAAATGGTTAAGATGGTACATTTTATGTTATGTGGTTTTTACCATAATAAAAAATAATTTTAATTAAATGACATTAAAATATTTTTTATCTAAAGTTTAAAAATTATGTATAATTTCTAATACTTACCTACACTGCTAAGAAACATAGTAAGATACAGAATCCTAATAGATCTCCATCGGCTCTTATAATGCTCCTCAGTTTCTATAATATCCCATTCTCTAGGTATAAAGAAGAAAAAAGTAGTATAAAGTTATCTCAGTACATGCAAATCTTTCTGTGGCACAATTTTATTTTCTCTCTCCTAAAGTCATGAAAATTATATGATAGAGGTATAATTTACTAATATTGGTTTTTACTATACTAATTCATCTATAAATAATTATTATATCTTTTAATTTCCATGGATTATATTTATGGATCACTGTGCATAGAAACTTGGGAGACATGAGGCAGCTTAAAAAGGCAAAACATTTTGTGAACCAATTATTTTGCTATTGTTGGCATGCTATAAACTTATGAATCAAGCATGTTTAAATTTGCTAAACTGACAAAATGAATAAAGCACATCAAAATAAATAAAATAAAATAGCTACAACCATTAGATCTCCTACAGGTGGGATATACAACTAGTAACTATTAAATGATAATAACTGTCATCATTATGACATGCTCTACTTGATGACAGCAAATTAACTTTGCTGTAGGAAGCTATTTTAGTTGGGTACTTTCAGCAAAATTAATATAAAGGTGACACCAGGAAGGTTTGATGTGACCTAAGACATTCATAACTCTGGGACTTCCTGAAACATTTGTCTTTGCTCCAACACAGGTTACCAGACAAGCTCTGTTAGTGGACCAAAGAGAGACCAAGGCCCCTCCAGACTGGGCTGACCTTTCATTATCACCCTTGACCTGGATTAAGGGCAAGTATGTTAACCACGTAGCCTACCTCTGTCAGGTGATAACATTAGCATGTGTACCCATTACATTTTCACATATGCACACAAAAAGAGTTAACAAATTTACCGTAATATAAGCATTATGTTTTCAAATAATTAAAACAAGCACAACAGACAAAATGCCATCTTATGTTCCAACATTATTTTCTAAAATAGACTTAGAACTGTTAGTCTTCAAAAAAGAAACTATGTTTTTTTTAAATGTGACGTGACTGGGAATGTTAGAGAGGGAATGAAGAAAAGAAATAACATTTATTAGATCTATTATGTGCCAGATATATCAGTTCCTGGTATAATATATATGAAGTGCTTAACACTGTATACGCTGTTCCACAAAAATAGACTGTAATGTCGCATACCTGAAAAATAGCAGAACCCCAGATGCTCGTATTTGCAAATCAATATATTGAAATTTGGAATACATAATGCAGATACAGGAAGTCCCCTACACACGAACCTTCAAGTTGCAAACTTTCAAAGATGCGAACATGCGTTCGCATGTCCAAACACATAAGTTAGTTCACATGTCTGGCAAACAGTGTCACATGTGTGCATCCTCTAAAAGTGGTTGTGCTTTTGTGTACTTTACTGTACAGTACTGTATAGAGTACAGTAGTACAGTATCTTTATTTCAAGCCCAGGATGTCCGGAAGCAAGTGTAAAATCAGCGGTGATGTGTCTGGTACCGCTAAGAAGTGTCAAGTGATAACGATAGGAACAGAAGTGAAAATAATTGAGAGAGTGGAGCAAGGCAAAAAGATGGTTGACGTCGCTCATTCTTATAACATGAATCGTTCAACCATCAGCACGATTCTAAGAACATGGACGAGATCATGGAATACATGAAGTCTGATGTGCCAATGATGTCGACAATAATATCAAAGAAGTGTGGAAAAATGATGGAGATGGAGAAAGTTCTCAGGGTGTAGATGCAGGATCAGTATCAGTGTTGAGTCCCACTCAGCTTAATGCTGATTCAAGTGGAAGCCAAAAGACTTTATGAAGACTTGAAGAAGAAACACGGTGAAGAATCAAAGGGCGCATCTTTTAATGCCAGCCATGGCTGGTTTCATCAGTTCAATGCTACAGCCAACCTTCACAATGTAAAAGTAAGTGGCGAGGCAGCGAGTGCAGATACAGTAGCTGCCTGGGAATTTCCTGAAACGCTTTGAGAAACTATTGATGAAGGCACGTACTCAGCCAAGCAGGTTCTTATTGTGGATGAGACAGGACTGTACTGGAAGAGGATGCCAGACCAAAGTTACATCAGTAAGGAGGAAAATTCAATGGCAGGCTATAGAGCAATAAAGGATAAGCTAACTCTGTTGTCTGGTGGCAATGCTTCCGGCGATATGAAGCTGAAGCCTCTCTTAGTTTGTCATTCAGAGGACCCAAGAGCCCTTAAAAATATAGCCAAGGGCTCTCTTCCTGTTGTGTGGAAGAGTAACCCCAAAGCCTGGGTTACACAGGCCATTTTCCAGGATTGGTTTTTCCACCACTTTATCCCGGAGGTAGAGAAATATTGCTTGGAGAAGGACGTCCCATTCAATGTTCTTTTGCTGCTCGATAATGCTCCAGACCACCCCCCATTCATGAACGACTTTCATCCCAACATCAAAGTAGCACATCTGCCACCAAGTACTATGTCCCACATCCAACTTATGGACCAGGGAGTTACAGCCACTTTCAAGAAATATTATTCACGTTACACTTTTAGTCAGGCAGTAAAGGCGACTGACGAATCAGGAACAACCTTGCGACAGTTTTGGAAGGACTATAACATCTACAAGGCGTGAGGTTACGGCCGTCACCATGAATGGGGTTTGGAAGAAACTTTGCCTGCAGTTTGTTCATGATTTTCATGGATTTGAGAAGTTGGATGAGGAATCCAAAGAGGTCTTCAGCAACTTAGTGACCCTCAGCGAGAAGCCGGAGCTAGATCTGCAAGAGGATGACTTCATTGAACTCCTTGCTGTGCAACACAAGGAGCTTACTAAGGAAGACCTGATGAAACTGGAGACCCAGAGAAAGGACGAAGAGAGACAAGAGGAAGGAGAAGTAACTGAAGAACCGAAGAGATTCACGTAGCAGGAAATGGCAAGGGGATTCTCTTTATTTGAGGAGGCACTGTTAGTTTGTGAGGCACAGGACCTGAATGTAGAACATTATATGAAGGTTGCAGCAGCCATTCAGAATGCAATCCAGTGCTACCGTGTCATCCATGACGAGAAAAAAAAGAGCTACTACCCAAACATCATTGGATCGTTTTTTTCAAGGGGGTAGATAGAATTGAATCCAGCAAGGAACCAGAACCTGTGCCATCAATATCACGTGTGAGTGAAATTGCAGCTTGCCCTCCGTCTCCTATTGCTAACGATCCTTCAGCTCTACCATCTCCCACCTCCTCTCCCTCCTCCAGTCAGTAACTCTTCTTGCCTGTTCACTCAGTGCCAGCCCCTGTATGCCAGCTGTTGTACTCTACTACTGTACTTTTCAAGGTACTGCACTGTAAGATTAAAGTGTTTTCTTTATTTTTTGTGTTTGTTTTTTTAATGTATTATTTGTGTGAAAAGTATTATAAACCCATTACAGTATAGTACTACATAGCCAATTGTGTTATTGGGTACCTAGGGACTTACGAATGCGCTCTCAGAATGGAACTTGTTCGTATGTAGGGCACTTGCTATTACTACATATCAGCAAAAGGTATACACCATTCAATCCCACAGCACTGAATTCTGGTATCACTTTAAAGTACTGGGTTACTATTATAGTTTTAATGAACTCATTCTTATTTTCTGGAGATCAGAAATCTAACTGATAATCACGAATAAGAACTATCACTAAAATAAGCCTGAACATTTTCAAATAACCAATTTGCTCATATCTTATCTAAGTTATGGAACTAAGAGAAGTAAATAATCCGATTCTGAAAAAAAATGTAATAATATTGTTTGAGTGACTTTGACTTGAAGGTCAGTCAAAAATCTTTCTTCTTTTAATGACAGCTATTAAATATTGAAGGGATGATAGAAAACCACCATTTACCTTCCATGTAATAATGGATGAAAGCAAAGATCATCAGTGAATCCTAAAATAACTGGTTGGAAGGTCAAAAGTACTCAAAGTATCACTCTTTTGTTGATCCACTAATCAGAAAATGGAAAATGAGCCTTTATAATTGAGAGATATAACAGTCATCCTCTTAACCAAGTAGTCAAACGTGGCATCCCCGACAGTGGGATGGCCTGGCATCCAATGCCTCCTGACAGAATACACTGGGATGTTCTCAACATAAGCCATGGGATTTTCTTGCCAGAAATGTTTGACCAGGATCTACCCAGAAATGGTCCACAAATTCAGAACATGAGATGTTCCAAAGAAAACAGAAAACTAATCTAGATTTATCAGAGGATTCAATGTTAGTAAGAACAAAAGAGAAGGTCAGGGGACAGTTTTAGGTTGGAGGAGTCTAAAAAGACATAAGGATCAATGCTTGAACATTAATCAGGTCCTGTTTAAAAAAGAATAGCTGTAGAGGGCTCCCCTGGTGGCGCAATGGTTGAGAGTCCGCCTGCCGATGCAGGGGACATGGGTTCATGCCCCGGTCCGGGAAGATCCCACATGCCACGGAGCGGCTGGGCCCGTGAGCCATGGCCGCTGAGCCTGCGCGTCTGGAGCCTGTGCTCCACAACGGGAGAGGCCACAACAGTGAGAGGCCCGCATACCAGAAAAAAAAAAAAAAGAATAGCTGTAGAGTACATTTTTGGAACAACTGGAAAAATATGAGTATAGACTGTATAGTACATGATATTTTGAATTAGTAGTGTCTTTCTAGCTGTGGTAACAGTGACATAGCTGTGTAAAAGAATGTCTATGTTTTGGGGAGATGTAGGCTGCAGACTCAAATATTTAGGATAAAGTGCCATAATGTCTGCAACCTACTTTTGGGTAGTCTGGCAAAAGAGGGGTGGTTGTGTGTGTGTATGTGTGTGTGTGTGTGTGTAGAAAGATTTGAGCAGTGTGGAAAAGGCTAACAATGACAGGGTAATCAGGTATTTATTGAACTGTTTTTTCAATTTTTGTACGGATTTAAAATGTTTCAAAATAAAAATTTTACTTTTCCTTCTTTTTTTAAAATAAATTTATCTATTTATGTATTTATTTATTTTTGGCTGTGTTGGGTCTTCGTTGCTGTGTGCGGGCTTTCTCTAGTTGCGGTGGGGGGGGCTACTCTTTGTTGCGGTGCGCAGGCTTCTCATTGTCGTGGCTTCTCTCGTTGCGGAGCACGGGCTCTAGGTGCACAGGCTTCAGTAGTTGTGGCACATGGGCTCAGTAGTTGTGATTTGCGGGCTCTAGAGCTCAGGCTCAGTAGTTGTGGCACACAGGCTTAGTTGCTACACGGCATGTGGGATCTTCCCAGGCCAGGGATCGAACTTGTGTCCCCTGCATTGGCAGGTGGATTCTTAACCACTGCACCACTAGGGAAGCCTACTTTTCTTTCTTTTTAATTCAAAAAGTATAACTGGGACTTCCCTGGTGGTGCAGTGGTTAAGAATCTGCCTGCCAATGAAGGGGACACAGGTTCGATCCCTGGCCGGGGAAGATCCCACATGCCATGGAGCAACTAAGCCCGTGTGCCACAACTACTGAGCCTGCATGCTGCAACTACTGAAGCCCACGTGCCTAGAGCCCATGCTCTGCAACAAGAGAAGCCACTGCAATAAGAAGCCTGCACACTGCAATGAAGAGTAGCCCATGCTCTCCACAACTAGAGAAAGCCCATGCGCAGCAATGAAGATCCAATGCAGCCAAAAAATAAATAAAAAATTTTTTTAAAAAGTATAACTTTGGTGAAGAAATGCATCTTTCTTCCTTGTTGGAGATAGTAGGAACATAGGAGAATATAACTGTCCTTCAATCAAGTTACCATTTTTATTACATTCCAACGTGATTTGTTTAATATTTTGATTCCTTTATATTATCATTGCTGTATTCTGGTATTAGTTCTCCATTTGAGATTCTCCTTCAAGTAAAGTTGCAATGCTAAAGGGTTTTGTCCTGTCCAAAATTTTCATTACAAACTATACCTCAAATGATAGCATGGGGCTTCCCTGGTGTCACAGTGGTTGAGAATCTGCCTGCTAATGCAGGGGACAAGGGTTCGAGCCCTGGTCTGGGAAGATCCCACATGCCGTGGAACAACTAGGCCCGTGAGCCACAACTACTGAGCCTGCGTGTCTAGAGCCTGTGCTCCACAACAAGAGAGGCCGCGATAGTGAGAGGCCCGCGCACCGCGATGAAGAGTGGCCCCCGTTTGCCACAACTAGAGAAAGCCCTCACACAGAAACGAAGACCCAACACAGCCAAAAATAAAATAAATAAATAAAATGATAGCATGTTTATCAAAGTGGCGACTCAAAAACTATGAGGAATACACATGGATTTACTGAGGGGAAAAATAAAATTGTACTTTTACCAGAGAGAGCATCTGTGAAATACTGAACAGCAAAAAAGAACACATATTGAAAGAGGATAAGAGAAAGCAGTGTGTGGTCACTGACAAAATAGTGTAACGGTGTAAAAGTTATGGAAATTAAAAGACAAATAAATTGAGAATGTTCTATAAAAGTATCTTGTATACAATCATAAGTTCTAGTAATATTTGTTTTACAGAGACTAGGCTAACGTTGCAAAGAAAAATTTTAAGCACCTATAATACTTTAGGATATTCTAAGAGAGGGATCAGCAAACTACAGTCTAATAGGCCAAATCTGGCCTACCACCTGTTTTTGTGTAGCCCATGAGATAAGAATGGTTTTTACAGATGAATATTTGTGATCAATTTCATGACAGAAAACATTAACTTTGAGCTCCAATTAAACAAAATGCCAACTTCCCCCACAGCAAGAATTCTATTCCTCTCATCATTAGTCTTGTATTACAAAAAATTGTACTCATTTATTATTACATTTTAAATTTCATTACTACAAAATTTTGTGGAAATTTATTTTCTTTCTTGTTATCTAAGTACCTATATAATAACTTTGATTTTGCCTCCTGGTCTGCAAAGCGTAAAATATTTACCATATGGGCCTTTATAGGAAAAGTCTGCCAACCCTGGTCTCTTAAATTCTATGGATAGGGTCAGTGGGGATTCCTGAGGACTTGATGAAAGGCTGAGGTTGGTGGTGAACTACACTCATGTTTTTGCAATTTACTCAAAGTGAACAGGGCTTGCCAGTTAGTTTTACATATGTTCTCTTTACTAGGGAATCTACGTTTTTAAAGACAGTACACTTATTGAATTATTCTCAAAATACTCCCTTTTTATTTTAAAAATGCTAAATCTAGAAATTAAATTCAGATAGGCAGAACATCTGAATTTAAATGGACCCTAATGAGCATCAATTACTTGACATAAGAGAAAGAAAAAAAAATCCCCTTTTAAAGTAGGTTTATTTGGACAAAGTGACAGAATGTACCATAAGAATACATCTAACCATAACTCAAGGATCCTGAAATCTATCTGGAAAACAACCAAGAATTAGGAAGAAGCAAAAACAATGCTGAGAAATCCAAAAATCACAAAGTCCATGTACTCAAGCTCATGCACTTGATTAATACGAGAGATCTTTAGCTTTCAGTCAGAGCTTCCATGTTCTAACTCCCTACAATTCTATTAAGCTTAGATACATGATTTTCAAAGCCACAGCAAACTAGAAGTCCCAAAGAAAAGTTGGGAGAAGAGAAGTCTGCAGACAGCAACAAAAACAGAGGTTGCCAACAGATAACAAAAACATGATGAGGAACAGTCTGCCAGAAACAGAATAGGCTGAAAAATGAAAAATAGATGTGAAAAGTATAGCACTGTAGAACAAATCAGTATAGCAGCACATAGTCCCAAATGCCTTATTAGGTCCGGAGGTTGTCACTCTATCACAATATATTTCAGTAGTGACATTCATTCTAATGATCTCAAGATAAAATGTAAACAAAATTACATTCCATATATTCCATTTAGTAAATCGGGGACCTAACAAATAGATTTTCCAAAGGGTTTCAAACAAAGTGATTTTTAAAAAAGGTTTGGTGCTCATACACAGAAATAAACTCAAAGAATTAAAGACCTAAATGTAAGGCTGGATACTATTGTATAAAACTCTTAGAGGAAAATATAGGCAGAATACTCTCTGACGTAAATCACAGAATGATCTTTTTTGACCACCTCCTAGAGTAATGAAAATAAAAACAAAAATAAACAAATGAGACCTAATTAAACTTAAAAGCTTTTGCACAACAAAAGAAACCATAAACAAAACGAAAAGACAGCCCTCAGAATGGGAGAAAATATTTGCAAACGAAGCAACTGACAAGGGAATAGTCTTCAAAATATACCAACTGCACATGCAGCTCAATATCAAAAAAAACCACAAACAACCCAATCAAAACCTGGGCAGAAGACCTAAACAGACATTTCTCCAAAGAAAACATACAGATGGCCAACAAACACATGAAAAGATGCTCAACATCATTAATTATTAGAGAAATGCAAATCAAAACTGCAATGAGGTATCACCTCACACTGGTCAGAATGGCCATCAACAAAAATTCTACAAACGATAAATGCTGGAGAGAGTGTGGAGAAAAGAGAACCCTCCTACACGGTTGGTGGGAATGTAAATTGGTACAGCCACTACGGAGAACAGTATGGAGGTTCCTTAAAAAACTAAAAATAGAGCTACCACATGATCCAGCAATCCCACTCCTAGGCATACCTCCAGAGAAAACCATAATTTGAAAGGATGCATGCACCCCAATGTTCACTGAAGCACTATTTACAACAGCCAGGACATGGAAGCAACCTCAATGTCCATCGACAGAAAAATGGATAAAGAAGATGTGGAACATATATATAATGGAATATTACTCAGCCATAAATAAGAAGGAAACAGTACCACTTGCAGAGACGTGGACAGATCTAGAGATTGTCATACAGAGTGAAGTAAGTCAGAAAAACAAATATCATGATATCACTTATATGTGGAATCTAGAAAAATGGTAGCGATGAACCTATTTGCAAAGCAGAAATAGAGTCTCAGATGCAGAGAACAAACTTATGGTTGGCGGGGCAGTGGGATGAATTGGGACATTGGGACATATCTCCACATATATACAGCTGTCATAGACAGCTGAAGTTTACCTGTGAATTTAGTTAATTTACTGTAATAATTATATGTTTAAAATAATACCCAACTTCGTTTTCCTAAAGGTTTAAATACATAACTGCAGAGTAAGAAACAAACTCTAACAATTCCAGGGTCAAAATAACCCGAATAATAAGGGTCAAAATACACTTCATCCCTTAAATGATTAAAAAATAGTCTTTATTTATACATTTGACATAGGACAAAGGGGAGCTCATCTTAGGTTTACTTGCAAAAAAGTATCAAGAAGTTATCAGGCAATTAGTTAAGTGAATACTGAGACCGGTATCTTCAAGTCTCAAATAAAACTGTGTGAAACGTATAATCAGTTCTGTAAAGGGCCAAATGCAGAGGCTTGGTTGCTTCATCAGAGTTGGAGTAAAGGTACAATAGGCAGTTTGCGTTTCTTCAACACCTTCACCAGAACCCACCGGCTCAAGGCGCCCCGCGGAAGTGAGAGCGCATCTCCAAGTCTCGCGCAACCTGCCGCCGGTTCCCGCCACCCTGGCACCCCTCCTTCGGCCCACAGAGCCTGACGCAGGGAAAGGGACCAGTCCCAATAGCGCAGGAGGGTCAGAAGGCCTTCCCCCAACATCCGCTCACCTGCTTCCGGATATGCTGTGGCCTAAGAGCGGCTCCTGCTCAGCTTCTACCCCCAAGCTCGCCATAATTACAGCTCCCACAAGGCTTGGGGCCAACTCTCGCGATACCTCCTGCTCCCTCCCATTCCAGGCGGCCTAAAGCTGTCAAAACAGGCCAGCAAGTGCGCGTGCACGCCCAGCGACCAGAGTGGGCGGAGCACCCCAGGTCAGAGGCGGGGGCCCGCAGGAGGAGGGGCGGTGCCGAGAGGATGATGAAGGTTAAGGGCGGGTCCCTAAGTCCTTATCCTCCTCCAGGATACGTGCCTCTCCGCCTCCAGGGACAACGCGCGGAAGAGCCGGGGAGGGTTCGGGGGCGTGTCCAAACAGCCACCCCGCCCAGGGTTCGTCCTCCTCCCCAGCTTCCCTGTCAGCTCCTCGACGCTTCTCAGTTCCTGGAGAGGCTGCTGTAGCTGCGGTTAGGGCTCAGAACGAAGGCGAGTCCCGAGAGGCTAGAGAGCCGCGGTGTTCGGAGTCTCGGCCAGCAGGCGCCCACCAAGCGGCCATTGAGTAAGTAGACGGTCCCGGCCGCGCTTCCCAAGCCTCTTGCCGCGCTTGCCTACGTGCCAGTAGGCAGGACTGAGAGCGCAAGGCTTGGCGGGAGATGCGGGGGTCCCGGGCCGAGTGAGGTGGGCAGGCGGGCTGTCCCTTCTCTCTGTGGAAGGTGGAGGTGGCTACGCGCTGTGGTTTTCTTGCTCGGCTAACTACAAAGGCACCTTACCCGTAGTGCCTTATTAGGACCTGGGATGAAGATGATCGTCAAATTCGAACCCACCGCCGCCTGCGTGGACTGAGAGCTTCCGCCTTGCAAGATGCCACTCAGCAGAGCCTGCTGCTGTAACCTGGGGGTTAGAAAAGCCACAGTACCAGTTTGACAATGACCAGATCTTTTCATCACAAGGAAAATGACATTTTTAGAAAATAAGTTCTGGGTTGTTTTTGTTTGTTTTCAGTAGATCTTGGTGCTGCTCCTTTCCTGGTGCTTACATATTAACGTCTTACCCCTACAAGCAGGCTTGTAAGCTAATTGGTAGCAGTAGTCATGTGTGTCACAATTACTGTTTTATTAAGCATTAGATACATTCTTATGTGATTTCATTTGATCACAACTCTCCTATGACAGGTAAAGCAGACACGTTTCTATTTTACAGAGAACTAAGGTTTAGAAAAGTTAATAACTTACCCAGAATCACTCAGTGTGAAAGTGTCAGAGTTGACACCCAAATTCAGTTGTTTTAGATCAATATTTAGGAGCACTTATCCTATGCCAGGCACTATACTGGTTATGTGTTGTATGGTATATGCCATGACTCTGATCTTTGTCTTGTTTGTGACCTTGTGTGTATCCTGTTAGACACATTCCACTGGTGAACAGCTAAACTTGAAATGTGTTTTCTACTAGTTCAGAATTATCTTCTGAATCCAGACCTGACATTGTATACTTGGATTCAGTCTTGCAAATTTGTTTGTAACAGCTCTCAAAAACATATCAGAGGGCTTCCCTGGTGGCGCAGTGCTTGACGGTCCGCCTGCCGATTCAGGGGACACGGGTTCGTGCCCTGGTCCGGGAAGATCCCACATGCCGCGGAGCGGCTGGGCCCGTGAGCCATGGCCGCTGAGCCTGCGCGTCTGGAGCCTGTGCTCCGCAACGGGAGAGGCCACAACAGTGAGAGGCCCGCATACCGAAAAAAAAAAAAAAATCAGTTTCCTGTGATTGTTTCCAAGAAGGTACATGGGTAAAATTAGTATTTTTTGTCATAATGTTGCTTTACTGTATCTTCAGCTTCTTTTTAAATCTCTGGCGTCTAGCACAGAGTATGGCATATATGTGTGTGTGTGTGTGTGTGTGTGTATTTGATAAAGGAACTTTTAACCAGTATTGCACCAAGCAGAATGATTACTAAATAAATATATGTTGAATGAACACTTATTGAATTACCTCATTTCATCCCTACAACAATCCTCTGAGGTGGGATTGTCTCAAGCATACAAGGAAATTGAAAGTATGGAGATTAATAATTTGCCTAGGGTCACACCTCCAATTAGCAACAGAGCTGGAATCCAAGAAACACAGGACTCCTGACTATAAAGCCTGTGCTTTTCACCACCAGCCTTCCTATGAAAAGAATGTCAAGATTCTTTTCCCATATCTCTTAAAATATTTCAAAACAAGTAATCAATTTTTATATAAATGAAATAATTTGCTATTATGTATTAGGCCAGCTATTATTCCCCTTTTATAGTTAAAGGTGGCTTATTCAAGGTCACACTGCTAGTGAAGAACCCAGGTCTTCTGACACTGCTATTTTCCATTGTTGCCTCCAAGTGATGACTTTAGACAGCAGAAGTACATGGGATGAATGCATGTACAACTGGTGAAATCTAAATAAGCTCTGTGTATTGTATCAATAAAAAAAAAGGAACAAATCATTTCTTAGAAACATACAACATCCACAGTAAACATTTAAAAAATTTGTTTAAAAACCTAATTATTTCTTTTAAGGCCCATGGAAAAGAAGAACTAAATTTGAAAAGAGATTTGATTATTTGCTAAATGTTTCACATAAGCATATGAGACAGTCCACCTGTTGTATTTCCGTAGATGACTGCTTAGAATAGAATAGATAGATAGACAGCTAGAATAGATACCTCTCCAAACAAATAAATAAAGTTCCTGTTTTCTTATTCTTCTCCAAATTAAGATGAAAAGGAATTAAATTTGTTGAGGTAGGGTAATAGATTTTAATAGTGGATATCAGTGTATCTAAACCCTACTGTAAGTTGCTACTTAAACTTGCATTGAAAATAAGTGATTTAAAAGTGAAGTTATAAGATAAAAATTAGGAGTAAAGTTTTTTTTCTTTTTTTGTGGAGTAAAGTTGTCGTACATGGTGGTATTTTTTTTTATTTCATATATGCCTTTGATATATGTATCAACTATATGAGGATAAAAGTCCAGAACAATTAGTGTGGCATTTAAATGCTTAAGTACTTGAGTGATAGGCGATAAAAGTACTGGATGGCATAAATAGACGTTGAGTGTCATTTTAGCAATAAAGCTCATTTCTAAGAAAGACTTTTCATTCCTTGGCACTGTACTAGAACTTCTATATTTGTTTCACTTTGTTTTTCTTTTTTTCATTGTCTATATAAAAGTATAGATGACAATTGTGTCAGTTTGGCTTGATACTCACTGCAAAAGTGGGTCCTATTTCTGCAGAAGCTCACTGGTGTCAGTTCAGCTTAATGTGGGGACTTTAAAAAGTATCTGATGTGGCTCCAGATGGGGCCTCCTCTTGGTATATTAGAGTTATCTTTACCCTGGGCTTGGATTATGATCTGTTCATGGTGGCACTGGATAGCAGTTAGCCCTGCCTAGAAAGACCTCCATGTTTAGAGCATCCCAGAAAACCCGGTATTTTATATCGTTCTTGGGGCTGAAATGGGATTTAAGAAGATCTGTGTAACCCCAGACTCCCAGAACGAAGATTATCATAAGCTATGTGTGTGTTTGATTTGCCTTCTGTTCATGATTGGTCAGTTGTTTACTGTCAGGTAAATGTAGCAAGGAAAATGCTGGCTCTAGATTTGGAGTGCTGACTCTTATGGCCTATATTACATGAAATTAAAGTGGTTCAGCAGCTTTCCTAGTATAGAGTTGAAAATTAGAAAGCCTAAACAATTTAGGCACCTAATAAATATAGAACTTTACAAAATACTTGAAGAGTTCATTTTTCTCAGGTCTTTTCCTATTCTCTGTCAACTTTATACTTTTGCATGTTTGTCTTAGCTTGTTTATCTGTTACCACCCCAGAAGAATACTGTGTAGAAAAATGGATTGTCTCATGAATAGTTTAGTACTTTTCTTCTTACTGTAAAACATGAGTGTTGGAATTTTGTTCTTTTTTACACTAACATGGAATATGCATATTGCTTTTGAAGCCATGGATGTTACAAAGGAAGATATTGGCCCCCCCCCATTCTTTTCCTGCCACTGTAGAGAAAATAAGTAGTCTATAATACTTGCAAAAGATAATGAAGTCCTGTAGGGCCTCCCTGGTGGCGCAGTGGTTGAGAGTCCGCCTGCCGATGCAGGGGAAACGGGTTCGTGCCCCGGTCTGGGAGGATCCCATATGCCGCGGAGCGGCTGGGCCCGTGAGCCATGGCCGCTGGGCCTGCGCGTCCGGAGCCTGTGCTCCGCAATGGGGGAGGCCACAGCAGTGAGAGGCCCGCATACCGCAAAAAGAAAAAAAAAAAAAAAAAAAAAAAAGATAATGAAGTCCTGTGTTGTAATGACATGCCATTGTTCTCCTGCAGTTTAATAAATGTACATGAAAATGTATCAGTGCTATTTTTTGAACAATTCCAGAAAGACCCAAGTGAAACAGGAGGGAAGGGGGCAGGGCACAACCTTTAAAAGAATGGCAAAGCCTGAGGACATGACATAAACTGATTAGAACCAAATAGGTCCAAGATGGCAGACTAGTCGACTTCCACTAGACCTGAAGCCTCAGGATATGCTCATTTTAACACATCAGCAAGCTAAATGACACACCCACAGGCGCCATGACAGTTCCAAGGCTGACCATAAAGGTCACAAAGTAGGCAGTGGCCCACTTTCTGGAAATCCCCACCCCTTCCCCAAAATAGCTGGAATACTCCTCCTACTCATTAGCCTATGAAATTACCCACCCCTATAAAAACTGACAATCCCATACCCTGGTGCTGCTCTCGACTTCTGAGATGGCCCACACTCTGTGGATTGTGTTTCTCTCTAAATAAAAAAATTTAGAAAAAATTTTCTCTCTAAATAAAAAAATTTAGAAAAAATCACACACTTCTTACCTTTCACTTTGTCTCTCCCTGAATTCTTTCTGCAGTGAGACATCAAGAACCTGAGCTTCATTAAGTCCTGAGACCAGGTGTGTGACCTCAGTTAAGAGACTGTGGGTTCGAGTCCCAATCTGGGTTTTGGCTGGGTGCAAGCCCTGGCCCATGGGTTCAAATATCAATCTGAGTTGCACAGTTTCACAAAGAGTAAAATAATTAAAATCATCACTTGGAATTTTTTCCTTATGCTCTAGAACCCCCCTGAATAGAGTTGCATATCTTAATACATAAAAAGAGTTGGTCTCTTATTTGAAATACAGAACACTAATTCAGAATTTTGCTATTTGGGTAAAGAATAAACTCTTCCATTTCTACCACAGCTGGGTATACTCAATTCAACTCTGATATTAATCACCCATAGATTAACACTACAGGAGTCAGTGCAGGTCCCACCAGTTAAAGGTTCAGTTCTCCAGATGCCATTGCTTCTGATGCCAGCCAGACTTTTGACTGACTTGGCTACAGATTTGGAGGTTCCTGTAACCCCCTTGGATCAATAATTTGCTAGAACAACTCAAAAGAACTAAGTAAACCACTATACTATACTTCTGCTAACTTCGTTATAAAGGATGTAATTTCGCAACAGTCATATGAAGAGACAAATAAGGCAAGTTATGAGAGGGAATGTGAAGCTTCCATTCCCTTTTACCCTGGAGTCAGTGCACATCACCCTCCAACATATGTTCATTAACCAAGAAGCTCTACCATGCCTCAGTGTCTATAGGGTTTTTATTGGGGTGTTCATGATTGATTGGATCCTTAGCCATGTGATTCAACTCAATCTCCAGCTCTTTTCCCCTCCTAGAGGTCAGGCTGGCCCAAAGTCAGCCCTCTAATCAAATGGTTGGTCTTTCTAGTGGCCAGCCAGAAATTATCCTGAATCTATCTAGAGTCCCACCATGAGTCATTTCATTAGCATAAAGACACTCCTATCACTCAGAAAATTCCAAGAGTTTTAGGAGCTCCACCCCAGGAACTGGGGTCAAGGACCAGATACATTCTTTATTATACCATACTGACATTTACCCTTCAAAGAAAAAAAAAGAAAATGAAAAAGCTGGTCAAACAATTTAAACATATACTATATATACTTACTTGATTTTAATTATTGCACTAGGGACTTCCCTGGTGGTCCAGTGGCTAAGACTCCGCACTCCTAGTGCAGGGTGCCCAGGTTCGATCCCTGGTCAGGGAACTAGATCCCACATGCCACAACTAGGAGTTCTCATGCCACAACTAAAGATCCTGCATGCCTCAACTAAAGATCCCACATGCCGCAACGAAGATCCCGCATGCCACAGCTAAGACCTGGTGCAGCCAAATAAATAAATAATTAATTTTTAAAAAATAATTGTACTAAATTAGAAAATGTACATAATGAGGACAGCAATTCAGAAGCCAATTTGCCTTTTATCCTTTGTTTAGTGAGTAAAAAACAAAATGCTACCAAAAAAATACTAAGATGCAAGGGTTTCTATTTTGTTTGGGGGGTTTTTGTTTGTTTTTCTGGGCAACTGTTTTTGAGTGAGTGGAAATATATAAACATGATTTAGGCAAACTTTCAACAGCTCACTTGCTTGTAAACAAATGTTTATTAAGGTCTAAGGAATTTATTTAGTTTTCCTATTGGTAGGAAAATAAGAGGATGGTAATTGTCACCTCTGCCATTGAAAGCCCTGAGGGTGTCAGCCCAGACATCTAACTCAAAGGCTGAGGTGTACAATTGGTTTCTCCCAGCGTGACAGACAGTCTCTAAGGTGGCCCTCATGATCCTATCCTCTGATGTGTACTCCTTTGTGTAATCCCCTCCCTCTGAGTGTGGACAGGACCTCTGATTTGCCTTCTAACCAATAGAATATGGAAAAGGTGATTGGATGTCACTTCCATGATTATGTTATGTTATATGGCAAAGTTGATGGGATAACACTCCCATGGTTACATTAAGACTTTGTCTTGTTATCACACTCACTCTCACTCTCCTGATGGCCTTAAAGAAGTAAGCTGCTGTGTTGTGAACTTCCTATGAAGAGAGCCATGTGGTAGGGAAATGTTAATAGCCCCTAGGAGCTGAGGATGGCCTCTGGCTGATAAACAGCAAAATGTTGAAGCTCTCAGTCACATAGCTGCAAGGAAATGAATTTTGCTAACAACCTGAGTGAGTCTGGAAGCGAGTTCTTCTCCATTCAAGCTTCCAAATGAGAATGCAGCCCAGCAAACACCTTGATTGAAGCTAGATGACACCCTGAAGCAGAAATGCAAGTAGCCTGTGTTCTTGGAACTAATCCTCAAGAAAGTGAGAAGATTGGGGGAGTGGGGGGAGAACCAACTAGATTCAAAATTTGTTTTTCAAATTCTTTTATTTAAAGGTCTCAGTGAAACCTTCAAATATTTAAATTATGCAGTGGTGTTTTTTGAAGAGAATAGTAAGAGCCTTGAATTCTGTTCTAGGGTCAATAGAATAATGAACTGCTTACTGAGGAAGTTGTTAAGAGGGAAAGTGTCAATTTACTTCCTCTGAAAAATTTTGTTGAGAAGCTATCAAATTAACTCCAGTTTCTAAAATTTTTTCATATTTTTTGTGGTAAAATACACATCACATAAAATTTACCATCTTAACCATTTTTAAGTGTACAGTTCAGTGGTATTAGGTTCAATCATACTGTTGTGCAACTGTCATCACCATCCATCTACAGAACTCTTTTCGACTTGCAAAACTGAAACTGTATACCCATTACCCGCCTCCATCCCCCTTCCCCTCAGCCCCTGGTAACCACCATTCTGCTTTCTGTTTATGAATCTGGCTGCTCTAGGTACCTCATAAAAGTAGAATCATACAATATTTGTCTTTTTGTGACTGGCTTGTTTCACTTAGGCTAATGTCCTCAAGGTTCATCAGTGTTGTAGCATTTGTTAGAATTTCATTCCTTTTTAAGGCTGAATAATGTGCCATTGTAGGTATATATATATATATATATATATATATATATATATATATATATATATATACCACATTTTGCCTATTCATTGATAGACACTTGGGTTGCTTCCACTTTTTAGCTACCAAATTCTAAATTTTAAGAAGACAGAGAGAACATGGCTAATTAAAAAACTAGTGTTTATTTTAGATCGAATACAAATTTTAGGTCTACACTGTGACATAATGAATTCTCTTAAAATCAATACCTGCATTGTACTTATGCTATTTTATAGGATTTGGATAATTTATAATTGTAATAAATATAGGGTTTTATAGTTGTATCTTTGCATTGTGACGTTTGTGACATACCTATGATTTATTTGATTTTCTAGCTCAGGGGTAAGCAAACTATGACCTATGAGCCAACCTGCCTGTTTTTCGTATGGCTTGCAAGCTAAGAATAGTTTTCACAGATGCATTAGTACTCAGTTTGCTGATAGAGGTACCAACTATGAACCCCCATTAAGCAAAATCCCAAGTGACCTCCAATGAGAAAGAGGAAGTTAACATTAAAAAAACCTGAATTTTCCACTTAACTGCAGTGTGTTAGGGAGTTCTCTTGGATGTGGTGCAATGGACTGGTTTGATTATATAAACGAATCTCTGAAGACTCAGTTAAAACTTCGATTTTTCTATACAACCTTTCCTGCTCTTTTGCTACCACCTTTAACTATAATCATCACAGATAAAATGTAGGTTGTTCATTTTATGAAACTAAATCAAGTTATACTTATGATTTCTACTCTTAAGTTATACTTCAGGTTATAAAAAATTTACACAAACAGCAACAATAACAAACTGTAGTGAACTCCTAAATCTTTACTTGGGAAAATGTTTCCAAACTTTACCTTTCTGCACTATCTCTGCAGCCTCTCTACATGTTCAAGTGATGGTAGCCTTTCATCATAGCTCTTTGCTGGTAGTTTGGGTCTGGATATTCATACTTCATAGGATAATTCTTATTGTACTTGGACTTCACTAGGCAACAGCAAAGGATTTTTCAGCAAACTATATTAATGTTAGAATACCACAGAGTTGTAAAATATGTAGAGACGTGTAATTAAGGAAAGCTTGAAAATAGTGTATAATTTCATAACAAATCTTTAAAATCATTCAGTCAGAAAAAGCCATTTAAGAGGTTGGTGCCTTAAGGTAAAGGGATTCTTAGTTTTTTTACCCCTATAAGATTAAGTTGAAAACAAAAGTTGGTAAGTTTAAGTAATAACACATAAAGGCTTTAACCATTGCCATAAAAATTAATAACAGGAGTTCCCCTCTCTGATTAGCAATGCAAATCAATTGAGTAGAAAAATTATGGAAATCAGTTTTTGAAGATTATCGACATTTTTCCTTTAACATTAAATTTTGACTATATTTATAATACAATATTGACTATATTTTTGTAAAGTGGTTAAAGAAAGCCAGAAAATGTATTTTATCATCATTTGTAAGTATAAGCTACTTGGAAGCTTATGTCATTCAGTTCTGGATTAACTTTCAAGGTGACTATTGAAAATTTTTAGAATGTTTTAGGAAGTTTTTAAAAATATATTTTTTCAGAGGAAGTGGCAAATAAATGAGTACATAAGGGTTTGTCAAATTGATTTTTGCTTTTGTCCTCTTCTTTAAATGGAATTGTTTTTCCTCCTATAAACTATAATGAATAAAGTCTACAGAAATCCTATATGATTGATATTTGATAGATTCATTCAACACATTGATATACTAAAACTGCTACAGTGATATGATAATATCTTGATACAATAATGGTGACAGAAGCTCTGTGTGGAATCCTAATGGAATTTCTTCACATTTAAAGGTATGTAGAACTACTCTTAAAAACCTTATGAGAAATCATCTTTTGGACTTTTAAATTTAAATTAATAGACTTTATTATTTATAACAGTTTTAGGTTTACAGAAAACTTGATCAAGATAGTACAGAGAGTTCCCATATCCATTCTTCCCCTATCCCACAATTTCCCTATTCACATCTTGCATTAGTGTGGTACATTTGTTGCACTTGATGAACTCAATATTGATACATTATTATTAACTGAAGTCCATAGTTTACCTTAGAATATACTCTGTGTTATACAGTTCTGTGGGTTTTGACAAATATATAATATCCTGTATTTACCATTACAGTATCATACAAAGTAGTTTCCCTAAAAGTCCTCTCTGCTCTTTTGTCCATTTTTTAATTGGGTTGTTTCTTTTCTTATTGCTGAGTTTTAAGAGTTCTTTGTATATTCTGAATACATGTCCTTTATCAAATAGATGTTTTGCAAATATTGTCTCACAGTCTTTGGCTTGTCTTTTCATTTCTTAATGGAGCTCATTTTCAATGAGCGTTTGTAGAATCAACCATTTTCTTTAAAGTCTTGGAATATTTGCTCTATTTTATCTGATTATGGTCTCTCGTGTACTCTTCTGAATGTTTACAGTTTCACTTTTTATGCTTAGGTCTCTAATCCTAATCCACATGGATTTTTTGTTTGTGTACTTAGTATGATGTGTTGGGATTTAATTTAATTTTTTCCCACATGGATAACCAATTGCCCTGGCACCTTTTATTGAACTTAGTAATAACTAATAAGTTCTAATACTTTGTTGACTCACTTGGATTTTCTCAATAATAGTCACACCCTTTGTGTGTAATGGCAGGTTTTCTCCCCCTTTTCTAATCTTTCAAACTTTTTATTATTCTTTTTTCAGCTTAGGATATCCTGTACCATTTTAGAATGGAAGTGATAATAGTGGAAATTCTTGTCCCTCACTTTTAAGGGAATACTTCTAAAATTTCATCATTAAATATGATGTTTACTGTACATTTTTGTTTGATATGTTACATCAAGTTAATGATGCTTTCTTATATTCCTAGATTTTTTTTTCTTTATGATTATGTCTGGATGCTGAATTGAATCAGATGCTAGGAGGGTTTTTTTTTGCTTGTTTTCTTTATATCGCTAAGACATGTTTTTTTTTTCTGTTTAGTTAATGTAGTAAGTTACTCTAAAATATTCTTACATTCTTACCATAAACCCATCTGAAGTATCTATTAGTGTTCTCAAAGAATGATTTGGGTTCTCATTGATTTTTTTTAAATTTTCTATTTTATTAATTGCTGCAAAAGGAATGGTAATGATCATTGAATACAACTCTCTCTAAGACTAAGAATATGAATGTAAAGTCTGACAATGTAGAATTGATATAATTTACAAGAGTTAGAGGCAGAAAAGAAAGAGAAGGTAGAAAGTACACAGATTCTCTCCAGGCAAGATGGCAGGGAGGTGAGGCTGGTGTGACTTTAGGACAGTCGCACCTTTCTCAGCAAGATCTCAACACTTCGGTGTTACCAAGTTGACGCCACTTTCACATGAAGTTATCAGCAGACAGGCCACAATTAATATAGGTACAATTGGTCATGTAGCTCATGGGAAATCTACTGTTGTAAAAGCTATTTCTGGAGTTCACTCTGTCAGGTTCAAAAATGAACTAGAAAGAAATATTACAATCAAACTTGGCTATGCCAATGCTAAGATTTATAAACTTGACGACCCTAATTGTCCTCGGCCAGAATTTTATAGATCCTGTGGAAGTAGTACACCCGATGAGTTTCCTACAGACATTCCAGGGACCAAAGGGAACTTCAAGTTAGTCAGACATGTTTCCTTTGTTGACTCTCCTGGCCATGATATTTTGATGGCTACTATGCTGACCAGTGCCACAGTGATGGATGCAGCTCTTCTCTTGATAGCTGGTAACTAGTCTTGTCCTCAGCCTCAGACCTGTGAACACCTGGCTGTGATAGAAATCATGAAACTGAAGCATATTTTGATTCTACAAAATAAAATTGAAATGGTAAAAGCCAGGCTAAAGAACAGTATGAACAGATCCTTGAATTTGTACAAGGTACAGTAGCAGAAGGAGCTCCTATTCCAATTTCTGCTCAGCTAAAATACAATATTGAAGTTGTCTGTGAGTACATAGTAAAGAAAATTCCAGTACCCCCAAGAGACTATACTTCAGAACACCAACTTATTGTTATTAGATCCTTTGATGTCAACAAATCTGGCTGTGAAGTTGATGACCTTAAGGGGGGTGTAGCTGGTGGTAGTATTCTAAAAGGAGTATTAAAGGTGGGCCAGGAGATAGTAGTCAGACCTGGTATTGTTTCCAAAGATAGTGAAGGAAAACTCATGTGTAAACCCATCTTTTCCAAAATTGTATCACTTTTCACACAGCATAATGATCTTCAGTATGCTGCTCCAGGTCTTATTGGAGTTGGAACAAAAATTGATCACACTTTGTGCCAGGCTGACGGAATGGTGGGGCAGGTACTTGGTGCACTTGGAGCTTTACCTGAGGTCTTCACAGAATTGGAAATTTCCTATTTCCTGCTTAGATGGCTTCTAGGTGTACTCACTGAAGGAGACAAGAAAGCAGCAAAAGTGCAAAAGCTGTCTAAGAATGAAGTACTTATGGTGAACATAGGATCCCTGTTGACAGGAGGAAGAGTTAGTGCAGTCAAGGCTGATTTGGGCAAAATCGTTTTGGCTAATCCTGTGTGCACAGAAGTAGGAGAAAAAATTGCCCTTAGCCAAAGAGTTGAGAAACACTGGCGTTTAATTGGTTGGGGTCAAATAAGAAGAGTGACAATCAAGCCAACAGCAGATGATGACTGAAGAATTAAATAACAGATTTGGATGAAGTCGGAATTTCTCTTAACAACCTAGGGGTATATTTTCAAAGCAATAGCGAGGAATTAATTTCACAGCTCATTACCTTAGGAGTAGCTGTAAGGATATTCTCATTTTTTGGTGATGAAAATTTAACCTCTAGTACTAAAATAGGGTCTACAATAAATGTAAAAATTGGTGTAATGTTGGATTGAATCTACATTTTACCAGAAATTAATCATTCCCAAAAAACGTCTAATTTATACATCAATGCAGGTTTGAAAGGAAACTGCTACAATCAGCCTTTGCTGTAGCACACATACCACTGAACCTGTTTGAAAAAAAATTTTCTTCTTAAAAAAAAAAAAAAAGAAAGTACACAGATTTCCTCAGCTTTCACAATCAGTTATAGAGCTATCATTTAAGGATTAGAGATATTAGTATACTTAAAGTTATAAAGATAAGCAGTAAAAAAATATCAACTAAACTTGGGTGGTAGGGAGAAGGGATCAAATATATCTTTCATTAGTTATCATCAGGAGTTAATAAATATTATATAGAACATGGAAATACAGGTTTGAGTATTAAATAGAGTTATAAGGATAATCAATAATAATGTTGCTATTATTAGTAAGTATAGCACTTAAATTTGCAAAGTGCTGTTAAAGTGCTTCAAGTATAGTAACTCATTTATTTCTCATACCAATCTGAGGTAAGTACTGTCATTATCCCTGTTTTACAGATGGGTTACAGAAAGGATAAGTGACTTGCTCAAAGTCACATAGTAAAGGATTCAACCAAGGGAGTTTGCCTCTAGAGTATATGCTTTTAGCTGTTATGATATATTGCATCTTAAATGTATCACTTTCAAATTTACATACACTCAAATGTAAAACAAATATGAATGATAAAAAAACTGAAGTCAATAAAACAAAAAAAATAGAAAAATTATCATAATAATAAAATATAAATAGGTTAAACACCCATTAATAGAAAAAATGAGGTAGGCCTGTATATCCTGAAATTGAAAGAGCTTTGCAGATATTTATAAATAATCAGGGTGAGGAAGAAATGTCAAAAAATACAAATACTGTAGTTGTTTAAAGAAACACACCAGGACTTCCCTGGTGGTCCAGTGGTAAAGAATCCGCCTTGCAATGCAGGGGCCATGGGTTCGATCCCTGGTCAGGGAACTAAGATCCCACATGCCTCAGGGCAACTATGCCCTGGTGCCACAACTACTGAGCTCGCGCGCCTCAACTAGAGCCTGCGTGCTGCAAACTACAGAACCCACGTGCCCTGGAACCTGCATGCCACAACTAGAGAAGACAAAACCCCAAACCCGCATGCCACAACTAGAGAGAAACCCGCACACCACAATGAAGACCCTGCACGCTGCAACAAAGATCCCACGTGCCGCAAATAAGACTCGACACAGCCAAAAATAAATTAAATAAATAATAAATAAATCTTTTTTAAAATAAAATAAAATAGCTAAACACACACACACACACACCAAAATCCCTAAAATATGTGTATGTATATAAATGGATAGAACAAGGAGTCACAAGAGTACAGCATTAATAGCACTTACCTTTTGGGAGGAGAGGAAGCTTAGCAGAAATGAAGAGAGACTTCTTAGCTTTACTCTGTTTTTTTTTTTTTTTTTTTTTTTTTTTTTTTTTTTTTTTGCGATACGCAGGCCTCTCACTGTTGTGGCCTCTCCCGTTGTGGAGCACAGGCTCCGGACAGGCAGGCTCAGCGGCCATGGCTCACGGGCCCAGCCGCTCCGCGGCATGTGGGCCTGGGATCTTCCCGGACCGGGGCACATACCCGCGTCCCCCGCATCGGCAGGCGGACTCTCAACCACTGCGCCACCCGGGAAGCCCCTACTCTGTATATTTTTATATCGTTTGAATTCTGCCAAAAATGTGTTACATAACTCAAGCAAAATTTTTTTAAAGTGTGTATATGTAAATAAATAATGTCAACAAGAAAAAGGTCAGGAAGGACAGAATTTAAACTGTTAGCAGTAATATCTCTGAAAAGTAGAATTAGAGGTAACAGGAAGATTATTTTTCCCTAATTTACTATACATACTTCTGTATTATTTGAATTTTAATATGTTACAGTGAACATTTTTTAAACTAGAAAATGAAGAAGAGAATATGTGATCACTCTCACTTGCCTTTCTTCTTGTATAAGTTATCTGTTCCTGTGCTTTATTCACTGACTAGATAGTTTTTAACTAATTTCATTGGAACATAGTACATGAATAGACTTCAGAACTTACATGATTTTAATGAGATTTGCAGTTTAAAGATTTGGCAGCTCTTTTTTGTCATGTAGGTCTTGGTTTAAATGTTACCTCTTTGGTTAAGTGAGGCTTTTTTTGACCATCAAAGGAGCCCTCTGGTCTTTATCATGTTGTCTTGTTATATTATGATAATAATGTTGTCATCATCTAGTCTTGCTTACTTTTTTTCCTAAAAATAATTTGTTTTCTTTCCCTGAAGTATAAGATCCATGAGAGGAAGAACGTGCCTTGATCATCTTGTAGCACAGGACCTAAAATAATTCTTGGCATAGAGTAAGCACTTAATAAATACTGTTGCATGAATGAAAAAAGTAATACTCATTCTTAAAAATTCAGAAACTTACATTTAGGCCATCCAATAATGGCTGAGCTATGGTGAACTGATTAATGATAATTCATAGGAATCTAGTAATTAGAATACCAGTTTGTTTATTTATAGTAGTAGATATGAATAGTGTAATAAACAGAGCTGGATATGCATTATGGGTTTTTTCCTAGCATTATTATGCAAAAGCAAATTTAATCAAGAATAAAAAATGAATAACACATGGAAATTGGGAAAAAGAGAGGTGGGCAGTTTTAAAAAATACTAGATACTATACTCTGGCTATTGATTGTATTGCCTAACACAGGGGTCCCCAATCCCTGGGCCGTGAACCGGTACTGGTCTGAAGCCTGTTAGGAACCAGGCCTCACAGCAGGAGGTGAGAGGCAGGCCAGCGAGCAAAGCTTCCTCTGCCACTCCCCATCGCTCACAGTACCGCCTGAACCATTTCTCCCACTGTCCATCCGTGGAGAAGCTATCTTCCACGAACCCGGTCGCTGGTGCCAAAAAGGTTGGGGACCGCTGGCCTAACAAGTATATTATCTAGTAAATGTTTATTCTTGGTCCTGAGAATTGTAAGGGGCAGTATGAATGATTTGGTTTTGCTGGTCCAGTCATAAAAATAATAAAGTGCCAGTCCGACTGATGGTGGGTTAGATTGTACACTTATGCAAACAAAGAAGAGCATTAAGTTAAAGTTGTAGTTTGTTACAAATCAAAGAGTAAAAATATGACATAAATGGTGGTTCCCCAAAAAGCATTCAAAGTAATAGATAAGCCCTTATTAAAGCTCACTGATGGAGCTGCAAATTTCCATTTTCCACTTTTCTAAGTAGAATAAACCCTGAACCTGAATCAGATTTTGCCTGGAAATCAAAACTACACCATTCAGTTTGAAAAGACGGAGGCAGATATTTTTTTAAAACTTCAGAAATGTTTGGGAAAGACAGATAAGTGGTACATAAGTAGTAGCACTGATTAATTACTACTTTTCATGCACTGTAGAGTAGAAGACAGGCAGTATAGTATAGCAGATCTTCAGCCATGTGCCTGAGATTCAGTCTTAGGTCTGCCTCCCACTTGTTGTGTGGCCTTAAGTAAATCATATCCTCTCTGTGCCTCAGTTTCCTTGTCTTGGGGTACTATATCTTCATAAGATTGTCGGGAGGTTTAAGCAAGAACGTACGTGTGTGTGTGTGTGTGTGTGTGTGTGTGTGTGTGTGTGTAGTTTTTAAATGGTGCCTGGCAGATAAATTAGTACTACATAGGTATTAGCCACTCCTATTGTTATTCAACAAATATTGAATATTTACTGTCAGTCACTGTACTGAGGATGGGAAGGTCCTGCCCTAGAGGAATTCAGAGTTTACTGTAGCTCAGGGCTCTACTTCATCTTCTCTACTTTCATCCAAGTTCTTTTTTCCTGTATCTTGTATCTTATTTCCAAGAGAATACATTCAAAGTTCTAGTTTAATCTCATTTTTAAATTTCCCCCCAGTTTTATTGAGATATAATTGATAATGTTGTATTATTTAAAGTATACCACATAATGACCTGATATATGTATATACTGTGATGTGTTTACCACAATAAGTTTAGTTAACATCCATCACCTCACATAGTTACAGTTTTTTTTCTTGTAATGAGTACTTTTAAGGTCTCTAAGATAAATAAGTTGTGGGGATATAATGTACAGCATGGTAACTATAGTTAACAATACTGTGTTGTGTATTTAAAAGTTGCCAAGAGAGTAGATCGATGTTTAATTTTTACCTGATATTTGTAGAGGTGGTTAGAAAGTTGACCTGCCGAGTAAAATAAAATGTTTTAAAGTCATTTAAATTTTTGTTTTATAGATGTTTGTTTGCTACTAATGGGTGTGAGCAAGTTAGATATTCTATATCGAAGACTTCTCCTTACAAAACTTTTTATCAGAGGATGGGGAAGGCCAGAGGATCTCAAAAGGTAAGCATTTTTTCTGAATGCCTCTTCTAAATTTGTTGTTTTAGTAAACATTTGAAACTTCATTTCAGTTATAAAATCCTTTACTATAAATTGATTGGTAAATTAAACATTAACTACTCTATAAGAAAGAAATTATTTCCTTTTCTCTTTTATCTAATTATTACTCTTAAGTTTTAACCCATATAATCATAAATTGAACTGTTTTAAAAGTAATTCAGACTTAAAAATAAAGAGCTCTCAGACATAGATTTTTAACTTTGGTAATTTTTTTATCGATTACAGATTTCAGGGACTAAACTTTCTTGGGTAACTTGAATTTGTAATGACTATAAAACTGTGATATACTGTAGCTCATGGAAGTACTTGAACTTGTGAAAAATAATTTTAGGGATTTGTGCCTTTAATTTTGAGTCTTGAATATGTTAATTACTTTTGGAGCAATGATATTTCTCATGTTTTTTCTGAGACAAAATGTCAAGCTTGAAAAAAACCAAAGCCTAATTTTTTCTTAATTATTAAAATTAAATTTTAACATGGTTTATGAACTGGACTTGCTAATTTTTAATTACTTTTCATCAGTCTCAATATAATGGGAATACTGAAGTTTTTCCTTTTTTCCCCCCCTTCCCATAATAGACTCTTTGAATTCAGAAAGATTATTGGAAATCGAGAAAGATGTCAGAATCTGGTTTCAAGTGATTATCCAATATACATCGATAAGGTATTCAGATGAAAGAAATGCAATTATAGAAATTCAGGTTTTATATAACTGTGTGGCAAGAGTGCGCTGAATGTTGGAGTATAATAACAGTAAACTCTAAAACATGAGTACAATATAGATTTTTCATTTAATATTTTTTAAATGCTATCATGTACCCTAACTGAATGCTTATAATAACTATATGCATGTTTATATGGGAGCATATATTTAATACTTAACTAAATACAAGAAAATATTTAGGGATGGATCTTTTTGAGCCTCATCTTTTACCTTTAGGCTCAAGAGAGTTAAGTTATTCAACATTCAGAAGAATTACAAGTAATACAGGGAAGTGCTCTATTGAGAGAATCAGCACATGAGAAGTTACTAGCAAAACAACTGTTAAATAACATCAGGGAAATGTTATGGGATATAGTTAATTGCTGAGAGAAGGGTAGAAAGAAAATGATATAAAATTAGACAATATGAAAAAATATATTTGAAATAGTTTTGTTTTTAAGCAGCCATGTTTTCCTGTAAAACACTTCTAGGCTTATGTAATTGGATACTTGAAGCGCTGTAGGGGAGGGCCTGCAGCTGGGTAGGCTTCACATCCCTCATGGCCTTCAACCACAGTAACTACTTTCGTTGCTTTTATATATTGGATGTCTTTAGCAGATTTCATTTTTCAAAAGACTTTCACTGCTAAAAACAGGATCTTATAAATTGGAAATCCCTCCTCTATACCACATAGCTGTTCCTTTTGTATCTTCTGGATTTAGAACATTTCTCCCTCAAATTTTGCTAAATATTTCCATTTTCTCTGTTTTTTTCCTATTAAAAAGTCATAGGCTTGAACAAATTTAAAACATACCAAGTAAAGATCAAAACTAATTTATGCCACTTTCCACCTCCTAATTCCATTTTCCTCCCAAGGAGGAATTACTGTTAGGATTTTAGAATGCTTTCTTACAGATATCCTTCCTCTCCCCGACCTTCTCTCTCTTGCTTTCTCACTCTTGGTTTTTAAAGATTGAGATATAATTCAAATACAGAAAAATTAGCCTTTTAAAATGTACAATTCAGTGTTGTTGTTTTTTATTATTACATTCTCAAGATGTGCAACTATCACTATCTAATTCCAGAGCATTTTTATTGCCCCCAAAAGAAACCCTGTACCCATTAGCTGTCACCTCCCACTTCCCCAGCCTCCCACCTGCTGATAATCACTCATCTGTTGTCTCTGTGGATTCACCCATTCTGGACATTTCATATAAATGGAATCATCCAACATGTGGCCTTTTGTTTCTGGCTTATTTCACTTAGCAAATTTTTAAGGTTCATCCATGTTGTCCCATGTACCACTGCTTCATTTTTTTTATGGCTAAATAATATCCCATTGTGTATATGTACAACATTTTGTTTATCCGTTATTCAGTTGATGGGCATTTGAGTTTCTACTTTTTTTTTTTTTTTTTTTTTTTTTGGCTCCATCGGGTCTTAGTTGCGGCACATGGGATCTTCGTTGAGGCATGTGGGATCTTTTGTTGTGGCATGAGGGCTTCTCTCTAGTTGTGGCATGCGGGGGTTTCTCTTCTCTACTTGTGGCATTCAGGCTCCAGGGTGCGTGGGCTCTGTAGTTGTGGCTCCAGAGTGCATGGGCTCTGTCGTTTGAGGCACCCGGGCTTCTCTCTAGTTGAGGTGTGCAAGCTCAGTAGTTGTGGCGCGCAGGCTTAGTTGCCCCGTGGCTTGTGGGATCTTAATTCCCTGACCAGGGATCAAATCTGTGTCCCCTGCATTGGAAGGCGGATTCTTTACCACTGGACCACTAGGGAAGTCCCGAGTTGTTTCTACTTTTTAACTGTTATGAATAATAATGCTATGAATATTCTTGTACTAGTGTTCTTGTGGATATATTTTTTTCAGTTCCCTTGGGTATATATCTAGGAGTGGAATTGCTCAGTCACATGGTAATTGTATGCTTAAATTTTTAACAAACTGTCAACTGTTTTCCAAAGTGCACCATTTTACTTTTCCACAAGCAGTGTATAATGCTTTCAATTTCTCCACGTTCTTACCAATATTTCTACTTGCCCTCGCCTTCCTAGTGGGTGTGAAGTATATTTTATTGTGATTTTGATATGTCTTTCCCTAATGACTGTGATGTTGAGCATCCTTTCATGTACTTATTGGCCATTTGTATATCTTCTTTTGAGAAATATCTGTGAAACCCTTGCCCATTTTTAATTGGGTTATTCCTCTTTTTAGTGTTGAGTTGTAGCTTGCTTAATTTTTAAATCTGTCTTATATATGGCTCTGAAAGTGTTTTTTTCTTACCAAATTGCCATTTATCCCAACACTATTTGTTGAATTATTATTCCCTTTCACATTAGTTTGTGCTGCCTCTTTTGTCAAATAATTCTTCTAAAATGGATAAAAGAAAACTTTAAAACTGTAGGAGGCACAAAGATGACTAAAATGTAAACACTTCCTGGATTAAAAATTTTGTATTATACACGTTAGGTCTCCTTACCATTTTCAAAAAATGCAATGCAATCCCAATTAAAATATTCAGTTTAGAGCTAAGGTCCATAAAAAGATCCTAAAATTATTTGGGGAAGAACTCAAATATATATTTGGGAAGTATAGTCAGATCAGGAATACTAGAAAAGGAAGAGTGGTAAGTAAAATCTATCTCAGTCATATATCAATGGGTATTGTAAGGCACAGTATGATCAGCACAGCCTGACACTGGTTTAGAAATAAAAGATATGCTAATGAGACCTGATAAATGATTGAAAATAATTTTACAAATTATTTTCCAAAAAATAATTTAAAAAAAAAATTTATGGAAACTTACTTCATGATAAAGTAGTATTTTAAGTCATTTGCAAAGAAAATGTGGATTATTTAATGAATGATGTTGAAACAACTGGTTAGTATTTGTGTTTTTTAAAGAGGTTGATATATTTAGCTTCTAAAAATACAGTTTTTTGTTTCTGGTTTGAATGAAAATATGTGATGCTTTACTGCTAATTTAATTTTGACTATTGGCCTGATAAAGATTTTTTTATTTAAAAAATAACTATTTGAGGTGGAAAAAAAAACTTAGGTGTTGAATATTAGGAAATGCCTTTGCTACATATGTAACTATCACATTTCTCCTTATTTAATGTGTTGACATGACTCATTTCATCAATAGGTTACCTGAAAACAAGCCATTCTAACATATATAATGTCAACCCTTATTTGATTGTGGTAAATTATAATTTGTTTGTAAATTGTTTTTATATTTATCTTTATATTGTTGAATTCTTGTAACAAATATTTTATTTTGTTATTGTATGTCATTGTACAAATAAGGTTTACTTATAGTTTGTTTTCCCAAGTAGACTCAAGTAGAGAACGTAGAAGGAAATGAAATGTGTGTAGGAGCCTTTAGAAAGCAGAATGGAGCAAAAGGATACTTAGTAGGCACTAAAAAAAAAGTTACAATTGAATAGAACTTTTTAACAGAAAACATCTATGATAGACCTAGATACCACTGTCATTGTGTATACATCTTGGTTTTGCTTTTTTTTAGATTGAAGAGCAGTCAGACTGTAAGATCCTAGATGGACACTTTGTTTCCCCCATGGCCCACTATGTGCCTGATATCATGCCAGTTGAATCTGTTATTGCAAGGTAAGTATTTTTATTCAGAAAGTTAAAGTAGTAGGTTGTTTACGTTCACTTATACAATTACAATAATATCAATGCCATATTATTTCAAATTATTTATTTTATTTTATTTTTTTTTTCTTTTTGCGGTATGCGGGCCTCTCACTGTTGTGGCCTCTCCCGTTGCGGAGCACAGGCTCCGGACGCGCAGGCCCAGCGGCCATGGCTCACGGGCCCAGCCGCTCCGCGGCATATGGGATCCTCCCAGACCGGGGCACGAACCCGTATCCCCTGCATCGGCAGGCGGACTCTCAACCACTGCGCCACCAGGGAGGCCCCAAATTATTTATTATTAATTGCAATAATTATTTAGCATTTTTCCATTAAATGTGGGGTGGGACGGAATAAAAATACAGAACTTTAGTATACATTTGAACTTAAGTTGTTATCAGCTTAATCTTCAAAATTTCAAGAAGCAGGACAGTGCTGGGAATGCTAAATGAAGCAGAGTTGTTAACGTTGGTAGTTTTGATTATGAAACTGAAAATTAAGAGTTAGTTTTCATGAGCACAAAACAGATATAATCATTAAACCATCCTAAATTTTCTTGTCTATGTTCTATTCAACAATTTATTGACAATAGATAAGTAGTGATATTTTCCCTTGCCCAGGCAAAGTAAGCTCAGAATTCAGGTTTATGTTGCCTGAGAACACAACCGCCTAAGGTCAAACCTTGAGCTGACAGAGTGCAGTGTTCTACTGTGATAATAATTCCAAAATGTCAACTGCTAAGGAAATTGAAAGGAGAAGTAACTCAGTTTGGGAAGATAAAAAAGTTCTGAAGATGGATGGTGGTAGTGATTGCATAACAATGTAAGTGTACTTAATGTCACTGAACTGTACACTTAAAAATGGTAAAAATGGTAAATTTTATGTTATATATATTTTACTACAATGATAAAAAAAGAAGTCATATAGGAAAAAACATTGAATGAGAGGACTAAGATACTACGATAAGAAGATTACAAATAGAGAAGACTATATTTTTTCTGGTGTGGTTTGCTTTTACCTCCAAACATAAAAGTTTTAATAAATCAGATCCTGTTATACACTCCAAGTTGAAAAAAGATAACATGAACTATGTTATTGATATCAACAGCTTGTACAGCCAAGCATTATTCCTGCAAGGAGAAAAAGTGGAACTATCTAAAGAATTGTTTTTCTAGGACTTAATCATATATATTGATGTCTTTAAAAATAAGAAAATTTCATTATGCATATATAAAGTTGTGATATTGAATAAGGTAAAAATGATTGCAATAAATTCTGTTCTTATATTGTAATTGAATTTTTAATACCGTAACACCAAGCAAATTTACAGTATCTTTGTTGCCAGTTGGGCAAACATTAGTTTAATCAGTCAATTACAGTTTTGTTTTGTTTTTCTACCAAAACATATGTTTATTTTTATTACATTCCCATAACCATTATAACAGAATTTTAATGCATTTTAATAAATAAATAAATGATAATGAAAATTCATCAGTGCCTGAAAACTCAGATTTTTTAAACTACTAAATGATCATGATATTTTAAATACACAATTCTACATTGCTAATATCTATTGAAATAGAATTTATAGATGAATAATCATGCCATAAAGCACCTGTACTTTCATCCAACAGGACATGGAAAACAGCAAGTCAATTACAGTTTGAATGTCAAAATTCTGAATGACCTTTTCTCCCAAATAATTTAATTTTGACACTTTTAAGAATTCAAAGTTTGTATTAAAAGGCTTTTAGTTTCACTGATATGTTTTATTTTAAATAGGTTCCAATTTATTGTGCCTAAAGAATGGAACAGCAAATATAGACCTGTATGCATTCATCTTGCTGGAACAGGAGATCATGTAAGACTTTATTATAACATCTTAATCCCTAATTTGTTAAGTTACTCTCCTTAACAGATGTGGTTATTATATTTTTTAATTTAATTTAATTTTAATTTTATATTAGAGTACAGTTGATTTACAATATTGTGTTAGTTTCAGGTGTACAGCAAAGTGAGTCAGTTATACATGTACATATATCCATTCTTTTGTAGATTCTTTTCCCATACAGGTTATTACAGAATATTGAGAGGAGTTCCTGATGCTATACAGCAGGTCCTTGTTGTTTATCTATTTTATATATAGTAGTGTGTATATGTTAATCCCACACTCCTAATATATCTATTATATTCTCTAAGTACATCATCTTTTCTTTCCTCAGCATTACTGGAGACGACGAACACTAATGGCTCGTCCTATGATTAAAGAAGCCCGAATGGCTTCTTTGCTGTTAGAAAACCCTTATTATATCCTTTTGTGATACCTAGAAATCTTTTCTCTTATTTATTTATTTATAGATTTAGTCATCAAAAGGAATGATAGTAACCAGCTTTTCTAAACCAGTTAAATTTAGTCAGTTCAGAAAATGCTTAAGAATTAAGAAGCAAGAATGAAAAGAAGTGAAAAATTGTTTCACACCTTTTTAAAAGGCAATTTAAGGATTTTGCTTCTGTTGTATAATGAAGATAAACTGCTCTTCTGTTTCTTTTGAGATTTATACTGGATTTTAATATTAATAAGTCAAGTGTTTGACTTATTAAGGAAACCCTCATGTTTTAAACACATTTACATTTAAGTATCAGTTGAGGTTTAGAACAGTTCTTAACTTAATTTTCAAGATTATGTCAGACTATTCCCAGAAGAAGAAATGAAACTGATGCACAGATATAAAGAAATGTTCAGCGTTGCTGGTAATAAGAGAAATGTAAAGTTAAAAGAACAGTTACAAAAGATTTAAAAAATAAACCACAGTAGTCATAAGGCTATTGTGAAATGGGCACTCTTGTTACTGATGACTGTGAAAATCAGTTCAACCCTTTGGGAAAGCATTTTTACTATATGCATCAGGAACCTTTAAAAATCTCACATCCCTTGACATTTTGATTCTGGGAAGTTTATTCTAAGGATAAAATATTAAGAAAAGAGAAAATGATAGAAAAGAGGAAAGATATTTAATAGCTTATAACTTATAAAAGTAAAACATTAGAAATAGCTTAAATGTATAACAATAGAAAAATGGTTACGTAAATTGTGGTTCATAGCATTGGAATGTTGTACAGTTAGTTGTGTTATGTTTATTACTTTACCACTGACTACTTGTATGACCTTGAACCTGTTAGTTAACCTCTTAGTACCTCAACTTTTCCTTGGTAAATGGGAATAATTCAGAGTATTAGAATAGTTAATACTGGTAAATAATAAGGATGCAGTAAATTTTAACAGTTATTATTAAAAAGTTTACAGTAATGAATGAAAAGTATTTATAATGCAAAAAGATATAAAACTCTATGGTATGGCATAGGTATGCAAAAAACCTAAAATAGAAAATCCATTATTTTCTATTTGGAAACTGTGCCTAAGGGAAAATTTTGGAAAGAAATACAACAAAATATTAATATGGTTGTCTGTAGATAAAATAGTTTTTCTTCTAACATGATTTTCTGACTTTTCTAGATTTTTTTATAAGTGAAAAAAAGAAACCAATAAACTTCATTTTAAAATTAAGTTGGGGATTACACAACCCTGTTGAATTACTAAAAATATTGAATTGTACACTTTAGATGGGTGAATTGTATGGTATGTGATTATGTCTCAATGAAGCTTTTTTAAAAAAGAAAAATAATTAAGTTGAAAAACCTGAGAACTCCTAAACAGCCTATTTGGAAAATAGTTATTTCAGCATTAAATTGCCTTCAGGTTTAACTATTTTGCTTAAGTTAATGTGTTTCGAGACACAGAGTGTGTTTAATTATTTAAAAACTTTCTCTTTGACCCACATTCTTAAATGGCTGCAGGAAACCCAAGGACCAAATGTAAGTATGTGTTATCTTCATTTTCCAGTCTTTATGCTGAATTTTCAGCCATCTTAAAATTTTTGGTAGCCTAACCATCTTTTCTGAAAAACAGAATTCTGGCCCCCTTGCATTCTTGTGGTACCTGGATCTTTGCACATAATTATTCTACATGGGCGTATAATAAATAACCATTGACAAAATGAATTTTTGTACACTTTGGCAAGGTTTCATATAGGAGCTAATTATGTGAGTATGTCTTTATATGAATTAAATTTTAAAAAATAGATTATAGGGACTTCCCTGGCAGTTCAGTGGTTAAAACTTCACCTTCCAATGCAGGGGGTGTGGGTTCGATCCCTGGTCAAGGAGCTAAGATCCCACATGCCTCACAGCAAAAAACCAAAACAAAACAAAACAAAACATAAAACAGAAGCAATATTGTAACAAATTCAATAAAGACTTAAAAAGATAGATTGTAACTTGGTCACTTTAGTAATAAAATCATATTTTTTATAATTATATAAGAATAGTTCTGGATTCTAAAAATATATATTTAAGTGCTTCTTATAAAGAAATGTACTTACATAAAATCAGTTTCTAAAACAGAAAGTTTCAATTGAATTGGTGTGTATTTAAATTAATCAAAACATGTATTATAAAAATTTTCTAACATTATATTCATAAATCATGTATTTTGTGAAAATAAGCAACATTTAAGATTTCGGTAATACATGAGCCTAGTATTTGAATTCTTTTACATTGCTATTTATTTTATTTTTTGTTGTTGTTGCCTTGTTTCTTTTTTTAAGATTTTAATTTTATTTGAGTATAATTGATTTACAACGTTGTGTTAGTTTCTGCTGTACAGCAAAGTGAGTCAGTTATACAAATACATCTATTCACTATTTTTTAGATTCTTTTCTCACATAGGTTATCACAGAATATTGAGTAGAGTTCCCTGTGCTATACAGTAAGTCCTTGTTGGTTATCTATCTTTTTCTTCTTAATTTAAATTTATTTATTTTTTTATTTTTGGCTGCGTTGGGTCTTTGTTGCTGCACGCAGGCTTTCTCTAGTTGTGGCAAGCGGGGGCTGCTCTTCGTTGCAGTGCACGGGCTTCTCATTGCGGTGGCTTCTCTTGTTGCGGAGCACGGGCTCTAGGCTCACGGGCTCTAGAGTGCAGGCTCAGTAGTTGTGGCACACGGGCCTAGTTGCTCCGTGGCATGTGGGATCTTCCCAGACCAGAGCTCAAACGCGTGTCCCCTGCATTGGCAGGTGGATTCTTAACCTCTGCGCCACCAGGGAAGCCCTGGCAGGCGGATTCTTAACCACTGCACCACCAGGGAAGTCCCGGTTATCTATCTTATGTATAATAGTGTGTGTATGTTCATCCCAAGCTCCTGATTTATCCCTCCCCCGCCACATTTCCCCTTTGGTAACTGTAAGTGTGTTTTTGATATCTGTAAGTCTGTTTCTGTTTTGTAAATAAGTTTATTTGTATCTTCTTTTAAATTAGATTCCACATATGATTGATATCATATGCTATTTGTCTTTCTCGGTATGACTTACTTCACTTAGTTCGATAATCTTGAAGTCCATCCATGTTGCTGCAAATGGCATTATTTCATTTTTATGGCTGAGTAATATTCCATTATATATATATATATATATATATATATATACACCACATCTTCTTTATCCACTCCTCTGTTGATGGACATTTAGGTTGCGTCCATGTCTTAGCTATTGTAAATAGTGCTGCAATGAACATTTGGGTGCATGTATCCTTTCAGATTATGGTTTTCTCTGGATATGCCCAGGAGTGGGATCGCTGGATCATACGGTAGTTATATTTTAAGTTTTTTAAGGAACCTCCATACTGTTCTCCATAGAGGTTGTACCAATTTACATTCCCACCAACAGTATAAGTGGGTTCCCTTTTCTCCACACCCTCTCCAGCATTTATTGTTTGTAGACTTTTTGCTGATGGCCATTCTGACTGGTGTGAGGTGATACCTCACTGTGGATTTGATTTGCATTTTTCTAATTATTAGTGATGTTGAGCATCTTATCATATGCTTTTTGGCCATCTGTATGTCTTCTTTGGAGGAATGTCTATTTAGATCTTTTGCCCATTTTTTGATTGGATTGTTTGTTTTTTTGACACAGAGCTGTAAGAGCTGTTTGTGTATTCTGGAGATTAATCCCTTGTCAGTTGCTTTCTTTGCAAATATTATCTCCCATTCTGTGGGTTGTCTTTTTGTTTTGTTTATGGTTTCCTTTGCTGTGGAAAAGCTTTTGAGTTTAATTAGGTCCCATTTGTTTATTTTTGTTTTTATTTCCATTACTCTAGGAGATGGATAGAAAAAAATATTGCTGCGATTTATGTCAGAGTGTTCTGCCTATGTTTTCCTCCAAGAGTTTTATAGTACCTGGTCTTACATTTAGGTCTTTAATCCATTTTGAGTTTATTTTTGTGTATGGTGTTAGAGAATATTCTAATTTCATTCTTTTACATGTAGCTGTCCAGTTTTTCCAGCACCACTTATTGAAGAGACTGTCTTTTCTCCATTGTATATTCTTGCCTCCCTTGTCATAGATTAAATGACCATAGGTGCATGAGTTTATTTCTGGGCTTTCTATCCTATTCCATTGATCTGTATTTCTGTTTTCGTGCCAGTACCATACTGTTTTGATCAGCTGGAGTCTGCTTCCTCCAGCTCCATTTTTCTTTCTGAAGATTGCTTTAGCTATTCGGGGTCTTTTGTGTTTCCATATAAATTAAAAATTTTTTTGCTCTAGTTCTGTGAAAAATGCCTAGTATTCGGTGAATTATTTTACACTGCTTTAAAAAAATGTGCTTTATGTTCTATTGTAATTATTTTTTTCTTAGAAGGGACAACTATAAATTTGTTTTTCCTTATATCAATAGTGGTAATTTAATGAAAAATTGACAGTATAGAAATATTATTTTCTCATACATATTTTAACAGTTTTCAGTTATATCAAGTAAATAAGACATTCTTTTCTGGACTTTAAAATAGTTTGGTAGTTGAAACTCAATGAAAATTATATGTTGTAGAGCAGACACAGCTTTTTTTTTTTTTTTTTAATTTATTTTTGGCTGCGTTGGGTCTTCCTTGCTGTGCACAGGCTTTCTCTAGTTGCAGCAAGCGGGGGCTACTCTTTCTTGTGGTGTGTGGGCTTCTCATTGTGGTGGCTTCTCTTGTTGTGGAGCACAGGCTCTAGGCACGCAGGCTTCAGCAATTGTGGCTCGCGGGCTCTAGAGCGCAGGCTCAGTAGTTGTGGCGCATGGGCTTAGTTGCTCCGCAGCATGTGGGATCTTCCTGGACCAGGGCTTGAACCCATGTCCCTTGCATTGGCAGGCAGATTCTTAACCACTGTACCACCAGAGAAGTCCTTAGATACAGCTTTTTAAAAAAATAAGTTTTAGGTGATTAATATGCAGAACAATGTTAGCAGCATTCCAATTCCATCCATTTATTCCATTGTTTTACTTAGCTATCTGGTCCTTTAAAGGAAAAACATGTATTCTGTCTGCCTGTTGTAAATTTGCATATATTATAATGTAAATACATAAAATAAATAATTTTCTCTTTTGTTTTGTGAGGCTAGAAGGTCCAGCTTAAAAAACGTGTCTGATCTTTTTGTGATGGGAGGAGCTCTTGTTTTAGAATCTGCAGCTCTCTTGCACTGGCTGGAGAGGGAGGGTTATGGACCTCTAGGAATGACTGGAATATCCATGGGAGGACACGTAAGCATTTTCATTTTAACTGATATTTAATTGTGGTTATGTTTATAAAATCTAGGGAATCAAACAAATTAATGGATTTATGGCACATCCTCCTCTGTGAGCCTCTCATAGTGTACACATGCCAGAGAAAATTGCAGCCTTGAACCATTGCCCAGTCTCCTTACCTGTGGGCTGTGAGCACTGAAAGGGGCTGTACAGTGTGGGAGGTGGGGGGAAGATCTAGGGAATCTATTTATTTAAAAATTCACTTTAGGTGTAGAATTAATTTTAGTTTTGGTGAAAGCAGAAACAGATTCTAAACTTTCATTCCAATTATGAAGTAATGATATTTTTTGTATGATTTATGTAGACACTGATTATACTACTTACTCCACAGCTATATCTCAGGTGTTAGATTTAATATTTTATTAAAAGTTGATTATAAACTTAACTTCAAGTGTCAACTATAAATGCCTTATTTTGCTGTTAAATTGGTGAAGATAGCTAATTTGGAAGACACTTTTCCTTTATCTCTTCTCTCCATCAAGCTGTTTTACCTTTGCTTTCTAGAGTGTACTAAAACGGCCTCCTAATTGGTTTCTCTGTCTAGTCTTCTCACTCCTTAACCTTTTTCTTAAGGCTTTTTCTCCACACTGTTAACTAGAGTGGTCTTCCTAAATCTGATCTCTGCTCTCTCCTGCTTAAAACCTTCCACAGGTTTTGCTATTGAACTGGGCACTAGCTATGCCAGGTGCTGGCACCCATCTAGTGCTCCCTCATTCCCTTTCACCTGGCCGAGTAAGAGCTTGTCCTTCCGCTTCCAGATTAGAGCTTACTTCCTGTGAGAAACTCTTCCAGATTCCCAGCCTTATCCCAGACTATACTTCGTTTCTCAATAACACGTACTTATTTCATTTTACTGTGATTACTTGTCTAGCAGTCTGTTTTCTCTATAAAGCAATTGATTCATTGAGGGCCAGGAACATGCTCTGGTTCATTTTCTGGACATATTAGTCATACAGTACATTAAAATATATTGTGTAAGTCATTTGAATTATAAAATTAAGTGTAAAACCTTACTCAAATTCAAAACAACTACCAAAGAGTGAAACTGATAAAATTAGCTTCAAAAACTCAAATTCAAAACAACTAAAGACAGTGAAACTGAAGAGTGGGAAAGGATTTCTTTTCCTAACTCATAGTGTTTCCATTGTTATGACCTAGGTTGGAGTGTTATAACTGTCAGCTGGACTACTACCTATAAACTGGTTTCCCTACCTCAAATCTCACCCTCTCTAATCAATGTTATAAAATACTATTTAGCTTCATTGAATCACTTGACAATAACACTCCTTTGCTCAGGTCTCTTTATTAATTCCCCATTATCTACAGAACAAAGCGACCTCTAATCTGATCCTGATCAGTCTTTCTAGCCCTACCTATCTCCCCTACCCCATTGGCCACATGTGCCCTACTGACCAGCATAACTGAAGTATATTGCCTGTTTCCCTACCAGACCCTGTGTTTCTCACCATCTTGCCTTTGATTATACTGTCTCCTTTATATGGAAGACCACACCCCATCTTTCATTTCCCCTAAAAGACTCAACCATTTCATGAAGCTTTCTCTGATTCCTCTAGCCAAAAATAACATTTCCCTTCTCTAAACATATTACATCATTTTATATCAGTTTATATCAGTTATAATCTGCTTTGTAGTTCACCAAATTCTTGACATCTTTCAGTCGAAAGCCTGAGATTTTATGGTTGAGATTTTGCTCTATCTGAGCAGGTCACTTACATAATGAGTGTGCTTAGCCTACTGCCCAGGATCTACATCCCAGCATGTTTGCTCTATATTTATCAGTAGAAAGTAGCTTTCTGTGATGGGTCTTAAGGTATTTAAAATTTCCTAATACATTTTATTGCTTTTTTAGGGAGCAGTTATATGTCATTGTTGAGTTTTATGGTTTGGGGAATTTGGAGAGTTTGCTAGACATTCTCATGAGTGTTTAAGAGACTTTGTGTTCATGTCTTGTCTCATCAACTACTATACAAAGTACTTCTTAATATTAAATATTTTTCATTTTAGTGAATGTAAACTTTAAACTGAACCTCTCTGTTATCATGTTACAGATGGCTTCCTTAGCAGTATCCAGCTGGCCTAAGCCCATGCCACTGATTCCATGTCTGTCTTGGTCCACAGCATCTGGGGTCTTCACTACGGTAATTTAATTGCAATTAATGTTTAGATAATTATATATAATTAACGGTAATTGCTTGCAGGGTTCCACAATCACCCCCAGGCTTGCTGATTCACTGGAAGGAATCACAGGACTCAGTATATAGCCGTACTCACAATTAAAACTTATTGCAGCAAAAGGATACACTACAAAATCAATCAAGGGAAAAGGCACACAGGGCAAAGTCCAGAGGAAACCAGGCATAAACTTCCAGTAGAGTCTCTCAGGTTGTGTTTAATTCCCTCAGCAATGAGTTATGACAATATGTGCAAAGTGTTGTCCATCAGTGAAGCTCATTTGAGCCTAGGAGTCCAGGGTTTATATCAGTCGCTTTATATCAGTCGCTTAGGCACCCTCTGCCTAGCATGTACTAAATTCCAGAAGGAAAGCAGGTGTTCCGTAGAAACTACATTGTTTGTATAAGCAGTTTAGGCACAGTGACCCACTTTATCATTTTGGAAGTTTTATATCAGGGTAAAGAACTGTTTACTAGTCAAGTTACCAGACTCTAGTCAAGGGCCAACCTCACAAGCAGGCTTGTTTACAAATAGATTTTTTTTTTTTTTTTTTTTTTAGATGTTGGGGGTAGGAGTTTATTAATTTATTTATTTTTGCTGTGTTGGGTCTTCGTTTCTGTGCAAGGGCTTTCTCTAGCTGTGGCAAGCAGGGGCCACTCTTCATCTCAGTGCGCGGGCCTTTCACTATCGCGGCCTCTCGTTGCGGAGCACAGGCTCCAGACGCGCAGGCTCAGTAGTTGCGGCTCACGGGTCTAGTTGCTCCGCGGCATGTGGGATCCTCCCAGCCCAGGGCTCGAACCCGTGTCCCCTGCATTAGCAGGCAGATTCTCAACCACTGCGCCACCAGGGAAGCCCCAGGCTTGTTTAAAGATAGGAAATCTCAAGTCTGCTTTGTTAAGTTTTTTCTGCACAGTAATAATAATAAAAACTATTGGACAACATGCTTTATACGTGTGATTTGATCTTAATTTAGTTTGTTATTGCAGGGCGTGCTAAGTAAATCGATTAACTGGAGGGAGCTAGAAAAGCAGTATTATACACAGACAGTTTATGAAGAAGAAATTATTCACATGCTTGAATATTGTGGAGTAAGTATTTTTAACTTCTGCAGAACATTGTGGGGGAAATGTTGATCATGTTTAATGATTCAGATTTTTAAAAAGAATTGCAGTTTTGTTTTGTTTTTTTAACAAATATAACTTTTTTGTGTGTGACCGCTCCACGTGACTTGTGAGATTTTAGTTCCCCAGCCAGGGATTGAACCCAGCCCTCAGCAATGAGAGCGCGGAGTCCTAACCACTGGACTGCCAGGGAATTCCCTGAATTGCAGATTTTTAAAAAACAGTACTATTTTTTACTTAATAAAATTCTTCATTTTAAAATAAAATATAGAAAATCATGCAAAGCAAGTGCATAGCTTATTACATTTATTAAATAGCTAACACATTGGAATAGAACTTGACCACCCAGTTCAGAACTTAGCACCCAACCCACAAACCACTTTCACGTGTCCTAATCAGAAGACCTTTCTCCCCCTACTATTTAGTTATCATTATCCTGATTTTTATAGTGATGACTTCCTTCTGTCAAATATGCATCCCTGGACACTTCAGTTCTTTTATTTTATGGGTCTTTTAAGTGTCTTTTATCTATAAGTTCCCTTTCATACTTTTCTTTTCCTTATAATTTACCTATTGAAGAATTTGGGCTATTTATCTGTAGAGTTTCTCACAGTCTAGATTTTTGTTTGCATTCTCATGGTACACTTTAGCATATTCCTCCGTGCTCTCTATTGCCTGCAAATTGGCAACTAGGTCTAGAGGCTTGATTAAACTCAGTTTATCATTCTTTGGTAGGAGTATAGGAAGCAGATAATGTGTGGCTGCTCTTTTTTGTGGTGTAAGCAGCCGTTGATGCTTAATGTCTGTGTCTATTATATTGAGTGTTGCAAAATGCTGATACTCTAATTCTAACCTCTTTTTTCATTTATTAATAGGAATACTTTGATTTAAAAAAAAGCCACTTCCCTTATCAATTATTTGGTTACCTCATAGTTCATTTCATATACCTTAATTTACCAGTTATCAGGGAAATTAGTTGGTTCTCTATTATTCTCCTAAGGTGACCAATCCTTTTCAGAAATGTTTTTTTCTTTTCATGAATTTAAAAATTTTGCACATTCAGTTTAAAGGTTACTGAGAACCTCAAGAAACCTCAGGGAAAAAAAGGAATCTTTCTACTATCAACGAGGACTTTTTATTTGTAATTACATCAAAATAAAACTCACTCTTTTAGGGGACTTCTCTGGCAGTCCAGCGGTTAGGACTCTGCACACCTACTGCAGGGGCACGGGTTTGACCCCTGGTCGGGAAGAAGATCCAGCGTGCTGCGCAGCTTGGTCGGGGAAGGGGGAGAGGGAGGCGGCAGGGTGGGGGGAGGGGGTGGGGGAAGGAGAAGGCGGGGGAGGGGGGAAGGGAGGCAGGGGGGAGGGCGGCTCACTCTTGTAAAATAGGTCTATTTTGCAGAGTCTCAAAGGGCAGTTACTACTTGCCTAAGAACTTTATTACAAAATAACTCTCCCTGTTAGCTAGTTCCTGTGTCCCACTATACATATAATCAGAAAGATACTTATATTTGAGAGCTTATGAGAAAACCTAACATGCATTTTTTAAGGGAGGTTCATAAATTTTGGCTGTCTGAAATGACAGTGTATTCTTCTCCAGACCTTTTTCTCTGAGACTCTTGGTGATTGTATACAAGAGTCCTTTTGTCTTAGTTAGAACTAGTTCACAGTTATGAATATTCAAGAAATATCAAGCCAGCTTCCTTTTTTTTGTTTTAAAAACTGTGTATTCCCAATCAAAAGAAATTAAATTTGTTGATGTACTGCTCTGAATAATTCTAGGATGCTTTGATCTTCCATTTCCCGATGTTACTAAACTTCCTTTCCTTCCTTTTTATATTTCTGTGAGCTGGATAGCTTTAGTGATTTGTTCTGCTAACCAGGTTGTTGTGGTTTGTTTGTTTTCCCTTGCCTTCAACCCATTTTTCGTTCTTTTATTTATTATTATTATTTTTTAGATGTTGGGGGTAGGAGTTTATTAATTAATTAATTAATTTTTGCTGTGTTGGGTCTTCATTTCTGTGCGAGGGCTATCTCTAGTTGTGGCAAGCGGGGGCCACTCTTCATCACAGTGCGTGGGCCTCTCACTGTCGTGGACTCTCCTGTTGCAGAGCACAGGCTCCAGATGCGCAGGCTCAGTAGTTGTGGCTCACGGGCCTAGCCGCTCCGCGGCATGTGGAATCCTCCCAGACCACGGCTCGAACCTGCGTCCCCTGCATTGGCAGGCAGATTCTCAACCACTGCGCCACCAGGGAAGCCCCGTTCTTTTATTTTTTAAATAGGTTGTATGGTCATATAGTTCAAGCATCAAAAAGCATAAAAAGAAATATAGTAAAACAATTCCTACCCTTGTTCCCAGTTTGCCTAGGTCCTATCTCTGTCAACAAATAACCCACTATATTATTTAGTATTTCAAGGACTTTTTCAAACCGAAAGAAATCTCAACTTTTCTCTCTTCCCTTTTCTTATGGACAATACACAAATGTTTCCTTTTTCTTTTTCACTGCTGCATAACAGCCTATTATATGGACGGATGTACCATGATTTATTAACCAGTATCCTGTTGATGGGCATTTATGTTGCTTCTCATCCTTCACTATTAACAAACAGTTCTGCAATGAGTAACATTGTACATACATCAGTTCACAAGTGCAAATTCCTAGAAATGTTGTTGCTGAGTAGAAGGGTATAAGCAGTTGTAATCTTAGATTTTGTCTAATTATAGTTGTGTGAGTTTACACTACCAGCAGGAACATGTGTGTCTGTTTCCCCATAAGTTCACAAATTCAGTGTGTTATCAGACTTACATGGTTTTTTGGTCAACCAGACAGGGAAATTTGGTATAGTTTTTATTTAATTTACTTAAGTAGGGACTTCCCTGGTGGTGCCGTCCAGTAGTTAGGACTCCACGCTTCTACTGCAGGGGGCATGGGTTCAATCCCTGGTCACGGAACTAAGATCCTGCATCCCTCAGCAAAAAAAAAAATTTACTTAAGGATAAGTGAAATTGAACGTGTTTATAAGTTTTTTTTTTTTTGGCTGCATTGGGTCTTCGTTGCTGCACGCGGGCTTTCTCTAGTTGTGGCGAGTGGGGGCTACTCTTTGCTGTGGTGCGTGGGCTTCTCATTGCAGTGGCTTCTCTTTTGGGGAGCTTGGGCTCTAGGTACACGGGCTTCAGTAGTTGTAACACATGGGCTCAGTAGTTGTGGCTCTCCGGCTCTAGAGCACAGTCTCAGTAGTTGTAGCGCACGGGCTTAGTTGCTCTGTGGCATGTGGAGTCTTCCTGGACCAGGGCTCAAACCCGTGTCCCCTGCATTGGCAGGTGGATTCTTAACCACCGCACCACCAGGGACGTCCAACCTTGATAATTTTTAATTTTTCTTAGTTCAGCCTGAGAAAGGGATTTGGGGTGGCTGGTGTATTACTGCCAGGATGCACTCATAAGAATTTTAGAAGTTCTAAGGTTAAAGCAAATCATGGATTTCAAAACTTTGGCAATAAAAATCATGACACAGGTGGGAATTCCCTGGAGGTCCAGTGGTTAGGACTCCGTGCTTCCACTGCTGGGGACCCAGGTTCAATTCCTGGTCAGGGAATTGAGATCCTGCAGGCCAAAACAAAACAAAACACATGTCACAAGCTAAATGATACTCTTTACTATTTAGTAAGAAACATTCAGCAATAAAGTATCATTTATCTTCATTCTCAGTTAAATTTTGACATCTCTTTTCTCTTTTTGTTTTTATTATGGTAAAATATACACAATATAAAATTTACCATTTTAACCATTTTTAAGTGTACAGTTCAGTAGTATTAAGTACATTTACATTGTTGTGCAACCATCACCACCATCCATCTCCAGAATTTTTTCATCTTCCTAAACTGAAACTCTGTACCCATTAAACAAAACTCTATTCACCCCTCTTCCCATCCCCTGGCAGCTACCATTCTACTTTCTGTCTGTATGAATTTGAGAACTCTAGGTACCTCATAAAATTGGAATCATACAATATTGTCCTTTTGTGTCTGGCTTATTCATTTTGCATAATGTCTTCAAAGTTCATCCATGTTGTAGCATGTGTCAGAATTTCATTCCCTTTTAAGACTGAATAATAATCTATTGTATGTATATACTACATTTTGTTTATCCATTTATTCATTGATGGACATTTGTGTTTTCTCTGTTTTAACAAGGTTGTTAAATAAAATCCTATTTTTTATTAAATGACATTTTCTTTTCTTTCATATAATCAGACAGATTCTTTCAAAATGGGACAAGAGTTCCTGAAACACTTCCCTAGCAGTGCAGACAAGCTAACTAACCTTAACCTGGTTTCTAGAACTTTAAATTTAGATATGGCGGACAAAGTTGTGTCCCAAAAAGCTGCTGAGTGCCATAAATCTAGTAAAACATCTATCAGTGCCACATCAGAAGGACTCTTGTTGCAAGATACCTCTAGGATGGGGTGCTTCAATCAAACACTTTCAACCAACAAAAGTAGTTATATGCGTTGTAATCCTCAGTCACACCACCTACTCAGTAAAGAACGAAGAAGAAACACTCTTCAGAAAGAATCTTTAATATTTATGAAAGGAGTTATGGATGAATGTACTCATGTAGCAAATTTCTCAGGTATTAATTTTTATATGAAATTGAGAATATTTGCTGATGATATGTGATAATCATGCTGATGATATGTAAAATATGTGAAATATTTTTAAGGATGCTTTACAAGATAATTTAATATTTTCAAGAATATATTTATTGTTGGCTCCACAATGTGTTTTCTAAGATAAGTTGGTTATGTAAATGTATCATATTTAAATTTTATCCATGAAAATCTAAGACCATTTTATTAGTTCTTTAAAAACATTGGGTTTTGTGTCTTCTTTAGAATATTCATCTCAATTTTGTATTAGAGATGAATATTATAATGTTATGGTATAGTATAGTTGATTTTTTAACTTAATAAGCAAAAGTTTTAGTTCAGCAAATGTTTTACTTACTGCATTGTATGGTGTATTTTATTTTCCAGTATTATTACTAGTATTTATATAAAATTCTTAGAGGTTCTTAAAAGTATATATGTTGCATCTTAAAAAAATCCTGTACCTAGTTCCAGTTGACCCAAGCCTCATCATAGTGGTTCAAGCCAAAGAAGATGCCTATATTCCACGAACAGGAGTTCGAAGTCTACAAGAAATTTGGCCTGGTTGTGAAATCCGATATCTAGAAGGGGGTCATATTAGTGCTTATCTTTTTAAACAAGGACTCTTCAGGTAAGATGATTGGTCTAACAGGTGTCTATTTATTTGTTGTTTGTTTTGGGGACTTTTTTGGCTCAACAAATATAAAGATTGGGTATTTTTATTATACATTTTAGCCCTCTTATTTCCTTCCTGCCTCTCTCAATTCTCCCATTGTGATACTCTTTCCTATCTTGTCTTCTTATTTTCTTTTCCTTCTAGAGAAATAGGAAATAGCATATGATAGGCATGCTTTGTTGTGTGGTTTTACCCTCTTCAAATATTAATAGCCAGGTGTTTTAGGGTGTAAGGAGGAACATTAGGGTTTGCAAAACTCACTTTGGCTCATCGTGAATTTTTCACTCCACTCTAATGTTCTTCTCTCAGAATGACCTGAGTATCTGTGGAATAATCTAGCAATGTTTTTCAGTAGCAGGTGAATATTAAACCCTAAAAGAGAAGTGAAATACTGGTTTTATTGTTAATAACCTTATATGACTCTGGTATTTGCTAAAATTTATAAAGTCTTTTTGCTGTTATTCTAGTTTTTTGATAATGCTGTTTTATTTCTACTTCTATTCAGATTTGATTGTAACAGGTATCATTGGAATATTTATCATTAATGGTTAAATTAGTTCACATAAAGTGCTTAGACTAGTGCCCTGTGCAGTGTTCCAAAACTGCCAGCTGGATAGTGGTATAATAGAAGACTGCGTGTGCTGTATGTTTGACATGTTTTAGTTCTTTTTAACCTAAGAAATAATTCTTTGTATGTTGTTGCTTATGTAGTTCAGTTTATAGATATCACCTTTTTGAGGTACAGTCTAATTCTCCAAGTCTGTAATGTCCTCAGGAATATAGTAACCCTTTCTTTTTATAGTATGATCTTTAAAAAAAATACTCATGTATCAAGCATTTGAGTCCCTGTTAGTTGGTGAGTTAGCAGACTACTTATCCAGTACTCAAGTGACGCTCTGGCACAGCAAAACTAAGACAAAAACAAACGAAAACTGTGAGTACTTAGTGTTGCTAGGGTTGCTCAAGAGTCTAAAGTTCTGTTACACATGTGAATGCAGGGAACGCACATGCTTGTTTTAGTAAATCGTTGTCAAATTTCTTTTACTATTTTATGTATCTACGTGGGAGTGTGGCTGAGAGGCATTAGGAAGAATAGAAGTCAGAAGTAAAAACTCATAAGTGCTAATCTGAAGGCTTCATTTGAAAAAGAGATAAATGTTAGCTAGCAACATGTGCCAGGTACTAGAGCAATTGTTTCATATGTTATTTTTAATATCACCTTTACACAGAAACACAGGAAATTAAAAAGATTAAATAACATGCTCTGGTAGAATAACTGCTAAGCCATTTAGCCTCTCCTACTCCCCACTAGTCACTTCAAAACTAATGAAGTTTAGGGCTTCCCTAGTGCCGCAGTGGTTGAGAGTCCGCCTGCCAATGCAGGGGACGTGGGTTCGTGCCCCGGTCCGGGAAGATCCCACATGCTGTGGAGCGGCTGGGCCCGTGAGCCATGGCTGCTGAGCCTGCACGTCCGGAGCCTGTGTTCCGCAACAGGAGAGGCCACAACAGTGAGAGGTCCACGTACCAGAAAAAAAAAAAAAAAGTTTAGATGACATTGGAGTAGTAGAATTTTACAAATTCAGGATATTCATTCCCCAGATTTAAAAATAAAACAAGCCAATCCTTTATATGCTCTAATAATTTGGGTTAAGTTATTTAGAACTGATTGATAATACAAATGAATAAGACACTATTCAAATGATTTAAAATACATATGTATATCTTTACTAACCCTCCTCATACCATGTACACAAGCCCATATTGTAACCTTAGACCTCATTTTATAGATTTTTGAGCCAAATACACACAAACATTATACAAAGCTTTGTCTTTCCAACAAATTGGAAATCACAGTCTGTAGCAGGTGCCAATTTTAAAGTTAATCTTAATATCTTTTTTTTTTTTTTTTCCGGTATGCGGGCCTCTAACTGTTGCGGCCTCTCCCGTTGCGGAGCACAGGCTCCGGACGCACAGGCTCAGCGGCCATGGCTCACGGGCCCAGCCGCTCCGCGGCATGTGGGATCCTCCCGGACCAGGGCACGAACCCGTGTCCCCTGCATCGGCAGGCGGACTCTCAACCACTGCACCACCAGGGAAGACCAATCTTAATATCTTTTTAAGGATGTGGGGAAATGCTTAGTCAAACAAGTATAACACAGGATTAATATGATCTCAGTTATCATTTAAACTGGGTGAAAATACAGACATAAGCATTAAAAAAAAGCTTGTAGGAAAAGATTAAATGTAGATATCTTAGAGTGATGGGATTATGACTTTTTTCCCTTTTTCTGAATTTTCTACAATGAAAATGTATTTGACAATAGGAAAAAAAATAAGCCTTAAAAATAATATCTTATGAACCTGGGCCAGATCAGTTTGACTCTTCCTTTCCAATTAAAATACTACAATACCTAGTGGTGTTAATGTAGGAAACTAAGGCTTTTAAGTTCAGTTGCTATATCATAATCTATGCAGTAGATTGAATAATATTACATTTAAAAAGTTCTATAGCCAGTTAATTTTCAACAAGTAACAGAATAAAAAGAAACCAGTTCCTTTTCATTTTATCATTTCATATTTTATTCATAAATGTATACATATATAAATTTAAAGGTGCAAAAAAGTGCTTCATAGGAAAAGATGGCATTTATGAACCATCGGCTGGAAGTACATTTGAAGTTTTCCAGTACTGGTGAAGTTACATGGATCCAAACACTCAGCCTCACATACCTGCCTCTTCCACAGCTATTGATATTTGGAGAGGAGGTCAGCTTGCAAGACACAGGTTATTTGGAAATAACTTATAGTAAAAACACTGTCTGTCCCCCTTTTTTGCTAATTACTTGTAGTTTTTCTTTCATATTTAATTTTAGGCGCGCCATCTATGATGCATTTGAACGCTTCCTCCGTAAATACGCTAACTAATGGGATCACATATGTAACCAGTGCAGCCATCATGTTTCTTACGGAAGGAGTTTGATCCTTTGATGATGTGAAGAACAAGCAGACAGCACTATATATCTAACTGCTGTCAATTTAGTCTGGAATTCAGTGTTACAGATCAGTCAACTATAATCTTTAAATACATTTGAATAATTGTAAACCAATATTTGGATGAAATAATGCTGAACTGTTTTGTACTATTTGTGGGAATCCCATAAAATCAATATCTAGTCTGTTGTTACTATTTATGTAAACTTTAAATTTTTAATTATGAATAATTTAATAATTTAAAACAAATGTATTCATAGAAACCCTATTGGTTTTTAAAGAAATGCTAAATCAAACTTAGTTTGTAATATGTCACCCTGTACTGTATATATGCCCTTACATGACATTTCTATTATTGACTTGATTCGAGAAACATGTTTATTTCTTTTATGGATCCACAGTGAATTTATAATCTTATTTTCAACTTTAATTTTCTGCCATGGATACTTATCATGTGTAAAATCAGTTTTAACTTTTAATACTAAAAAATCCTTTTTGCTTCTACTTAAGTACTTTTAATAATTAAATTGAATGTGAGAATGCAGATAGGATGCATAAGACTTGGCTAAACTTTAAAACTTTGCCAAATATTAGGTTAGAAAAAAATGCCAAACATTTTTCCCCTACTTGAAAAGATTCAATTCATGAACACTGAAATAATGAAAGACCTATTGCATTAATTAATAACTGTTTCTTAACGTTTTCTTGTATACAAACTCTGAATTTGCTAAACATCTAACTTTAGGCCAAGTACTTAACAGCTTTGGTTTTTTAATTTCAGAAATTAATGGCCACATATAAAATTGATCTGTCTGTATAAACTTTATTTTACGGAAAAGGTATGATAACTAGTAACTTTTTAAAATGGAATATTATATGGCTACACTTGGTGCTTTCTTTTTATTTTATTTTACTTTTAAACTTTTTTGGCTGCACTGCACGGCCTGTGGGATATTAGTTCCCCGACCAGGGATTGAACCTGGGCCCTCAGCAAGAGTGCAGAGTCCTAACCACTGGACCACCAGGGAATTCCTGGTGCTTTCTTTTTATGTTAAACTTCTCAAGCCAAGAACTAAAATGTTTTTAAAAGTAGAAAATATTTGGGGTTTAGAAAAAATATATTTGAGTTTTATTTTTTTGAAATATGTGGTGTGGTGCCTGTGGGTTATTTTAAAATATGTATTCCTAGTCTAGTAAGGATATTTGAATTATAAGATGCCTTTGTAGCTTTTTAAAGGAGATTTTATTTGTCCCTCTAATGCCTCCATCACCTTAATTTTTAAAAACTATTTTTAAATGATTAATGTGAAGTCACTGATGGCATACAGTGTTGTAAATTCTGTAAAAACTACTTTGACATAACAAACAAACATGGTTACAGCCATTTGAGCTATAGCAATTTTACGTGTTCAGATTAGAACCTTTACTTTTCACTGAAAGTATGAAATCTACTAAAGTTCTCCAACAAAATACCCTTTAAAGATAAAGTAAACCTTGTTGTTAACTGAATTACAAGTATTTTCTTATGTATTTAATGAGGTGATTGCTTTCTGAGCAATGGCTTTAGTGAAACCAGTACTTTATTTTTCACATAAATATTTCCTACTAAGCAATAATGTACTATGGTATGTAACTTTCTATTGGTAAAAGAATGAAATTTCATTTCAGCTTTATTACTCTTAGGCATAACTAATTTCTCCCAAATAAATGTGAAAGAGGTGTTTTTAAAATTTCTTCTCTTATCCAGATGTTCTAAGAATATATCCACACAACTGCCTAAAGGAGTGCTGTCTGCCATTTTGAAGATTGGGTACATAAATTGCTAGAAATTCATTTAGCCCAGAGTTGCAAACTGGCAATCAGTACAGGACAGCTTGTCCCACAGTTGTTTTATTCAGTGTGCATAATATCTCCAAAATTTTTGAATTCGAAAAGTCTTTAGACTGGGTATGCATTCCCCAGTTTGCCATAATCCACCAGACTCCGAGCTCTTGTATTAGACTACTTCACTACTTTGTGTTTCCCACTTAGCCCTGAAGACGTCTGAGCCTGACACCCCGACTTAGATCTGTGGTTAAAAAACGTTTCTGAATTTCATGATTTGATAATGTTGTAAGTACTATTAAATCATTTTAGCATATGCATTTTAGATTGTTTCTTATGAATGTAAATTTTAAGGTGGTGCTTTCTTTTATAAAGATTATTGAATTATTGACTCTAACTGAAATTTTTAAAATCATTTCCAAATATTTTTTACTTCACAATAAAAGTCTTAAAAATTAATCACTTGTTATGTTCAAGAGGTATTATTCTAAACGCAGAAAACCCATGTAACATTTGATTAATATAGCCAAACTTGAACTAAATGTTTGTTCCTTCTTAGTAATATTATGACCCAAACAACATAAGACAAATATAAGCAAAGGAGTCTCTAGCAAAACAGTATTCAGTATCTACAACAAGAGCCAAATTTCCCCCCAAAATATGTGTGATGTCAGGGAAACCAGCATTCTGATGGATCAATCTAAATGTTGTGTAACTCACTACTACATATTAGATATTATTACATTTATTAGATATTAGATATTATTACATTATTATGTAATATTACACATTATTACATTTACACTAGTAAATGTACTGCAAACAATGAAAATATAGAGATAAGAATATAGGACTGGGAATGGGGGTCCTGAGCAGAGGCTGCTGTAGAAACTCGGTTTGGAAATAAAAGAAAGATTACGGCAGATTAGACAAAGGGAAAAGAGGTACATTTGGACCATTTTGCAGGAGCAGAGTAACCTAATTCTAGGAATACTGTTATAGGCAGAATCCTAAGAAACCAATGACTGTGTGAAGGACTTTGAAAACAGTTTTAACTAGAAAATGTTGGACCAAAAACCCAAGGATTTTCCTCATGACTGAAAGAGCTAATAGGCAGATTCACCAGATTGTGTTAATTAAGAAAAACTGTATAAACAACTGTAAAAAGTTTAATCTGTGTATAAACTAGCTGGGATAAAAGTTTTCCTATATACAGTACCTGGATAAAGTACCTACCTAAAGTACGTACCACTTTACTGCTCTAAGTGTGGTCAGTAGATTTGCAGCATCCTCTGGTAGCTTGTCAGAAACTCAGAATCTCAGGTGCCATCCCAAACTTACTGAGTCAGAATCTGCATTTGAATAAGATCTCCAGATGGTTCAAATACACATTACGTTTTGAAAAACACGCTTCTTATGTTGTTTCCATCTCCAGGCTATTGTAAATAGAGCTGCAGTGAACATTTTGGTACATGTCTCTTTTTGAATTATGGTTTTCTCAGGGTATATGCCCAGTAGTGGGATTGCTGGGTCATATGAATGGATGAATGAATAAAGAAGATGTGGCACATATATACAATGGAATATTACTCAGCCATAAAAAGAAGCGAAATTGAGCTATTTGTAATGAGGTGCATAGACCTACAGTCTGTCATACAGAGTGAAGTAAGTCAGAAAGAGAAAGACAAATACCACATGCTAACACATATATATGGAATTTAAGAAAAAAAAATGTCATGAAGAAACTAGGGGTAAAACAGGAATAAAGACACAGACCTACTTGAGAATGGACTTGAGGATATGGGGAGGGGGAAAGGTAAGCTATGACAAAGCGAGAGAGTGGCATGGACATATACACACTACCAAACGTAAGGTAGATAGCTAGTGGGAAGCAGCCTCATAGCACAGGGAGATCAGCTCGGTGCTTTGTGACCACCTGGAGGGGTGGGATAGGGAGGGTGGGAGGGAGGGAGATGCAAGAGGGAAGGGATATGGGAACAGGTGTATATGTATAACTGATTCACTTTGTTATAAAGCAGAAACTAATAAAAAAAAAGAATGAAAAACACACTTCTAACGTCAGTGGCTCTCAAATTTTAGCCTGCATAGGAATCACCTGGAGCCTTGTTAAAAAGTTTTCTGGGCCCCAGTGCCCAGAGTTTCTGATTCAGTGAGTCTGGGGCAGGGCTGGGGAATTTGTATTTCTAACAAGTTTCCTAGGACACTGATGCTGTTATCCAAGGGGTTACACTTGAAGAACCTAAGAGCCATGGCTCGAATTGGATCTCAGGCCTTGGCTGCACATTAGAATCACCTGGTGGGGAGTTCTCTGGTGGTCCAGTGGGTAAGACTCCAAGCTCCCAATGCAGAGGGCCCGGGTTGGATCTCTGGTCAGGGAACTAGATCCCACATGCATGCCACAACTAAGTCCGCATGCTGCAACTAAAAACATGCCGCAAACGAAGATACCACATGCTGCGACTAAGACCCGGCACAGCCAAAATAATAAATAAAATAATAAAAATAAATCACATGGGGGAGTTTTAAAAACATAGGTAAGAATGCTCAGACCTCACCCCAAAGATTCAGATTTAGTTGCCTTGAGGTACCCAAGCTCCCCGGGCAATTCTAATGTGCAGCCAGGTTTAAGAACCATGTGCTTCAGCAAAGGAAAACATAAACAAGATGAAAAATCAACCCTCAGAATGGGAGAAAATATTTGCAGACGAAGCAACAGACAAAGGATTAATCTCCAAAATATACAAGCAGTTCATGCAGCTCAATATCAAAAAAACAAACAACCCAATCCAAAAATGGGCAGAAGACCTAAATAGACATTTCTCCAAAGAAGATATACAGATTGCCAACAAACACATGAAAGGATGCTCAACATCACTAATCATTAGAGAAATGCAAATCAAAACTACAAAGAGGTATCACCTCACACCAGTCAGAATGGTCATCATCAAAAAATCTACAAACAATAAATGGTGGAGAGGGTGTGGAGAAAAGGGAATACTCTTGCACTGTAGAAACTGATATAGCCACTATGGAGAACAGTAGGGAGTTTCCTTAAAAAACTAAAAATAGAACTACCATACGACCCAGCAGTCCCACTACTGGGCATATACCCTGAGAAAATCATAATTCAAAAAGAGTCTTGGGCTTCCCTGGTGGCGCAGTGGTTGAGAGTCCGCCTGCCGATGCAGGGGACACGGGTTCGTGCCCCAGTCCGGGAAGATCCCACATGCCGCGGAGCGGCTGGACCCGTGAGCCATGGCCGCTGCGCCTGCGTGTCCAGAGCCTGTGCTCCGCAACGGGAGAGGCCACAACAGTGAGAGGCCCGCGTACCGCAAAAAAAAAAAAAAAAAAAGAGTCTTGTACTACAATGTTCATTGCAGCTCTATTCACAATAGCCAGGACATGGAAGCAACCTAAGTGTCCACCAACAGATGAATGGATAAAGATGTGGCACATATATACAATGGAATATTACTCAGCCATAAAAAGAAATGAAATTGAGTTATTTGTAGTGAGGTGGATGGACTTGGAGTCTGTCATACAGAGTGAAGTATATCAGAAAGAGAAAAACAAATACTGTATGCTAACACATATATATGGAATCTTAAAAAAAAAATGGTTCTGAAGAACCTAACGGCAGGACAGGAATAAAGACGCAGATGTAGAGAATGGACTTGAGGACATAGGGAGGCGGAATGGTAAGCTGGGACGAAGTGAGAGACTGGCATGGACATATATACACTTCCAAATGTAAAATAGCTAGCTAGTGGGAAGCAGCTGCATAGCACAGGGAGATCAGCTCGGTGCTTTGTGTCCACCTAAAGGGGTGGGATAGGGAGGGTGGCAGGGAGACGCAAGAGGGAGGAGATATGGGGACATATGTTTATGTATAGCTGATTCACTTTGTTATAAAGCAGAAACTAACACACCATTGTAAAGCAATTATACTCCAATAAAGATGTTAAAAAAAAAAAAAAGAACCATGTGGTTTAAAGGACTCAAGGGAAGAGGAATAGCTGCTGAAGGAAAGGATGTAAAGTCATTAAATCAACATAGATTTTGGAAAAGAATTCCTGATTTCTGGGTGTTATCAGCACCCAAGAGATATTAAAGTAGCCAAGAGGGCCTGTGTCCCTTTTGCTTCTATATTGTTAAGGGTAGATGTATATTAGAACAGAATGAGCTGAGGGTGCATTTATGTACTTACATGCAGCAAAGCTTCTGTAAACCTTAAACATAAAGCAGAAACAATTATGAGCAAGGAAGAAATGCTACCCCTTTTGCTTTATTTTCTTCAACCATAAAGATTACATCTGCCCTTCTTTTTTTTTTAATTTATTATTTATTTATTTATTTTTGGCTGTATCGGGTCTTCGTTGTAGCACCTGGACTCTCTAGTTGAGGCGCGTGGGCTTAGCTGCCCTGAAGCATATGGAATCCTAGTTCCCTGACCAGGGATCGAACCCACGTCCCCTGCATTGGAAGGCGGATTCTTTACCACTGGACCACCAGGGAAGTTCCACATCTTCCCTTCTTAACCACATGAAATTGCTTTTAATTTTTTTTTTTTTTTTTTTTTTGCTGTACGCGGGCCTCTCACTGTTGTGGCCTCTCCCGTTGCGGAGCACAGGCTCCGGACGCACAGGCTCAGCGGCCATGGCTCACGGGCCCAGCTGCTCCGCGGCATATGGGATCCTCCCAGACCGGGGCACGAACCCGTATCCCCTGCATCGGCAGGCGGACTCTCAACCACTGCGCCACCAGGGAGGCCCTGAAATTGCTTTTAAAAATGCAGATATATTGGCTCTTTGAAAAGTTAAAGCATTTCTTTAGAAAATTTTGCTTTCACTTCTAGAGCAGTTACTCTTCAAGATTTTTCCATCCATATCAGTCACCAAATTAGATGCCTTTGCTATTGTATGTTTTAGAGACACTTGTCACCAACTCATAGACCTTTGATCCACTTCCCTTGCCCTGTAGATAACAACTGACTTTAAGTCCTTACACTCAGGCAAAAGGCAATCACTGATCCTGATCTGCGTTTTTACTCAAGCTCAACTGTAATCCTATGCCAACAGCGTCACCTGCTAAGCATTCAGTCCTGAACTAATTCCCCAACCTGCAACTCCTCTACAAAACACCAATTGGCTAGTTGATACACAATGATAAAACGGAACATGAATATATTTTCTACTTGGAAATATAAATATGTTTGTACATTTATTATTTCATAGTCTTCCTTCTAGATGTCATTTTATATGTCTTAGGCTGTAAAGTGGGAGAAAATAAATTGGTAATCTGAGAGATGCATTGGGAAGACCTTTTGAGTAATAAAATCTACTTGAGAGGAGATAGGTTTGCTGTCACTTGCCAAACTGTACTGACAGGACTATCTGGGGTTTGCTCTTATTTCTACTTTAGGGTCATGTCTTTAATTCATTCTTTGGTATCTCCAAAATGGATGAAGATTCTAAGCAGCTGGTCTGGTAATTTGCTCTGCATCCTGATACCTGCCAGGTCTTTAGGGTTTTTTTTATATCAGAAAGTAATCATGACACTTCTGGGAACAAATTCCTCCAGAGAATAGAGCTAAGCCTCTTGCAGCGGTTAGCCAACTTGTGAATTCAAAGGAAAAGTTCTTGAAAGAAACTAAAAGTGCAACTCCAGTGAACACACAAGTGATAAGAAACTGAAACAGTCTTATTGCTGATATGGAGAAAGTCTTGGTGGTCTGGATAGAAGACCAAACCAACCACAATATTCCCTTAAGCCAAAGCCTAATTCAGAGCAAGCTCCTGACTCTTCAATTCTATGAGACTGAGAGAGGTGAGGAAGCTGCAAAAGAAAAGGTTGAAACTAGCAGAAATTGGTTCATGAGATTTAAGGAAAGAAGCTATCTTCAAAACATAAAAGTGCAAGGGGAAGCAGTGAGTGCTCATGCAGAAGCTGCAGCAATTTATCCAGATGACCTAGCTAAGATAATTAATGCAGGTGGCTTCATTAAACAGCAGATTTTCAATGTAAATGAAACATTCTTCCATTGGAATAAGATGCCATCTAGGACTTTTATAGCTAGAGAGAAGAAGTCAATGCCTGGCTGCAAACCTTCAAAGGAAAGGCTGGCTCTCTTGTTAGGGGCTAATGCAGCTGGTGACTTTAAGTTGAAGCCAATGCTCATTTACCATTCCAAAAAATCCTAGGGCACTTAAGAATAATGCTAAATCTACTCTGCCTGTGTGTTATAGATGGAAAAACAAAGCCTGGGTGACAGCACATCTGTTTATAACATGGCTTACTGAATATTTTAAACCCACTGTTGAGACCTACTGCTCAGAAAAAAAGATTCTCTTCAAAATACTATTCTCACCGACAATGCACCTGGTCACCCAAGAGATCTGATGAGGATGTACAATGAGATTGTTGTCTTCATGCCTGCTAATACAACATCCATTCTGCAGTCCAAGAATCAAGGAGTCATTTCAACTTTCAGTCTTATTATTTAAGAAATAGCTTTTGTAAGGCTGTAGCTGCCATAGATAGTGATTTATCTGATGGAGCTAGGCAAAGTCAATTGAAAACCTTCTGGAAAGGATTCGCCATGCTAGATGCCATTAAGATAATTTGTGATTCATGGGAAGAGGTCAAAATATCAACATTAACAGGAATTTGGAAGAAGTTGATTCCAACCCTCATGGATGTCTTTGAAGTGTTCAAGACTTCAGTGGAGGAAGGAACTGCAGATATGGTAGAATAGCAAGAGAACTGGAATTAGAAGTGGAGCCTGAAGATGTGACTGAATTGCTTCAATCTCATGATTAAACCTGAATGGATAAGGAGTTACTTTTTTTTTTTTTTTCCGGCCACACCACAAGGCATGCAGGGATCTTCACCAACCTGGGATTGAACCCGTGGCCCCTGCATTGGGAGTACAGAGTCATAACCACTGAACCACCAGGGAAGTCCAGGAATTGCTTCTTATGGATAAGCAAAGAAAGTGGTTTCATGAGATGGAATCTACTCCTGGTGAAGATGCCATGAAGACTGTTGAAATAACAATAAAGGATTTAGAATATTACACAAACTTATTTGGTAAAGCAGTGGTAGGGTTTAATAAGAGGATTGATTCCAATTTTGAAAGAAGTTCTCCTGGGGTAAAATGCTGTCAAACAGCATTGCATGCTACAGAGAAATTGTTTGTGAAAGGAAGCAGTCAGTTAATGCGGCAACTTCATGGTTGTCTTATTTTAAGAAATGGCCACGCCCACCCCAGCCTTTAGCATCCACCACCCTGATCAGTCAACAACCATCAATATTAAGGCAAGACCTCCAACAGCAGAAAGATTACGACTCACTGAAGGCTCAGATGATGGTTAGCATTTTTTAGCAATAAAGTATTTTTTACGTTATGTACTCTTTTAAAAGACATAATGCTATTGCACACTTAATAGACTACAGTATAGTGCAAACATAACTTATATACACTAGGAAACAAAAAAATTCACGTGACTCACTTTATTTATATTTGGTGGCACCGCGTGGCTTGCGGGATTCCCAACCAGGGCCACCACAGTGAAAGTGCCGAGTCCTTAACCACTGGACTGCCAGGAAATTCTCTACTATAATGCCTTTCTTGAATAACTTTGTTTTCTTGCACTTAATTGCTTTCTTGGTTTCCTATGTGCTTAAAACCTCACTTTCTCCCCCAGTTGCTATAATTTTTCCGGATTTTCAAATAATTTATCAGTTCCATTTTTAACTTTGGTGACCTACCTCTCCCATTTCTCTCCCAGAATTCTTTCCTCTAGTATTAGGACTTCTTATCCACTTTTTGCTAGTTCTTCTGATTTTCTTTTTCTTATTTTTCTTCCTAGTTTGGAAGCAGCACATCCTTCAGCAGCTTTCTGAGAAAGCAGTGATGGGAGGTTTTGAAGCTTGCATATCTGAAACTTCTTTATTCTCATCTCATTTTTATTTTTATTTCTATTTTTTGGCTGTGTTGGGTCTTTGTTCGAGCAGGGGTTACTCTTCATTGCAGTGCATGGGCTTCTCATTGCAGTGGCTTCTCTTGTGGTGGAGCATGGGCTTTAGGGTCACAGGCTTCAGTAGTTGCAGCACTCGAGCTCAGTAGTTGTGGCTCACGGGCTCTAGAGCACAGCTCAGTAGTTGTGGCACATGGGCTTAGCTGCTCTGTGGCATGTGGGATCTTCCCAGACCAGGGCTAGAACCCATGTCCCCTGCATTGGTAGGTGGATTCTTAACCACTGCACCACCAGGGAAGTCCTCTCTTCTCACTTTTAATTGATAGTTTGGTGGAGTATTGACCTTTAGACTGAACACATATCCATCAGAATTTTGAGCATTATTCCATTTCTTTTAGCATTCAAAGTTGCAAATAAGAACTCTAATGTCATTTTAGTTCCAGTTTTGTTTTTATGGGTTTTTGGGTTTTTTTGTTTTTTGGACTTGACTTGTATTTTTCTCTTTTAAGATCTTCTTTTTAACTTTGTATCCTGAAATCTCATGGTGATATGCTTTCATGTCTTCCTTCTTTTAATTATGAGATAATTCAAGCATATAGAAAATAGTATAACAATAACCTATATACCCACTACTGGGATTAAGCAGGTGTTAAATCTTTGCCATAGTCCTCCAAATATATTCTTTTTTAAAAAATGATAAAGATATATAAGCAACAATTGACAAAGCAACCACCTATATAAAACAGAAACTATAGGAAATTCAAGAAGTAGCTAGAAACACACTAATAATAGGAGACTTTTATAAACCACTGTTAGTACCAAAGAGGTCCTGAAAACAAAAATTAGGAGTATACAACAGCACTGTTCAATAGAACTTTCCACAGTGAAGGAAAGGTACTACAAGCACTCTATCCAAAAGAATAGTTACTAGCCACATTGGCTGTAAGCATGTAAAATGAGGCTATCATAACTGAAGAACTGAATTTTAAATTATTTAATTACATTTAAATTTAAAATATTAATTTAAATAGCCACATGTAGCTAGGACTGTACCTATTGTATTAGATAGCACAAATATAAAAAAAGCTAAATGACACATTAAGATAGATCTTTTGGATATATATAAAGCATTATGCTCTAATAATATAGTATAATGTTTTGGAACATTTCCAAAAGTCATATATTAGGACACAAAGGAAAACCAGTATGTTTCATAAAGTAGAACTATTACAAGCAACATTGTCTTGTAACATTCAATAAAATCAAAATTTAAAAATTAAAGCCAGGACTTCTCTGGTGGCGCAGTGGTTAAGAATCCACCTGCCAATGCAAAGGACATGGGTTCGAGCCCTGGTCTGGGAAGATCCCACATGCTGCAGAGTAACTAAGCCCGTGTGCCACAACTACTGAGCCTGCATACCACAACTACTGAAGCCCACATGCCTAGAGCATGTGCTCTGCAAAAAGAGAAGCCACCGCAATGAGAAGCCCATGTAACACAACAAAGAGCCCCCGCTCACCGCAACTGGAGAAAGCCCACACGCAGCACAAAGACCCAATGCAGCCATAAATAAATAAATATATAAACAAATAAATAAATTCATAGAATAAAGTTAAAAAAAAAACCAACCAAAATTTAAAAATTAAAGCCAGGACTTCCCTGGTGGTCCAGTGGTTGAGACTCCGCGTTTCCACTGCAGGGGGCGCAGGTTCCATCCCTGGTTGAGGAACTAAGATCCTGAATGCTGTGCAGCAGGGCCAAAAACAAAATACCTCTGTGTTTCAATTCATGTAAAATATACTTCAATAAAATATTTTTTAAAATAAAAATACCCTTTTTACTGCAAAGTTATGGCAATCAAAACAGTGACATACTGGAATAAAGCAGACATACAGAACAGGGGACTAGAATAGAGAGCCCAGAAATAAACCCTTGAATAGACAGTCAAATGATTTTCGACAGGGTGCCAAGACTATCTTTCAACAAATGGTACTGGGAAAACTGTATATCCAAATCAAAAGAATGAAGTTGGATCTTTACTTTACACCATATATAAAACAATTAACTCAAAATGAATCAAAAACCTAAATATAGGGCTTCCCTGGTGGCGCAGTGGTTGAGAGTCTGCCTGCTGATGCAGGGGACTCGGGTTCATGCCCCGGTCCAGGAAGATCCCACATGCCACGGAGCCGCTGGGCCCGTTGAGCCATGGCCGCTGAGCCTGCGCGTCCGGAGCCTGTGCTCCGCGACGGGAGAGGCCACAACAGTGAGAGGCCCGCGTACCGCAAACAAAAACAAAAACAAAAAACCTAAATATAATTTTCTTAGAGAAAAGCACATAGGAAAATCTTCATGACATTGGATTTGGCAATGACTTCTTGGATATGACACCAAAAGCACAGGCAACAAAAGAAAAGTTAAACTTTGTTACATTTTAAAATTTTGGGGGAGTTCCCTGCTGGCCTAGTGGTGAGGACTCCATGCCTTCACTGCCATGACCTGCTTCAATCCCTGTTTGGAGAACTGAGATCCCGCAAGCAGCTTGGAGCCGCCAAAAAAATAAATAAATAAAAACAAAAACAAAAAAACCCTTTGGGGTATCAAAGGACAGTATCAAGGATGAAAAGGCTACCCACAGAATGGGAGAAAATATTTACAAATCATACATCTGTTAAGGGATTAATATCCAGAATATTTAAAGAACTTCTACAACTCAACAACAAAAAGACAAACAACCCAATTAAAAGATGAGCAAAGGATTGGAATAGACATTTCTCCGAAGATATGCAAAAAAGTACATGAAAAGATCAGTAGGGAAATGCAAATCAAAACCACAGTGAGATTCTACTTTACAGGCCTTAGGATGGCTATTAACCAAAAATGGAAAGTAACAACTGTTGGCAAGGACATTGAGAAATTGGAACATTTGTGCATTGATGGTATAAATGTAAAATGGTGCAGCCACTGTGAAAAGCAGTATGGTAGTTCCTCAAAAAGTAAACATAGAATTACCATACAATCTGGCCATTCTGAGACAGGAAGTGGGCAGGGCACAACTTTAAAAGAATGACATAGCCTAAGGATACGACATAAACTGATTAGAACCAACTAGGTCCAAGATGGAGGATGAGTCGACTTCCACTAGACATTGAGCCTCAGTATACACTCTTTGTAACACATCAGCAAGGTAAATGACACAACCACAGGTGCCATGACAGTTCCAAGGCCGACCATAAAGGTCAAAAGTGGGTGGTGGCCCAATTCCTGGAAATCCCCACCCCTTCCCCAAAATAGCCAGAATATTCCTCCCACTCATTAGCCTATGAAATTACCCACTCCTTTAAAAACTGACAACCTCATACACTGGTGCCTCTCTCACCTTCTGAGATGGCCCACACTCTGTCAGTGGAGTGTGTTTCTCCCTGAATAAGCCTTCTTTCTCTTTACTATGGCTTGCTCTTGAATTCTTTCCAGTGGGAAGCCAAGAACCCATACTCAGAGGCTGTTCCATGGATGTGACTTGGGACGTGACCATCCTCTCGAGCCCCACTCTCTTTCCTGCAACAATTCCACTTCTAAATATCTACTCAAAATAATTGAAAGCAGGCACTCAAACTAATACTTATACATCAATGTTCATAGCAGCATTATTCATGATAGGTAAAAGATGGAAACAACCCAAATGTCCATTGACAGATGGATAAACAAAATGTTGTATTTTTCAGCCCTAAAAAGGAATGGAATGTTGACATATGCTACAACACGGATGCACCTTGGAAAAAATTAAGCTAAGTGAAATAAGCCAGACAGAAAAGGACAAATAATGTATTATTCCACTTACATGAGCTACCTAGAGCAATCAGATTCAGAGACAGAAAGTAGAATGTTGGTTACCAGGGGCTGGGAGGAGGGTGGAATGGGATACTATTGATTGATGAGTATAGAATTTCAGTTTGAGAAGATTAAAAATTTCTAGAAATGGATGGTGATGATGGTGGCACATTGTGAATATACTAATGCCACTAAACAATACATTTAAAAATAGTTAAAGGGGAATTTCCCTGGTGGTCCAGAGGTTAGGACTCTGTGCTTTCACTGCTGAGGGTGCCGCACAGTGAGGCCAAAAAATATATAAATAAAAATAGTTAAAATGGTAAATTTCATCACAATTTTTAAAACAACAGTGAATGGGGGGAGGGAGGGAAATGCAAGAGGGAAGAGATATATGTATATGTATAACTGATTCACTTTGTTATAAAGCAGAAACTAACACACCATTGTAAAGTAATTATACTCCAATAAAGATGTTAAAAAAAAAATAAAGAGTGAATGGGGGAGGGGCTAGGATGTGAAGATAGCAACTATAAGCTTCTCTTTGGAAAGGTATGCTAGAAAGACCAGCAGTGACTGGAGGGGGAAATGGTTTCAAATTAGATTTTGTTTGTTTGATAGTGAACACTAAAGTTTGTCTATATATTGATGAAAATGATCCAGGAGGGAAGAGACTGTTGTTGATTCAAGAAAGGGGTAATGAGCAAACCAATTCCTTGAATAAGAAAGAATTTCAAATCATATTGTAAAACCAAAAGTTTCCATAATTGACTGTCTTTAATTTGTCTGATTGATAACTGCATGTTGTTCGAACACTATTAAACAAGAAAACAGGAATATTTTGATTATTTTGTTGTTGAATTATCCGTCTTGGAATTATATTTTTAAAATTAGGCATTAAATATTCTAGGCAGTTTATCTTCTTAAGACATAGATGTCAACATAAAACATAGCCTTCTATGAAGTACATATTTTTCCAAGTGTCCAGTTATAGTACAGTAATGTCATATGTCATTGTAAATCCTTATACTGTCACCTAGGTTTTTATCAGTGCCTTTTTTTTTTTCTGGTACGCAGGCCTGTCACTGTTGTGGCCTCTCCCGTTGCGGAGCACAGGCTCCGGACGCGCAGGCTCAGCGGCCATGGCTCACAGGCCCAGCCGCTCTGCGGCATGTGGGATCTTCCCAGACCGGGGCACGAACCCGTGTTCCCTGCATCGGCAGGCAGACTCTCAACCACAGTGCCACCAGGGAAGCCCGTCACCTAGGTTTTAAAATTAACTTGGACAAAGTTCTCAAATTAACTACATTATCTAATCATATATACCTAAAGAGATACTCTAAAATATAGTGAGTATGATTTTACTTCCTATTTATTTCTCAAAATGACTAAGGACTTTTATCTGATCTTCCCATATTTCTTACTTAGATTTAACTGACAAACGGTTGGAATCTTAAAACTTTATATCTAAATTGTTTAAAACAAAAGGAAATTTTTAAAAATGAGTTTTCACACTATTATTCAACAAAATTGGTAAGAAAAATTTCCCTCAAGATTTCCTAAGATTTTTGAGAAAAGATTTAACCTGAAAATTTCAAGTGAGGAGGTAGAGATTATTTAGTAAATCACCAAGAAACAGGAGATAATGGAAAATGTCTGGAGACCTATGTATTTACTCCTATGAATATCATTCATTCTCATTAAACTCCAGGTGCTACCAGGCAAATAATCGATTGATGTTAATTACATTATAAAAACAATTTTGTAATGGTTTTGTGAGTCACCAAAATAAGTATTTTTATTTTTTTTAAATGGACAAAATTTTTACAATTTTGATTGACTTATGAACAGTACCCATTTGTCAATTTCTTTTTTTTGTTGTTGTTTTTTTTTTGGTTTTTGGGGTTTTTTTAGTGGTTCATTCCTTTTTATTGCTAAATAGTATTACATTGTACAGATATACCATAGTTTGTTTATCCATTTACCTATTGATGGACATTTGGATTGTTTCCAGTTTTTGACTATTACTAATAAAGCTGTTGTGAACATTTGTATAAAAGTCTTTGCATGGACACAAGTTTTCATTTCTTTTGAGTAAACACCTAGGTGTAGAATGGCTGGGTCATATGGGAAGTGCTTGTTAAGAAACTGCCAAACGGCTTTCCAAAGAGGCTGCACCATTTTACATTCCCACCATTTGCCCTACATTCTGACAATACTTGGTTTGGTCTGTCTTTTTGATTTTAGCCAATTTAGTGGGTGTGGCTTTAATTTGCATTTCCCTGATGAGTAATGATGTTGAGCATCTTTTCATGTGCTTATTGATCATTTGCGTACCTTCTTTGGAGAAATAGCTTATCAAACCTTTAGCCCATTTTTTTTTTCACACACACACTGTATTTTATTTTTATAAGAGATAAACTGACACCAAGCATTGTAAATGGATGACATTTGTCTATTTCTAAATGATCAAACTGCTACAGAAGAACCATAGCATGGGGACTTCCCTGGTGGTCTAGTAGGGAAGACTCCACGATCCCAATGCAGGGGGCTCAGGTTCAATCCCTGGTCGGGGAACTAGATCCCGCATGCATGCCACAACTAAGAAGTCCTCATGCAGCAACGAAGATCCTGAGTGCTGCAACTAAGACCAGGGGCAGCCAAAAAAAAAAAAAAAAAAAGGAACCATAGCATGATCTACATACTCCCTTGATCACAGATGTTATATTAGGTCAACAATAATGAAGTTGAGCAATGGCACTAATAAAACAAATTATTCTTACTGGGAATGTGTTTTGGTACTTCAATCTGGATACATATGAATTCACCTCACAAAAAATGAGGGAGGAACTCAGATTCAAAACCACTTAGTAGGGTCTAGAAATCTTTAGTTTTTTATTAGTAGTTTTATCTTTACACTGATATGTAAAGATATCCAAGAGTTATTGAAATAATATACAGTATGCAAAGAAAAAGGATATATAAACATGCATAGAAAAATTTGGAAGGATATAATATACAAGGAACTATGACTATTTCTGGGGAGTGAGAATAGAAGGGAAAACTTAAACTTTTCAATTAATGACATTGTTGTTTAAAAATTTTACCATTGCATGTATGATTTCAAACATAAAAAACAAACACAGTCATTTTTAAAATTTTCTTTGAGATTAATGGCTTATGATAAATTTCTAGGAGTGGAATAATTAGGCTGAAATACCTAAGAATTTCTATGGTGCAAATCTTGTGCCAGATTGGAAAAGATGCTTCAACTGTTGCAGATACAGCACATCTTAAAGTGTTTATTATTTCAGCACACAGTCTGGAATTCTGATAAACATTCTTCATATAAAAAAGTGGCAGAGCCCTTTTTCGCAATATAGCTGATCTGCCCTGTTTTCAGCCACCTACCTTCTTATAGCAGGTGAAACTCAGATGTATTAGAAAATGCATTAAATAGAGAAATAAACTGATGTACCCATTTTAAAAAGCTTCCTTAAAGCCATGACAAACCAATCTATAACTTAAGATTAAAAAAAAAAAGCAAGTTGCAGATATGGTTTTATAGTATTATATAATATTAAGAAAAACCTTAGAAAAGAATATATATTTACAAAGCAAAATGTTATGACTCTGAGAATGTTCTTTATACCCTCAAGGAATTGAAAGAATTTTGAGAGTGGTAAAGGAGTTTGATAATAGAACAATCCTGAACTACATAAAGGGGACAGCTCATTAGTTAAAGAATAAACGCTAATCATCTGTAAATAAATTACTTATAGAAATAAACAACAGAAAACAAAACTAAGGATAGGTACAGTCATACAGGTCAAATATAGATGAAGAATCATATTTTCTTGATAATATTTTTAGTGCAAATTAACCAAGGAAATATCAGATTATACAGAAATAACTAATCACTCTAAAGTGAAACACAGCTAAAGTGAAAAAAATTTATGAATGTATCAAAATTTCTTGACGAAATTTAGAACTGCAAATTTGACCTAGGAAACTCAGTCAAAACAAAGGTCTTCAGGGAGTTTCCTGGTGGCCTAGTGGTTAGGATTTCAGGCTTTCACTGGCACGGCCTGGGTTCAATCCCTGGTTGGGAAACTGAGATCCCGCAAACACTTGGCATAGCCAGAAAGAAAAAGAAAGAGAAAGAAAGGAAAAAAAAGTCTTCAAAGAACATTCACAATATAAAATTAAGAGGGACAAGAATTGACCTCACATTATTTTAGCTAAAAATTAGCATAAAAATGAAACTAGCTTAACTGCTCTATAGAAAAATTGATCAAAGAGTTAATTTTGTTTAGTGGAATTTGCTCCTGAAAATATTTTATAAGTGTTATGACTAGGGCAAGCATTGTCCTGAAGGTTAAGTTAAGGATTTTGGTATTTATGCAAAAGTACAGGAAAGCATTAAGGGTTTTTTTCAGGTGGCGCAGGTGGGGATGGTGTGGGGAGATGTGGAGTTGTGGGAGATTGAATATGATTCAATGCATTTTAAACAGCTCATTCACTCTGGCTGCAGTGAAAAGAACTAGTTGTAGGGGGCCAGCAGTCTATGCAAAGAGATCAACTGGCAGGCTATCAGAGTGGTCCAGGTGAGGGATGATGATAGCTAAAATTATGATGGCAGTGGATACAGAGAGAGTTGGATGGATTCCAGAGATGGATTGGTGATGACTTGGAATAGAGGATAAGCGAGTGGTGCCTTTTCAAAGAAATAGAGAAACCTGGAAGAAGACCAGTGTGAGGGAATGGATCTAGAGTCTAGTCTGGCATGTACAGATTTTTGATGTCTAAAAACAGACAGTAGCATATATGAATCTGAGGCTCAGTGAAGAGGTTTGGGTAAAAGGAAAAAAACTTGCAATCACTGGTGTTTATAGGGTAACTGATATTATAGGTATGGTGAAGATTTTGAGGAGCCTAGGGAAGAAAGAGAACAACGGTTCTCAAACTTTTTGGCCTCAGGAATCATTTATACTCTTAAAACTTGAAGACCCTAAGGAGCTTTTGTTTATGTAGATTACATTTATCAATATTACTACATTACAAATTAAAACTAAGAAATATACATATATTATAAATTTATTTATTTTATTTATATTATTTATTTTATTTTTGGCTGCGTTGGGTCTTCGTTTCTGTGCTCGGGCTTTTCTCTAGTTGCGGCGAGTGGGGGCTACTCTTCATTGTGGCGTGCGGGCTTCTCATTGCAGTGGTTTCTCGTTGCGGAGCACGGGCTCTAGGTGCGCAGGCTTCAGTAATTTTGGCTCGCGGGCTCTAGAGTGCAGGCTCAGTAGTTGTGGTGCAGGGGCTTAGTTGCTCTGTGGCATGTGGGATCTTCCTGGACCAGGGCTCGAACCTGTGTCCCCTGCATTGGCAGGCGGATTCTTAACCACTGCGCCACCAGAGAAGACCAAGAAATCTTTTAAAATATTGATTAATTTTAAAATAACAATAATAAACTCATTACATGTTGTATTAGATTTCTACGGTTGCTGTGAAAAAGTAACACAGACTGGCCTTAAACAACAGAAATTCTCTTGCAGTTCTGGATGTTAGAAGGCCAAAATCAAGGTGTCCACAGGACCATGCTCCTTCTGAAGGTGTTCCAGTGAAAGATGTGTTCCATGCCCCTCTCCTAGCTCCTGGTGGTTGAAGGCAATCTTTGTCATGCTTTGGCTTATAGATGCATGATTCCAATCTCTGCCTCCTTTCTCACATGGCATTCTCATTCCTGTGATCAAATTACTCTCTTCTTATAAGGACACCAGTCACTGGATTAGGGCCCACTCTAATCCAGTATGGCCTAATTTTAACTTGATTACATCTGCAAAGACCTATTTCCAAAGATCACATTCACTGGTACTGGTGGTTAAGACTTGAATGTATCTTTTGGCAGACACAATTCAACCCACGAATGCTAACATTTATAACGTTTTTAATAAAAATAACTTTGTTTTCCAATACACCCCCGCAATTTTTTTAGTGAGTAGTGAGTGTAGCATTACTTTAGTTTTGTAAAACTTTTAAATATCTAACTTCATGGAAGACAGCTGGACTGCCATATCTGCTTCCCCACATTTAATCTGTTCTGAAAGGTTAAAGTATATGAAGAAAATCTGGCTGGAAAAAGGAAAAGTGTTTTCCTTTTCAGATAATTGAGGATATTCTTCTTTGATACTACACCCAAATACTACAAGTGATAGTTTCTCAAACGTTGCAGTGTGGTATCTCAAACCATATTAACTTTTCATTCTTTGATTCATTAAAAACCATTGTTCTGTATCCTGGAACAGAAAGAGGATGTTAGTAGAAAAAGTGGTGTAATCTGAACAAAGTCTGTAGTTTAGTTAATAGTGTTGCACCAATGTTAATTTCTTAGTTTTGACAAATTTACCACAGTTATGTAAGATTTTAGGGGTAGCTCAGTGAAGGTCATATGGGAAATCTTGCTACTGTCTTTGCAACTATTCTATAAACTTCAGATTGTTTTGCATTAAAAAGTTTTTTTTAATGGATGCTCATATTAACATGTTTATTAATGTTTTACAATTAAAAAAATGTTTTCACCTCTTATCTTGCTTTATCATAATAAATGGGTTGGCAGTAATGGCTGGAATTACTATGTCCATTTTATAAAAGAAAAAACTGAAAGAAGTTCAGATACTTGATAAGATTCTCACTGTTGAATGGTAGAGCCAGAACTCTTCCCCTTCCCCTCCTTCTGTCTCAGTCTTCCAGAGAGATTCCCCTTAGCCTGGGCTAAGGACTCTAATCTTTTATTTCTGTAACTTTTATCATAGCCCTTATCTCATTATATTTATTTATTAATTTATTTTTTATGTGGACCATTTTTTTAAGTCTTTATTTAATTTATTACAATATTGCTTCTGTTTTATGTGTTGGTTTCCTGGCCCCAAGGTATGTGGGATCTTAGCTCCCCGACCAGGGACTGAACCCACGCCCCCCCTGCATTGGAAGGCGAAGTCTTAACCACTGGACCACCAGGGAAGTCCCTCATTATATTTAAATAGTCAACTATCTGTGCCCCACCCTTTCCAAACCTGGTCTGTGAAAGAAGCAGGTCTGATTCATTTTTTATTCATACATAGTTCAAGGACTACCAGATGGTCCATTAAAGTTTGCAGAATGATTCCAAGGGCAGTGCTCTTTCCACTATACCAGGTTATAGTTTTAAAGTACAGTTGACCCTTGAAAATCAGGGGTTAGGTTAAGAACGCTGACCCTCTGTGCAGTAGAAAATCCTCCTGTAATTTATAGTCAGCCCGGCACTGCGTATATTTGGTTCCTCCATATCCCCTGTTCTGCGTCCCCATATTCAACCAACCCTACTTGGTCCTGTACTGCTGTAGTATTTATTATTTTAAAAAATCCAGGTGGGGCTTCCCTGGTGGCGCAGTGGTTGAGAATCTGCCTGCTAATGCAGGGGACAAGGGTTCGAGCCCTGGTCTGGGAAGGTCCCACATGCCACAGAGCAACTAGGCCCGTGAGCCACAACTACTGAGCCTGCGCGTCTGGAGCCTGTGCTCCGCAACAAGAGAGGCCACGATAGTGAGAGGCCCGCGCACAGCGATGAAGAGTGGCCCCCGCTTGCCGCAACTGGAGAAAGCCCTCGCACAGAAACGAAGACCCAACACAGCCAAAGATAAATAAATAAATTAATAAACTCCTACCCCCAACATCTTCTTTAAAAAAAAAAAAAATCCGGGTGTAGTTGGACTCAAGCAGTTCAAACCCCTGTTGTTCAAGGATGACTGTATATTATTTAGATTCAGCAGCTGAGGAGAGCAGGAGGTGGTCGCCTTGGTCGAAGATCCTGTTCTTTGGGGTAAACTGCAATCTGCTAGGGATATTTTTGCAGGTTCCAGTTAGAAGTGAGACGTCCAAGGATCACTCTAAAGATAAAGTAGTCACCAGGGAGTAAAGTGAGAAGCACCATGACAGGGGTAAAATTCAGAATAGGCACCGCGCTTCCAAGGGTAGCAGCAGCACTGGTCTTCGTGCAGCTCTACAGCCCACCTCGGCAGCAGCCTGGGCTCGGGCGCTGGGAAAGTTCCAGCACGTCAGGCACCTCCAGCTCCAGCAGCTCCTCTGCCAGTCAAGTCCTTCTCCACACAGATATGACAAGAGGTGGTGTTCCTCCTCCCAGTCAAACCACCCAAAAGAGATGGAAGAGGAAAGAAAGGGAGGAGACGTTCCCCCTGTCCCCACCCCAAAGGGCGCCAAGCATGGGAAAGCTCACCAAGACTGTGACCAAGGATCATGGCATGGAGATATTCTCCACCTGTGGGAAAATTAAGACGATTGACACGCCTGTAGAAGGGAAGCACCCTGATCTATCTGAAGGCCAAACATAGTAGAGTTTGAGAATCCATTTCGAGGCGAGAAGGCCCTGAAGCACGTGGACAGAGGATACATTGATGACCAGGGGACCAACGCCACCAGTGTGCTGGCCCCCCGCCTAGGCAGCCCCCCAGGTGATCTAGCCCTCCCGGGAGAAAGCTGCTACTGGTTCCCCGGTGGCGCAGGTCATGCCCCCCCGAGGCTCAGGTCTCTGTGTGCCAGTGACCCCCCTTTGCCGGCCATGCCACAGTCCCAATTCCTCTGGGTAAGCGGTGCCACTGAAGTTCATGTCCCCTGTAATCTATACCCCATGCAACTCGGTTTTGTCACTGTTCTACAATGGAAGATAGGAAAGAAATCCTCTCAGAGGCAGGCTTCTAAAGCAGCAACTGAGACTTTTCCTGTGAAGGCTGAGCTCTGGCTGCAGGAGTGCTGTTGGTTTGGGATGGACCTCCAGGTTCCTGGATAGAAAGCTCACACATTTCCAGCTCCTGTGACAGAGTCGGTTCAGTGGCAAAGCCAGCAGGGACAAACAAGGCTCCAGGTGGCAGTGTGGCCCCTGCTTGGGTGCACATTTTTCCTTTCCACAGATGACCTGGGGCCACACTGGTGGCCTGGTCATACTCTTGCTTGTTACCCTGAGAGATCCTTCAGGAAAAGGGAGGAAGCTTTGCTGCAGCTGCCTTTTCTGTTAGGCCTGGCCCCTTGCTCCCCTGCTTGAATCCTTTTCTGACCCCTAGGGTCAAAACATACAGAGGAGAGCCTCTCTCTGTTATCCCATGTTAGTTGACATAAATGGTTGTTTTTACATGTACTCATGCACATATACATACACCCTACATCTCCCTTTCTCTCTCTGAAATAGGTGAACAGGTCAAGAACAGCTCTGCAGAGTCATCACGGACCCCCTGTGGCTGGTATACATGGTGGTCCTGCAGGTTACCTTGGCAGCATCTACATTGTTTTGGCTTTTATTGTATAGTCAGTATAATGGGGGAGAGGGGCTGGAGGTTGAATTAATCACCAATGGCCAATGATTTAATCAATCATGCTTAAGTGATGAAACTTCCAGAAAAATCCATAAGCAGTGGGATTCGGAGAGCTTCTGAGTTGGTGAACACATCAAGGTGCTGGGAAGGGGGGGTGACATGCTGGGAGACAGCCTGGAAGCTCTGAGTTCCTCCTCCCCCTTACCTTGCCCTGTGCATCTCTTTCATCTGGCTGTTCCTGACTTGTATCCTTTAAAACCAACTAGTAAATGTTAATAAAGTGTTTCCCTGAGTTCTATGAGCCATTCGTTCAAATTATCAAACCTAAAGAGGGGGTTGTGGGAACCTCTGATTTGTAATTGGCTGGGCAAAAGTGTGGGTGGCCTGAGTACCATGTTTGTTGCTGCTGTCTAAAGTGAGGGCAGGGACTTCCCTGGTGGTCCAGTGGTTAAGAATCCACCTTGCAATGCAGGGTACATGGGTTCGATCCCTGGTTGGGGAACTAAGATCCCACATGCTGCAGGGCAACTAAGTCCATGGACCACAAGTGGAGAAGCCTGCACGCCGCAATGAGGGACCAGCACAGCCACACCCCCTACCAAAAAAATAAATGAGGTCAGATTTGTGGGATTGGATATTTTAACTTGTGAGGTAGGTAGTGTCAGAATTGAATTGAGGGACTTCCCTGTTGGTCCAGTGGTTAAGACTCGGTGCTCCCAATGCAGGGGGCCTGGGTTCGATCCCTGGTCAGGGAACTAGATCCCACATGCAGCAACTAAGACCCGGTGCAGCCAAATAAGTACATAAATACATGTTAAAAAAAAAAAAAAGAAGAATTGAATCGAATTGTTGGACACCCAGGTGGTGTAGGAGAATAAGAAAACTGGAGAATTGGTGGCTGGTGTCAGAAAACACTCCAGATCTATCATCAAAATCTGTTCCAAATATTCACCTGTAAATTCTGATCTGTAATGAAATTTTACATATTTCAACTTCAAAAATGACTTTTCATGTAGATAGGTACTTCCAAATAACTAATATCGATTTAAAACAAATGCTTTTAATTCAACATATTTATCATCCTTTGCAAGGCACTTATAGCATTTTATTAGATTCTTCTCTCTTATTATCTATCTGGCTTTTATCTGTACAAAGTGATGACAACACCACATATGGTCTCTGTCACAACTACTCAACTCTGCCATTGTAGTGCGAAAACAGCCACAGAAAATACATGAACAAATTATTATGCTGTGTTCCAGTAAAATTTATTTATGGAACTGGATTTTAAATTTCATATAGTTTTCATGTATCACAAAATACTCTTTTCCTTTTCCTTTTAACCATTAAAAGGTGTAATAACCAAGTTAAGAGGAAAATTAAGATTCAGGCCTTTGGGCTGGAAGATCTGGTTAGAAAAGATGTATAGGCCAGAGGGAATTGTACTTTTATTCTGAAAAGCTGCTCAATTATACAATTGGCTTTATGGTTTTGGTTTTCTTGGAGGGGAAATTTGAAAAGATGTCTAGGGTCCACCATTTTTTTTTTTTTTTTTTTTTTTTTTTTTTTTTTTTGCAGTACGCGGGCCTCTCACTGTTGTGGCCTCTCCCGTTGCGGAGCACAGGCTCTGGACGCGCAGGCTCAGCGGCCATGGCTCACGGGCCCAGCCGCTCCGCGGCATGTGGGATCTTCCCAGACCAGGACACGAACCCGTGTCCCCTGCATCGGCAGGCGGACTCTCAACCACTGCGCCACCAGGGAAGCCCGGGTCCACCATTTTTAAAGCTTGTACCAAATATATTCTAGACTTCTAAATTTTTGTGCAATATGCTATTATCAAGTTGATGGAGGTCAAATTTTAAGCTAATAGCTATTGACCTCAGCCATTATCATATTCATACTGCAACTAAAAAAGATGCTGCATGCGCAAAGAAGACTCGATGCAGCCAAATAAATAAATAAATATTAAAAAAAAGAAAAAGTGAATGGAGAAAAGTGTTTTAAGAGTTAGGCTTGGGGCTGCCCTGGTGGCGAAGTGGTTGAGAGTCCACCTGCCGATGCAGGGGACACGGGTTCGTGCCCCGGTCTGGGAAGATCCCACATGCCACAGAGCGGCTGGGCCCGTGACCCATGGCCGCTGAGCCTGCGCGTTCGGAGCCTGTGCTCCGCAACGAGAGAGGCTACAACAGTGAGAGGACCGCGTACCGCAAAAAAAAAAAAAAAAAAAAAAAAAAAAAAGTTAGGCAGGTGCTGTCATCACAAAAAATATATGGTAACTATGTGAAGAAAAGATATGTTAATTAGCTTGACTACAGTGTCATTTTGCTATAGCAAACCGTCATCTTGTACACCTTAAATATGTGAAATTTTTGTTTATCAAAGACCCAAAAATAAATAACAAAGCTAAAAAGTGTAAAAACCACTGAATATTCTGTAATAACCTATATGGGAAAAGAATCTGAAAAAGAATGGATATATATATATATATATATATATATATGTATGTATGTATAAAATATAACTGAGTAGCTTTGGTGCTCACCTGAAACTAACATAACATTGTTAAACAACTATACTCCAATATAAAATAAAAATTAAATTAAATTTAAAAAATGTAAAAAATATTCTTAGCTTGCACCTGTATAAAATAAGTGGTGGACAGGATTTGACTGATGCGCTATAGTTTGCCAAGTCCTGATCCAGATAATCCATATAACCCTGAATCATTTTCTTTTTTTTAATGGAAGGTGGGGTCTCTTTTTTAAAAATATTTATTTATTTATTTTTGGCTGCATCGGGTCTTAGTGGCACGTGGGATCTTTTGTTGCGGCACTGGGCTCCAGAGCGTGCAGGCTCTGTAGTTGCAGTTCGTGGGCTCTCTAGTTGTGCGTGGGCTGCAGAGTGTGTGGGCTCTGTAGTTGCAGCACGGGGGCTTAGTTGCCCCTTGGCATGTGTGATATTAGCTCGCCAACTAGGGATCGAACCTGTGTCCCCTGCATTGGAGGGCGGATTCTTAACCACTGGACCACCAGGGAAGTCCCGATTTTCTAAGTAATATATTTCCACTAATGCTTATGATTGCCTTGGAAACAAGAAGTTTGGGAGTAATAAATATGTTTTTCTTATTTAAGGAACATGTAATAATAATAACAACATTTTAAGTCAGAAAAAGAAAGCCAATGGTCTTACGTTTTATCCTACCAATGTATGATTTTGTAATATTTTTAGTCATTTGAAGAATATTGGCTCACTGAGTTATGCAGACCTTCCAAACGTTGACACACTTGATTACACAACATTTAAAAAATTACATTCATTAATGTGAATATGGTCTCTAGATTACACAACAGTATGGCATCAATGTCAATTTTCTGTCTTCTATAATTTTACTGTGGCTATGTGAAATGTTAACATTTGAGAAATCTGGGTGAAGAGGATATGAAAATTCGTTGTACTATTCTTGCAACATTTTGTAAGTCTGAAATTATTTCAAAATTAAGCATTAAAAAATAAAGAAAGTGTTTATAATGGTAAAAAATTACATTAAAATCACTACTGATTTCACCAGAAATAATCTTTAAGCATTGGGAAGCTATTGAACTCATGGTGATAGTTACAAGTTTTTCAAACTTCTAATTTTCTCCTGATAGCCTGAATTTTATCACTGGTAATGAATATCGTGAGTTGTTTCCATTGACTTGAAAGGTTCACTTGATTTTTGAGAAAATGTCTGCCAAATTACCTAAATATGAACAAACCTAGTTTGTTGTCAGGTGTTCTTTCCAGTACAAATGAATTCCATGAGAAATGTAGCTAGTCCACTTAAAACTCAAACAATCTCAGCACTCATCCTCAAGACAATCACCATACTTTGATATACAGCAGAAATGATTTTTATATACTTCGTATTTCATCACATGGAATATTAAAAACACATGCACGGTTAAGTTTTAATCAAATTAATAATTTTTAGTGCTCCATCAAGGACATTCTAAGGGGAAGCTTACAATTAAAAAAAAAAAAAAAACTGTGAATGTGTGACAGTGAAGAATACAATGACTGCTAGTACAGATTGGTGCCACTGCCTCGATTCATATGCTAAGTAGGCATAGATTTATCTACCATTGCTTTTGTGCCATCAATGCAAGTGTCAACACAGGGAAAAAGGCAAATAATGTCTTAATATTGTTATGGAAATAGTTTTGACCTCATAGACTCCCTGAAAGGGTGTCCAAGGCCTAGGGTTTTAGGGAGCACATTTTGAAGATCTGTTATCCTAGGACATAGCCTTGGACACCTATACCAACAATTAACGTTTAGGCAAAGAAAGATTAAAACGGTAGACTGAGATGTAGCTAGAAAGGCAGAAGGAAAACAATGAGAACGTGGTATTGTGGAAGTAGGGAAAAGAGGAACAATTAGGAACTCATGGCAAAACAAAAACTGTACCAGAAAAATCAATAACCATATACATATGACTTTAACTAAGATGTAGTAAAGGGCTTCCCTGGTGGCGCAGTGGTTAAGAATCCACCTGCCATTGCAGGGGAAATGGGTTTGAGTCCTGGTCTGGGAAGATCCCACATGCCGTGGAGCAACTAAGCCCGTGCTCCACAACTACTGAGCCTGCATGCCTAGAGCCCATGCTCCGCAACAAGAGAAGCCACTGCAATGAGAAGCCTGTGCACCGCAATGAAGAGTAGTCCTCGCTTGCCGCAACTAGAGAAAGCCCACGCATAGCAACGAAGACCCAACGCAGCCAAATAAATAAATTAAATAAATAAATACATTTATTTTAGAAAAATGAAATGTAGTAAAAATTTGTTGATTATCTTATACTGATGGAATATAAGTTATGAATCCATTTGATCTTGTTTCTAGGGGATCCTGACATTGACACCACAGAGAAGGAAATGCAATCTTGGCACACTACATTGTTCTGCAGTGAGGAATATCTACATACTCATAAGAAAATATAAATCTGTTTATGGATTCTTAAATTTTAGAATCAATCTATGAATAAAGCATAAAGAAGTGCATTATGGCTACACAATGGAATATAAACAATTAAGCTTGATAATGTAAATGAAAGGAAGAAATGTTGTCCAGGATGTGGCAAATCTCAAGCACTGCCAGTGGGAGTATAAATTGGTACCAGAGTATGGAAAATGGTTTAGCAATATCCACAACAGATGAGCTATGCATACCCTATGACTTAGAAATTCTATTCTTAAAATTATGCCCTAGAGAAATTGGCACATGTGCACCAGAAAAGAAAATTTTTACCATAGCAATATTTATAATAATAGCCCCAAACTGAAAACAACCCAAATGTCCATGAACAATAGAATAAATAAAAAACTGTGGTATAGTCATATAATGGACTATACAAACTATAACAAAATGAATGACTTACAGCTGCTTTAAACAACTTGTAGGAATCTTAAAAACAATATTGAATGAAAGATGACACAGGGTCTTCCCCGGTGGCACAGTGGTTAAGAATCTGCTCTAGAGCCCGCGAGCCACAACTACTGAAGACCACATGTCTACAGCCTGTGCTCTGCAACAAGAGAAGCCACCGCAATGAGAAGCCTGCACACTGCAACGAAGAGTAGCCCCTGCTTGCCGCAACTAGAGAAAAGCCGGCGTGCAGCAACGAAGACCCAACGCAGCCAAAAATAAAATAAATTTAAAAAAATAATAAAATTTTTTTAAAAATTTAAAAAATTGATGGAGTAGTAAGTAAACATTCAAATATGTTCTTTAAAGTAAACAGATAAATGATAAATATCAAAAATAGGGAGGAAAGGGAGGATGGGCTAATGTAAGTGTGCTAAATCCTCATGTTTTATAGTGGCAAGTCAAAATTTGAAAGATGGTGACTTTGGGGACTAGGACTCAGTGAGGTAGAATATTTTTTCCCATTATAAACACTATAAACAATATTGTACTATTTGGTTTTACCATATGATAGAGTAATTGGATTTAAGAAACAAAATAAATCACCGCAAGCTATTTTTTAAAAAAATATTTCTGAACAAGCTTAAGGAAAAAGAAAGGCAATATAGTGTAGTATATTGTTAAGCATATGAATTATGGAGAAAATTGGGGCCAGATGTCTTGGGCTCAAATCTTTGCCTTGGCATTTTCTTAACTGTATGATCCTGGGCAAGCCATTTATCCACTTGGTTTCCTTGTCTGCAAATGGAGGCAATAATCATTCCTATTTTATATGGTTGTTTTGAGGATTAACACATGCAAAGCACTTAGAATAGTGTTTAGTATATGTGTGTTAATTATTAGCTATCATTGAGTATTTAATTCTAATAAATGAAAGATGAAGGCTGAAAATTAGTCAGTGGACTTATTAACATGTAGGTCGTTGATGATTTTAATGATGATTAAGTGTGGAGTCAGAAACTGGACTGAAGATGAAGCAGAAAAGAAATAGAGATACATACTGAAGTGTCTATAGGCAAAATTCTCTCAGATTTATTTTAAAATACTGCAGGAGAAAACGACTGTGTGTGTGTGTAAGTTGTAGCAGGCAGAATAATGATCCTGTACAGATGTTCTAATCCTTGGAACCTGTGAACAGGCTACCTTATCTGGCAAAAGGGCTTTTGCAGATGTGATTACATTAAGGATCTTGAGATGGGGAGATTATCCTGGATTATATAGATAGGCCCAATCTAATCTTTTTTTTAAAATAAATTTTATTTATTTATTTATTTATTTATTTTTGGCTGCGTTGGGTCTTTGTTTGAGCAGGGGCTACTCTACATTGTGGTGCGTGGGCTTCTCATTGCGGTGGCTTCTCTTGTTGTGGAGCACGGGCTCTAGGCATGCGGGCTCAGCAGTTGTGGCTCACAGGCGTTAGACTTCAGGCTCAGTAGTTGTGTGTGGGCTTAGTTGCTCTGCGGCATGTGGGATCCTCCTGGACCAGGGCTCGAACCCGTGTCCCCTGCATTGGTAGGTGGATTCTGAACTACTGCGCCACTAGGGAAGCCCCAATCTAATATTATGAATCCTTAAAAGTAGAAGAGGGAGGCAGAACAGAGGCGCAAAGGGAGATTTGACTACATTACAGAGGAGGTTGGAGAGATGTGATGTGAGAAGGACTCAACCAATAACTGCTGGCTTTGAAGATGGAGAAAGGGACCCCTGAGCCAAGGAATGTGTAGCCAGCCTCTAGAAGCTAGAAAAAACTAGCATCTACATAAAGGAACAAAGCTCTGACAACACCTTGATTTTATCCTGGTGAGACCTCAGTTGGACTTCTAATCTACGAACCGCAAGATAATAAATTTTTGTTGTTTAAAGCCACTAAATTTTTGGTAATTTGTTATGACAGCAATAGAAAACTAATACAGGGGTATATATAAATGAAACAAAAGTGGCAAAATGTGGTTAATTGTTAAAGTTGGATGATGGGTAAATGAGAGCTCCCTATATTATTCTTTCTATTTCTGTTTATATTTCAAAATGAAAAGAAATAATAAAAGAGATCTGCTTTGATGCACTTGGAGAAGTTGATGTATTAAATACCAAATATAGGGACTTCCCTGGCGGTCCAGTGGCTAAGACATCATGCTTCCACTGCAGGGGGCATGGGTTCCATCCTTGGTGGGGAACTAAGGTCCCGCATGCTGTGCCTCATGGCTAAAGAATAGAAAAAACAAAAAACAAATATAAGTTATTATTTTTCAATGAATAATGTTACTATTAAATGAATTAGACTCTGATCTTCACTGATCTATATATCCCTTCTCTAATAGGCAAATCTTCATGGGACGCCAGGTTTGGCCATCACAGAATCAAGAGCAATGGGGAGCAAGAAGAGTTAGTAGCTATCTTCATGCCTGTGTACTTTATGATGGACAGATATGTCCATCACTACTTTTTTTGTTTTTGCGGTACGCGGGTCTCTCACTATTGTGGGCTCTCCCGTTGTGGAGCACAGGCTCCGGATGCGCAGGCTCAGTGGCCATGGCTCATGGGCCCAGCCGCTCTGCGGCATGTGGGATCTTCCCGGACCGGGGCACGAACCCGTGTCCCCTGCATCGGCAGGCGGACTGTCAACCACTGTGCCACCAGGGAAGCCCTCCATCACTACTTTGAGATGTTCAAATTCAGAAGACAGGACACTCTCATTTCAAGAAAATACTAGTAGGAATTACCTGGCTGTCCAGAGGTTAGGACTCCTGCTTCCACTGCAGGGGACACAGGTTAGATCCCTAGTGGGGGAAGTAAGATCCTTCATGCCACACAGTGTGGCCCCCCCCAAAAAATACTAGCAACATATTAATATATATCATATCCAATTATTTAATAAATTTCTTAAAGCACTGTCTCTTTCTTAATTAATTAATTAATTTTTGGCTGCTTTGGGTCTTTGTTGCTGTGTGTGGGCTTTCTCTAGTTGCGGCGAGTGGGGGCCACTCTTCATTGCGGTACGCGGGCTTCTCAGTGTCGTGGCTTCTCTTGTTGCAGAGCACGGGCTCCAGGCACGCAGGCTTCAGTAGTTGTGGCACGTGGGCTCAGTAGTTGTGGCTCACGGGCTCTAGAGCTCAGGCTCAGTAGTTGTGGCACACGGGTTTAGTTGCTCCATGGCATGTGGGATCTTCCCGGACCAGGGCTCGAACCTGTTTCCCCTGCATTGGCAGGCAGACTCTTAACCACTGTGCCACCAGGGAAGCCCAGCACTGTCTCTTTTCTATTATCACATACCTGCAGTAACAGCAATAGCTAACATTTTGATGGTTTTTAACATCATGGACTAGGCAATGTATCAAGCATTTTACATATTTTAACTCTTCTAATTTTCACAAGAACTTTATAAGGTAGGTACCATTATTATCCCCATTTTATATATGAGAAAACTGAGTACATACAGAGAGCAATTATCAAATATAAGCAAACAATTATGATCCTCTGAGCATTCAGGCAATCACTTGAGTCATTTAACATGAATAATCGATCATATTCCACATCACTTTTTTTCTTAATTCCATCCTTCTTCACAAGGGTAACCACTATCCTGACTTTTTAAAAAAATTATATTTATTTATTTATTTATTTTGCTGCGTTGGGTCTTCGTTGCTGCACGAGGGTTTTCTCTAGTTGCGGCAAACAGGGGCTACTCTTCTTTGCACTGCTCAGGCTTCTCAGTGCGGTGGCTTCTCTTGCTGTGGAACATGGGCTCTAGGCGTGCGGGCTTCAGTAGTTGTGGCACACAGGCTCAGTAGTTGTGGCTTGTGGGCTCTAGAGCGCAGGCTCAGTAGTTGTGGTGCACGGGCTTAGTTGCTCTGCGGCATGTGGGCTCTTCCTGGACCATGGCTTGAAGCCGTGTCCCCTGCATTGGCAGGCAGATTCTTAACCACTGCGCCAGCAGGGAAATCCCTCCTGACTTTTAATAGATTGATTTTGTTCTTTTTGAACTTTATGTAAACTTAATTTTGTATAAATCACAGTGGATTGGTTTGTGTCCTCCATCTTTTTTTTTTAACAGTTTAACATTATGTCTATGATAATCCCATTGTTTCTTATAGCTATAGTTTGTTCATTTTTCAAAGCTGTATGGTATTTCATTATATAACTATGCCACTAATATATTCTACTGTTGATGAACAGTTAGGTTATTTCCAGTTAAGGGCTATTATAAAGAATGCTGCTGTGAACATTTGGTTCATGTCATTTGGTGCACAAATTACTGTTGGGTAGGACTAAAATGCCTGGGTCAGAGATATGTTCCTGTTCAACTATAGTAAATATTGCCAGACTTCCAAAATGGTTGTGCTAATTTATATTACGAATGTATGAGTTCTCATTTATCCCCATCCCCAAGAACAATTTTGCTAGTGTCAGACCCTTTTTTTAGTCACTCTGGTGGTTTACAGTGTTTTCTCATTGTGGTTTTAATTTGTATTTCCCTGATTTCTAATAAGGTTGAACACGATTTTCGTATGTTTATTCCCTACATTTTGATTCTCTCGGATGTTACACTCAGGGTGTACCACCTACAGTTAATTCTCAAAAATTTCTCCTACTTAATTACATGTTAAGAATACTAAGAAAATGAGGCAAAGTGCCTAATCCCACACTCCTACCTCAACCCCTATTAGTTATTCTAGGGAGAAATTTAGAACTTGATTTCCTTCTTTTTTTTTTTTGCGGTATGCAGGCCTCTCACTGTCGTGGCCTCTTCCGTTGCGGCGCACAGGCTCCGGACACGCAGGCTCAGTGGCCATGGCTCATGGGCCTAGCCGCTCCGCGGCATGTGGGATCTTCCTGGACCGGGGCACGAACCTGTGTCCCCTGCATTGGCAGGCAGACTCTCAACCACTGCACCACCAGGGAAGCCCTTGATTTCCTTCTTTATCTTACTTCTCACAACTATTAGATCAGCAAGTCCTATTTCCAAAATTAACCTTAAGTCACTCTATTGTCATATGTGCTGCCACAACTTGAATCCAGACCATCAACTCATTCCTGGACTACCACAACCACTTCTTTTTCACAGTTTGGATTTTGCCACTGCCCATCTCCCTTCGTTTTCCATACTGCAGCAACAGGGGTGTTAATTAATTGTTAAAACTTTTTGGTGCTTCCTATTGCTCTGAGAATAAAATTCAAACCCTGCCACATCTAGAAGCCCCTGCAGGTCTGCCTTAGGCTATCTCTCCAATCTCATCCCTAGCCATGCTTTGTTTATTGTGTCCTAGCTACAGTCCTCTTACAGGCCTTGGTAAATACACTCCCACTTCTTACACCAAGCTCCTTTCATTTTAACAGAATACTTGTCCCATAGCCTGTTCCTTCTCATCCTTTAATTCTCAGTTTAAATTTTACCTCCTTGATTTGTTTTCTTCATAATACTTATCAACAATCTGTAATTATTGAGTTTGGTTTTTGTCAGTTTCCTCTAATAATAGTAATAGTAATAATAATAATAGTTGTAGTGGTAATGATGACAGATTTTAGTTATTGACCCTTACTATCTGCCAGGTACCACTCTATGAGTTTTTTTTTTTTTTTAAATTATTTATTTGGCTGTGCTGGGTCTTAGTTGTGGCATGCAGGATCTTTAGTTGCGGCATGCAAACTCTTATTTGGGGCATGTGGGATCCAGTTGGGATCTAGTTCCCCGACCAGGGATAGAACCCAGGCCCCCTGCATTGGGAGTGCGAAGTCTTAGCCACTGGACCACCAGGGAAGTCCCCACCCTATGAGTTTTAAATAAACTTACCCTTTTAATCCTCACAGCAACCATACAACTAGGTACAATTATTCTTCACACTTTACAGATAAGGAAACTAAATCACAGAGAGGTTAAATAATTTGCCCTCAGTTTTACTGTTAGGAAGTGGCAGAGCTGACATTTGAACACAGATAATCTAGTTTCAGTTTAACCACTGTGCCACTGTCATTTTTTTTTAAACTGTAGGTTACAATCTGTATGTACCTGTGTCAGGAAATTAATTTAGTGCTTTTTTAGAAAAGTAAAATGGAATAGATCACATAAGAATGTACTCATTTGTAAGGATATGTACTGGTTTGTGATGCTTTTGGTTTAATTATATGTATCAAGTCATGAGATGTGAAAGCTACTGCACTATGCATTCTGCCTTTCTGCATAAGTTCGTGAACTGACCAGTTCACCAGTGTATCCCCAGTGTCTAGCTCTGTCATGGGACCACAGTAAGCACTCAGTGAATACTTATTAATTGATTAAAATTAGCCATAATAAGTTTTAAGAAGGTGACAAAAACTTTTCCCTAATTTCTCTGTCAGAGAAACTTTATTTTTTCTAATGTCAACCACTGAAGTTCATTTGAACTTGAACTTAAAGATCTCATTTGTGTTGTGCCAGTATTCATAAAGCTATACTAATATTAAATATAACTGGATAGTGTGAAGAATTCAGAAAGGTTATTAATCCTTTGTATATCCTATTGTTTGAAAATCCCTGTTCTTTGAAAAGTGGAAGAAAATTCCTTGAGCTTATGCTTTTAGAGTTATTTTTAAAAAAGATTTAACTATTACTTCATTATTTATGTTATTTCAAGTTATTGTAGAAGAAAAAAGACTAAATAGTGTGGCAGGAAAGGCAGTGTTCAGTATCAATCCTAGCTATTACTGGCTGAGAGTTTTTAGGCAAGACCCAAACTTTCGAGAGAGCTCCTATTCCGTTAAACTGGTGTATTAAAATCTACCTAAAAGTAGAGAGATCTACTACTTAGGAATGGAAATCTGGTTGAAAGGTAGCCTAGGTTTGTTTTGGAGCTATGTTTACATGACAAGCACAGTGTTTTTACCTATTTGTATGATACAGACAAGTAAAAAAAGAGCAAAATTTTCTAGAGGTGCTTTTATTCTCACTTTAAGATTGAATACATCAGTTGTATTAATCGAAGGGAAGGAGCAAAGCCTTTCAAACACACATTAGCACTGACCCTACCTTGAAGGTTAGAGATAATTGGAAGTAGTTAGTACTTCTCTGAGAATTACCTCATAATTAAAGCAGTTATTATGATAAACAGGGCCCAAGGCTCTGCAACTGGAGGTAATGATGTTTCAGTGTATCTAGTTTAAAAATCTAGTCTTTTAAAGAGTTATTTTAGGGCCTCCCTGGTGGCGCAGTGGTTGAGAGTCCGCCTGCCAATGCAGGGGATACGGGTTCGTGCCCCGGTCTGGGAGGATCCCATATGCCGCGGAGCGGCTGGGCCCATGAGCCATGGCTGCTGGGCCTGCGCATCCGGGGCCTGTGCTCCGCAACGGGAGAGGCCACAACAGTGAGAGGCCCGCATACCGCAAAAAGAAAAAAAAAAAAAATAAAGAGTTATTTTAAGGCTTCCCAGGTGGTGCATGGTTGAGAATCCGCCTGCCAACGCAGGAGACACGGGCTCGAGCCCTGGTCCGGGAAGATCCCACTTGCCGCGGAGCAACTAAGCCCGTGCGCCACAGCTACTGAGCCTGCGCTCCAGAGCCCGTGAACCACAACTACTGAAGCCGGCGCGTCTACAGCCTGTGCTCCGTAACAAGAGAAGCCACCGCAATGAGAAGCCCACGCACCGCAATAAGAACCCCACTCGCCGCAACTAGAGAAAGCCCGCGGGCAGCAACGAAGACCCAACACAGCCAAAAAAATAAATAAATAAATTTATATTTAAAAAAAAAGTTAGTTTATAGGAAGTTAAAAAAAATCTCTGGGTTTAGTTTTATCTTCTCCTTGAACTGTAGGACTTTGCAATAGATTATATCTAATGCATTCTTTGAAACCGTTCTAGTATGCAGTACAGCTATCTGCACATTGGGTTTTTACCAGCCTGAACCTCAATTGCACTGGTAATAAAAACAAAGATCTTGATGTTCTCTTGGGACTTTGATTTCCTGAGACACCAGGGGGAGGGGGAGGAGAAACGGGTTCAATCACCTGAAGACATGTTAGCATACTCTAAACAGGAAAAACAAGATTCACCTTTTAGAGGCTCATTTGAACATGTGATCATCAAGTTTGTATAATTTCTTTAGGTGTTTCATAACTTCTGAGGCCTAGAGAACCATTTTCTCTTTTTTGAAAAGATAACCCTATACCTCTGTTCTAGATTCCAGTTTTCATTAAAAAAAAAAAAGATCAGGCTTCTAACCTCAGTAGTTCAGTAAAATTAAATCCACATATCCTGGTTAAGTCTATGGATTTAAAAGCAATAAAAATAGGCAGTATTATTGAGCTAAGGTCTTGGTAAGCATTTTACACATATTATCTCATGCAATCCTCACAATAATTGTATCAAATAGGTCTCAGTGGAGGCAGAGGCTGGCCAGTTAAGAGGTTGAAACAGTATTACACAAGCATAAAGGCAGTTTGGAGTAGGGTGGTGGCAGTAGAGAAAGCAGGACTTTGTGACAGACACTTAGGAGGTACAATCAGTCTTGGTGAGTGTCTAGAACACTGCTTGGCAGATGCTTGAGATATTTGTAAATGAATGGATTATGGAGGGTGAGGGTTATATGGACTCCTAGGTTATATGGTGGTCCACTCACTAGGATTGGGAAAAGGGAAGAAAACCTGGTTAAAGGGGACTTCCCTGGTGGTGCAGTGGTTAAGAATGCGCCTGCCAATGCAGGGGACACGGGTTCAAGCCCTGGTCCGGGAAGATCCCACATGCTGGGGAGCAACTAAGCCTGTGAGCCACAACTATTGAGCCTGTGAGCCACAACTATTGAGCCCGTGTGCCACAACTACTGCAGCCCACTGTGCCTAGAGCCTGTGCTCCACAACAAAGAGAAGCCACCGCAATGAGAAGCCCGTACACTGCAACAAAGAGTAGCCCCCACTTGCGCGACTAGAGAAAGCCCACGCACAGCAACGAAGACCCAACACAGACAAAAAATAAATAAATAAATTTATTTAAAAAAAACAAAACCTGGTTAAAGGATGTACCTCTCTCGCATTCCTACTGATAACTGGCTTTCCCATCCCCATTGCCTTGATGGCAGTATTTTGAACCAATAACTTGTTTCTCCAGGCCAGACGGGGATCCTACCCAAGGGCAAATAATCCATAGGACGGATAATGATTTGTGTGATTGGGCTACAAAAAATAAAGTCTTTCTTCGATGATCTTGAACTAAGAAGCAGAGGAAGAATCTTGCAGGGTAGAGGCCAGATGACAAACTAACGAGGCTTCAGCAATGGCAAATTAGGTCAGTCAGGTTCCCATCAGATACCAGATGGAAAGCTCAAACTGAATAATTTGAAGAGAATTATTAAATTATTTACAGAGGTGCAGGTAAGAGTCGGGGAAACCAACAAGGATAATGCAGTATCCCAAGGACTAGCGGTTATTACACTTAGGCCTGAAGAGGCAAAGGGAAGGATTAGAGATTAACTGTACAGAGAAGGCTCTGCAGTCAACCTTGGTGACCCATCCTGGGGAATAAGGACTATGACCCCACTATCTTCTGGCCTTGAATCTCCTGCCGATACTTCCCACTACCTGAATCCATCGAGATACCAAGCAGAACAAGGGATTATCGTAGGTGTAATCTGGGTGGGTTAACCCCCCCCCCCGACACAGAGCAGGGAAGGGGTGGAGAACAGACACGGAGGAGCAAACAGAAGATAGGTGAAGTTGCTTCCAAGAGGCAGTTACGTGGAAGCAGGAGTTAGTAATATGTGTTTTAAAAAGGGAGAACAAATAGCCAACTCCCTTCACTGACATTAGTGGCACTGCACTACAGTGAAGATATCCAAACACCTACTGTCGAGTTCTTTGCAGATCTTTTGAGTACACATTTACCCTCCAGTTCTTCTCTCCTTGGAAGCACAACCTATTGCCAAGAAAGTCCTGTGTTTCATCAATAAAGCATCTTTATGACTTTTCACTTGAAAAAAAAACCCCAAAACAGCAACAAACAAAACCACCAACCATAATTAGGTAGCCCATACGAATCTAACTTCGGGAACCACTCCACATACCCTTTTTCTCAACTGAATCCACGTCTTTAATCCACATGTATTTAAATAGTTGGTAAAATAGAAAGTGTTCTCTGAATCATGCGGAGTGTGAATTTGTTGACAAATTTGTAAAAGAGTCAAGCATTACCTGGCGAGACTCCAAAAGGCTGATGATAGCAGGAAGAGCACTTAGTTGATAGTTAAAAACACAAGGCTTCACCAATAAGAGAGCTAGAAAAGATGGTGCCTCTCTGGGAATACACTTGGAGGTGGAAGCACAGTGGAAAACAAGAAAGGCTTTATTGTTTATAGTTGTTGTAATGTGCGAATAGTTTATTAGCCCTAGGAAAATAAGGAATTTATGCCTAGTACCACTTTTGAGTAAACAAAAAAAGATAGTATCTCGAGTTTAATGTGATTGAAGCAAGACTCATGGGAGGGGAGTCCTGTACACATTTGGCAGCCCTTAAAGGAAGCCAGGAGGGACCCATTGCCAAGTCCATACAAACGTCAGGTACAGATATTTTCAGGGGGTTGGGGGGGACGGTCCCTCAGGGAAAATTTTTTTCACCTAGCTGAACCCATTTTTGGCGACCTTGCACGGGAACAGAAACATTATTAACTCATAAATACACGCATATGAAACCAATATCACTCATTTGAGTGCCAAGTAGAAAGCTCTCATTGCATTTTTAAAAATCAAAATATATTTGTACCTTTTTAACATATATCCATTCCAGGAAAAAGTATTTGGAGCATAGTTAATTTGTAAACAAGTGTTCTCTACAAATTCAAAAACATATGTGTATAAAATAAACAACAAGGACCTACTGTACAGCACAGGGAAGTATATTCAGTATCTTGTAATAACCTATAATGGGAAAGAATCTGAAAAAGAATATATATATGTATAACTGAATCACATTATTAAAGAAAACACACACACAAAAACCTCATAAAATTGTTTAAAAAGCCGGCGAAGTATTAACAATCTGTTTTACTCCATACGACTTTAAAAATACTTCGGATCGTGGTTGGGAATAGGGGCCGGGAAGTGCACTAATCCTAGTGCCGGGGCAAAGGTTTCATAACTTTACCTACAGATTACACTGTTTTTATTTTGGACGCGGCTCAATATTACAGATGACCGCAGTGCCCCAAAGCGCCAGGGGAAACGTTTTCACGGGGCGAGGCGACAGACGCAGGGGACAAGGTGGCCCGGTGGTGGTACCCAGGCCCATTCGGGAGCCGCCCAGCGTCGGTGGCCAAGATTACCCACCTCGCCTGGAGTCAACTGCACTTCAGGGCCTGGGGAAAAGCGACCGGTCCACCGCCCGCCCCGAGCCACGTGCGTAGCGCGCCCCGCCCCTCGCTCGCAGCCGGCGGAGCGAGGCGCGAGCCCATCGCGAGTCACAGAGGTTCGGTGCGCGCCCGCCCCTGCGCCCGCAGAGGGGGCCGCCGTGGCTCGCGAGCCGGGGAATCACCCAGTTCGCTCTCCTTCCCTCTCTGCTGGCCGCTGGGGCGGGGCCAGCCCTCAAGCAGGGCGGCACCCAGGCGGGATCGTCAGTCAACCACCGCGGGCGGCGACCCGGCGAGGGCAGGAGCCGGTGAGCGGCCACGTCACGCTCCTCCGGGAGGCCCCGCCCCCGCTCTATCATTTCGGACCGCCCCCTCCACGCCCCCGCCTCCGCCTCTGACTCCACAAGCAGTTACTGGCTCTGGGAGCGCGAGCCTACCTGACTCTGCTAGAGGCGCTACAGCTTCGCGTTGCGGCGTTTGTGCCGCAGCCCGCGCCAAGTGAGGGCTCCCGGCCCCCGGCTGCGGCGACCGGCGCGTGTTGGCAGGCTCGGGGCTCGCGCCGCTGCGGGCCGGCGGGCGGTTAGCGCGCCGTTCGACGCCGGGAGCTCCGCGGCCTGAGCCGGCGCGGGCGGCCGGGCTCTCCGGTTCTCTTCCCCAGGCCGGAGCCAGTCAGTGTCCCGGCGGAGAGACGGGCAGCCGGGCTCCCTGGCCCCGGGCCGCCCCCGGCTGGGGCGGCTGGGGCAGGGGGACGATGTCTGCTCGCGTCCGGGTGCCCGCCGCTCACCCTCGGGAGGAGCGGCCCGCGGTACCAGCTGAGAGGGCGTCGCTGTCGGCCGCGGCGAGCCGGCAAGCCGGGAAGCTGCCCCCGCCCGAACGGGAGGGCAAGGAGGCGGCGAGGGAGAAGAGAAACGCGCTCGCTTCCAGCACGGGGGCGCGGGGAGAGCCTTTGCCGGCGCCCGTGCTGGGACACAGCGTGCCTCAGGCGGCCGTGCCCGTGAAGCCCCTGGCGCTGCACCTGGCGCACAAGGCGCGCGGGCCGGGGGTGCCCTTCGGCTGGGAGCCGCCGCCACCGCTGCCGTGGGACCCGTCGGCCGAGGACGCCCGGGAGGACGAGGCGGCGGCGGCAGGCTCTGAGGAGAAGCTGCCGCCGCCGCCGCCGCCGCCGCTGCCGCGGAAGGAGAATCCCTGGACCAAAAAGCCTCCCCAGCACCTGTCCCCCGCCGGGACGGGGCCGCCGCCGCTGCCCCCACTGGAAGCCCTGGAGGCAGGTCTGTGGCTCCTCTGCGGTGGGCACCGGGAGGGTGTGTGCAGGGGCGACTCGCGTGGCGGCAGAGGCTGGCGGGGGGCTGGGGGAGGGGCAGGCCTCCGTTCCCTGTCAGTCTGAGGTGTTTCGTTCCAAGGTGTCATTCACTCTGCCTGTTTACATAAATGGACATCTGGGAAGGGAGCAGCAGGAAGAGGTGGGACCTCGGGTTCTCCTTGGCTGGTGGGGCACGGCGGGGGTCACGGAGCTGAGCCGCTCGGCGGGCACAGCCTCAGTTATGTCTTACCCCACGTGTTAGTGACATGGGACAGCTGACTTTAGGTAGGTGTTGCAGTTCGTCCTATAGAAAAGTTTCTGTAGACTTTTTAAAAAGAGGTGAAGCCAGTCGGAGCAAGGGTGTTTATATGTTAAGTGGAAGGGCAATTATGAATTTTTTATTGTGAAATAATTGGTAAGCTGAAAATTTCAGTGTCTTTAAAACCGTGCTAAGTAGTCATATTTAAAATGAGATGCTATACTGTAGTTGCTACTCAAAAGCTTTGAGTTTACGACTGTGGTGGAAACTGGTTGAAATGAAATAGGATAGTTGACGAGAGAATGAATTGCTCATTAGTTGAACAGTAGTCTTCTGACATTCAGTTAGCTCACCTCTCTAGGGGAGGTAAGATTATGCCACTGCATTTGAATGCTGACCTATGCAGTATGGCCCTTGGTGCTTTATTTTGGTTATAGCAACTGCAGGTTTTTTTTTTTTTTTTTTTTTTTAGTTTAAGTGGAAATACGAAATAAACCGAAGACAGAAACCAGTATCTCCTAGTTTTGCTTTCTAATTAAGTTGTAGTAAATTAATTGAACTTTTCATATAGAAATTACAGCTGTTTACGTACACGTCTTCACTCTTCTTAAAAATTAAAGGTTAACAGTGGAACAGGGAAAATTCAAGCATGTTTACAGGGTTGTGAGGCTCAAAAGAGATAAAGGAAATGGTTAAATATAAGGTGATTGTTATAGACACACATATTGCAGGTATAGAGGTATAGTAACATTTCTTCCAAGGAACTCCAACAGAGTGAGATAAGTGGTAATTGATTTGCACAGTAATACTCAAATCATTTTTTTAATGCTGTGGTACAGTATAACTTTATTTAAACAAAAGTTATTTTACAGCTGAGGTCTGATAAATGGTTTTTAAATCATTCTTGATAAATCTTAACACTTGCGGAAAAAGCTGCTTAAAATTTTGCTCTAAATTTGATACTGCCACCAGTCTCTCCTAGCTGCAAAGATCTATTTGTTTACTAGTATTAATAACTGAAGAGAACAAAAATCTTAAAGGAAAATCTCTATAAAATTTAGCAAGGAGGGCTTCCCTGGTGGCACAGTGGTTGAGAGTCCACCTGCCGATGCAGGAGACACGGGTTTGTGCCCCGGTCCGGGAAGATCCCACATGCCGCGGAGCGGCTGGGCCTGTGAGCCATGGCCGCTGAGCCTGCGCGTCCAGAGCCTGTGCTCCGCAACGGGAGGGGCCGCAACGGTGAGAGGCCCGCATACCGAAAAAAAAAAAAAAAAAAAAAAAAAAAATTAGCAAAGATAAAGAAAACTCTAGTGAGTTTTCTTCCTACTTCTAGACATACACACATTATACATTATATTCAGTGATCTACAAAAAAAAACCCTGTTGGTTGTACAGTTAATTTGACAGGTTTTAAAACTTTCAAGATGAGACTCAGACATTTTAATTGGAAATGACCTTGTGAAAATATTTAACAGTTTAATACAATTAACCTACAGGTGCCTTCACTGGTGTCCTTAATCTTTGTTGGAGATTAAGGACCAGGTGATGCTTTATGTATGGTGTGGTTCATGAGGAATTTAATTTTGCTGATGTTTCTCTGTAGGCAACATTTCTGTTCTTGGAATCTATTCTGTGCCCTCAGGAGTACGGTTCTTCATATGTGGAGTGCTAGAGTAACTTTATAGCCTCTCCGCAGTACTGACTCTATACTTCTACACAACTTCTATTAGTAATTGAATAACTTAGGTAACTTTGATAAGAGACTGTTGTGTAGAAATGCACAACTTGGGTTCTAGTCCAGATAGTGTTACTACCTAGCTAGTTGACTTTTGTGAAGATTTCTAGGCCTTGTAAATGAATGAAGTGAATATATTTTCTTTCATTTCTTAATACCAGATTGCCTTCTATAACCTGGGTCTGCCGGCTTCCTATTTTCCTAAGCAAATTTCCAACCTCAAGAATAATGAAATAGGAGCAGAGGACCTTTAGGGTCCAGAGACCAGAGTAGGTGCAAACTAAGGGAGTGTTAAATTAGTACAGTAATCTTATTAGTAGGAGGCCTATGTGATTTATCCTATAAACCAGGATATTCATGAGAGGGAAAGAGGATATTAATTATGCTGTAATAACAGAATTAAACTATGTTTGTCCTAACCAAACCTGGATTTACTGTCACTCACTCAATGAGGTACAGGAATTCCATCCATAAAATTTCGCCAGAAAGTTTATTACCAGAGGTAGAAACATAGGAAATGTAGGGAAGTATTTAATGACTTGTAATCATGAATTTTCTGTTAGAACCTGCAGTTGTAACTGGGCTGCAGGTGAGGCATTCTTCAGACCTTGTGACACACTTTCCTCCACTTTTGGGATGATTCTGGCTTGTGTATTGCTGTTTCTGGTAATCCAGATAAGGCCCTCTTTTCAACCAAAGCCTGGCCCACAGGAGAGGCCTAGAATAGTGTCACTGCAGTTTTAAATTCCGGTCAGGAGACTGGAAAGAATTGTCCCCCAACCCTTGTTTAAAGTAGTTTTATTTATTTTGGAGACCTTTATGAAAATCACAGTATGGGATTTATGAATCACTTACCTGTACCCATGGTTACATTTTGCATATTAAAAATCAGCTTTCTAATACAATTTTAATTCTTTTACACACAAAAACGATGTATAAAAATATTGATTTTGGGAGTTCCCTGGTGGCTTAGTGGTTAGGATTTGGTGCTTTCACTGCAGAGGCCCAGGTTCGATCCCTGGTCAGGGAACCATCCCGCATGCCGTGAGTTGCAGCCAAAATACAAAAAATAAAAATAAAATTAAAATGATTTTTTTTCATCTTTTTCATCCTTAGTCTTCTTGACCCCATCAACCTTCTTTTCTCCAGGTGTGCTTCCCAGAAACCTCAAATAAGCTTACTGTACTCTAATAACATTTTAAGTAAGTTATGTAAATGATACATAAATATGTTCTTGTAAAATAGGAACTTTTGATGTTCCCTTCAGAAAAAAGATAGTCATGTTACCAGTTTACTGAATATCCTTTCAGTCCTTTCTGTGAAATTACTTGCAAATATAGTGTTTTGTGTATGTGTTTAGAATATTTTTAAAGTATTGGTAGATGTTTTATTTTTCTTCTTTACAACTAGTGAGTTTTTTATTCTTTAAATTTAGGTATAATTAACATTGGTTTCAGGTGTGCAACATAATGATTCTAGATTTGTATGTACATATTGCGAAATGATCACCATAAGTTTAGTTAACTACCATCTACATACTTAATTATAAAAAAATTTTTTTCTTGCGATGAACTTGATCCTTTTTAATCTAAACTTTAAAAAATTGCTGAGAAGTGGTCCATAAATATAACTGATGTAGTTAATTTAGACATTTATGTATTGATCAACATCTTGGTTGTTACAAACATTTTTATGCATGCCTTTTATCCTAGAGAAAATACGTATCTGATTTTCTCTAGGAGAGAAAAGTGGAATTGTTAGGTCACAGTGTATTTGTTGACAAGTTGCTCTCGAAAATGGCTACTAATTGATACTCCCACTTTCAGAGTACGAGAAGTAAGTAGGTTTTTTTACATGTTTTAAAAAATTTTTGTTTTATTTATTCTTTATACAGCAGGTTTTTATTAGTTATCTGTTTTACACATGTTAGTGTGTATATATCAATCCTGATCTCCCAATTCATCACCCCCACCCCCACCCCCTGCCACTTTCCCCCCTGGTGTCCATACGTTTGTTCTCTACATCTGTGTCTCTATTTCTGCCCTGCAAACCGGTTTGTCTGAACCATTCCTCTAGGTTCCACATATATGCGTTAATATACGATATTTGTTTTTCTGACTTATTTCACTCTGTATGACAGTCTATAGATCCATTCACGTCTCTACAAATGACCCAATTTCGTTCCTTTTCATGGCTGAATAATAATCCTTTGTATATATGTACCACATCTTCTATATCCATTCGTCTGTCAATGGGTGTTTAGGTTGCTTCCATGACCTGGCTATTGTAAATAGTGCTGCAGTTAACATTGGGGTGCATGTGTGTTGTTGAATTACGGTTTCCTCTGGGTATATGCCAAGTTGAGGGATTGCTGGGTCATATGGTAGCTCTATTTTTAGTTTTTTAAGGAACCTCCCTACTGTTCCCCATTGTGGCTGTATCAATTTACATTCCCACCAACAGTGCAAGAGTGTTCGCTTTTCTCCATACCCTCTCCAGCATTTGTTGTTTATAGATTTTCTGATGATGCCCATTCTAACTGGAGTGAGGTGATACCTCATGGTAGTTTTGATTTGCATTTCTCTAATAATTAGTGATGTTGAGCAGCTCTTCATGTGCTTCTTGGCTATCGGTATGTCTTCTGTGGAGAAATGTCTATTTAGGTCTTCTGCCCGTTTTTGGATTGGGTTTTGGATTGAGCTGCATGAGCTGTTTATATATTTTGGAGATTAATCCTTTGTCTGTTTGTCTGTTGATTCGTTTGCAAATATTTTCTCCCATTCTGAGGGTTGTCTTTTCGTCTTGCTTGTAGTTTCCTTTGCTTTGCAAAAGCTTTTAAGTTTCATTATGTCCCATTTCTTTATTTTTGTTTTTATTTCCATTACTCTAGGAGGTGGATCAAAAAAGATCTTGCTGTGATTTATGTCAAAGAGTGTGCTTCTTATGTTTTCCTATAAGAGTTTTATAGTGTCCGGTCTTACATTTAGGTCTCTAATCCCTTTTGAGTTTATTTTTGTTTATGGTGTTAAGAAGTGTTCTAATTTCATTCTTTTACATGTAGCTGTACAGTTTTCCCAGCACCACTTACTGAAGAGACTGTCTTTTCTCCATTGTATATGCTTGCCTCCTTTGTCATAGATTAGTTGACCATAGGTGTGTGGGTTTACCTCTGGGCTTTCTATCCTGTTCCATTGATCTATATTTCTGTTTTTGTGCCAGTACCATATTGTCTTGATTACTGTAGCTTTGTAGTACAGTCTGTAGTCAGGGAGTCTGATTCCTCCAGCTCTGTTTTTTTCCCTCAAGATTGCTTTGGCTATATGGGGTCTTTTGTGTCTCCATACAAATTTTAAGGTTTTTTGTTCTAGTTCTGTAAAAAATGCCACTGGTAATTTGATAGGGATTGCATTGAATCTGTAGATTGCTTTGGGTAGCATAGTCATCTTCACAACATTGATTCTTCCAGTCCAAGGACCCAGTATATCTCTCCATTTGTTTGTGTCATCTTTGGTTTCTTTCATCAGTGTCTTACAGTTTTCTGAGTACAGGTCTTTTACCTCCTTAGGTAGGTTTATTCCTAGGTATTTTATTCTTTTTGTTACAGTGGTGACTGGGATTGTTTCCTTAATTTATCTTTCTGATCTTTCGTTGTTAGTGTATAGGAATGCAAGAGATTTCTGTGCATTAATTTTGTATCCTGCAACTTTACCAAATTCACTGATTAGCTCTAGTAGTTTTCTGGCAGCATCTTTAGCATTCTCTATGTATAGTATCATGTCATCTACAAACAGTGACAGTTTTACTTCTTCTTTTCCAATTTGTATTGCTTTTGTTTCTTTTTCTCCTCTGATTGCCATGACTAGGACTTCCAAAACTATGTTGAATAATAGTGGTGAGAGTGGACATCCTTGTCTTGTTCCTGATCTTAGAGGAAATGCTTTCAGTTTTTCACCATTGAGAATGATGTTTGCTGTTGTTTTGTCGTATATGGGCTTTTTAAAGTTGAGGTATTTTCCCTCTATGCCCACTTTCTGGAGAGTTTTTTTCATAAATGGGTGTTGAATTTTGTCAAAAGCTTTTTCTGCATCTACTGAGATGATCATGTGGTTTTTCTTCTTCAAGTTGTTAATATAATGTATCACATTGATTGATTGGTGTATACTGTAGAATCCCTGCATCCCTGGGATAAATCCCACTTGCTCGTGGTGTATGATCCTTTTAATGTGTTGTTGGATTCTGTTTGCTAGTATTTTGTTGAGGATTTTTGCATCTATATTCATCAGTGATATTGGTTTGTAATTTTCTTTTTTTTTTTGTAGTATCTTTGCCTGGTTTGGTACCGGGGTGATGGTGGCCACGTAGAATGAGTTTGGGAGTGTTCCTTCCTCTGCAATTTTTTGGAAGAGTTTGAGAAACATGGGTGTTAGCTCTTCTCTAAATGTTTGATAGAATTCACTTGTGAAGCCATCTGGTCCTGGACTTTTGTTTATTGGAAGATTTTTAATCACAGTTTCAATTTCATTGCTTGTGATTAGTCTGTTCATATTTTCTATTTCTTCCTGGTTTGGTCTTGGAAGGTTATACCTTTCTAAGAATTTGTCCATTTCTTCCAGGTTGTCCATTTTATTGGCATAGAGTTGCTTGTAGTAGTCTCTTAGGATGCTTTGTATTTCTGCAGTGTCTGTTGTAACTTCTCCTTTTTCATTTCTAATTTTATTGATTTGAGTCCTCTCTCTTTCTTGATGAGTCTGGCTAAAGGTTTATCAATTTTGTTTATCTTCTCAAAGAACCAGCTTTTAGTTTTATTGATCTTTGATATTGTTTCTATTTCATTTATTTCTGCTCTGATCTTTATGATTTCTTTCCTTCTACTAACTTAGGGTTTTGTTTGTTCTTCTTTCTCTAGTTCCTTTAGGTGTAAGGTTAGATTGTTTATTTGAGACTTTTCTTGTTTCTTGAGGTAGGCTTGTATTGCTATAAACTTCCCTCTTAGAACTGCTTTTGCTGCATCCCATAGGTTTTGGATCGTCGTGTTTTTGTTGTCATTTGTCTCTAGGTTTTTTTTTCCCCCTGTGGTACGTGGGCCTCTCACCGCTGTGGTGTCTCCCATTGTGGGGCACAGGCTCCGGACGCGCAGGCTCAGTGGCCATGGCTCATGGGCCCAGCCGGTCTGCGGCACGTGGGATCCTCCCGGACCGGGGCACAAACCTGTGTCCCCTGCATCGGCAGGCGGACTCTCAACCACTGCGCCACCAGGGAAGCCCTCTAGGTATTTTTTGATTTCCCTTTTGATTTCTTCAGTGATCTCTTGTTTATTTAGTAACGTACTATTTAGCCCCCATGTATTTGTGTTTTTTACGTTTTTTTTTCCCTGTAATTGATTTCTAATCTCCTAGCGCTGTGGTCGGAAAAGATGCTCCATATGATTTCAGTTTTCTTAAGTTTACTGAGGCTTGATTTGTGACCCAAGATGTGTCCTCTCCTGGAGAATGTTCCATGTGCACTAGAGGAGAAAGTGTAATCAGCTGTTTTTTGGATGGAATGTCCTATAAATACCAATTAAATCTACCTACTCTGTTGTGTCATTTAAAGCTTGTGTTTCCTTATTAATTTTCTGTCTGGGTGATCTGTCCATTGCTGTAAATGAAGTGTTAAAGTCCCCTATTATTATTGTGTTACTGTTGATTTCCTCTTTTATGGCTGTTAACATTTGCCTTTTGTATTCAGGTGCTCCTATGTTGGGTGTATGTATATTTATAATTGTTACATCTTCTTGGATTGATCCCTTGATCATTATATAGTGTCCTTCCTTGTCTCTTGTAACATTCTTTATTTTAAAGTCTATTTTATCTGATAGAAGTATTGCTACTCCCGCTTTCTTTTGATTTCCATTTGCATGGAATATCTTTTTCCATTTCTTCACTTTCAGTCTGTCTGTGTCCCTAGGTCTGAAGTGGGTCTCTTGTAGACAGAATATATATGGGTATTGTTTTTGTATCCATTCAGCAAGCCCGTGTCTTTTTGTTGGAACATTTAATCCATTATGTTTAAGGTAATTATTGATATGTATTTTCCTATTACCACTTTCTTAATTGTTATGGGTTTGTTTTTGTAGGTCCTTTTCTTCTCTTCTGTTTCCCACTTAGAGAAGTGCCTTTTGCATTTGTTGTAGAGCTGGTGTGGTGGTGCTGAATTCTCTTAGCTTTTACTTGTCTGTAAAGCTTTTGATTTCTCCATCAAATCTAAATGAGATCGTTGCTGGGTAGAGTAATCTTGGTTGTAGGTTCTTCTCTTTCATCACTTTAAATATATCGTGGCACTCCCTTCTGGCTTGTAGAGTTTCTGCTGAGAAATCAGCTGTTAACCTAATGGGAGTTCCCTTGTATGTTATTTGTCATTTTTTCCTTGTTGCTTTCAATAATTTTCCTTTGTCTTTAATTTTTGTCAGTTTGATTACTATGTGTCTCGGTGTGTTTCTTCTTGGGTTTATCCTGCCTGGGACTCTCTGCGCTTCCTGTATTGGGTGGCTGTTTCCTTTCCCATGTTAGGAAGTTTTCGACTCTAATCTCTTCACGTATTTTCTCGGGTCCTATCTCTCTCTCTTTTCCTTCTGAGACCCCTGTAATGTGAATGTTGTTGCGTTTAATGTTGTCCCAAAGGTCTCAGGCTGTCTTCATTTCTTTTCATTCTTTTTTGTTTATTCTGTTCGTGGCAATGAATTCCACCATTCTGTCTTCCAGGTCACTTATCCATTCTTCTGCCTCAGTTATTCTGCTATTGATTCCTTCTAGTGTATTTTTCATTTCAATTATTGTATTGTTCATCTCTGCTGGTTTGTTCTTTAATTCTTCTAGGTCTTTGTTAAACATTTCTTGCATCTTCTCTGTCTTTGCTTCCATTCTTTTTCCGAGGTCCTGGATCATCTTTACTATCATTATTCTGAATCTTTTTTTCTGGAAGGTTACGTATCTCTACTTCATTTAGTTGTTTTTCTGGGGTTTTATCTTGTTCCTTCATCTGGTACAAAGTCCTCTGCCTTTTCATTTTGTCTATCTTTCTGTGAATGGTTTTCCTTCCACAGGCTGCAGAATTGTAGGTCTTCTTGCCTCTGCTCTCTGCCCCCTGGTGGATGAGGTTATCTCACTTTTTTTTACATTTTTTTAAGGCACTCATTTACTGTAGCAATATGCTATTTTATGACATTTTTCCCTTAAATGTAATAAAACATGTGATTCATAACTGTCAATGAGTTTTCTTAATTAAAGCTTTGCTAAAGATTATGGTCATGAGTAAAGTCGCCCGTCATACTGCAGTTTTTGTTTTCAGTATCCAAGCTCTTAAAATGAATTCCTCATCTATTAGGAATTGTTTCCTTATAGATTAAGATATTAGAATAATATTCAAAGAAGTTGTATAGTGGCTCACTAGTGATGTTTGAAAAATGGATATGTGAAGATCACACACTTGTTCATGTATGTTTATATATACTTGGAGCCACTGGTAGCTTATATTTCTTAGGTTTCATCTGCCTGAAAAAAATTTTTTTAATTAAAATTTCTTTATTTTTTAATTTTTAGGTTGGCTTTCTTTTTCAGTCTTAGGTTTTTTCTAATGATATGCTAGGAGGGCAGTTTCCTCCATTTTGGCTGGAACATGGGAAAATGAAAATATTGTTTTATTTTATTTTATTTTTTAATTTTTTTATTTTTTTTGCGGTACGCAGGCCTCTCACTGTTGTGGCCTCTCCCATTTCGGAGCATAGGCTCCAGATGCGCAGGCTCAGCAGCCATGGCTCACGGGCCCAGCCACTCCACGGCATGTGGGATCTTCCCAGACCAGGGCACGAACCCATGTCCCCTGCATCGGCAGGCAGACTCTCAACCACTGCGCCACCAGGGAAGCCCTTGTTTTCTTTTTTTAAAATAAGTTTATTTTATTTTTGGCTGCGTTGGGTGTTCATTGCTGTGCACGGGCTTTATCCAGTTGCAGCAAGTGGGGGCTACTCTTCATTTCAGTGCGCAGGCTTCTTATTGTGGTAGCTTCTCTTGTTGTGGAGCATGGGCTCTTAGGCCTGTGGGCTTCAGTAGTTGTGGCTAGCAGGCTCTAGAGCCCAGGCTCAGTAGTTGCAGTGCATGGGCTTATTTGCTCTGCGGTCTATTCGCGGACTAGGGCTCGAACCCGTGTCCCCTGCACTGGCAGGTGGATTCTTAACTACTGCACTACCAGGGAAGTCCTGAGGTCATTTATGTACATACAGTTATCTGTAAACCTACAGTGAACATTTTTTATTTTTTTTGGTGGGGGGGGGCGTGCCGCTCAGCCTGCAGTATCTTAGCTCCCCAACCAGGTATCGCACCTGTGCCTACTGCAGTGGAAGCATGGAGTCTTAACCACTGGACCTCCAGGGAAGTCCCTGCAGTGAACATCTCATACTGACATCATTGTACCTTGTCTTGATTACCAGATGATATCTCAGAAATGGAATTGTTTCATTAAAAAGTATATACATTTTATTTTATTTTATTTATTTTTAAAAATTGTATTGGGTTATTTGATTTACAATGTGTGTTAGTTTCAGGTGTACAGCAGAGTGATTCAGTTATATATATACACATATATTCATTCTTTTTCAGATTATCTTCTCATATAGGTTATCACAAAAGATTGAGTAGAGTTCCCTGTACTATACAGTAGGTCCTTATTGGTTATCTATCTTATAAGAAAGTATATATATTTTATTATTATTATTATTATTATTATTATTATTATTTTGGCCACGTGGCTTGCAGGATTTTAGTTTCCTGACCAGGTAATGAACCTGGGCCCTTGGCAGTGGGAACATGGAGGCCTAACCACTGGACCGCCAGGAAATTCCCCAAAAAGTATATGCATTTTAAATCACAGATTACCTTTGAAAGGTTCTACTACTTAATACTCATTCCAACAGCATGAGAGAAATGTCCATTTATATAGGTGGGTCAATGCTTGGCATTCTCTGTTTTGTCAGAATGATAGGTGAAAACTGTTCTGTTTTACTTTACATTTCTTAGTACAATTAAGTTAACATTTCATATTTGGCCACTGGTATTTCATTTTTGAATCATCTCTTTATTTTTTACTCAGATGTATTTTTTTTTTTAAAAAGCTCAGTGTCATTCTTTCAACAGAAAAAGAGTGGGTTGATGAGGTGGTCTAAGAGCAGCACAAAGGACTTCCTTATGTGGAACTTGGAATTAGACAAATGTGTTCACAGTTGGCATTGCACATCTGCATGTTCCCTTTCTCCCTCTGTTAGGGAGTCTGCCCTGTGAAGTTGACAGCATGAAGGAGCAGACCAGAATGCTTGCTTTTTGTGGACAGCTAGCTCCCAAAGAAAAGGGCGGAAAGGTGTTGGCTTTGCAAGTCATTTCTTTTCCTAAACTCATTAATCAGGAAATATACTGTTTCTGTGGGAGGAATTGGGACTTGAGAACAGGAATGTTCCAGGAAAGTCTTCCTTTTAAAAAAGTAAATTAGGGGTTTCTCTGGTGGCACAGTGGTTAAGAATACGCCTGTCAATGCAGGGGACACGGGTTCAGTCTCTGGTCCAGGAAGATCCCACATGCCGTGGAGCAACTAAGCCTGTGCGCCACAGTTACTGAGCCTGCTCGCCTAGAGCCCGTGCTCCACAACAAGAGAAGCCACTGCAATGAGAAGCCAGCCCACACACCACAACAAAGAGTAACGCCCTCTCGCCACAACTAGAGGAAACCCGCGTGCAGCAACAAAGACCCAATGCAGCCAAGAATAAATAAACAAACAAATAAATAAATAAATAAATTCATTAAAAAAAAAAAGAAATCACTTTCCTGTCCCAGCGTATCCAACCACATTGGCCAGCATAATTTGTCAAATACCTTTTAATGAGAATAAATTACAGTATTGATTGTGTACTTAATGATACTCCATCGATAAAATGTCAGAATTATAGAGGCCACAGAGTTAAATGTGCACTTTTTTCCCATTGTATTTCCTGAGGAGGAGTTAAAGTTGAGAGAGTAAAATTTAAACAAAAATCCAAAATTTTTGAGTTCAAAAGAATTTATTGAAATCAAATCTCTCTCCCTTTTGTTATTTTTAAAATTTGTTTAATATTTGTTTTTTTAAAGATTTTTTCTTTATGTGGGCCATTTTTAAAGTCTTTATTGAATTTGTTACAATATTGCTTCAGTTTTTATGTTTTGGTTTTTCAGCCAGGAGGCATGTGGAATCTTAGCTCCCTGACCAGGGATCGAACCCATGACCCCTGCATTGGAGGGCGGATTCTTAATCACTGGACCGCAAGGGAAGTCCCCTGACTTTAAAGCAATAGAAAGATTATTAACTCATGCTCAAATATTTTTTGGTTTGTAAATAACATTTAATATTGAAGTTAAAAAGTTTTATTTTTATGTGGTCAGAATAATTTTTTTAATTTCTGACCTTAATTTTGTGATTATTAATGTCTAATTCATTTGTAATAAAACTCGCTTGTGTGGCCTATCCCTAAATACTTTTCAGTACATCAGGTAGTTTGTATAAGGCTGTTTTGTAACCACCAGGCACTTAATTTACTTGACTTAGCAATGTTTTGGGACATGTTTTCTACTTTGTTGAGGGAAAGGTCTTTCAAATGTTCTACACTGTGTAACTTCCATACAATATACGTGGTATTTACAAAATATACCTCAGTCAAATTCTAATGTTCAAATATTGTTTTTGTTAAATTAGGTTTTTTCCTGCTTCCCTTTTTTCCCTATCTGTCCATATTTTTTTCTGTATCTCATTTTTGTTAGTGAAGTATTTATCCTTATGCACATTAACACATATGTATACACTTATATATGTGTCCCTAAAGTATAAAGAAGTATAAAGCAAATACCCATGTACTCACTATTCTGCTTTAGAAATAGAATTACTACAATATTCAGGATCCCTGTGTGCCCATCCCTGGTGATGTCTTCATCCTTCATCAATCTTCCTTTCATGAAATCTTATTTGAATGTTTCTGGGTTTTAACTCAAAGATTGCTTTATTTTAGTCTATGAATTGGTCATTGCCATGATTTATGGGATTCATGTTTTGCCGAATTACTGTGTTTTCTGTAGCTGCAGATCCCACGTTTATTCTGCTTTTTAATATTTAGGTCATGTTTAGCTAGATGATCATCATGGTAGATAATGAATCAAGATACAAGACACTGTAAAGCTTCATTACAATGAAGACTATATATTTGTCAATCTTTGTGTTCTTATTCAAGAGGGACAAGTGATGATACCATGAGTCTTGTACAAACTTTTACAGAGATCGCTTCTATTTTTTTATGGCTTGGATCTAGATGCAGCGTATTACAGTTGCCAAACTTTGTTTTCTGACAACAAATAGTTTGAAGTCTTCTGATTTATTTTCTGCATGCTCCTTGATGCATGTGAATGTATTTATATGTATATATAGTATATATAGAGAAATGTATTCCATTGGGAGTTGATTCACTAACTTTACTGTATTAAAACATGTTATATTGCTAATTTTTCCGTGTTACATTCTGTAAGTGAACGGATTGGTCTATCAGTTCAGTGTAAATAAACTTAATATTTTCTACTTCTTGATTTGAACACTGAAGACCACTTTGAATCTACATTTGAAATGTAGTTGATTTCTCGTTAGGAATTTGAGTCTCAGAACTTTGGATTTTGTTGAAAATAATTATTCCACTGACTTAACTGAAATTGGTTTAATTGTTATTTTGCTAAATATTTTGCATGATGTGGTTGTAAAAACAATTCTATGTTTTTTTGTTTTGTTTTAGAGCCCAGTTCCCCCCAAATTATAAAAGCAGGAAAACTCAAGACAAAGAAATCCAACAAGGTATGTCATGACAAGAAATAGTTTTTAACTATTTTGAAAGGAACTCCTCTTAGATTATTGTGTATTTTTCTCTTCTAAGTCTATCATTGATAGTTAGTTTAAAGTTAATGTGCTAGAAAATTGTAGCCTTTATCCAAATCCCCATATGCCTCTGTTATCCTGTCTCTATCAGTTTAGTCAAGGTCATTATTCATGCCACATGTTGGATCATAAGACATTACTCTTGCTGTGTTCTGTTGTTTGGAGAAGGTTTTACATTATTTTTGCAAATGCCTGCATATAATTGAATGAGGGTGATTTTAAAAATTGCTTTCACTTTTAGAAAATATTTTTTCTACTTAAAATTTCTAAATTGCAGACATAACACTTCTTTTATTTACCTCTTAGGCTAGTGATTTCAGCGATATGGTGAACTGGCCAACACCAAGTGAATTAGTGAACACTGAAGTGAGTATTGTTTTAAGACTTCTTTTTTTTTAAAAAAATAAAGGGAAGGTATTCTCATTTTAACATGCTGAATTTATTTTACTTCAAATTTAGAGAATTGCATTAATAAAATACCCATTTTTCAGATACCTTGATTTCATTCATCACATTGCCTTCATCTGGTTGTATTCTCAGGACCATACATTTGGAAAGGATGGGGTACCATGCTGTCAGCTTCACGTAATGCCTACAGTAGATTACTTTTTAATGTGTCTAAGTGAAGCCCATTTTGTGTTTCAGAATGTATTCTACATATGTTTTCTTTGAGTTACAGTCTTTTCAATGTGTGAAGTCCTAACTCTATATATACACATGCATATATATGCATATATATCATATCAAGAGATGTTCAGTAAATGGATTTTTAATTTGTCTATGAAGTTCTAAAAGATGTTCTGGGATATTCTATCAAAAGTCTTTTTAGAGAAGTAGCATATATGGTATTTGGTTACATGGTTTCATTTGACACTGTACATCTTGCTATTTGTAATTTGTGCAGAATTATTGGTGTGTAGTTTAAACAACATGTAAAGCAGCTTAGTTGTTGTATAAATGACATAATAAACTGCACATATATAAAGTGTACAGTTTGATATACTTTGACCTATGAAACCTTTGCCACAAACAAGATAATGAACTTAATTTGTAATTCTTCCTGTCACATTCCACCCCCTCACCCCATCATCCCAGACAACCACTGATAAGCTTTCTGTCACTTAGTTAATTTGCATTTTCTACAGTTTTTTTTTAATTGGAATATAGTTGATTTACAATGCATTTTCTACAATTTTATGTAAGTGGAGTCATACAGGATGCATTCTTTTTTTTTCTGGCTTTCATTTAGCTTAATTATTTTGAGATTTATTTATGTTATACGTATTAGTAGTTCATTCCTTCTTATTTTCTGGGTAGTACTCCACTGTATGGATATAACACTGTCCAGTCACCTATTGGTGGACATTTGTGTTGATTCCAGTTTTTGGCTATTAAGAATAAAGCTGCTATATCAGGACTTCCCTGGTGGCGCAGTGGTTAAAGAATCCGCCTGCCAATGCAGGGGACAAGGGTTCGAGCCCTGGTCCGGGAAGATCCCACATGCTGTGGAGCAACTAAGCCCGTGCGCCACAACAACTGAGCCCGCACGCCTAGAGCCCATGCTCCACAGCAAGAGAAGCCACCGCAATGAGAAACCTGTGCACCACAACAAAGAGTAGCCCCCGCTCGCCACAACTAGAGAAAGCCCACATGAAGCAACGAAGATACAACGCAGTCAAAAATAAATAAATTTATATTAAAAAAATAAATAAAGCTGCTATATAAACATTTGTGTACAAAAATTTGCATGGAATAATGCTTTTGTTTTTCTTGGGAGTAGAATGGTTGGATTTTATGGTAGCTATTTATTTAACTTTTAAAACTACCAAACTTTTTATTCCACCAGCAGTGTATGAGAATTCTAGTTATTCTGTAGCCTCACTAATACTCAGTGTGGTCAGCCTTTTAATTTTAGTCAGTCTAGTAGGTGTATAGTGGTATCACACTATAGTTTTTAATTTGCATTTTTCTAATGGTGTCAAGCACATTTTCATGTACATTTGTCATCAGTATATCTTTTTGATGAAGTGTCTGTTCAACTCTAGCCCACATTTCAATTTTCTTGTTACTGCATTATAGAGTTCATTATATATTTTAGGTACAAGTCCTTTTATCAAATACTTAGCAAATATTTTCTTCCAGTTTTTCAAATGACTTTTAACAGTGTCTTTTGTAAAGTCGTTTTTTATTTTTGATAAAAGTTGTCATTCTTTTTGCGATATTTAGGTAAGGTGTTACCACAGATTTTTGGATATGTTGGTGAAAATGTTCATGAAAATTATTTCATTCAGAAAACCTTTTTGCAGTGTCAGAGTGTCATCAGCCTAGGAAATAAGAAGCCACAAAACAGAAAAGAAAGAGAAGACAAAGTTGAAAAGACAAGTAACAGTGAAAGCAAAGAAAGCCGGGAAACAAAATTAGATGGTCCTGGTGAAAATGTCAGTGAGGATGAGGCTCAGTCAAGTAATCAACGAAAGAAAGGTTAGTTTGTTTATATCTTCATTTTGATTTTTAAGTTTTTGAAGAGAGTTGTAGTAATGAAGAATTGTATTTAATCAGTTGATTCCTGGTAGTCACCAGTTAGTAGTTTGGATTTCTTCAGGATACCATCTACAATGGTAACTGATTTTGCTTTTGTAGCATTTCTGAACTATGAGACTTTCCTCTCTACGTTTGACTTGTATTTTATGTAAGAATGGATTTAAATTCCACCTATAGAGGTGGGTGTAGATATATTCTTGGAAAGTTGTATGATAACTATTGTTTTTTAAATCTGCATTGGAACGGCTCTCTTTTTTTCAGGAAATTTTGAGAAAATATTTTTCTGAGACAAAATTGAGAACAATCTTGGTCAACTCTTTTTCCTCATTGCATTCCCCCATTACGCTTTGAAGGAAAAAAATATTGTCTTTACATCCTTTTCCATATTCTTTTAGGAACTTCTCATGTGTCTAGGGACAGATTATGATTTAACTGGTAAAAGCATATTCTCATTCAGTGTTCTCAGTCTCAATAAAAGTGTCTTCAGGGGTTTTTAGGCAGAAAAGTTCTTTAAACTGTCCAAAGGTCAGTAGCTGAGGCAAAGTAAACTCTGGGGAGAGGGCAGGGGTTGCTATTGGAGAGGTAGGAAAGGTCCATGTTATTCAGGGCTTTGGTAACTTGGAATTGGCATTTTAAGTGCTGTGGGAAGCCATTGAAGCATTTTAATTCTTGGAGGTGATGGGGCATGGGAGGGGACATTTCATGATGAAGTAGTTGCCAGCCAACTTCTTTAATAATGGAACTAACAGCCTACCGTATACTGAGCACTTACTTGAATTTTTGTTTTTTGATGACTATTATCCTTAGCTGCAGGGTAATCATGAGGCTCACTCCATATAGTATGCCAAGGGTAATTGCTCAGAAGTGGTGGCAGTAGGACAACCATGTAGTTGTTACAAAAAATTTCCCCATTTCTTGAATGCTTAATCACTTACCTTTTTCATGCTCCTTTGATACATAAGTAGTCTTTTTGACTGTCTAGAAGTCATACAGGTAACAAGACCTATCCTGCTCTAAAATTTGTCTTCCTTGTTAGTTGCTTCAATTAAAACTGATTAGCCAACACTAAAATGCGGGTGTTTTAGTTAAAGTAATTTTATATAATCGGGTCATGTATTGACTCTCCTTAGAGCACACATGTTTATCTTTAAGTGCTTATTTATGCCCAAAGAATCTCATTGATAGAATTTACAGTATAGACTTTAAGGAGTTTTTAGATTCTTTATTATTCTCTTTTCCTTATCTGTCTGTAGTTTGCAGTATTAGTAGGAAATTAGTACACTAATATTCCCTTAATTACTTTGATAGTTTTTCCTTTGCCCATGAGTCTTTTTGTTTTAGTTGACATATATAGTGGGCAGAAGACTGAACATTTTGAAACCTTAACTATGGAATTCATGAAGAGGTAACCTTCAGAATTTCACTATACTAAATATAACAATTAATTACACTATCATTTAGTCAACAAGAAGCTTTAAATTGCTTGTATCTCTTAAGAAGTTAGGAAAATGTGTAGTAGCTATACAAAGGTTTATCAAATGCAGTTAGACAGATTTTATACTTAATTTTTAAAAAGCTCTTTCATTAGTAGTGATGCTGGATAAATTAATATTTGAGGCAGTGATTTGAAACTAAAAGTGTTTTGAATCACTGGTCAAACAGTTAGCAGGTATACCCTGTTCTGAAGCCTAAGTATCAAGTATTAGATGGAAGTAGTGTGTACACTTAATATTTTTTATGGCTCATTTGTCAGAATTAAGCAGAAGAGTGTGCATTTCACTTAAAAGCAAAAGAATTCCAATGATACTCTATCACTGGCTTTTCACTTGAGTTTTAGAAACTTATTATTTGCCCAAACAAGTTTATTAAAGAGCTGAGGGAGCAGAAGAAAATCATTTTGGTACTCTACAACTAATACCTTTAAGGACAAATTAAGTCTTTCATTTATTTAATTAAAATTTAGAGTCCTGGGCTTCCCTGGTGGCACAGTGGTTGAGAGTCCGCCTGCTGATGCAGGGGACATGGGTTCGTGCCCCGGTCCGGGAGGATCCCACATGCCATGGAGCGGCTGGGCCCATGAGCCATGGCCACTGAGCCTGTGCGTCCGGAGCCTGTGCTCCGCAACGGGAGAGGCCACAACAGTGAGAGGCCCGCGTACCACAAAAAAAAAAAAAAAAAAAAAAAAAAATTTAGAGTTCTTTCACAATTGCAAAGCTTTAATGAAAATTGTGCCTTGTCATTAATGGTTTTATTTTGTTTTTTTTAAGCTAATAAGCACAAGTGGGTACCACTCCACTTAGATGATGTAAGATCAGACAGTCAAGAAAGACCAGGATCCCGGAATAGCTCAAGATGTCAACCTGAAGCAAATAAAACATCACATAATAGGAGAAATGACACACGAAGTAAGTAACATTCTAAGAGAAAAATGACTAATCTAGTCTTAATCTTACTATTTTAATAACCATGTTTAGTATAAACTATTTGAGAGTAAGTTGCAGACATTGTGCCCCTTTAACCCTAAATACCTTCAGAGTATGTATCATAAGATCAGTAATACACTGTGACTATCCACAGGCAGAATTTCTCAATAATGCCCTTTACAGTTTTTTTCTCCTCTTTTCCGGGATCTCATCTGTGATCACACATTGCTTTTAGTTGTCTCTGTTAGTCTGGAATAATTCTTCTGCTTTTGTCTTTCATGACATTGATTTTTTTCTGAAGGCTATAGGACAGTAATGTGGTAGCTATACTTATACCTTTGGGTTTTCTCATGTTTCCTCATGATTGGATTTGGGTTATAAATTTTTGGCAGGAATACTGCAAAAGTTAAATGGTTTTCTTTGTAGTGTATAACTTGAAAATACATGTGGTATTGGTTTATCTTATTATTGGTGATATTAACTTTGAGCACTTGGTTAAGATGAGGTGCTCCAGGTTTCTTTATTGTAAAGATACCCTTTTTCCCTTGGTAATTAACATGTAATTTGTGGAGAGAGACTTTGAGACTGTGGGAATACCCATTTTTTCATCAGACTTTTCATATGAGCTTCAGTTTCCATTGGTGATTTTTATTCTTGCCTGATTATTACCATGATGGTTGCAAATGCTGAATAGGTAATCTTCAGAATTTCACTATACTGGTATTTGTCTTACTGCCTCATTCTTTCTATATTTATTAGCTGGCATTCCACTGTAAAGAACAACTTCCTATTATCAGTGTGGACTAAAGGCTTCTTATGTTTTCAGTGGTTGAATTGTTATCATGATTGTTTAATCTGATGCTCAAATTGTCCCAGAGTTGGCTAGTGGGAGCCTCTTCTGGGTGGTTTCTGGATCCTTCTTTAAAAAAAGTCAACTTTACTGAGTTAATAAGTATATATGTTAAAGTACACTGAAATTACTGTCAAGTCCCCTAACCACGAGTCTACTTTCTATCAGATTTGATTTATCTTTTCAGAATTTCATATAAATTGAACTGTGAAATATAAATTATATCCTCTTGTGTTCTTTTGCTCAGCATAATGATTTTCACATTCATCAGTATTGTTCCATATATCAGTAGTTTCTACCTCTTTATTGCATAATAGTTTTCTATTGAATGGATATTCTCCTTCATCCATTCATGTTGGTGGATATTTGGCTTGTTACCAGTTTTTGCCTGTTATGAGTAATGCCACCATGAACATTTGTGTACGAACATTTGTGTGGGCATATGTCTTAGATTCTCAGGTAAACATCTAGGAGTGGATTGCTAGGTGGTATGGTAAACGTGTGTGTGTGTATATTTTTTTGCTGTGCCATGCAGCATGCGGGATCTTAGTTCCCCGACTAAGGCTTGAACCCATGCCCCCCGGCAGTGAAAGCGTGGAGTTGTAACCACTGGACTGCCAAGGAAGTCCCCGGTAAATGTATATTTAACGTAATAAGAAATTGCCAAATGTTTCTTTTTTTAAAAATTTATTTATTTTATTTTTGGCTGTGTTGGGTCTTAGTTTCTGTGTGCAGGCTTTCTTTAGTTGCGGATATGGGGGCTACTCTTTGTTTTGGTCCGCGGGCTTCTCATGGTGGTGGCTTCACTTTGTTGCAGAGCGTGGGCTCTAGGCGTGCCAGCTTCAGTAGTTGTGGTATGTGGACTCAGTAGTTGTGGCTTGTCGGCTGTATAGCGCAGACTCAGTAGTTGTGGCTCATGGGCTTAGTTGCTCCGTGGCATGTGGGATCTTCCCAGACCAGGGCTCGAACCTGTGTCCCCTGAATTGGCAGATAGATTCTTAACCACTGTACCACCAGGGAAGTCCCACCAATGTTTCTTTCCTTTGCTATATGTTAGGTCATATGTCTTGTGGAATTTCCCATATTTTGGATTTGGCTAAATGCTTTATCGCGATACTCCTTAACATGTTCCTTTGTCTTTTCTAAGTGTAACTGGTAATAATAACTAGAGGTTTGGTGAGGATCCAGATTATTTTTGTTTTTGTTTTGGTAGGAATATTTCATAGTGTGTTTGTGTCACAGCAGTAGGAATAAAATGTCTGGGTGTCTTACTTTCAGATTATGTTGCGGTTGAGTTGGTTCAGGTGTTGTTAGCCTTATCCATCCATCATAAAGTGTCCCATCAGGGACTTCCCTGGTGGCTCAGTGGTTAAGAATCCGCCTATCAATGCAGGGGACATGGGTTCAAGCCCTGGTCCGGGAAGATCCCACATGCCGTGGAGCAGCTAAGCCCGTGCACCACAACTACTGAGCCTGTGCTCTAGAGCCCGTGAGCCACAACTCCTGAGCCCACGTGCTGCAACTGAAGCCCGCGTGCCTAGAGCCCATGCTCCGCAACAAGAGAAGCCACGACAATGAGAAGCCCGCACACTGCAACGAAGAGTAGCCCCTGCTCACCACAACTAGAGAAAGCCCACGCACAGCAACAAAGACCCAACATAGCCAAAAATAAGTAAATAAAATTAATTAATTTAAAAAAAAATCATTGCCCAGATACATTATTTCAGCAGGGTTTGTTCAAGTTTCAGAAAGAAGAGGACAGGAGGATATGAGGAAGCAGTTGGCTGAGCATTTGTGTTTTTTGTTTGTTTGGGTTTTTTTGGCCACCCCATGCAGCTTGTGGGATCTTAGTTCCCTGAGCAGGGATTGAACCCATGCCCTCGGCAGTGAAAGTGTTGAGTCCTAACCACTGGACCGCCAGGGAATTCCCTGAGCATTTGCTTTTATAGTTTTCTACTGAAATCTTTTAAGTCTGATAATTTTTAAGGCATATTGTCCTGTGAAAGCATTGTACAGTGAGTCCCTGTCTAATCAACGTCCAGATTTAGTAACTCTGCTATCTTTAATTCATCCATCTGCTGAATCATTTGAAAGTGCTTTGCAGATATCGTGACACTTCAGCACTGATGTCCCAAGAAAATGCAGCATCTAAGAAAATCAACGCTAATTCATTATATCATCTAAAATCTAGTCAATGGTTATATTTACTCAATTGTCCACAAAATATGACTTTAAAATTCTAAAACTTGCTAGTGGTATCTAGTGAGTAGAGACCAAGGATAATGCTAAACATCCTACAGTACCCAGGACAGCCTCCACACTAAAGAGTTATCTGGCTCAAAACGTCAGTTATGCCATGGCTGAAAACCCTGGTCTCTGGGGTATACATACCTTTACTTATTTGATTGTTTCCAATTGTTTTTCAAAATTGAAATGTACTTGTTTTTACTCCAGCATTATATAAAAGTTCTGTCTTGGTCAACATTTGCTATTGGGAATTCCCTGGTGGTCCAGTGGTTGGGACTCTGTTTCCACTGCAGGACTGCAGAGGGTACAGGTTTGATCTCGATCCTTGGTAGGGGAACTAGGATGCCTCATGCTACAAAGTACAGCCAAAAAAGAAAAAACAAAACAGAAAAATAAAACCAAAAAATATTGATATTATGGGACCTTAAAATGTTTTTCAGACTGGGACAGATAAAAAAATACTCTTTCATTGTCTTAATTTGCATTTCTCAAGGCCACTGAGGCTGAGCACCGTTTTTTAAATTGTCTATTTGCATTTCCTTGCTTGCCCTGCCAGTCTTTTAATGACTTTTTCCTATTTGGTTGCAGGGTGTGTGTCTGTGTGTGTGTGTGTGTGTGTGTGTGTGAGAGAGAGAGACACACAGAGAGAGAGAGAGAGGATGCATGAGGGCATAAGAGACATTTGTATGAGTTCTACATGTATTCTGGATATAATTGCTATATTGTTCTGCAGATATCTTCTCCCAGTTTTCATTTCCTTTTTTCTTTAAAAGAAATGTCTTTTACTTAAATAGAAACACCCTTTCCTTAAAAAAATTCCTATTTGTGAAAATAAGTATTATTGTGAAAATAAGTTTTTCTTTTTAGGAGTTTTATATAGTACAAAACTCAGTTGTCTTGGAATTTGTTAAATTTTTAATAGTACAGTTTTAGCAAACGATCTCGTTATCTTTTTTTTAGTATGTTACTTTACTTATCAGAATATCTTCTTTATATGTCAATACATAAGATGTCTTTTATGCCAGAGACATTTTGACAAATTCCTATGGAATCTCTTAAGTTTGTATCTGTCTTTTTTTTTTTTTTTTTTTTGCGGTACGCGGGCCTCTCACTGTTGTGGCCTCTCCCGTTGCGGAGCACAGGCTCCGGACGTGCAGGCTCAGTGGCCATGGCTCACGGGCCTAGCCGCTCCGCGGCATGAGGGATCTTCCCAGACCAGGGCACGAACCCGCGTCCCCTGCATCGGCAGGCAGACTCTCAACCACTGCACCACCAGGGAAGCCCAAGTTTGTATCTTTCTGAAGAATGACTGGTTACTAATAACTAGTTACAAAGTGGGAAGGGGTGGTTACCACATTTTCATAAAGATAATCATGTTTTCATAGTTGCAAATTGGAATGTATAAAAATATTTTTATTTTAAAAAAGGTTGGAGGCGTGAAAGAGAAAAGAGAGATGATCAAGATGAAGTTTCCAATGTGAGAAGTGAGTGTGGTAATATCCGAGGTACTTTTAGAGGCCGAGGAAGAGGCCGAGGATGGGGAAGAGGACGAGGCAGAGGAAATCCTCGATGTGAGACTTGATTTTTTGTTTTGTTAAATTAGATAAACACTGAAAAAAGTGTGCAAGTTGTCTGTTTTTCCCACTATCCCACATACTGTTTTAACTGATTTTACATGTCTGATAATAAAGATGGTTTTGTATTTGTTTGTTACCCCTTGAGATACTTCACTTTGGATTTTTCTTTATAGTAACTATTTCTTTTTTTTTTTCAATCTGTGATCATTTTTCTTTTTCTTTATTACATCAAGTGAACTTTGATTATTCATATGGTTATCAAGAACATGGTGAAAGGACTGGTCAACCATTTCAAACAGAACTTAATACCAGTATGATGTATTACTATGATGATGGTACAGGCGTACAGGTGTATCCTGTGGAAGAAGCATTGCTTAAAGAGTATATTAAACGCCAAATGTAAGTCAATCAGACATAAAGAGATGGGGCAGGAAAATCCATTGCAATATCAAACTTTAACATCACTAATAATATAACACATTTTCTGAGCTGTTTATTAGTAAAATTAGAACATTTTAATAGTATTTTATATTTTGTTTCTAGGAAATGTTAGTAGAGCATGTATAAAGTATTTTTAAAAATTTATTTTTGGTTCATGTTATTATTTATATAAGACTCCTTTCTCTCTTGAGGTACTTCTCTGCTTAAAGGATGTTAGTTAAAATGTCACGGCATAATATGAATGATTAAATATAAGAATATAAAACTACTTCATATGTTTGAAATTGAACAAGTGAAATTTAGCTTATTTGCAAATAAATGTTTATATTAAAATTTGCAAATGAACATAAATGGCAAAAAATGGTGATATCATCTGACTTTTATAACAATTGGTTTCAGAATCGTAAGTTTGTTTTTTAACTTTTAAGTTCTCTTTCTTTGTGACACATATTCAAAGGAGACTACCTAATCTTTTTTAGTTTTAGACTTTTTATTTTAGTTCTTGTAATAGTTGCTTTCTGAATATTGAACTTGAAGTTTAGGAGAATATTAGTTTGTTGTATTATCTTTAAGCAAAAAATAACCCCTCTGCCTGTTAGTATTGTGTAGGATGTTTTGCATATTTATATAGTGTGTTTATATAGTGGTGAGAAAAGTGTTTCCAAATGATGTGCCTAACTAATTTACTGAAATTTGAACCTTTTTTTATCCTTATAAAGGGAAGGAAAAAGGCTATTTTTGAAAAGGCATAAGCATATTTATTTATTTAGTTAGTTAGTTAGTTTTTAGTTTTTTGGCTTTGTTGGGTCTTCATTGCTGCACCCAAGCTTTCTCTTGTTGTGGTGAGCGGGGGCTAATCTTTGTTGCGGTGCGCGGGCTTCTCATTGCGGTGGCTTCTCTTGTTGCGGAGCACAGGCTCTAGACGCGCGAGCTTCAGTAGTTGCGGCACGCGGGCTCAGTAGTTGTGGCTCGTGGGCTTTAGAGCACAGGCTTCAGTAGTTGTGGCGCACGGGCTTAGTTGCTCCGCAGCATGTGGGATCTTCCCTGACCAGGGCTCGAACCTGTGTCCCCTGCATTGGCAGGCAGATTCTTAACCACTGTACCACCAGGGAAGCCCCATAAGCATTTTTAAAACATCCACCTTTATTTTAAAAATAAAATGGACCCTAATCCATTAATAGAAAATAATATCTTCATCAGCATCAGCCAGGCATCTTCCTGGGATGCCTTCATGGTGGATTTGATTGACTTACAATATGAAGCAACTTGTTTATTTTATTCTTGCTTCGTTTGTTACAGTTGACGGAAACACTGAAGAAAAGGGCCTTTTTATGGGCAGAAAGTGCCTGGCATGTGGCTATCAACTTCAAAACACTATTCCTGTCTTCCTTTGTAACTCTTGCTGCCAGGTCCCTTCTGAGACCTGACAGTGGACATGCAACTCCATGTCAGGATAATCGGCCTCCAATGTGCTCATACAAGTGAGGGAGGAGCATAGCTACTTAGTGTTGACAGAATTTCTGATCATGCAGTGTAGAATCCAGAGCTTCTAAGGTAGGACATGATAATGTGCCCTAGGACACTGAACAAAGTATCAGACATGGCATTGGCATGACTCCTTTTTTTGTTATTATTTAGCAGCAGAGTTTTTGGCAGATACTAGAGCACCAGGTTTAGAATGGCTCTTCACTGTTAACTGTTCTCTGATTAGTGGACATCTGGATTTGAGGAGTCATGCTTTTGACTTTTTGTCTTTAAGGTTTCTCAAACATAGATAGGCTTATTCATTAGGGTTTCGATTTTCCTCTTTGAGAAGTTACTGAAAAACTTCTTGTACTTCAGGAATATTATGCTAAATATTTTGAAGTAGGAGGCTTAACTGTATTATGGATGGTTCTTAAAATCATTTTAACTGAAAATGTATGTTAACAATTTGACATTTTTGATGTCAGGACATTAAAAATGGAAGATCTTGATTATTTTTAACTGGGGCAGTCTCTTGGCATTCAGATTTAGACATAAGTATGTTTGCAGCCCATTAGAAGTTTTAAAAAGTGTATACTATAGGCAATAGTGATTTATGAATTTATTTAGATACTGTGTTTCTCACAGAGTACTAGATTAAAAAGACATCTTACTAATTATTCAGAGAAGTTTTTGTCTAAGAATACTTTTAACTTGTGTTCGAATCAGATGTCTTAATGTCTGAAAATTTTGAATTTATGCGTATGTATTATGTGCCTACTGCATTTTAGCCACTGTGAAAGAGCTTTTGAAGTGTAACAGAAAGCAGAACAGATGTATTATGTGCCCACCACATGCCAGGCACTGTGAAAAGGGCTTTTGAGGCATAACAAAAATCAAAATGTTAATTTCTTCAAGACTTCAATTATTTTCTTTAGCGTTTAAGAAGAGTAAATGATTTACTAGTGTTACTGCGATGTCAGTTGTATTTCACTGATCTAAGGGAGCTTTGCACTTTGATAGTTGGATAAATATCAGAGTATAAAGAAGTAACTTGGGTATTTACATTTCTAAAATAAGACATTTTTCCCACCCAATGAAAGGTAGCTCAAAGCCAGTTTTCAGTTGTAGGTGATTATTTCTTCAAAGTTAGAATTTGACCTAAATAATTCAAGGGTATCTTGAGTTACCCAATCTTACTCCCAAATATATGAGCTGGTGTGCTTTCTTATCATTTGCCACCCTTCTTTGAAAACTTGCTCTGTGATTTGGAAACAGTATAGGATTTTTAAACTGTAAGCCATATCATTTGATGTCATGTATTTCTTTTGTATTATTCTTTTCTACATTTCCCCCTATTTATCCTCTTCTGTTTTTCTAGAATCTTGTTCTCGTTTTTTTTATATGCAGGCTGTAATTTAAACGTGTTTCTCAAATGCCATTATTATATGTATTCTTCATATTATCTTTATATCTTGGTGGAACTTGTAGTTGTTGATGGTACAGTTTGTTCATTTACACTTCTCTCTATACTCTCCTAGAGAGAAGATTAAGGTGTATAAGTTGCTTCTGTATTTTTTTTTGCCCATGTATATACCTCATGGTGTTGCAGATATTCTTTGTTTAACTGTATTCCGTTCACTTTTAACGTCTTTTATAGTTCTGCCTCTCGAAGGGGGGAGATAGTGAACCATTCAAATATAAAATTGTGTGCATCTGTGCCCACATATTCACTCAGTTTTTACTAAGCATTGTGCTGAATGCTAGGGTTCAGAAGTATTAAACAATGTCAGTACCCTGCCAATTTAGAAAACAAACTAATCTACTCTGTAAACTTGACAAAGAATACTTCCAACATACCATTATTTTCAGTGATGGGAAAAAGTTGGAAGGCAGTCTGTTGATGTGTTTAACTTTGTTATTTAGTGTTTAAATGAAGCAAGTTCAAGTAGCTTTGAAATGAAATTTTTCACTTAATTGACTCATTAAAAAGTTAATTATTGAAATGTTTTAAAGTATGGTTAATTGTTTATACCTGGGTAAAGCTGATCTAACAAAGAAGTACGTTTTTGGGAAGATAGTATTCTAAATTTCTTTCTACCTGTGTAAGAGAAATTACTAACAATAGGGTTTTGTTGTTATTATATTTACCCTATGTATGTTATGTTAAATGTATATAATGTTATTAATAAATCAAAATAGTTTTATAACAATTGATATTATAAGCCATAGACATTTTAATATTCTGTTGAATAAATTGATGAAATTTATATTTACTTCTTTATTTCTTTTTTCAGTGAATATTACTTCAGTATAGAAAACTTGGAACGGGACTTCTTTCTTAGGAGAAAGATGGATGAGCAAGGTTTCTTGCCTATTTCCCTGATTGCTGGTTTCCACCGTGTTCAGGCTCTCACTACAAACCTTAATCTCATTTTAGAGGTAATTTTTCATACACAAAACAGTCTGTACTTTAGTTATGCTGTGAACCTAAAACTGCTTTAAAAAATAAAGTCTAGGGCTTCCCTGGTGGCGCAGTGGTTGAGAATCTGCCTGCTAATGCAGGGGACACAGGTTCAAGCCCTGGTTTGGGAGGATCCCACATGCCACGGAGCAACTAGGCCCGTGAGCCACAACTACTGAGCCTGCGCGTCTGGAGCCTGTGCTCCGCAACAGGAGAGGCTGCGACAGTGAGAGGCCCGCGCACCGCGATGAAGAGTGGCCCCTGCTTGCCACAACTAGAGAAAGCCCTCGCACAGAAACTCAGACCCAACACAGCAGAAATTAATTAATTAATTAACTCCTACCCCCAACATCTTAAAAAAAAAAAAGTTTTAAAAAATAAATAAATAAATAAAAATAAAGTCTATTAAACAATTTTAAGGAAAAACCAAAAACAATCTGTAGTTACCTAAGGCTTAGACTGTATCTCAAGGCTTTTTTGCCATTTTATAAAACCCAAATAAATGTCTGACCCCTTAAAGGATTACTTAATGATGTTTCCACCTATTTTTAACCTGATCCTTCTTAGATGGGTTGAACCCCAACACAAACTTGAACACTCAAGGGTGTTCTTGGTCCTTTTAGTCTTCAGGTTGCTGTAAAATAGCATGTATTAAATTATTAAATTAAAATTTAAATTAAATTAAATTTAAATTTTGAGAATATTTCCTGTATAAAGAGGGCTAATTTAAAATAGTCTTTCTAGTTGTGTTCTTTTTTTTTGTTTTTAATAAATTTATTTTATTTATTTATTTTTGGCTGCACTGGGTCTTTGTTGCTGTGCGCGGGCTTTCTCTAGTTGTGGCGAGCGGGGGCTACTCTTCGTTGCGGTACGTGGGCTTCCCATTGTAGTGGCTTCTCTTGTTGTGGAGCACGGGCTCTAGGCATGTGGGCTTCAGTAGTTGTAGCACACGGGCTCAGTAGTTGTGGCTCACAGGCTCTAGAGCACAGGCTGAGTAGTTGTGGTGCACGGGCTTAGTTGCTCCGTGGCACGTGGAATCTTCCCGGACCAGGGCTTGAACCTGTGTCCCCTGCATTGGCAGGTGGATTCTTAACCACTGTGCCACCAGGGAAGCCCGGGAAAGGATATTTAAAAAAAAAAAAAAAAACTTTTGCATTACCATTATGGTTAGCATTATTAATACATAATGACTGATTTTTTTTGTAGAGTTTATTTATATAGGCTGCGTTGGGTCTTCGCTGCTGTGCACAGGCTTCCTCTAGTTGCGGTGAGCAGGAGCTACTCTTCGTTGTGGTGTGTGGGCTTCTCATTGCAGTGGCTTCTCTAGTTGTGGAGAATGGGCTCTAGGTACAGGGGCTTTGGTAGCTGTGACACACAGACTCTAGAGCGCAGACTTAGTAATTGTGGTGCACAGGCTTAGTTGCTCCGCGGCACGCGGGATCTTCCCAGACCAGGGCTCGAACCCATGTCCCCTGCTCTGGCAGGTGGACTTTTAACCACTGTGCCACCAGTGAAATCCCCACAGTGACTGATTTACAGTAAGAAATACTACTACTGTGAAACATAGAAACACATAAGCATAGTGATTTAGAATAGCATAGGTCTGAATTCACTTAACATTCATTATGTACCTACCACTTACTACAGTGGGAAAGATGTCTTTTTTTCCCTTAAGAAGGTAAGGCTTCATTAGGCTTTGCAGTATAAACATACTGATTTAGAGCATGGACTTTAGAACCTGCATACATATCCTCCTAGGTCTGTGACTTCAGGCAGTGTCCTGAGACTTCTGTAAAGTGGAAATTGTTACAATACATACTTCATAGGGTTGTTATGAGTATGAAATGTGTAATGGCAGTGTCTGGCGTACACAGTAAACTCTAAATAAGAATTTGCTGTTACTGTTAGTCTTCAAGGATATCCTTCTGTTGATTACTCCTTTTATCTTCATTTCATTTCTACCAGCTTTTTCCTATATGTATTTGAATATGCTTATGTCTTAACTGTCTTGAAAAAACTATCAAAAGAAGCAAAATATATTTTAGCTAACACCCGTATCTGCTCTGGTCGAGTGTGTCTACACAGCTAAACTTACTGAATCTGTTTCCTCCTCTCCCATTTGTTTTTCACCTTACTGCACTCTTTTTCTTTCTTTCTGTTTTTTTTTTTACTTTGATACATATGTATATTGTAATATGATGGCTATTGCAGCGTTATCACTTAACATAGTTATAGTACAATATAATAGAAATAATAGAAAGTAATAGGAAAAAAACCCTCAGACACCCAGAAATGTTGACTGTATACTGTAGCTCATTGTTTAGTAGTTCAATATAACCAAGATTTGGTTTTAGTAAAAATATGTCTAACTCTGTCTAGATCTTTTCCTTAATTTGTGTATGCTGTGAGCCTTTTAAGTTTTTGTATGAGTCTTTTAAGGCCTGAGTCACAACTTTCCCCCTTTCTGTTTTCCTTATTTTCTTCTTGAGTTTTTTTTGTTTCTTTCTTTTCAGTAGGGAATTAATTCCCTGTGATTCAAGATTCAAAGGGTATATAGTGAAAAATTTCCTTCCCATCTTTCACCAACAGTGAACTAGTTAAACCCTCCTTGGTATGGCAAGTAGTGTTACTTCTTTTTTGTGTATTCTTCCTGAGATAGTTCATGTTTTACTACATATACTGTTATACCCCTTCCTTTTATAAAAACAGCATATATTGGAAGATCATTCAATAGCTATATATAAAGAACTTTGAATTTTTTCCTGAAAATTTTTCTTTAAATTGAGACATAACTTATACATTGTATATTAGAAGTTATAAGATTAAGAATGACTTTCCCCTATGTACATACTTGTGTTACTGCTACATGGATTAAGATAGAACATTTTCAACATCCCAGGGAGCTCCCTTGTACTCCGGCCTAGTCTGAATCACTGTTCTCTTCAAAGTAGTTGCTTTTCAGAGAGGTCCTTCATCTTGTTTTTTAAACATTACATAATCAAAGTTATTTGAAATCTTTTATATCTGACTTTTGCTTCTTATTTCTGTAAGGCTTATCCATGTTGTTGTTGTGTGTGGCAGTTGTTTATTTTTCATTTTACAGTAGTATTCAATTGTATGAATATAACTCTTTTCAGGTTCCTCTTAATAGACATTTGGGTTATTTACAGCTTGAATATGTGACTGTTGTGAACATTATTATTGTACATATTTTTGGATGGACATATACACTTATTTTTCTGTGGGTAACAGGTTATGTGCGTGTGTGTGTGTGTGTATACAAACATATACATATATATATATATACACACACACGAGCTTAGCTTTTGTAAATACTGCTAAACGTTTTTACAAGATATTGAACCAATTAAAACTACTGCTGTTCAGAGTTTGACTTGCTTCACATACCAGCGAACACTGTTGGTGGTCTTTTTCCAAAACATTTTGAAAAACTTAAGCCCATAGCAAAGTTTTAAGGTAATTTTTCTTTTTCTTTTTCTTTTTAAAATTCAGGTGTAAATAACATGATGTAAAATGCAGGGCTATTAGGTGTTCAGTTCGAGTTTTGAAAATTGTATAAGCCTGCTCCAAACAAGATATAGTTAATTACTCTAAAAACTTCCTTAGTGGCCCTTTGCAGTCAGTCCCCCATCCCCTCACCCTTTGCCCCACCAAACCAAAGCACTTTTCTGATTCTGTTACCAGAGATTTATTTTGTCTTTTCTTTACATTTGTGTAAATAGAGTTCTTCTGTCTCCTGGCTCTTTCATTTGTAGTTTTTGAAATTCATCCATGTTGTTGCAAGATCTGGATGCTGGGTATACTGCTTTGCTACTGGGGTGTCATTGCTTCTAGAACATTCAGTGGACAAAACTAGGAAAATACATTAAAAAATTACACATATCAGCAACTCAAACCCTTTACTGTAAGATTCTTCCTTATTTCCTTCATTCCGTATTTCAGACTCTCTTCTTTTTCAGTGAGTATCCTGATTCCCATCAAAAGAGTTTGTTTCTAAATAATTTTAATACTAATTTTAAAGTAATGTCCAGTTACAGAAAATATACTTACTTGAGAAGTAAGTACGATACTAATATTAAGGGCATACAAATGTAACATACTTAAAGTAGTACATATAATGTGTTCTCCAACTAAAATATAGTGAGTTTTAATCCTTATAAGTTAACAGTTTGTATGTTGAGTTTTTTTTTTTTTTTTTTTTTTTTTTTTTTTTTTGCGGTACGCGGGCCTCTCACTGTTGTGGCCTCTCCCGTTGCGGAGCACAGGCTCCGGACACGCAGGCTCAGTGGCCATGGCTCACGGGCCCAGCCGCTCCGCGGCATGTGGTATCTTCCCAGACCGGGGCACGAACCCGTGTTCCCTGCATCGGCAGGCGGACTCTCAACCACTGCGCCACCAGGGAAGCCCTGTTGAGTTTTTATATTTGTATTTTTCCTAGTTTCTGAAGGTGTGAGTGTCCTTGAATTTCAGGGAAGATTCAGATCAGTAAGGCTGTAATTTTTATTTGGAAGAAATTCTGTTCTAGTTTTATTTTATCCTTAAATTACAGCAAGCTATTTTTTGAGAGCCACCATATCCTAGTGGCTGAGGGTTTTCATGTTGGACAGATAATAAATGGTTTGAGTCCTGGTATTGCCTCATACTAAGTCCATAACCTTTACCAAGTTACTTTATTTCTTTGAGCCTCAATTTCCTCATCTGTGAAACCTACTTTACACTTACAAGGTATTATGAGGAATCTCTGCATGTGTGTGTTTATTATTCAGTAATGGTGGTATTTATTACAATAATTAAATATAATGCCTAAATTTTATTTGGTGATATTATATTAAGGGAAAACTAAAGGAAATAGGAGTGGAAAAAATTGTCAATAAAAAATTATTGTAGTTTGCTTCAAGTTGATGCAATACTCCTTACTTGAAAATTTGGTTTTCACAATTAGAATAATTTGCTACATGTTAAATCAGGATATTTGTTACTTTACAGGGGCAAATTATTTTAAAATCTGTTCTGTTCATGGATATTCTGAGAAATATATTACATTAACTGTAATACCCTATGCTGATTTCAGACTTAAAAAATGTTTAGGTTATTAGAAGTATAGGAGGTACAATTAAATTTTTTGAATGAATGTTCTTTAATAACTCAAAATTCCTATTTATAGGCACTGAAAGATAGCACAGAAGTGGAAATTGTGGACGAGAAAATGAGAAAAAAGATAGAACCAGAAAAATGGCCAATTCCGGGCCCTTCTCCACATAGTGTGCCACAAACAGACTTCTCTCAACTGATTGATTGCCCAGAGTTTGTACCAGGCCAAGCCTTTGGTTCACATACAGGTAACAGCTTTTCTTCTAGAGCAAACAGCATAACAGTGGGCTATTTAGTCCAATTTACCTATCCTTTTTAAAGTTTATATAGATTCAATAGAAAATTAAAGATAACCCAGTGACTTATGATGCTTTAAATTCTATTCATATTGCTTCCCGTAGAAAGTTATAAATTAAATAGAGATTTAAGAATTATGAGAGGAGCTCTGCTCTATTTATTCTTAACTTATTTGTCTACTTTGTCACATGTGGAGTTTCTACCTATCTTCTTAATTTTACTAAATGATTATAGATGTATTCTGCCAGTTTTCCCCTTGTAAGATTGGAATAGTCTAAAAGTCTTATACTCAAGAGTGGGGGTAGCCTTCCTTTAATTTTTTTCTTATGTGCTTCAACTTTGTCTTGAAATGACAAGATGACCTATATTCTAAATCAGAATTGGGGATCTCTTATGAAGTTATTGTAATTATATATTAAAGAATTGGTGGTATTTAGAATTTCCAAAAATTGCTTTAATGTTAAGAATTTTTTCCTGGATCATTTTTAAGAGATTCCCTCTTGGGAAAAAATATGTGTGCTTAAACTTTTTTCAGTCAGGGTGATGATCTACTGATGCTCTTGGATGTCATTTGATCGGAATATGCAGAGGAATAGGTGACTCACTGAAATATCATTATAAACATTGGAACAAATCGTCTGCAGAAATGAAAGCGACCAGACTTCTGTGCAAGAATGTCTACTCCCACTTCTGTGGAGGAGGTTGGGCCAACACTACAATGGAGATAAACACCTTTGTGATGATGATGAAAGACAGACCAGAGGACTGCTGTTGTTTTTATAGGAGCTGCCCATTTGTTTGTAATTAGCCTGGGCTGCATGTGCTACTTTTTTTCACGGTGGGAAAGTTAATTATCATTCTGGAAATATTGCAAGATTCTGTCTTTTCCTTCCATACTTATGTACTTGTGTCCAGATCAATGAAGCAGAAATAGAGAGGCTTGAGTGGAATTTCTCAGATTGTTAGGTCCTTTGCTATTTGATTTGCTCTTTACAGTATAGTGTACATTGTATAATTCACATGTTGTCATAGTGTTTCGCATGGACTATAAGATTTATTAATGTGGACACTAAGGGATAAGAAACTTAAGAAACGAACGAGAGTATTTTTTTTTTTTTTTACTCTTCAGAATGTATTTTTGATATACCAGTGTAGAGACCTCCCATCAATAAAGCACTGATGGACAGTCTCACAGATATTTTTATTTAGTGTTTGTTTGATTGTCAGCCCTCTGTGCCTCTACACCTAGCAAGCAACTTGGGCAGGTGTTTTAAAAGTTGAAGAACTTCGAATGACATTTTTTAGTTTTTTTTAAAAAAAGAATACAATGTCTGATGGTAAGTTAGATTAAGTTAATGTGTAAACTTGGGGTCCAAGATGACATTTTTAACCGTCTTATGAACAGGCATTAGGTCAGTTGTTAAATAGAAAATACTTTTTCCACAGGGTAGCTAAGATAGGTCAGTCAAGTTGGTGATGCCTGTCCATTAACCATTTATGCATTATTAATAAAATTACAAGAATAAAATCACAATGTTTGTACATTTTTGTGTTTTTTTTAAAATATATACTCATTTACATGCACATACATATTGCCTGAACGAACTTTTTGGCCAAACCAATATAAGCACATGTATTGTGAATATTGTGAAACATACAACTTCATGGTAGAAACATTATTCAAGCTTAAAGAGCAATTAGAGACAATTATATCATAAACATAAGTAGGTATTTAAAAATTCAATTTCTATGTTAAAAATAGTAGATACTAATTTATCTACCTTGTGCTAGATACTGTTCTAGTCGTGTATACATGAACTATACATACTAATTTAGTTAATTCTCCCAGTTACTAGTGGTGGTTCCTAGTCTACTTTTAAAGCTTTATTTACTGCATGAATAGAGATGATTCATAGTCTTAGGAATAGGGTTCTCTAGAGTTAATGTTTTTTTTCATTCCTATAACTTCAATATTAATACTGACAGCCCAAACCTTTTCACTTGTACTAATTTTTTGGATCAATTGATGACATGTACCATTAAGTTGTAGAGCAGCAGTGTCCAATAGAAATATTACGTTTGCCACACATGTAATCCTAATAATTTTTAATAGCGTTAAAAGCTGTAAAACAAATGAAATTAATTTTTATATACCCAAATATTATGAAATTAATATAAAAATTATGGACCAATGTTATTTTTGTACCAAGTGTTTGAAATCTGCTGTGTATTTTACACTTATCCTGAGCAGATTTCAGCACTAGCCACATTTCAAGTGCTTTGTAGCTCCACAAGGCTAGTGGCTATTGTATTGAACAGTGAAGTTTTAGAGCGTTTTCTGTTATGAATCATTATACTTCTTTTTAAAGCAATATAGTAATCTGGTGGTTGAAGCCTGGATCTATGTGTCCATGGAGAAGAAAATAAATCCATCTGATTCTCATATGTAGTAGATGAAAGTAAAATCTTGGAGTACTCTCTCAAACTGACTCCCGGAATGTGCCTTTGCATTTTCATTTAGTAAGTTAGAAGGATTGTTGGTGTTCATTTATTTCAACTTTCTCTCTGTAGTATTCAACTTTGCAATATTTTCAGGGAATTGGCTTTGAAGAGTAAATAATGTTTAGAAGTTTACAGTATAAATTTGTTTTTAAAACACTTTTTGTCCAAAGCAAGTTCATATTGCATTATAACTTAAATATTCTTCGACTTCTGAAAAAAAATTTATAAAGGAATTGATTTGTATTTTATAGAGCATATAATTACTTTGATTAAAAGTGTGGAGAAAGACATTTTTAATTCCAGCAGAGTTGTAAAATGTTTTGTTATTACCAGGGCATTGCACTTTAATGACGTGACATTCTAGTTTTCACAGTATTCACTGCAAGCCAAGGGCCAAACTGCATTTAGGTAAACCTTGTTAGGCAAAGGAGATGAGAAAAGTATGAGTATTGGCCGCCTTAGTATAGATCCTAGCAGAACAATGAAGGATTGATTTTGCCTTGAATAAAATATGAATTTTATTTGCTTAGTAGCATTTAAAATTCCCTAATTTCATTACAATTAATGAATCTAAGGTTTCACAGAGAATTGACTCCCAAATAGATGTATTGTCATAATTAGTAAGTGACTTGCCTTGATATTCTTGACAAGTTTGAATGAATGTGTCTGCATAAGGGTTGATAACATTCCTGTTATTATTCATTGGCTTCACTCGAATACATCTTACAAAGCCCTTTGGGTTTGAAAATCATTGAAAGATTATAATTGAGATTGATTTATCGTGTTTTTGTGAAGAAAGAAAACGCCCAAGTAAAGAAAAAATATGTGTTATAAGTAAGAAAACCATTATTTTAACTATAGAACTAACTTAAAATTTTAGAGTCTGCCCCAAATTCTCCAAGAATTGGAAGTCCACTGAGCCCAAAGAAAAACACTGAAACAAGTAATCTTCAAGCAATGTCTAGAGGTTTGTCTGCCAGTTTGCCCAACTTGGACTCAGAACCTTGGATAGAAGTAAGAAAGAGACATCATCCATCCCCAGTGAAATTGAAGGTAAGTTGTTATGACCCAAGTGAAGTGTGATATATTTTTTTTAGAAAAATTTTTTAAATTTTTATTTATTTATTTTTGGCTGTGTTGGGTCTTCGTTACTGTGCGTGGGCTTTCTCTAGTTGCGTCGAGTGGGGGCTACTCTTCGTTGCGGTGCATGGGCTTCTCTTGTTGTGGAGCCCGGGCTCTAGGCGCGTGGGCTCAGTAGTTGTGGCTCGCAGGCTCTAGATCACAGGCTCAGTCGTTGTGGTGCATGGGCTTAGTTGCTCTGCAGCATGGGGGATCTTCCCAGACCAGGGCTCAAACCGGTGTCCCCTGCATTGGCAGGCGGATTCTTAACCACTGCACCAGCAGGGAAGTCTGAAGTGTGATATATTGTGAGTGGAATGTAAGGCCACTGTTTTTGAGGTACATACATGAATTTGGAAAAGTTTTAAGAAAAATGGTAAAAATTGGAACCATTGCCCTTCAGTAAAGCTTATGGGTTACTAAGTAGTTGAAAATGAATAATATTGTATCATTTTTTAAATTTTATCTTATTTCTGAATATGATTTAAGAATATTTCACTTTAAGGCTTCCCTGGTGGCGCAGTGGTTGAGAGTCTGCCTGCCGATGCAGGGGATGTGGGTTCGTGCCCCGGTCCGGGAAGATCCCACATGCCGCGGAGCGGCTGGGCCCCTGAGCCATGGCCGCTGAGCCTGCGCATCCGGAGCCTGTGCTCCGCAATGGGACAGGCCACGACAGTGAGAGGCCCACGTACCGAAAAAAAAAAAATTTCACTTTAACCTTTTTTACTTGAAATTAGTTTATATTTGAATAATATTTCAGTTTTGTTAAAGCTGACAAAACTTCTAAATTTTGAATTTATAACTGCCATATTATTTGTAACCTTGTTAATTATTTTAAAAATTCTTTTACATGTAATTACTTGTAAACGATACATGTCTGGTTTATATATGTTTTGGTGATTGTACAGTAGGAAAGGAAAAGAGAATAAATTTCTTGGGGGCACACAAGGGAGTGAGATGATCGTGGTTAGGGAACAATAGGAGAGTTTCTTGTTGTAGAACTGCTGTATTTTTGGCTGGTGGTTGGATACGTGAACTTCAAATGTGATAAAAATTGCTCTGATCTAAACCACAAACACAGAGTACAAGTAAAATGGAAATCCTAGTAAGACTGATGGGTAACATCAGTGTTTATCTTGTGATAGTCTACTATAGTTTTACAGTATGTTAACTTTGGAGGAAACTGAGTAAAAAGTACACGAGATTTCTATTTCTTTTTTTTTTTTTTAGCCATGCTGCGCAGCATGTGGGATCTTAGTTCCCCAACCAGGGATTGAACCAGTGCCCCCTGCATTGGGAGCGTAGAATCTTAACCACTGGACCACCAGGGAAGTCCTCGAGATTTTTATTTCTTATAACTGTATGTGAATGTACAACTATCTCAAAGTAAAAAAGTTTACTAAAAATAAACTTGGAAATATTCAAATAATTTCAATATTCAAAGTAAGCTCTAAAAGGAATAGGTCACTAAAAATAATTGGGACCAGATGTGGGAAGAATGAAGAAGGCCATCATATTACAGATTATTATGAGTAGAGCTCTTTATTCCTAAGATGAAAGCATGAAGAAAGGAAGCATGAAGGATTTAAGCACGGTTCTTCATTGGAGGAATTGAGAGGGTGTTGATATTTTACCTCAGCATAGGATGTTTGGCAATGTCTCTAGACAATTTGTTTTTTTAATAAATAGATAAATTTATTTATTTTTTAATTTGTTTGTTTATTTAGTCATTTATTTATGGCTGTGTTGGGTCTTCATTGCTGTGCGCGGGCTTTTTCTAGGTGCGGCAGGCGGGGACTACTCTTCGTTGTGGTGCACGGGCTTCTTTCTCATTGCTGTGGCCTCTCTTGTTGCAATTATTTAATAAATTTCTTAAAGCACTGTCTCTTTTTAAATTAATTAATTAATTAATTAATTTTTGACTGTGTTGGGTCTTTGTTGCTGTGTGCAGGCTTTCTCTAGTTGTGGCGAGTGGGGGCCACTCTTCGTTGCGCTGTGTGGGCGTCTCATTGTCATGGCTTCTCTTGTTGCAGAGCACAGGCTCCAGGCACGCAGGCTTCAGTAGTTGTGGCACGTGGGCTCAGTAGTTGTGGCTCACGGGCTCTAGAGCTCAGGCTCAGTAGTTGTGGCGCATGGGCTTAGTTGCTCCGCGGCACGTGGGATCTTCCCAGACCAGTGCTCGAACCCTGCATTAGCAGGCGGATTCTTAATCACTGCACCACCGGGGAAGCCCCTGGAGACAATATTTGGTTGTTAAAACTGAGAGAGTTCTACTGCATCCTGTGAATGAAGGCCAGGGATGCTGCTAAACATCCTACAGTGCACAGGACAGCCAGCCACCACACACACGCCCTAAGGAACTATCAAGCCCAACATGTCAGTAATGCTGAGTTTGAAACCCTGATTAAAGATAACTTTTTAATTTTTTATTTACCATTAAAAAAATAGAAGTACAGTTTATTTACAATGTTGTGTTAGCTTCAAGTGGTACAGCACAATGGTTCAGTTATACATATGTGTATATCTGTATATACCTATTCTTTTGCAGATTTTTTCCATGATAGGCTATTACAAGATATTGAATATACTTCCCTGTGCTCTACAGTAGGTCCTTTTTGTTTATCTATTTTATACATAGTAGTGTGTGTATGTTAATTCCACACTCCTGATTTATCCCCCATCCCACCCCCCACTATCCTGTAGTAACCATAAGTTTTCTATGTCTGTGAGTCTATTTCTGTTTTGTAAATAAAGATAAGTTTTTACTTAGCAATGGTAGTTAAACACATCATACTAAAATGTTAACAAGAGGTTTTCTTCCTTGGGGCATTTTAAAAACCTAGAGCAGCTTCTCAAAATAAGATTTTCTAAAGATCCTCATTAATTTGTATATTTGTCATGGCAAACCTGGATAACAAGGGAGGATCATATCCTGGGCTCATTGACAGAAACTTGTACCATATTTCATTTATACCAAGATCTATGTTTTTTCCTTCATGTTAAAAAAAAAAACCTCCACATTTAAGCATTTCTTTTAAAATAATATCTTAAAATTGATAACATCTTTGATTTGATGAAAACAGTTTTTGCAAGGGTTAGTTGGATTTTACTGTATAGGGCCAGCAAATTGGTGATGGAGTGTGGTTTTCAAAACAGAAAGAGAATTGTATAATATCTAGGACCTTTCAGTTTCATGGCCAAAGAATATTGGTACCATTAGTAAGACCTGAAATGTATTCCAATACTACAGAGTGGGGGCTTGGCCTGGAGGAAAGATGACTGTAGGTTCATCAGAGATACCTGCTGAGGTAGGTTAGTTATTGACAACATACTTGTAGGTATGTATGTATGTATGTATGTATGTATGTATGTATGTATGTATGTATGTTATTTCAGAGACACCTGCTGAGGTAGGTTAGTTATTGACAACATACTTTCATTTATTTATGTATGTATGTATGTACGTATGTATGTATCTATCTACCTACCTACCTACCTATCTGTGCTGGGTCTTAGTTGCAGTAAGTGGGATCTTCACTCTTAGTCGCATTATGCGGGATCTTTAGTTACAGCATGCCGGATCTAGTTCCCTGACCAGGGATCGAACCCGGGCCCACTACACTGGGAGCATGGAGTCTTAGCCACCGGACCACCAGGGAAGTCCTGTCAACATACTTTTTTGAAAATGATCTTTTTAAAATAGATGTTCTAGAGTGGGTATAGAAATCTTGGTCAGATTTCATTTTCCCCTAGAAATCTTTCTTTTTTAATTAATTTTTATTGGAGTATAGTTGCTTTACAATGTTGTACTAGCTTCTACTGCACAGCAAAATGAATCAGCCATACATACACATATATCCCCTCCATTTAGGACAGTACAGTGCATTAAGTAGAGTTCCCCATGCTATACAGTATGTTCCCATCAGTTGTCTATTTTATACATAGTATCAGTAGTGTACATGTGTCAATCCCAATCTCCCAATTCCTCCCACCCCATCCCTTTCCCCCTTAGTATCCTTACATTTGTTCTCTAAGTCTGTGTGTCTATTTTTGCTTGGCAATTAAGGTCATCTATACCATTTTTCTAGATTCCACATACATGCATTAATAATACGATATATGTTTTTCTCTTTCTGACTTCACTCTGTGTGACACTATCTAGGTCCATCCACATCTCTACAGATGACCCAATTTTGTTCCTTTTTATGGCTGAGTGATATTCCATTGTATACACGTACCACATTTTTTTTAATTTTTGAATTTTATTTTATATTTTTATACAGAAGGTTCTTATTAGTTATCCATTTTATACATATTAGTGTATATATGTCAATCCCAATCTCCCAATTCATCACACCACCACCACCCCCTGCCACGTTTCCCCCTTGCTGTCCATACGTTTGTTCTCTACATCTTTGTCTCAATTTCTGCCCCGCAAACCGGTTCACCTGTACCATTTTTCTAGGTTCCACATATATGCGTTAATATATGATATTTGTTTTTCTCTTTCTGACTTACTTCACTCTGTGTGACACTCTCTAGGTCCATCCACATCTCTACAAATGACCCAATTTCGTTCCTTTTTATGGCTGAGTAATATTCCATTGTATACATGTACCACATCTTCTTAAACCAATTGTCTGTTGATGGGCATTTGGTTGTTTCCATGTCTTGGCTATTGTAAATAGTGCTGCTGTGAACATTGGGGTGCAAGTATCTTTTCAAATTACAGTTTTCATCTTTTCCAGATATATGCCCAGGTGTAGGATTGCTGGATCATATGGTAGCTCTATTTTTAGTTTTTTTAAGGAGCCTCCATACTGTTTTCCATAGTGGCTGTATCAAGTTACATTCCCACCAGCAGTGTAAGAGGGTTCACTTTTCTCCATACCCTCTCCAGCATTTATTGTTTGTAGATTTTTTGATGATGGCTATTCTGACTGGTGTCAATGTAGTTTTGATTTGCATTTCTGTAATAATTAGTGATGTTGAGCGTCTATTCATGTGTGTGTTGGCCATCTGTATGTCTTCTCTGGAGAAATGTCTATTTAGGTCTTCCATCCTTTTTGATTGGGCTGTTTGTTTTTTGATATTGAGCTGCATGAGCTGCTTATATATTTTGGAGATTAATCCTTTGTCGGTTGCTTCATTTGAAAATATTTTCTCCCATTCTGAGGGTTGTCTTTTCATCTTATTTATGGTTTCCTTTGCTGTGCAAAAGCTTTTAAGTTTAATTAGAGGTCCCATTTGTTTCCCCTAGAAATCTGAAAACATTTTTCCACTGTCATCTTCGTCAATTTTCAGAACTCTTGTGAAATTCAGTCCCTTCAGATTGTGTCAACTGACTTTTTTATTGCTGAAAGCTTTTAAGATTATTTCTTCATCCCCACTCTTGAAATTTTAGATGATATACCCTGGAGTTGGTCTATTTTTATTCATTATGCTAGTATTTATGTCCTTTAAAGACTCTCTTTTGGGCTGATGATTGTCTCTTAATATCTGGTGATCTTTGGTTGATGGTTTATATTAGTATTGGTAAATTGGTACAGATTTCTTTTGTGTATGGCCTTATAGATCTGCTCATCCAGAGGACCATTTTCCTGAATGTGAGGTATGATTGCACACTCTTGGTTAAGTGTAAAGGTCCTATGGACTTGGATTTCTAGACTTAGGCAGAGCAGAGTCGGGCTGGTTTTGGATCTCCAAAATTGCTAAAATAAGGAGTACTTTTTTATGGGAGGTAGAATTTGTTAGTGTATTTCATTCATTGGTAAAATTACCTTATTTTTTCCCCCATTTTGTTTTAGAAGTTTAGAATAATACTAGGATGTGTTCAGCCTCTCTGTAGCTCCAGCACCTAAGATATGAACCCTCCCTTGGCAAATGTTTAACTTTGTTTAGAAAGCGATTCTTGGGCTTTTAGTTGGGGGCAGACTTTATAATAAAGCTTTGTATTCTCGGATAAGGGTGTGGGGCCAACTGTGTCCTATAGTTAGTTTTCCAGGTACCTTTATTTTTTCAGTATGTGGGCCTCTCACTGTTGTGGCCTCTCCCATTGCGGAGCACAGGCTCCGGACGCGCAGGCTCAGCAGCCGTGGCTCATGGGCCTAGCCACTCTGCGGCATGTGGGATCTTCCCGTACCAGGGCACGAACACATGTCCCCTGCATCGGCAGGCGGACTCTCAACCACTGTGCCACCCGAGAAGCCCACCAGGTACCTATTTTGATTGCTGTCACATAGTCCTTTCCTGTTCTTTGGATCTACCATCTCAAAACTTTTTAGGACCCCAGTGGGATCAATGGTGTCTGCCTTCCCTGTAACCTTCCTTTTTTTTTTAATATTTATTTATTTAGGCTGTGCCGGGTCTTAGTTGAGGCACACGGGATCTTCGTTGCAGCCTGTGGGATCTTTTTAATTGCAGCATGCGCACTTTTTAGTTGCGGCATGTGAACTCTTAGTTGCGGCATGCGTGTGGGATCTAGTTCCCCGACCAGGGATCAAACCTGGTCCCCCTGCATTGATAGTGCAGAGTATTACCCACTGGACCACCAGGGAAGTCCCAGCCTTCCTTGATATGGGTTTTAGATTTCTATTTCCTCTAGTCATGTTTATTATTAATACAATTCCATTTGCTTTCTGCTTTCCAGAAAATTATAAAAATTTCTGATCTTCTGATAGTTATACTTGTTTTCTTATTGACAAATTATGGTATTAATGTAATTGTGAGGTAAAAAGCGTTGAGACTAGGGAAGATCGTTGAATCTTGAAGTCAGAAGACCCTGGTTGTTCTGGGAATTCCCAGTGGTTAGGGCTCTGTGCTTCCACTGCAGGGGGTGTGGGTTCAATCCCTGGTTGGGGGAAGTAGGATCCCGCATGACATGCAGCGCGGCCAAAAAAAAAAAAAAAAAAAAGTCCTTGGTTGTTCTAGTCCGGACTAATTCTGCAATTGTGGACAAACAACGTCACATCTCTAGGCCTTTTTTCCCCTCATCTGTAAAACAAGTTGGTACTAAGGACCATTCTAACTCTAAAGGAGTCTTTAATATAATCCTTCTTTTTTCAGCTTTGTGGGTTTTTTTAATCTTAAACTGATTGTTTAGCAGTTACTTTATATTTATTGGCCTGGAATAATACTGGTGTGATTTTCTTTTGCAGTTTGACTGCTAATCTAGTTATTGAGCATACAGTTTTGATATTACTTACATTAACATTGTTATGTGACATTTATTATAAAAGTGATAACAGTGTTTTTATATAAAATACCAATTTCTTCCTTCAGGAATCACCACCTCTACCTGAAGAGGCATCAAATCACCTATATCTTCCAGATGAACAAGAAGAAGAAGAACTTGATTTTTTATTTGATGAAGAGATGGAACAAATAGAAGGGCGAAAAAACACATTTACTGATTGGTCTGATAATGATTCAGATTATGAAATCGATGACCAGGATTTAAACAAGATTTTGATTGTAACTCAGACACCACCTTACATGAGAAAACATCCTGGAGGAGATTGAACAGGCAACCACATGTCTTGGGCAAAAATTACATCTGAACTTGCTGAAGTTATCAACGGTGGCTTATATTATTATGAGCAGGATTTGTGGATGGAAGAAAATGAAAACAAACACACAGCCGTAAAGGTAATTGTTTCTGACCAACATCTTTCTGTTGATACTGTGTTTTGATTGCACATTGCTGCTTATGTTTTCCTAAACTTGAGGGTTTATTTTATGAAATTTTGAATATAAGTAAATTATATTTAATTTGAAAAATTCCTGGAAATATATCTGATATTCACAAGCTGAAAAATTATTTTATTAAAATGACAGTGAAATAAGTACTTTAATTACAAAAAATAAAATTAACACTCACTGATTAAAAACCCTTTTATCAGGTGAAAATAATAAGAAGGCCTTTTCTCATAAGAAGGAATAAAATCTAAAGTTATGGGCAGGCTTAGTTTACATGCTGTTTACTTTCCTGGCTATAATCACCCTAGCTATGTGAGCAGGGCTTCACAGAGGAGTTACTTTTGTTGCCCCTTGTGTCCTTCTCACCTTAGTCTGCAGTGCATGTTCTGTGGTTGTAGAACTGGTTGCTGACAAGTATAGAAGATTAAACTGGCTGATTGTCTCTCCTTGTCCAATCATAACTTTGTTGCTGGGAGTGATGTTTGAAACCTTGTTCCAATTTTTTATCTTCTTGCATTTCACCCCACCTCCTGGTACCTATCCCAGTTATTAAGGTACAGTAAGAGAGTGCCAGAGTAGTCTACTGGCTATCTACATTCCTTTTATATGACTTTTAATGGTATAGAAAGGAATTAAAAAGGATCTTTTTCTGCTGTTAAATTGATCAGAAACACCCCCCCAAAAATTAAGTATTTGTTTTGGGATAGAATAATGAGGGAAGAGTTGTATAAGTATAATATGCCAAATAGGAAAGAGATCTTGGTCAGAAATACAGTTCTAGAACAAAAAGCCAGCCAACTCGTGGTTGGAAAGAAGGGGCTGGCTGTCTGTGGAGCTCCATAGCATCAATATATGTGCTTTCCTTCTTGAGTCTTCATTTCTTTTCTTCCTGGAATTTCTCCATCACTACCCTCTTCTCTAGCCCCTGCCTTTTTGGAGATCCTGCCTCAAGATATGGTAGCTTGTCAGTGACTTAGAGCCTGAGCAGTTCTCTCTGTCCTACTGCAATGGGAAAGGAAGTGTGTTTTTATAAAGTTTCTTGGTTGAAAGTCTCTCCTTGCATAAGGGTTGTTACTTTATTTGTGATACTTAAGTTCTGTAAGTAACATCTAACTTAAATACTTTTGGGAACAAAAAGAGATCGAAAATAAACTAATAATAGGTTAAAATTGCACTACCTCCATTCCCTATCCCTCTACCCTGCTTTGTTCTTCATCTACCATTCTGTATATTGCACTTACTTCTTTTCTGTTTCCATCTCATGAATGTAAGATCTATGAGGATAGGGATTTTTGTCTTATTTTGTACACTGCTGTATCTCCAGCTACAACAGTTCCTGGCACAAAGTAGTGCTCAATTCATATTTGTTAAAATGGATAAATGAATTATGGATTAAACATTATGAACTAACCAGGGGAACCTAACCTCTGTGTATAATATTGGTTCTGTAGGAAAATATTTTCAGAGTGCCAAATAACGAACTTTCAAGTCACCTTGAGAAACATATCCTGTTGATAGATGATTATTTGCTTTAAAGTGTAGACAACAATAATTAACTCATCTGTTGCCTTAGCCATTAAATATTAGTCCAGGGAAAGTAATCTTGGCTATATGGCTCTTAAGCATTATGGGTCTGCTCATAATTATGTCTTATCTGATCCCTGTGTACACTCCTGTTATTTAACTTATTTCTTTTGTTTCTAATTCTGTGCTCAACATATAATTTCTCATTAGAATTGTACTTTTTCTGAGAGTCTGTTTAGAGGGAGAGAAATCAATTATTTAATATATATTAAACTCCTACTGTGTGTGTGACACTGTGTTAGATCCTGGGCATGGAAGGGGAAGATAACAGTAGGATCTCTACATGCCTGGTTCTTACAAATAATTAGGGCGATAGACATTAAAATAAGCTGCAATAAGTACTTGATCACAAATTATGATAAGTGTGAAAAGAACAAGGTGCTATTGGATTAGGCTATAAGGGAATGCCTGTGAGAAAGTCACAGTTATAGTGAGATAGGAACTGTGAATAAAAATGAACCATGCAAATAACAGATAAACCATATTCTAGGAAAAGGGACTAGCAGGTGTAAGAATCTGAGATGGGAAAGAATTTGGTATATTTGAGGAACTGAAAAAAGGTCTGTTGATAGTATTTATGTAAGAGAACAGTTATAGATATATAGACATGCATCTGATCATAGAAGGTAACATGTGGGCCATGTTAAATAGTTTGGAACTTACCTAAAGTTCAGATGCAGTACCTTGAAGAATTTTATACAGGCCAACAGGATGTGATCTAATTTTTATTTATTTATTTTTTAATTTTAAATTTAATTTTATTTTTTGCTGTACATGGGCCTCTCACTGTTGTGGCCTCTCCCGCTGCGGAGCACAGGCTCCGGACGCACAGGTTCAGCGGCCATGGCTCACGGGCTTAGCCGCTCTGCGGCATGTGGGACCTTCCCGGACCGGGGCACAAACCCATGTCCCCTGCATTGGCAGGCAGACTCCCAACCACTGTGCCACCAGGGAAGCCCTAATTTTTATTTTTTAAGTATCACTAGTTACTGTGGCAGAGAACGGATTAGATGGGGACAAGAGTGGCAGAAGAAATCCAGTTGGGCGGCTATTAAAGTAGTCCAGGAGATGTATGTTGGTAATTCAAAATAAATTGGTGGCAGAGGAAATGTAGAATTTAGAAGACCCAGGTCTGAGCTCTGAGGAGTGATCATTTAGGAGTTGTATAGGAAACTGGTGTGGAAGCCAAACACTGTCTTCCAGAGGAAAGAATAATCAGATGTGTCAGAAGCTGGACAGATTGAGTTTAGGTATAAATGAAAAGAATGCCAAATTGGTAGGGTTGTTTGTTGATCATTTCTGACTTTGTGAAGGGAGTTTTGCTGAATCCAGAAGCTGAACTGTACCAAAGAGTAGGTGTAGGCCTTCTGTTTCTGACATGTCCTTATTACTGAAGACAACTAAAATGGCCTTTTAATAAATGAGAAAATATCTACTTAAAATCCTTGAAGATCTACAAGGTAAGTTATTATCAGAATAAAACCATAGAGAAGCAGCGTGTTGAAACCAGTTTTGCCTGGGAGACCATTTTGGAATTTGGGTAGTTTGAGAAGTTCAGCTTTGCAAAAGCCACCCAAAATGTAGGGGTAAAAGACAAACCCATGGCCCAGTCAAAAAGTCAGGGATTCCAACAGGAGTCCTTTTCCCATTGAATTGGTACCTAAGGAAAATACCCTAGGGAAAGAGAACTTAACTGCTTTCTCATCTTCACCTCTATGGGACCACAAAACATATTTCCTTAGTTGTGCTAAGCAGAATAAGGAGAAAAAAATTGGCTTAGAAGTTATAATCATGCAACCCAAATTCATACTATATGGGTGACTAGAGTAACTACTAGTCATAAATTTAAAGTGATTGTGGCCTGTTTATTTCCCAGAAATTAGCAGAAGCAAATCTAACTTTTTTGTGAAGACATTCACCTTTATCCTAGGCCTCAAAGAATTTACTCAAATTATTTTGTAATGAAAGTGAGCAGCTTGGGCTTCCCTGGTTAAGAAACAGCCTGCCAGTGCAAGGGACATGGGTTTGAGCCCTGGTCCGGGAAGATCCCATGTGCCACAGGGCATCTAAGCCCGTGAACCACAACTACTGAGCCTGCGCTCTAGAGCCTGTGAGCCACAGCAACTGAGCCCACGTGCCACAACTACTGAAGCCTGTGTGCCTCGAGCCTGTGCTCCACAACAAGAGAAGCCACTGCAATAAGAAGCCCCTGCACTGCAACAAAGAGTAGCCCCTGCTCGCTGCAGCTAGAGAAAGCCCAAGCACAGCAAAAAAGACCCAATGCAGCCAAAAATAAATAAATTAATTTAAAAAAAAGAAAAGTAAATGAGCAGCTCACAAAGTTAATAAGCAAACAAGGAAATAAGTTACTGCATGTGAGAATGAGAAAAAGTAACAGTAAGACCATACCCTGAAAAATTTTAGGTAGTAGGATTATTAAACATAGTATAGAGTAACTTTGCTTACTGTGTTTAAAGAAAAATATCTGCAGGGAAAAATAAATTCTAAAGAATAACCTTTCTAGAACTTCTGGAATAAAAACAGTTAAGGCTGAAATTAAGAACTCAGTTAATTGAAGGGATTAACAGCAGATTAGATACAATTAAAGTATTAGTGAATTGGAAGACAGTTTACAAGAAGCTATTCAGAAATCAGCATAGAGTGATAAAGAGATAGAATATATGAAAGAAGGTATAGAATGGTATTGTAGACAGTCTTTGCTATTATTTGGTGTATTTCAAATCAAGTTGTATAATTTAACATCTAGTGGATTTTATTATAAATCTTTTTATTTTTGAGAAAAGTAAAAAGCAAGTGGAATATAGAGTGATAAACATGGTCTAAGATAGATATTTATTCAGAGTTCCAGAAGGAAAAGAGAGAAAATGGGACAGAATCAGTATTTTAATAGGTAATACCTAGGACTTTTTCTGAACTGCAGAGAGGTACCAGAGTGGAGCAGCCAGGGAAGAAAGGCGGTTACTTTCAAAGAAAGAAGAGTGACTGAACAGCTAACTGATAGCTGACTTCTCACCAGTAACATTTGAATGCAACAGACAATGGAACAATGGTGTTAATATAACACGGGAAAATAACTACCAACCTATAATTGTGTGCCTTGCAAAAGTATCTTTCAAGTAAGAGAGTGACATATAATGAGAGAAATTGCAGTTCGTCAAAGGAATTTCCAAAATTGGAATAAAAGTGATTACAGGTGCCAGAGATACAGAAAGGAGTATAGAGCAAAGCAAGTGATAAATATGTGAATAAATCTGAATAAATATTAACTGTATAAAACAATAACTGTGTTTCACAGATCTAATATAACATGAACACAAACTGGGAGAGAGCAATGAATGAATTGTATTTAAAGGTACTTCTGTGTTTAGAAAGAAGATAATTGATTATTTTTAGTTTTAAAAGTTTTCATTTTGCCATTTGAAGGACACCCGTTTAAAAATAAGATTAGAAGGAATAATCTTGAAACTAGGAGAGAGGGAAAATGTGGAATAAGACAAGAATAAAGGGGAAGGAATCTTCCAGCACAAAAATGAGGTAGTAAATTGAAACCCAAATATCTAAGTAGCAAAAATGAATATTGTCAGAATATATGCAAATACAACCAGTTATGTTATTTACATGTGACACATCAAAAAGATAAGGAAGCCAAAAGATTGAAATTAAAAGACTGAAAAAATACATAACATAAAATAGTAATAATCCAAAATCAATCTACAGATTCAGTGTAGTCCCTATCAGTATCCTAACTGGCTTCTTTGCAGAAATTGACAAGCTGATCTGAAATTCATATGTAAATTCAAGGGATCCAGAATAGCCAAAACAATCTTGAAAGAGAACAAAGTTGAAGAATTCATACACAGTCCTTACATTAGGGCAATGTTGATACTAGTATAATGATAGACATACAGATCAATGGAAGAGAATTGGGAAATACACCTACCTGTCTGTGGTCAACCAGCTTCCAGCAAAGGTGCCTAAAAAGCCATTCAATAGGGAGAGAATAGTCTTTTCAACAAATGGTCTTGGGACAAGTAGATATCCACATACAGAAGAATAAATTAGACACCACCCTAACTCACCGTGCACAAAAATTAATTCATAATAAATTAAACACATAAATGTAAGAGCAAAAACTGCAAAAATCTTGGAGGAAAACATAGAAGAAAATCTTTGACTTTGTATTTGACAGTGGTTTCTTATATGACACCAATAGCACAAGCAACAGGAGGAAAATAATTTTGATATTATCAAAAAATTTAAAATTTTGTACTTCAAAGGACACCAGAAGATGGACCCCCCAAAAAACCCATTTACATTAGCACCCCCCAAAATGAAATAACTGAAGTATAAATCTAAGAAAATATGAACAAAGTCTATGTGAGGAATACCATAACTCTGATGAAAGAAATCAAAGAACTAAATAAATGAAAGAGATTCTGTATTCATACACAGGAAGAGAGACTCAATATTGTCAGTTTTCCCAAATTGATCTATAGATCTAATGCAATCCCAATCAAGATTCTAGGAATTTATTTTGTGGATATTGACCAACTGATTCTAAAATTTTATGGAGAGGCAAAAGACCCAGAATAGCCCATACAATATTGAAGGAGAAGATAAGTCAGAGGACTGATAACATCCAACTTCAAGAGTTACTATAATGCTATGGTGATCAAGACAGTGTGATATTGGTGAAATAACAGACAAATAGATCAATGGAACAGAATAGAGAACCCAGAAATGACCTCTAAAAATAAACTGATCTTTGGCAAAAGAGCAAAGGCAATAAAATGGAGAACATAGAGTCTTTTCAACAAATTGTGATGGAACAACTGGACATCCACATGAAAAAAAAAATGAATCTAGACACAGACCTTACTCCCTTCACAACTCAAGATGGATCACAGGCTGAAATGTGAAACACAAAACTAAAAAACTCCTAGAAAGTAATATAAAATAAAATCTATATGATCTTGGGTTGAGCAATGACTTTTAATAAGTTGGATTTCATTAAAATGAAAAACTTTTGCTATGTGAATGGCACTGTCAAGAATGAGAAGCCAAGCTATGGAATGGTAGAAAATATTAGTAAAACACACATCTGATAAAGGACTATAATCCAAGATATACAAAGAACTCTTAAAATCAACAATATGAAAACAACCTGAATAAAAAATGGACCAAAGATCTGAACAGACATCTCACCAAAAAGATGTACAAATGGCAAATAAGAATACGAAAAGAGGGCTTCCCTGGTGGCGCAGTGGTTGAGAGTCCGCCTGCTGATGCAGGGGACACGGGTTCATGCCCCGGTCCGGGAGGATCCCACATGCCACGGAGCGGCTGGGCCCGTGAGCCATGGCTGCTGAGCCTGCGCATCCGGAGCCTGTGCTCCACAACGGGCGAGACCACAACAGTGAGAGGCCCGCGTACAGCAAAAAAAAAAAAAAAAAAAAAGAGAGTACGAAAAGATACTCCATGTCCATATATCATCAGGGAATTGCAAAGTAAGACAACAGTGAGATTCTACTACACACCTATTAGAATGGCCAACATCTAGAACAGTGACAGCACTAATAAATGCTTCTGAGAATGTGGAATAACCCTCATTCATTGGAGGTAGGAATGCAAAAGGGTACAGCCACCTTGGAAGACAGTTTGGAAGTTTCTTACAAAACTAAACATGCTCTTACCATACAATCTAGATTGAGTGGACAATCTTTTGTCCACACAGAAACCTGCACGTGGATGTTTAAAGCAGCTTTATTCATAATTGCCAAAACTTGGAAGCAACCAGGACATCCTCCAGTAGGCAGATGGATAAATAAACTGTGGTATATCCAGACAATGAAATATTATTTAGTGGTAAAAAGAAACGAGCTATCAGACCATGAAAAGACATGCAGGAACCTTAAATGAATGTTACTAAGTGAAAAGGTCCAATCTGAAAAGGCTACATACTGGGTGATTCCAACTAGTCAATGTTCTGGAAAAGGAAAATGATGGAGATAATAAAACTAGTGGTTTCTAGGGGTTGGGGGAGGGAGGGATGAATAGGCAGAACAGACGATTTTTAGGGCAGTGAGATTTTTTTGGTATGATAATATTATAATGATGGACATGTCATTATCCATCATTATATCCATCCATATATCAAAACCCATGGGAAGTACAACACTGAGTGAAACCTATGTAAATTATGGACTTTTGGTGAGGTGTCATTGTAGGTTCACTGATTATAACAAATATAACGCTTGGTGCAGGTTGTTGATAGTGGGCAGGCTGTGTGTGGGGGAGGTTATAGGGTATATGAGAACTCTAGTTTATATAATTTTACTGTGAAGGTAAAACTGTTCTAAAACAGTGTACTGAAAAAAACAGGAGAAAATATTTGCAAATCATATTTAATAAAGGAGTTGCATTTTTAATATGTAAAAAACTCTTACAGCTCAATAATAAAAAGGGCAAATAACCCAGTTATAAAATGAGCAAAGAAAATGAATAGATATTTCTCCAAAGAAGATACACAAATGGCCAATAAGCCCATGGAAACTTGGTTGACATCATTAGCCATCAGGGAAGTGAAGTGAAAAATCATGATCACAATGAGATGCCACCCATACCTACTAGAATGACCACAATAAAAAATATATACTCACAATTGCTGGTGATGATGGGGGAAATATGAATCCTCATGGACTACTGGTAAGGATGTAAAATGGTCCAACTGTTTTGGAAAGCAATTTGGCAGTTCTCAAAATGTTAAACAGAGTTATTATATGACCCAGGAATGCCACTCCTAGGTATATACATGAGAGAAATGACAACATATGTCCACACAAAAACTTGTACACAAGTCTTCCTTGTAGCATTATGAAAGTGGAAAGAACTAAAATGTTCATCAGCTGATGAATGGATAAATAAAAGGTGGTATAGCCATACAATGGAATATTATTTGGCAATAGAAAAAAGTGAGTTTACTGATACATGCTATATGAAAACATCATGCTAAGTAAAAGAAGCCAGTCACAAAGTACCACATATTATATGATTCTGTTTATCTGAAATGTCCAGAGCAGAGAGAAATTAGATTGGTGACTACCTAAGGTGGGGTTTGGGATGGGTGGAGAAAATAGTGACTGCTAGTGGGTACTGGGCTTCTTTTTGGAGTGATGAAAATGTAATATTGATGTGATGATGGTTGCATGTGTAAACTAAAAACAATTGTACACTGGGGTAGATTGTACCGCATGTGAATTATATCTTAATAAAATGATTTTTAAACAAGTAAAAGGAAAGACATCCTGTGTATATGGATTGGAAGTCAGTACTACCCAAAGTGATCTACAGATTCAGTGCAATCCCTATCAAGGTCCCAATGGCATTTTTTACAGAAATAGGATAACGGATAATGAAATTTATATGGAATCTCATGGGACCCTGAAGAACCAAAAACAATCTTTAAAAAGAAGAAATAAAGTTGGATATTTCATGCTGCTGATTTCAAAACATATTGCAAAACTACTGTAATTAAAACAGTGTGTTGCTGGCATAAAGATAGACATAGACAAATGGAATTATAGAGCCCAGAACTTGAATGTCAAGACCATTCAGTGGGGAAAGGACAACTTCTTCAACAAATGGTGTTGGGAAAACTGAGTATTCACATGCGAAAAAATGAAGATGGACTCTTACTTTAACACCATATGCATAAAAATTTTAATAACAGATTAAAGACTTCAACCTAAAACTCAAAACTCTTAGAAGAAAACATAGAAGTGAAGCCTCATGACATTTGATTCAGCTAAAACTCAAAACTCTTAGAAGAAAACATAGAAGTGAAGCCTCATGACATTTGATTTGGCAGTGATTTCTTGGATATAACACCAAAAGCACATGTTAAAAAAAATAGACAAGTTGGAATTTATGAAAATCAAAAGCTTACATGTATTAACAGACACAAAACAGGGTGAACAGACAGCCTGCAAAATAGGACAAAATATTTGCTTATCATAACTGATAAGGTGTTAATATTCTTGAATATATAAAGAAACCCAACAACTCAACAAAATAACTCAATTTAGAAAATGGACAAAGGACTTGAATAGACATTTCTCCAAACATGATATACAAATGGCCAATAAGCACATGAAAGTATGCTCAACATCATTACTCATTGGAGAAATGCAAATCAAAATCAAATAAGTTATCACCTCAAACTCATTAGGACGGCTACTTTCAAAATAAAAAGCAAAACACAGAAAATAACATTTGTTGGAGAGGATGTGGAGAAATTGAAACCTTGCATTCGTGTTGGAAACATAAAATAGTATAGCTGCTATGGGAAACAGTATGGCAGTTAGAAAACTAAAGAGATATTTGCATGTTTATAGCAACAGTATTCACAATAGCTAAAAAGTGAAAACAACACAAATGTCCATTATCAGATGAATGGATAAACAAAATGGTGGTGTTTATGGGCGATGGAATATTATTCAGCTTTCAGACGAATGGGAATCTGTCACATGCTACATACATCACTGATAGTCTTTCAGGACATGCTAAATGAAATAAGTCCCAACGACATAGTGTATGATTCCATTTATATGAAGTACGAAAGTGTTAATATTCATGGAAACAGAGTGGTGGTTATGGGGTGGGGGGAAACGGGGAGTTGTTTTAATGGGATAGAGTTTCAGTTTTGCTTAATAAAAAAATTTGGGTATCTGTTGCACAACAATGTGGGTATACTTAACACTACAGAACTATACACTTAAAGATGGTTAAGATGGTGAATTTTGTTATTTGCTTTTTTATCCCAATTAAAAGTAAAAATTATAAAAGAAACCCAGCCATTTACCAAATAAATAAAAAGTAAAGAAAGAAAGCTGTAGTACATATATTTATATCAGACAGAATAGGCTTACAAAGTAGACTTGAAGACAAAAAGCATTACTAGTGCTAAGAGTGTCCTTTTGTAATGATTAAAAGTGAAGAAATTCATCAGAAAGTATAACTTAATATTTGATGTATTTAATACAAAATATTCGAATATGTGAAGCAAAAGTTGATAGAACAAATCCAGTCATAGTGATGTAATTTACCCCCAACTAAATAAGGAATGATCAAATAATTTTTAAAATGAGAATAATTTGAGAAACAACTCTGTACCTAGCAACTGCAGAGTACATGTTCTTTTTGAAGATATCTATACTACTTTGACCTATTTTATAAAGCAAATTTTTAAGCATCGATAATAGATAAAACACATTAATAGTGGAATTAATTTAGTGTTTAACAATGGAGATAATACCCCGTGTGTCTTTGAACAAAGACGTATTTTAAATAACTCACCAAAGAAGAAATCATAGTGGAAATTAGAAAATCTAAGTGGAATGTTAGCTGAATTTTAAAGGTGCACCTAGAGAGATAGGCTTAAATGCAAATATTAGGTAAAATGCTTGAACTTAATAAACCAATCACCACTATTATCTTTGCTGTATAGAAATCCCGCCCCCCAGTCTCAAAGGCTTAAAGTAAAAAATTTCTCACACTGCTTGGCAGTGACTGGGTTGGCTGCTGCAACTCTGTGTGTGTGTGTGTTTGGTTCTGTTTGGTTGGTATTCATACTGAAAAAGCAGCCCGTGTACAGTACTTGCTCATTCATTCATATAGCAGATGGGGTGAACAAGAGGATGAGCTAAAGTGTATAATTGTTTTCAAAATTGCTGCTTAGGTGTGTTTTATGTATATTTGTTCACATTCCGTTGGCTAAAGCAAATCACATGGGTAAGTGTTGTATATGGGCCAGAGTTGTATATGCTCAAAGGAGATGAAAGGTAATTACAATGGGTAGATGTACATAATCCTTTAATTTAGGAAATCTGGGCTCTGAACAATAATAGAATCTACTGTAGCTTTTATGAAGCTAGAAGTTAGAAAGTTCTCAAGAAGTTAGAAGAATTAGCAAAATTAACTTCCATAAAAATATATGGAAAGAAGTAATTTAATTAATTAGATCTAACAGAGGATTAATCATACCAACACTTAATTCTTTGAAAAGACCAAGATTATACTTAGGAAGACAAAATAGAGGAAAATGTAAATATTTTAGCTGCAGTGAAAATAAGGATGTAATGACTGATTATGGAGAACTTTTAATAGGTATTTCAGACGAATGATTTGAACATTTAGATAAGGAAAAATTTCTAGAAAAATATATGTTACCAAAACTGACTGGAAAAGAAAGTAAATTGCTATAGATCATTTTAAATAATCTTCAGATGCCAAGATTTAACTTAATTTTATTAGCAAGTTCTTCTAAAATTGGAATGATTCCAGCCATGAACAAGTTTGCAGTGAATAGAGCTAATAAGTATTCAAATATTTGTTGAATTGACTGAGGTAAAAAAGGGAATACTTGACTCATTTTATGAGAAGAGCATAACCTTATACTAATACCTGAAGAGAACATGAATGAGAAATTCATGAAAATATGAATGAGATTTCATTTTCTAATAGTATAAAACAACCATGAAAGGATCTATGTATTTTTGAAATGTGTACAAACATACATAGAAGGTAATACTGTAAAGAAAAAGGCAGGAATAATTATCACGTAAGTCAGGATTTGGCTTGTTTTTGTGGGAAGGGAATAGAATACACAGGGTTTCAATATACTAGCAGTGTTGTGTTTCTAGTAGTTTTTACATATTAGTTTTTTTTTAATTTTCATTTAAATTTATTTATTTTACATATTAGTTTTCTAAACAAGTTGCACAGGTATGTTTAATACGTTTTCCTATGTGGCATACTTCATGACAATACTAAGAACATGCTAGCATGAATGGGAATGTGTGGGACAAGAAGAGGTAAGCCAAAGATGAGTTACTCACTTCTTGGAGCTGCAGGGCTGTTCTTGGGCTAAAATAAAGCTTAGGGTGAACTTTTTTTTTTTTAATACTTAAAAATGTTTTTTTATTGAAGTATAGTTGATTCACAATATTGTGTTATTTTCAGGTGTAAGGTTGAACCTGTTTTTGTTTTTTGTATACAGCTATTTGTCTTCTTGTCCAGTGGTCTGCTTGGAGTGGTGTTGCAAAGCTGTACATTGTTGAAGGCTTTATTAACAGGGGACATACAGAAAGGACTTCCGTCCAAGAGATGTGCTGCTGGGCCTCGGCATCTTATCACTCATTGCTGGCTGGTTTCTGGGCTTTTGAGGCTCAAGAATTGTCCAGTCTACTATCTGTCATGATGCCTCTCCCTAATGAGAAATCTTTAGTTTGAACCTGCAGAACAAAGGAGAAAAAACATTACAACCAGTTCTTCACTCATTGTACCCTCTGTCCGAGTTGCTTGTGTGGAAACCTAAATATACTCATGCCTTTGTTTCTAGCATTTCAGGAAGAACCTTCAGATTGGAAGCTTTTGAATCACATTGGTCAGTCAGTTAATATCTTTAGGCTCATCACATTTGCTATTTTGCAGTATGTCAGCTTTGTCTAGTACTTCTTAGAGTATTATGTGAAGTTATCACTGGTGGTCTAAGTGTCAATTCCCTGAGTTCTCCTTGGCTTTCCTGGCTTTATATTGTATGACAGAACATACCTAGCTGCTGGATGATTGAGACCATCAGCAGGCTCATTGTTGAGAGGGTAGACTGGAGGTGGGCTCTCTTCTGCCTTGACCTATTCTGAATTTGTGGAGTCCTCAAGCCTTAGGAGACCTGATGGCTGTTATTCACTCTGACTTTGCTGACTACTTTGCTGTCTCCTGCTGCATTTCCCTTACAAATGCAGGCAGACCTTTGTGTTTGTTGCAGATGGTGAGAGGAACTTCAGTTGTGGTGAAGTCTTTGGTATGTAGCTGGAAATGGTGTACAAATTCACCAGGAGATGCCATATCCTCACCTGGCAGACAGAGACATGACATCATACTGACTTGGCAAGCTGAGAGTCACCACCACCACTTGAGCTGTTCCTCTTCTCACAGAGAAGAACACCAACTTGAGAACCTCTCTGGCAAAGCTGGGGACTATTCCTGACCAGGAGTCAACTTGTGTGCAAGTTCCACTGAGTGCAATTCTGGACCAAAAACTAACTTCTCTGAACCTCAGATGGGGATCATTCTTCTCTACCTCACTGAGTTTTAAAGACCTTTAAAAACTGTAAAAGACTGGGCATGTGTGAGAAGGAACAAAGGCCATATGGTTATGTGGGATCAGGAATAATGATGCAAATAGAGGTGAGACCAGGAATTTAAAGACAATGCAGAAGCTTCAGGCTTTACATAGAAATTGTGACATCAAAGTACAGTCTGTGGATTTCTTCCCCAGGTGCCACAGTGTCAGATATTTTCATAATTAGTCCTTTTGTGTTGTGTATTTTAAAATGCAAAACTCTTTTAATTCTTCCTCCTAATACCTTACTCTGAAAGACTTCCTCAGATTGCTTTCCTCTCACAGGCAACATGAGGCCCCATCGTTCTCCCTTTAGATATGGTTTTGATTTGACTTCTCCCTGCTGAAGAGACAAGTGAATTAGGAGACCTAATTTCAGGTTTTGCCTCACTATTTAAATTCTAGCCAAAGCCCCTTGTACAAGTCAGTTCCTTATTTTAATACACATACTTCAATTATGGTAGCTTTATAGTAAGTTAACTCTTTCCCAGGAATTCATTCATTAACATCTGCTTGAGTGCCTGCCCTGTGCCACACTGTGCTGGGAGCTGGGAATGTGGTAGTGGACATGACTGACTATTGAAAATGCAATCTCCGAGTAATTCATAATGGTGATGTTGATGAGAGTAGGGTGTGTGGATGGAGATAATTAATCCAAAAAATCTAGATAAATAGATAACTACCATAATTGACCATTGAATTTAGTTATGAGCTGCTTCATAAATAGGAAAGAAGAAACTTGCTGAGTTATCTCAGTGGAACAGTTGGGGTAAAAGTTTGAAGAAATGACAAGTGGAAATATGAATGTAATGCATTCAAATATATATGAATATTGAATATTATATTGAATAATATAATATGAATATTGAAGCTTAGTATAATATATTGGAGAAGTGGCAGTACCTGAAAGGAGATGAGTCAAAGTTTGTGTGTGTGTGTGTGTATTTGTTTATTAATATATTTTTAAAGATTGGAAAGTACTGGAACATTTTACATGGTTATGGGAATGGTCCAGTGGAAAGGGAGAGTTGAAGATATAGAAGGGAGTAGAAAATGGAGCTAAATTCTTGAGACTGTGAGACTGGATAGGATTCAGAGCATTGTGGATCAGGGTTTGTCAGCCTTGGCCCTATTGACATCTTGAACCAGATACTAATTCTTTTCATGGAAGCTGTCCTGTGCAACAAAGGATGGTTAGCATCATCCCTGGCCTCTATCCACTAGATGTCAGAAACACCCCACCCCCATGACAATTTTAAAAACTGTACCTTGAAGAGAGTTATGTGGGCAAAATCACCCCTAGTTGAGAACAGTTGATACAGAGAGAGGCATTGGCCTTTCAAAGAGAGGCTTTGGTTCTTTACCTGGAGGGAAGAAATAGAACATGAGTGTAGATGGGTTTGTAAATTTCATGGTAGAAATAAGAGTAATTTCCTCCTCATGATTTTACCTTTCTCAATGAAATGAGTCAGGGTTATGGGGCTGGTGAAAGGGTCGAGAGTGACAAAGTTAAGTCATTTTTGTAGAATGGAAGAAAATGGTTCTTAGAAAAATCAGAGATTCCTGGCGAGCAGTGGGAGACTACAGGCTATTTCTTTTGCAGAAATTTTACTAGGGAGGCTTTAGACCAAAGAGATTCGGCAGGAAAATGGAGGACAGTACCAAGATTATTCTTGATTTATTTCTAAAAATGATGGAAAAGATCCTATCTAGATCTTACTAGGTCATGAGTATTTAAAGCTGTTAACTTATTGAAACTTTTTGGCTTTTCCATTACACCACATTCTCTCACTTTTCCTTCTACTTTTTCTTCTTTTTTTTTTTTTTTTTTTTTTAGTATTTACTGCAATGGGTCTTAGTTGCGGCATGCGGGATCTTTTAGTTGCAGCACATGTGATTTTTTTTTTTTTATATACAGAACAGTTGATTACTAATTGTGTATTGAAAGCAGTAAGAGGTTCCACGACACCAAATAAACCAGTTCTGAGGTTTTCCCCAAGATAAAGTTTAACAGCTCGAGCTTCTTCAGTGTTTATCAAAATACAAAAGAAAAAAGTAGAGGTTATCATTTTTCGATGGCAAATCTGACCCTTGCAGGCTGAGGGAGTGAAAGCACACGTAGACAGGGGCTCCAAGGGGCTGGGGCTCAAGGATGACCACTCGCGCTCCTGCTGGTGAGACCCCAGAGAGCCCGGAGCAGGCAAGCGAGGGGACTGCAGGGCTCCCGCTCAGACCAGAGCGTTCCAACCAAAGTGCCCATGCTGACCCAAGAAAAGGCTGGGGTTCCTCCAAGCGAGAGCGGTGGATGCAGCCTCCAGCCCGTCTCCTGGGCAGCCATGTAAGCACAGATACAAGCACAAACGCTATGGGGTGTGGGATGACCCAAGACAGAGCAAATCACAGGGACCCTATTGTGACCATGCAGAATGGATCATAGCTGGTTTTGCCCCGTTTCACGTTCCCAACGGGAAACAGACCAGAGGTGGACTGGACTCAGGTCATTACTGCAGAACCTACACTAGGTACATTTCTCCCTTCTGTGTGTTCAAGTGTTCTCCTTATCTTGTATTTGTAACTATTTTAAAAAATGCACTGAGTTTGGGTTAAAAACCAACCACCAAAATGGATCTCAACACAGATGTAAAGCCCAGAATAGGAACATCGGGCTTTTCTGACACAGTGACTCCTGGATGACCCGTGTGCCTAAAATCCCTTCTCAGTACTAAACAGTGGGTTGATTTTCTTTTTACAACAAAAAAAAGCTGAGTAATATTGCATAGGAGTACCAGAAACTGCCTCATTGGAAACAAAAACTATTTACATTAAATAAAAACCCAGTTGCAGGCTGCGTCTGCACATTTACAGCATGGTGAAGCACACTGTGACCGACCATGGAGACAGCTTCTGGCACTCACACCACAGGGGCACGTTTGCCACATGAGAGTAAAGCAAGGGCAGAAGGAGGGAGTGTGAGGGGAGGAGAGAGGAGTACAGCTCACTTCTGGTTCTGGAGCTGATTGGACAGCCAATCCAGTCCCTCATAGAGCCCGTCCCCGCTGGTGGCACAGGTGGCCTGAATGTACCAGTTCCTGTGGCGCAGAGGGTGCAGACCCAGCTTGTCCGTGATCTCAGCTGCATTCATGGCATTGGGGAGGTCCTGTTTGTTCTTCTGCCAGCATCCTCATAAGCTCCTCTCGGGCCTCATTCACACGCTCTCTGTCATCGCTGTCAACCACGAAGATGAGACCCTGTGTGTTCTGGAAGTAGTGGCGCCACAGAGGCCGGGTCTTGTCCTGGCCACCCACGTCCCACACGGTGAAGCTGATGTTCTTGTATTCCACGGTTTCCACGTTGCACGATTTCACTCAGCTTCAGTTTGTACAGGATGGTGGTCTTTCCCTCAGCATCTAGGCCCACCATGAGAATGTGCATTTCTTTTTTGCCAAAAAGGCCCTTGAAGAGGTTTGCAAAGATATTCCCCGTGCTGTAGACTGGTGGGAGCAACACTGGCCAGAGAAACCCTCGGCGGCTGCGGCGCAGCTGCTGCTCGGAGGCAGGCATTGGTTTCGCTCCCACCACGTGTGATCTTTTTAGTTGCAGCATGCGGGATTTAGTTCCATAACCAGGGATAGAACCAGGGCCCCCTGCATTGGGAGCACGGAGTCTTAGCCACTGGACCACCAGGGGCGTCCCCCTTCTACTTCTGTAGCCATTCTTTTTCAGTTAGATTTACGTTTATTGTCTGTTTGTTCCTTAATTGTCAGAGATTCCTAGGCTTATGACTTAAGACTATATTCTTACTCTAACTGCTCTCTCTAAGCACTCTTTCTACCCAGGACTTTATTCACCACTGTATGTTGTTTTAATCCCAACTCTTTTATATCTAGACTAGATTTTGACCCTGAATTTCAGATGCAGTGTGTCTAGCTGCCTCCTGGGACATTTCATCATATTTGTCCTAGAGTTCTTTAAAAATCAACATGCCCCAAACTGAATTTATTATTTCTCCATTCAAAACCCCCTTCTTTAGCTCCTTTTTCTCCTCACAGTAAACAGAACTCCCGAGTTGGTTTTTGATTCCTATATTGGTGATTGGGTCTGTGATCCCTGAACATTGGCATGGGTATATCCCTCTTGCCTCAAGTTAGTCAGTGAGTTTTGTTTGTGTTACTCTCATATTTCATGAATTCTTTCATATCTCCATGTTTCCACTTTTCCAGCCTCATCTCACTGCTCTTTTTCTCTGTACACTGAAGCACTTGGAGTTTCCCAAAGATACTCTTCTCATCTTTAAGCTTTTGTGCATGTTCCTCCAAAGCCTTGAAATGCTCTTGCCCCATCATCTTTTTTTTTTTTTTTTTTGCGGTATGTGGGCCTCTCACTGTTGTGGTCTCTCCCGTTGCAGAGCACAGGCTTGGACACGCAGGCTCAGCGGCCATGGTTCACGGGCCCAGCTGCTCCGTGGCATGTGGGATCTTCCCAGACCGGGACACAAACATGTATCCCCTGCATCGGCAGGTGGACTCAACCACTGCACCACCAGGGAAGCCCCTTGCCCCAACATCTTTGCTACACAAACTCCTAATCATGATTCAAATTTGGTTAGACATCACCTTCTTTGAGCATCCTTTCATGTTCTACATTTTCTGCTCTCTCCCCAGTTACGTAAACCTCTATAGTAGCATAATACAAGTGAAGGAGCTTGATTCAAGTGTTCTCTTTGTGAGTATATGAATGGTTAGGTTCCCAGATAACTATCTTATGGAAAATAACTAAAAATTCTAGATTAAATTATTGAAAAATTACCAAAAAAAAGTTATGCTTGTTCCATAGATTGACTGAATATGCAATCCCAGAGAAAAGAAACTGAGCTCAGAAGCAGACATTTACTCAGAGGACATTTCTTGGTCTTGGTTCTGAATGGAGGCAGGTGGGAAGTAACCACTGGATGGTCAAACATTTATGGATTTGCAGCTCAAATTCATACTTCAGTCCGAAAAAAGCTAAAACTAAGAATATAAAGTAGTTCTGGAGTATTAAAATCACAGGCGCCTGGCATAAGCAAATGTATATCCTCTTTGGAGGAACTTATTTCAGAGGTTGACAAACTCTTCTGTACAGGGCTGGATAGTAAATATTTTCTGCTTTGCAGGCTACTTAGGGTCTCTGTAGCATGTTCTTTGTTTCATGGTTGGTTTTTTGGTTGTTGTTTTTTGTATTTTTTTATTTTATTTTAATGTAGCCCTTTATTGTAAAAGCTGTTTTTAGCTAGAGGGCTGTAAAATAAAACAGACCACGGGCCAGATTTGGCCCACTGATTGTAGACTGACGTCATTCTAAGCCTCAAAATATTCCCCTACGTATTTTCTAAGGGAAGTAAGTTTAGAATGGGGTTGGTGCTCAGAGAAAAAAATGACTAAGCCAGCAAGATAGTTCCACTATCTTGGTGGAGGATTTTATGTATACTTGGAAATAATTTATAATCTGTAGGTTTTTGGTGTAATTTTCTGTAAATGTCAGTTAGGCCAGACTGTTATCTGATAGCGTTGTTCAAATCTTATATATCCTGTAGACTTTTTTTCCTCATATAAATTACTGAGAGAGGGCTGTTAAAATCTTCAACTGTGGTTGAAATTCGTTTATTTCTTCCTTTAGAGCTGTTAATTTTTTTTTTTAGAGCTGTCAGTTTTTGCTATATAAATTTTGTAACTATTGTTAAATGCATGTATATATGATGCTATATATATGCATCTGTTATGAGATACAGTATATATATGTAGTTATGTATTCTTGATAAATTGATTCATCATTGTGAAATATGCACAATGATCCATATTGACTAATTATTTATTTATTTTAATTTTTTTATCTTAAAAGCTTTATTATACACTTCATTATTAATTTTACAGTAAACCTTTTTTTTTTACAACTTAATTGGAGTATAATTGCTTCACAATGGTGTGTTAGTTTCTGCTTTATAACAAAGTGAATCAGTTATACATATACATCTGTTCCCATATCCCTTCCCTCTTGCATCTCCCTCTCTCCCACCCTCCCTATCCCACCCCTCCAGGCAGTCACAAAGCACCGATCTGATCTCCCTGTGCTATGCGCCTGCTTCCCACTAGCTATCTACCTTACGTTTGGTAGTGTATATATGTCCATGCCTCTCTCTCGCTTTGTCACAGCTTACCCTTCCCCCTCCCCATATCCTCCAGTCCATTCTCAAGTAGGTCTGTGTCTTTATTCCCGTTTTACCCCTAGGTTCTTCATGACATTTTTTTTTTCTCAAATTCCATATATATGTGTTACCATATGGTATTTGTCTTTCTCTTTCTGACTTACTTCACTCTGTATGACAGACTCTAGGTCTATCCACCTCATTACAAATAGCTCAGTTTCGTTTCTTTTTATGGCTGAGTAATATTCCATTGTATATATGTGCCACATCTTCTTTATTCATTCATCCAATGATGGACACTTAGGTTGTTTCCATCTCCGGGCTATTGTAAATACAGCTGCAATGAACATTTTGGTACATGACTCTTTGAATTATGGTTTTCTCAGGGTATATGCCCAGTAGTGGGATTGCTGGGTCATATGGTAGTTCTATTTGTCGTTTTTTCAGGAACCTCCATATTATTCTCCATAGTGGCTGTACCAATTCACATTCCCACCAGCAGTGCAAGAGTGTTCCCTTTTCTCCACACCCTCTCCAGCATTTATTGTTTCTAGATTTTTTGATGATGACCATTCTGACTGGTGTGAGATGATATCTCATTGTACTTTTGATTTGCATTTCTCTAATGATTAATGACGTTGAGCATTCTTTCATGTGTTTGTTGGCAGTCTGTATATCTTCTTTGGAGAAATGTCTATTTAGGTCTTCTGCCCATTTTTGGATTGGGTTTTTTGTTTTTTTGCTATTGAGCTGCATGAGCTGCTTATAAATTTTGGAGATTAATCCTTTGTCAGTTTCTTCATTTGCAAATATTTTCTCCCATTCTGAGGGTTGTCTTTTGGTCTTGTTTATGGTTTCCTTTGCTGTGCAAAAGCTTTGAAGTTTCATTAGGTCCCATTTGTTTATTTTTGTTTTTATTTCCATTTCTCTAGGAGGTGGATCAAAAAGGATCTTGCTGTGATTTATGTCATAGAGTGTTCTGTCTATGTTTTCCTCTAAGAGTTTGATAGTTTCTGGCCTTATATTTAGGTCTTTAATCCATTTTGAGCTTATTTTTGTGTATGGTGTTAGGGAGTGATCCAATCTCATACTTTTACATGTCCCTGTCCAGTTTTCCCAGCACCACTTACTGAAGAGGCTGTCCTTTCTCCACTGTACATTCCTGCCTCCTTTATCAAAGATAAGGTGACCATATGTGCATGGGTTTATCTTTGGGCTTTCTGTCCTGTTCCATTGATCTATCTTTCTGTTTTTGTGCCAGTACCATACTGTCTTGATTACTGTAGCTTTGTAGTATAGTCTGAAGTCAGGGAGCCTGATTCCTCCAGCTCCGTTTTTCGTTCTCAAGATTGCTTTGGCTATTTGCGGTCTTTTGTGTTTCCATACAAATTGTGAAATTTTTTGTTCTAGTTCTGTGAAAAATGCCAGTGGTAGTTTGATAGGGATTGCATTGAATCTGTAGATTGCTTTGGGTAGTAGAGTCATTTTCACAAGGTTGATTCTTCCAATTCAAGAACATGGTATATCTCTCCATCTATTTGTATCATCTTTAAATTCTTTCATCAGTGTCTTATAATTTTCTGCATACAGGTCTTTTGTCTCCTTAGGTAGGTTTATTCCTAGATATTTTATTATTTTTGTTGCAATGGTAAATGGGAGTGTTTTCTTGATTTCACTTTCAGATTTTTCTTCATTAGTGTACAGGAATGCCAGAGATTTCTGTGCATTAATTTTGTATCCTGCTACTTTACCAGATTCATTGATTAGCTCTAGTAGTTTTCTGGTAGCATGTTTAGGATTCTCTATGTATAGTATCGTGTCATCTGCACGATAAAGTGACAGCTTTACTTCTTCTTTTCCAATTTGGATTCCTTTTATTTCCTTTTCTTCTCTGATTGCTGTGGCTAAAACTTCCAAAACTATGTTAAATAAGAGTGGTGAGCGTGGGCAGCCTTGTCTTGTTCCTGATCTTAGTGGAAATGGTTTCAGTTTTTCACCATTGAGGACGATGTTGGCTGTGGGTTTGTCATATATGGCCTTTATCATGTTGAGGTATGTTCCCTCTATGCCTACTTTCTGGAGGGTTTTTATCATAAATGGGTGTTGAATTTTGTCAAAAGCTCTCTCTGCATCTATTGAGATGATCATGTGGTTTTTCTCCTTCAATTTGTTAATATGGTGTATCACGTTGATTGATTTGCATATATTGAAGAATCTTTGCATTCCTGGAATAAACCCCACTTGATCATGTTGTATGATCCTTTTTAATGTGCTGTTGGATTCTGTTTGCTAGTATTTTGTTGAGGATTTTTGCATCTATGTTCATCATTGATATTGGCCTGTAGTTTTCTTTCTTTGTGACATCCTTGTCTGGTTTTGGTATCAAGGTGATGGTGAGGAGCATGGACTCTAGGTGTGTGGGCTTCAGTAGTTGCAGCACGTGGCTCAGTAGTTGCAGCACGTGGGCTCTAGGGCACACAGGCTTCAGTAGTTGTGGCATGTGGGCTCAGTAGTTGTGGCTCGCAGGCTATTTTCCCTCTGTTTTATACATTAAATTATGTCTACAAATCTGTCTTTATTTTCACTAGCTTTTGTCTGCCATCTCCATTCTAAAGCTCACCCAAGTACAAAGTTTTCAGTTCTATAACTTATTTTTTTTGTAGTCTACTTTTTTGGCTGAGATTTCCTATCTGTTCACTCATTCAGACCATCTTTTCCTTTGGTTCGTCAAACTTAACTGTAGTATTTGCTTTAAAGTCCCTATTGCAAAATCCAACATTTGAGACATCAGGAAGACAGTTTCTATTGACTGTTGTGGTTGTTGTGGTTGTTTTCTTGACTATGTGTTACATCTTCCTGTTTCTTTTCACATTTTAGATATTAAATGTGAAATGTTTTTTTACTAGACATTTTAGGTATTACACTGTAGAGCTTATAGATTATGCCATCTTCCTCTGAGGAATGTTGAGTTTTTTTTTTTTATTGGCCTGACAACTTGGAAAGTTTTGGGGCTTGGTTTTATTCTTTGTTAGGTCAGATCTGTGGAAAACCTCTCTAACTTGGTAGAGCTTAGCCTCTAAACCCTATGTCTCCTCAACATCTTATCAGGTTTTGTGTTAGACTCTGCTAGGGAATCTAGAGTAGGTCTTACTGTAGGATGTGGGCCTTACTCTGTAGCCTGGCCTAATTTTTAAAGTTTATCTCACCTGGATGCCCTGGGTGTTTATGAGTGGTTAACAAGGGGTCTCCATTCTCAATGGGGTCTATATGTCATCATCTCCCAATGCTATTGGACCTTTAATATAACTGTTCAGCTCAGTCCCTTTGCAGTTGATTTTGGATATGTCTCAGGGAGTCTTATTCTCTATGTATGTAGCTCAGCCTTCAGCCAAGGACTCACAGGGGTCTGACCCCCTACTCACAAGGGGTATTGCCCCCTCCAACACTAATTAGCTCCCTCTTCCTCAGTGTTCTGCTCTATAGATTCCACTGCTTCAGCTTCCCTGAATGCTAAGCACTACCTTCCCAGCTCAGCAGGACAGCCATTCTTTGCTTGGGCTGAAGCTTGCTGTGCTGTGGTTGGTAAATTGTACTGAGAAAAGAGAGCTGGGGTGATTGTGGAGTCCACCTTGTGAATTTCTCTTCTTTCAGAGATCGGGATCTTGCATTGCTAGTTACCCAATGCCAAAATAGTTACTTTATATCAGTTTATGGTTATTTTCGTTGGGAGAAGTAGGCTTGTATCAGTTACTCTATCATATGCAGAGGCAGAAGATCATAACTGTTACATCATAAAATTAAAGTCTGACAGTATTAAGTCTTTGTAAAGAATGGCACAATAGGAACTCACATACCACAGTTGGTGCTAGATTAAATTGTTAGAACCATCTTTTTTTAAAAATTGAAGTATTGTTGATTTACAGTATTATATTAATTTCAGGTGTACATCCTGGTGCTTCAGAATTTTTATAGATTATCCTCAATTTAGATTTATTATAAATTATTGGCTATATTCCCTGTGCTATACAATATATACGTGAAGCTTATTTATTTTATACATAGTAGTTTGTACCTCTTAATCCCCTACTCCTGTCTTGCCCCTTCTCACTCCCTCCCCCGACTGGTCACCATTAGTTGTTCTCTATATCTGTGAGTCTGTTTCTGTTTTGTTATATTCATTCATTTATTTTATTTTTTAGATTCCACTTGTAAGTAATAATATACAGTATTTGTCTTCTTTGACTTATTTCCCTAGGCATAATACACACTAGGCCCGTCTGTGTTGTTGCGTGTTACAACCATCTTTGTAAACAGTTTAATATTACTTACTAAAGTTGTCTATTTATGCATCCTAGGAAACATCTATTCCATTTCTAAATGTATGTGTATACACACAGATATCTAATAAGCATCAATTTCATATCATGTCCAAAATAGTATAATGGATAAATTGTGTCTTTGTGTATAATGGTTTGGTATTTAACAGTGAAATAAATTAATCATAGATACAGAAATGGGGATGATTTTTTTCTTTCAATATGTTTTATTCTGATGAAGTTACAAAAGTAGATACAAAATATTTTTTTAAAAAGTAGTTAACTGACTTAGAAAAATAGATAAAGTCCCTGAAGTTTTAAAAATACAAAATAAATTTTCATGTAAAGAACATTTTAAAATATTTTAGATGATAAGACTAACTTAAACTATTTTCAATATAGACCAAACATAGAATGTTGTTCTATAATAAATCTATAGCACACTGGTAATCCATTTGGATTTACAGAATACTTGTTTGGAATAGAATCTGATAATGAGAGAAAACCCAAGTGAATTTCAATGCAGCTGCTTTAGTAAAATTACTGCTATCACAGGTAATATCAGTATCATCCCCCAAAGCCCTTTACAGTCTGAAGTATCAAAATCTAATGCAAAAACAAAGGAAGACTGAGGAACTATTATTTTCCCTCTTTGCCAGAAGTGTACAATAGTAAAAAACCAAATCCAGTTACTGAACTGATATTAGGAGGAAATAATGTCCCTGTTGAAGCTGCTTAGTTTGGTGTACCAGCTGGTATTTTCAGGCCAGAATTCTACAGACAGGAGAGACAGCCACCTACAACCAGGAAAGGGTAACACCAGCACCATGACTGGAGCTGCTTAGAAACAAAGAAATGGGGATGATTTTTATTTTTTATTTTATTTTATTTTTTATTTTTTTTGCGGTATGCGGGCCTCTCACTGTTGTGGCCTCTCCCGTTGCGGAGCACAGGCTCCGGATGCGCAGGCCCAGCGGCCATGGCTCACGGGCCCAGCCGCTCCGCGGCATATGGGATCCTCCCAGACCGGGGCACGAACCCGTATCCCCTGCATCGGCAGGCGGACTCTCAACCACTGCGCCACCAGGGAGGCCCGGGGATGATTTTTAAAGTAATGCCAGTGTAGATCAAATAAGAGAATGGTAAAATGATGATAATTGAAACTAGGTAATGGATATATAGGGCTTCAGTATACTGTTCTATTTTTGCATATGTTAGAAAAATTCCCAAATAAAAATTAAACTAAAAAAGATTTGGTGAATGTTATTCATGGAATATATGTAGTATATTATATTATATTATCATATTAAAATATGATTTTATTTACATAAAGTTCAAAAACAGGGGAAGTGAAATATATTGCTTAGGGGAACTTTCAAAGGTGGCTAACAAAAGAACAGTTAGGAAATGACCTTCACTAAAATCCATAGAGCAGTACCTCTGGAGAAAAGGAAGAGAATGTGATTGGGCAGAAGCAAACAAGGAACTTTAAGGTATTGGCAGTGTTCTGTTAACCTAGATGGTGGTAACAGGTGGTATTCACAGCTATTAATTTTTAAACTGTATACATATAGTTCACACTAAGAATTATTTTAAAAGACCTGGATGAAAGAATTTGGGTTGGCGTAGTCAAGGGAGGCATTATAGAGAAGGGTTAGGCTTAAACTTGGCCCTAGTAATGAATATTCTATATTATAATTAACAAAACACTTAATCTAGGACCCACTGTTTTGTTCAGTACTCCTGACCAAAAAAAAAAAAAAAAAAAAAAAAACCACAAAAAAATATCTTCCTTTGGAACGCATTCTTCTTGACTTCAGTTTCTGTCTTGTTTTTCATTCAGTCATCCATTCTTTGTTCATTCATTACAGATATCGGAGTACCTGTGAGGTGTCAAGCTTAGTGATAGGCACTTGTGTACAGTGTTGAGGAAAATAAATAGCAAGTCCCTGATGTCGTGGAGTTTACAGGCCCAGGGTCCTTTATGTTTCCCCTGTTTGTTGAGCTCAGACTAGGAACCTCTTTTGTATGTTTGATTTAAGGTGTAGACTTGTCAGCCCTAAACAACTGGCTCATTTCTTGCCTTTTCCTGGGACTCTGCTTGATTTATTTTTCAGGTTTCTGTGGCAGAGAAAATTTTTTTTCCCACTGCTAAAACAGTGGTTGTAAAATTTGCCCCCTTATAACTTTTACCAGAATTTCCATCCCTTGATGCACGCAAGAACTTTTCCTTAGTTTTTAGGCACTATCTAGAAATGTACAAAATCAAAACAGAATAGGTAGTCTAGCTAGTGAAGGTAACCAGTTGGCTTGACTTGAAGGGGGAAAATGGAGAAAAGAGAGGTGAGGACAGAAAGTAGCCTCTGGTGCTGTAAGTAGGTGGACTGTCTCTTAAAAAAATGTTAAAGCCTTGTGATTGTTGCAAAGAACAGTGATGATGAAAATGTTGTGTCTCAAAGAAAGTGGATTGAAGAGTGACTAAGAATTCAATACTAAAACAATGTATGTCAATAAATGAAAAATCAGTTTCTAAAGTATCTCCTTAAAAAATAGTGTTTAAGTTAGCTATTACAATGTAAATTATGTAGTTTATAAAATCTGGCCTATTCCTTCTTTGATGGAATTGCAGTGATGTGTAACACAGATGTACTTTTTAATATCCTGATAAAGATAATTTATGAAAAATACAGTTTGCAATTTTTAAATTATTGTTTCTTGAGTAAAGAAAAGTTGTTCAACACTGATAGGTCTAAGACCTAACTTATGTGTCTTCTCTAATGCACTGGAGTTAAATATTATTTGGGAATTGGTTCTAGAGTCCTTTTAAGTTGAAAACTGAGTATGGCCAAAATACTCTTAAAAGTCCTTTAAGCGACTTGTAAAATACGTATGTGGTTTTAAACATAGCCCCACATCATAATATGCATATGTAAATTTATCATATATATAGTAATGTAGCAGGATCATATTTATAAAATATTCGAGTGTTTCACTGTTTGAAGCACTTGAGCAAATTTATGAAGATTCTAACTTGGTGGCTCTTCCTGTTCTTGGTCATCTTTTTCTTAAGAGGCTGATTTTTAAAATAATTCAAATTTAGTCAAGTGTTTCTCAGCTTTTTTAAAACATGAAAGCCTTTAATTATAAAATTAGGTCCTTGAGGATATGGTGAAACTATACTTGTTTAGATACTTCACCTTTTAATCTCTCTTTTTTTTTTTTTGGCCGCACTGCATGGTTTGCAGGATTTCCCCGACCAGGGATCAAACCCAGGCCCCCGGCAGTGGAAGTGCGGAGTCCTAACCACTGGACTGCCAGGGAATTCCCTAGATACTTTACCTTTTAATGGTCAGGACATTATTAAAATGTATGCATCCTTTTGTTGGGTTTTTCTTTATGTGAATTAACATTTTAGGGCTTAATTACTTCACTGCATATGTTCATTGAATAGAATGGCAGTTGCATTAAAAAATAATAACTTAAAAAGTTACTGTAATTGCTGAACAAGTATAATCAAATTTCTTTAAGTTAAAAATGTTAGTACTATTGTGATGTACTGAAATTGAAGATTGGGTAGGTGGGATGGGAGCAGATTGTGAAGTGTCTTTAAATCTATGTAGGAATTTAGAATAAGGAGCAATTGCAGTTCTTACAAAGAAAAGTGGTATGATCAAAATATGGTTTAGTAAGGTTTAATATAACAGGCATTAGCTTAGGTCAGAGCAGTAAATAAGTTAAAACTTATTTATAATAATCCAGGGGTGAAATGAAATGCTGAACCAAAGGGATATGTATAATATGTATGTGAATTTTTTGAACCACCTGTGAGTTAATTATAGACACTATGCCACTTTATCCCTAAATATAAAGCCTGTATCTCTTAAAAACAAATACATTCTCCTACATAACAATAGTTGTCAAACATAGAAAGTTTAGTCTTGATAGAATGCTATATCTAATATATAGCCTATATTTAGATTTCTTTAATTGTCTTAATACTGTCCTTTATAACTTTTTATTTATTTTTTGACACCAACTCCAAGAATCACGTATCGCATTTAGAATTACATAATTTTAATTTTCTATAATTTAGAATAATTCCTCAGCTTTTTTTTTTTTTTTTTTTTTTTTTGCTTTTCATGCCATTGGCTTTTTTTCTTTTTTTTTTTTTTTTTTTTGTCTTTTCCATTACGGTTTATTACAGGATACTGAATATAGTTCCCTGTGCTATACAATAAGATCTTGTTGTTTATCATTTTATATGTAATTGTTTGCATCTGCTAGTCCCAAATGCCCAATCCAGTCCTCCCCTGTCCCCCCTTCCCCTTGGCAACCACAAGTCTGTTCTCTATGTCTGTGAGTCTGTTTCTGTTTTGTAGATAAGTTCATTTGTGTCATATTTTAGATTCCATATGTAAGTGATACCATGTGGTATTTGTCTTTCTGACTTAACTTCACTTAGTATGATAATCTCTAGGTCCATCCAAGTTGCTGCAAATGGCATTATTTCATTCTTTGTTATGGATGAGTAATATTTTATTTTGTATATATATATATATATATATATATATATATATATATATATATACACACACACATACTTACACACCACATCTTCTTATCCATTCATCTGTTGATGGACATGTAGGTTGTTTCTATGTCTTGGCTATTGTAAATAGTGCTACTATGAATATAGGGGTGCAGGCATTGACATTTTTGAAGAATCCAGGCCAATAGTTTTGGAAAATATCCCTCAGTTTAGGTTTGCCTGGTATTTCCATATGACTAGCTTTAGGTTAAATATTTTTGGCAGGAATATTACATAGGTTATGTGCCCTCTTTGGTATATCACCTCAGGAGACATAATGATGTCATTTGGTTTTCATGTTGTCACTTTCCTTCATAGGTCTTCTGCAAACAGATGAAGAAGGTATCTGCTTCCCTTTGTAATTAATAAGTGATCTCTGGAGTAATATTTTAAAGCTGTGTTCCCCAGCAGTCTTCACTTAGTGTTTTAGCTTCCATTGATGACTTTTGCCTGAATCAGTTTTACTATGGTGATAATAAGATGGTAATTTTTTATTTGCTACTCCCTCTATGTCAGTGAGCATTCTTCTGTAAAAGAGAACTTTCCATTCATTTTCTATTTTGTATTTTAACTTTCTCTTCTCTCTCTGTTTCTGTCTCTCTCTCTTTTTAATGTCAGTATGGACTCTTGAATGGAGACCATTCCATTCCAGTTATTCATTTTGATGTTCAAATGTTTCAAATTTGGTCAGGTTAGAACTTTCTCAAGATGGCTCTTGTATACCAATATTATGTCCCCATTGCTTAGCACTTTTCATACCTTATGACATGACAAAATGACATGCTTGCCTTTACTGGGGGGTGTCTTTTTTTTATTATGGTAAAATATGTATACAGAAAATTTACAGTTTTAACCATTTTTGAGTGTACAATTTCCACCTGCTTTTTAAATGTGGTCTTCCCTGGAAAATAAAGTGGAAAATAAAGAAAATAGTGTCAGAGACATAGGAGATACAGTCCCAAGCTCAAACATACATTTGATTGGATTCTCAGAGGAGAGGAGTGAGAGGATAAGGCAGAAATATTATTTGAAGAAATTATGGCTCACATTTTACCAAACTGATGAAAGATATAGCAAGGGATAAATTCAAGAGGTCCTATGAACTCCAAAGAATATAAATATAAAGGAAACCACATCAAGGTTATAATTTAAAACTGCTGAAAATAAATAACAAAAGCCAGAGAAAAAGGACAGATTTCTTTAAAAGCATCAATAGTAAGACTTAGAGCTAACTTTTCAGCAGAAATAATGGAAGTTGGGAGACAATGGGATGGTATAATCACAGTACTGGAAGGGAACTAGTGTTCACAAATAAAGGTAAACAAATAGTTGGAGGGTACACAATATAGGTGAATTTTATGGTATGTAAATTATATCTCAGTGAAGCTGTTTAAAAATGAAGGTGAAATAACCAACAGACATATGAAAACTGAGAAAATGTATTTTCAGCAGATATGCTTTAAAGAAAGTACAAAGGAAATATTTTAGGCAAAGGAAAATGATTCCAGGAAGAAGGTGAAGGTACAAAAAGGAATAAAGAGCAATGGAAATGGTAAATGCATGTGTAGATTTAAATAAATATTGACACTAACCACAACAAAGTTGGTATAACTCTATGGGTAAAGTAGATTTTTAAGGCAAAAAGAATTATTCAAGATTAAATGGGACATTTCATAATCATAAAAAGTTTAGTTGCACCAGAAAATATATTAGTTCTAACTTGTATGCACTTAATAGCAGCCTCAAAATATGTAAGACAAAAATTGATAGGTGTGTATAGACAAATTTATAATCATAGTGGGAGGTTTTAATATACCTTATCAAGAAAGATGCAAGCAGATGAAAAAATCAGTAAGGATGTGGGAAATGTGAACACCACAGTTAAAAAACTTGGCTTAATTGACAGAAATGAAATACTGCACCTGACATCTGCAGAATTCACATTCTTTTCAAGTGCACATTAACCCTTATACCATACACAGAAAAATCAATTCTAGATATATTGTAGTTTTAAATGTGAACGTCAAAATAATAAAACTCATAAAAGATTAAGATAATATTTCCATGATCTTTTAGTACAGAAAGATTTACTAAACAGGAAATAACACAATGAAGCAAATGATTGATAAAATCTACTACATTAAAAAGAACTTTTCAACAGAAGACACCATAAGAGAGTAAGGTAAGGTACAGAGTGGAAAAAAGACATTTACAACATTTTGTAAAGAACTCATACAAATCAATGAGAAAGACAACTGTATAGGAAAATGAGCAATAGAATTGGATAGTCATCAAAAATAATTATCCAAATAAAATATACTAAAGGTTTTCATCATTATTAATAATCAGAGAAATACAAATTAAAACCACAACGAGATAACACATATACCAGAGTGGCTACATATTTAAATTTTTCAAATTTTTGAGATAATTATAGATTTATAGGAAGCTGGAAAAATAGTGCAGAGAGGTCCAGTGTACACTTCACCCAGATAACCTTGAAAGGTTATCTTAGATAATTAAATCTAACTAAATCTGATAGCTTAGATAATTAAACCACAATATTAAAACCAGGAAATTGATGTTTATTATCACAAATGTGTGTGTATACTTCTGTATCATTTTATCACATGTAGATTCACATAACTACCATCAAAGTCAAGGCACTGAATTATTTTATCACCACAAAGATCTCCCTTGTGCTATTAAACTTACACCCATCTGCCTCCCCTCTGCTGTTCCTAATCCCTGGTAGCCATTAATCTGTTCTCCATCTCTATAATGTTGTCATTTTGAGAATGTTATATAAATGGAATCATACAGCATGTTACTGTTTGAGATTGATATATTTTTTTTTAATCTTAATGCCCTTGAGGTCCATCCAAATTGTTGTTTATATCCATAGTTTGGTCCTTTTCAAAAAGACTAAATTTTTAAAAACTGACAATACCAAGTGTTGATGAGGATGTAGAGCAATAGGAACTTTGATATACTGCTAATGGGAATGTAAATAGGTACAACTACTATGAAAACATATTTGCATTTTCTACTAAAGTTGAAGTGCACCACCTGATTCAGCAATTCCACTCCTAGTAAATACTCAATAAAAATGTATGTCATCATAAATCACAGGAATTTTTTTTGGATTCATCTCCTAAAGTAAGGGAAATAAAAACAAGAAAAATAAATGGGACCTAATTAAACTTAAAAGATTTTGCATGGCAAAGGAAACCATCGACAAAAGGAGATGACAACCTACTGAATGGAAGAAATTATTTGCAAACGGTATGACCAATACGGGGTTAATATCCAACATATATAAACAGCTCATACAATGGAACATCAAAAAAAAAAAAAAAAGAAAGAAAAGAAACCTGATTAAAAAATGGGCCAAAGAACTGAAAAAACACTTTTCCTAAGAGGACATGCGAGTGGTTAACAGGCACATGAAAAGATGCTCAGCATCACTAATCATCAGGGAAATGTAAATGAAAACCACAATGAAATATCACCTCACACCTGTCAGGATGGCTCCCATCTAAAAGAACACAATAACAAATGTTGGCAAGGGTTTGGAGAAAAGGGAACCCTCCTACACTGTTGGAGGGAATGTAAATTGGTGGAGCCACTGTGGTAAATAGTATGGAGGTTTCTCAAAAAACTAAAAGTAGAACTACCATGTGACCTGGAATTTCCAGCCCTGGATATATACCTGAAAAAAACAAAAAACACTAATTTAAAAAGACACTTGCACCCAATGTTCATAGCAGCATTATGTACAATTGCCAAAATATGACTGCAACCTAAGTGTGCATCAAAAGATGAATGGATAAAGAAGATGTGGTATACACACACACACACAACATGCATACACACACACACACAATGGAATACTACTCAGCCATAAAAAGAACAAAATTTTGCCATTTGCAGCAAAGTGGATGGACTTGGAGGGCATTATGCTAAGTGAATAAGTCAGAGAAAGACAAATACTGTATGATCTCATTTATATGTGGAATCTAAAAAATACAACAAAGTAGTGAATATAACAAAAAAGAAACAGACTCACAGATACAGAGAACAAACTAGTGGTTACCAGTAGGGAGAGGGAAGGAGGGAGGGGCAATACAGGGGTGGGGTAGTAAGAAGTACAAACTATTAGGTATAGGATAAGCTACAAGGATATATTGTACATATCCAGGGAATATAGCCAATATTTTATAGTAACTGTAAATGGAGTATAAAATTTAAAAATTGTGCATTACTGTGACATATAATATTGTATATCAACTATACTTCAATTTACAAAAAGGTAAAAAAAATATGTTCACCAAATAAGTGTTCTGTAAAAACATATTTATAGCAACATTATTTATGACAGCTATAGTCTGGAAAGGACCTGATGCTCATCAACAGTAGAATGAATTTTTGTATTTATCTTTTTTTTTTTTTTTTTTTTTTTTTTTTGCGGTATGCGGGCCTCTCACTGTTGTGGCCTCCCCCGTTGCGGAGCACAGGCTCCGGATGCGCAGGCCCAGCGGCCATGGCTCACGGGCCCAGCCGCTCCGCGGCATATGGGATCCTCCCAGACCGGGGCACGAACCCGTATCCCCTGCATCGGCAGGCGGACTCTCAACCACTGCGCCACCAGGGAGGCCCTGTATTTATCTTTTTTAAAAAAATAAATTAATTTTTAGTTTTATCTGCGTTGGGTCTTCGTTGCTGCACGTGGGCTTTCTCTAGTTGCGGTGAGCGGGGCCTGCTCTTCGTTGTGGTGTGCAGGCTTCTCATTGCGGTGGCTTCTCTTGTTGCAGAACACGGGCTCTAAGCATGCAGGCTTCAGTAGCTGTGGCACGTGGGCTCAGTAGTTGTGGCTCGTGGGCTCTAGAGCGCAGGCTCAGTAGTTGTGGTGCACAGGCTTAGTTGCTCCATGGCATGTGGGATCTTCCCGGACTAGGGCTCAAACCTGTGTCCCCTGCATTGGCAGACAGATCGTTAACCACTGTGCCACGGGGGAAGTCCCTAGAATGGATTTTTTTTAAAATTGTGGTTTGATCATACAATAGAGTACCGTAGAGCAGGGATGGACAAACTTTTTCTGTAAAGAGCTGTGTAGTAAATATTTTAGGCTTTGTATGTCATACATTGACTATGGCAACTACTCAACCCTGCAGTTGTAGCATTGGAGCAGCCGTGTGCAATATGTAAACAAATGGATGTGGTTGTGTTCCAATGAAACTATTTACAAAGACAAACTTTGGCCTTTAGGGGCTGTAGTTTGTTGACCTCTGCTGTAGAGCCACAACCTATAGATGAATCTCATAAAGATAATTTTGTGTTAAAGAAAACATACATTATGATTACTTTTTTATAAAATTCAAAAACAGGCAAAATGAATCTATAGAATTAAAGTATGAGTATTGGCTGTCTTTAGGAAGAAAGACAGGGCAGTGATAGGAAGGAGCATGAAGGGTACTTCTAGTGTGATAGTTATATCATCTTTACCCGAATGGTGGTTCCACAGGTCTGTTCACTTTTGACTTATTGAGATATATACCTATGATTTATGCCCTTCTCTAGTGTGTGTGTATACATATATATGTAAACTGGGGTGTGTTATACCATAATTAGTTTTTTTTTCATAATTAGTTTTAAAAGTTAAAAACAAAACAGAAACGTATTATTTGTGTTCCCATCAGAATAGAACTGTGTTTATTCATTTATGGCATATGATAAACATACAATAAATGTTCATTGAAGTGGGAATTGGTAATAGCAAGCTCTGTAGCAAGATAAGGGACAATGAAGAGTAATGACTCAATTAGCTTGAAGAGGTTATTGAAGACTTTTGGGAAAGCAATTTTGGTATAGGGGAAGTAATCATTTAAGGCATTTTCATGAAAAGAAGATAGATCCTAGTTTAAAAGGCTAACTGTATCTAATAAATGGTGTGAACTGTCAAGTAACATTCATGTTTGAAGACAGAAGGAAAAGATTGTTTGGATAGCTGTTAAGAGCAAGATGCCACAACTATTTTGTAATGGTGATGTTTAATTTGGCTCATCAGACAGATACTTTTGTCATGTCTTTTACCTCCTTACACTATTTTAGATGTTACTCTGTAAAGGATCATGGACCAATTAGCACTGAGGAGTAGTGTAGATGTGATACAGCGTTTACTGGGAAAACTTACCAGAAGTAATAGAATGCAAGTAGTCCCTCAAACTCTTTTTTTTTTCTTTCCCCACAGCTTCAGCCAGGCTTCGATAGTCTTTGTGCATTATGGCCCGATGACCTTCCAGTAGAGAATGGCCTCCACCTCTGTAATGTTTTACATATATGTAGGTCAGGGCAGGGAACATCTATGTGATTATGTAACAAAAATTAGAAAGGGACCCTAGGGGCAGGGATGGGCCCATTTATCCTTTGAGCTAACAGCTTAGACCTACGCAGTATCCTTGCTACTAAGCTTATAAAAGGGGTTTGGAAATGAACCTTCAGAGCCATCTAGGATTATGTTTCATCACATGTTTCCCACTATTAGAAAAAGAGCAGAAACTTCTTGGACTAGTGTTAAAGGTCTATTAACTTTCTCCAGCTTCCTTACCAGACCATTGGTTCTAAACAAATCTTGTCATTTACTGAATTATCTTCTAATAAATGATTGCTTATTCGAAGCTTCTCATCTTTTTTTGTTTGTTTGTTTTTGTTTTTTGTTTTTTTTTTTTTTTGCAGTACTCGGGCCTCTCACTGTCGCGGCCTCTCCCATTGCGGAGCACAGGCTCCGGATGTGCAGGCTCAGCGGCCATGGCTCACGGGCCCATCCGCTCCGCGGCATGTGGGATCTTCCCGGACCGGGGCACGAACCCGCGTCCCCTGCATCAGCAGGAGGACTCTCAACCACTGCGCCACCAGGGAAGCCCCCAAGCTTCTCATCTTTGCTCATAGTACCTAATTTAGGATGCTTTTCCCTTTCTCTAAATTCTCATTCTAAGGAGCTGCTTTGTCCCATCTCTTCTGTGATGCCTCCCTTATGATCTCAATTCATATACCAAATACTATCCACTTTTCATACACTGTCTAATATTATTTTTATGTGTGCATTTCTTTCTTTCCATCTAACTTGTAAATTCCTTAAGGGTAGGGAACATGAATTGGATTACTCTGTAACCTCTATAATACTCTAGTGGTCTTATGTGTAAATGCTCAACAAATAGTTAATGATAAGAATGTGTGTTCTTATAATGTATTTTAATTATAAAATAGTCATAATATTTTAGGATTCTTGATGCCTCTTTTAGACTCTGAATATTAATTATTATTAAGTATAATGCTAGATTCTTTATTAGAATATCTTTTCTATTCGGTTGCAATCAATTCCTGTTTTTAAAACTCATTTTTTGAGATTAGTATCAATTATTGTCTGTTGGTTACTCTATTAGCCAGTTTAGTAATTAGATTTCTCCATTCTACTTCAGCAAGAAGTTGAGAACTTTAAGAAGCTAAATCTCATTAGTAAAGAGCAGTTTGAAAACCTAACACCTGAACTTCCTTTTGAGCCAAACCAAGAAGTTCCTGTAGCACCTTCACAGTCCAGGCAAGGTATGTAAATCTGCTTTTGTGTAAGTGTCTGAATAATATTAAAGCAGTTCTAAATTGTTTTTAAAATTTGCCTCTTTTTTATTTGTGGAAAACATTTAGATATCTGGTAAAAGACTAGAAATTTAAAACTAAACTTTTATTTATCCTTTGGTGAACTTCAAAACATTTTAGAGACTTAAAAATACAGATTGTAAATTTGGTAAGACAGCCATGTAGTAAATTATCATAGTTGGAAGCCCACCTTACTCTTGGTGAATAGACAGGTAATCGCAAAGGTGATCCAGGAATTATAACACCACTTCATGCTCAAACCCAAACGCTTACTTTAAAGTAGGCTGAATTGGTTGGTTTCTTTATGTGTCTCATTTGATTTTGAGATTGCTGGGAATGCTTCTCTTCGCAAAATAAGGAAAAATTTTCACTCACTTGCTGATTCCTTAAAATATAACACTAGCATCATTCTTTTGCTTTAAGGCCTTAGCTTTGTGTGAAAGTGTAAGTACATTTAGGAGATACATAAAATTGAATCTGACATTTTCAGGCAAGTGTAACTGATTTTATTATAGTTTTTCCTGAAGGCAGGTTAAAGAAAATCTTTTAATTTGGAAAACTTCAGACATATACAGAAATAAAGCAAATTGTATAATGAAACCCCATGTACCCATTACCTACCCATTAGCTGCTTTATCATCTCATAGCCAATTTTATTTTATCTTGACTCCACTCATTCTCTTTACCTCCCACTTGGATTATTTTGAAACAAACTCCCAATCATATTATTCATATTTTTTCATTTCTAAATATTTCTGTATGTGTCTTTAATAAGATAAGGACTACCTATTTTAACACATAAATAAGCCAGTACCATTAACACATCTAAAATTAACAGTAATTCCTTAATATAAAATATCTAGTTGGTGTTCAAATTTTCTCATTCATCACTTAAAAAAAAAATCAGGATCCATATAAACTCCAAACATTGCAGTAGGTTGATATGTCTCTTTTAGTATATAGGTTCATACTGTTGTGTTTTTTTTCCCTTGAACTTTATTGTTGTAGAAACTAGATTGTTTGTCCTGTAGAATTTCTTACATTCTGGACTTTGCTGATTGCATCCCATGGTTTCACCAACCATTTTCTGGTCCTGAATTTTCTTTAACTGTGATTTTGATACAGAGGCTTGAATAGATTGAGGCTCACATTTTTGCAAGAATATGTCATATGTTGTGTTGAATACTTATACCAGGAGGCACATAATGCTCGATTGTCTCTCTTTGGTGTCTCTCTTTGATAATCATTGCTTGAAGTTTTATTTCACAAGGGGCTTCAAAATAGTGATAATTCTATTTTCATAATTCCTTCTTAATTTAGTAGATTACTTCCATAAAGAGCATTTCCCTTAATTGACTATTTGTTTTTCCTGAGATAGAGTTCTTATAGGAGAGGGAATAAATGCTTAATTCTTTCACTTTGTTTACTAGTTTTCAAAGTAATGAAATGGTTCTCTACCTCTTTCTTTGCTGACCAATGAGGAGGTTTTTTGGGTTTTTTGTTTTATTTTAAAAGTATCACTATGATCAAAACTATTAGAGCTCATCAAAAAATTTGGTAAAGTTGCAGGATATGAAATTAATATACAGAAATCGGTTGCATTTCCATACAATAGCAATGAACTATCAGAAAGAGAAATTAAGGAAACAATCCCAATTACAACCCCATCAAAAAGAATCAAATACCTAGGAATAAACCTACCTAAGGAGTTGAAAGACCTGTACTTGGAAAACTATAATTCACTGATGAAAGAAATTGAAGACAACACCAACAGATGGAGATATATACCATTTTCTTGGATTGAAAGAATTAATATTGTTAAAATGACCATACTACCCAAGGCAATCAACAGATTCAGTGCAATGCCTATCAGAATATTAATGGCATTTGTCACAGAACTAGAACAAATAATTTTAAAATTTGCATGGAAACACAAAAGACCCGGAATAGCCAAAGCAATCTTGAGAAAGAAAAACAGCTGGAGGAGTCAGGATCCCAGACTTAAGATGATACTACAAAGCTACAGTAATCAAAGCAGTATGGTACTGGCACAAAAGCATACATACAGATCAATAGAACAGGATAGAAAGCCCAGAAATAAACCCATGCACCTCTGGTCAATTAGTCTACAACAAAGGAGGCAAGAATGTACAGTGGAGAAAAGACAGTCTCTTCAATAAGTGGTGCTTGGAAAGCTGGACAGCTACAGGTACAATAATGAAATTAGAACATTCTCTACATCATATACAAAATAAACTCAAAATGGATTAAAGACCTAAATGTAAGACCAGAAGCCATAAAACTCCTAGAGGAAGACTTGGGCAGAACACTCTGTGACATAAATCACAGGAATTTTTTTTGCATCTTTCTCCTAAAGCAAAGGAAATAAAAGCAAAAATAAACAAATGGGGCCTAATTAAACGTAAAAGATTTTGCATGACAAAGGAAACCATCGACAAAAGGAAATGACAACCTACTGAGTGGGAGAAATTGTTTGCAAATGATATGACCAATAAAGGGTTAATATCCAACATATATAAACAGCTCATACAATGGAACATCAAAAAAACAAACAACCTGATTAAAAAAAGGACTGAAAAACTGAATAGACATTTTTCCTAAGAGGACATGCAGGTGGCCAACAGGCACATGAAAAGATGCTCAGCATTGCTAATCATCAAGGAAATGTAAATCAAAACCACAATGAAATATCACCTCACACCTCTCAGGATGGCTGTCATCCAAAAGAGCACAAATAACAAATGTTGGCAAGGGTGTGGAGAAAGGGGACGCTCCTACATTGTCAGTGGGAATGTAAATTGGTGGAGCCACTGTGGAAAACAGTATGGAGGTTTCTCAAAAAACTAAAAGTAGAACCACTATATGACCTGGCAATTCCAGTCCGGGTATATATCTAAAAAAACAAAAACACTAATTTAAAATAAAGACACACGTACCCCAATGTTCATAGCAGCATTATTTACAATTGCCAAAGTATGGAAACAACCTAAGTATGTATCAACAGATGAATGGATAAAGAAGATGTGGTATATAGAGATATACAATGGAATACTACTCAGCCATAAAAAGGAAAAAAAATTTGCCATTTGCAGCAACATGGATGGACTTGAAGGACATTATACTAAGTGAAATAAATCAGACAGAGAAAGACAGATACCCTATGATCTCACTTATATGTGGAATCTAAAAAATACAAACTAGTGAATATAGCAGGAAAGAAACAGACTCACAGATATAGAGAACAAACTAGTGGTTAACAGTGGGGAGAGGGAAGGGGGGAGAAGGATTATGAGGTTAGGGGATTAAGAGGTACAAACTATTATGTGTAAAATAACCTACAAGGGTATATTGTACAACATGGGGAATATAGCCAATATTTTATAATAACTATAAATGGAGTATAACATTTAAAAATTGTGAATCACTATATTGTACACCTACAACTTATATACTGTTGTACATCAACTATACTTCAACTGAAAAAAGAGAAAATTATCACTCTGATCTCATAAATACATGAGATGGATTTTACTCTACTGTCTTATTGATACTTGGGCCAATTATCAGTTTATTGACTTTTAGCTCCAAATCCACCTTTCATTGCTTTGTTCTGTGATAATGGAGTTGGACTCTTTTTTAAAAATATTATTTTTTCATTTGTTTATATTTATTTATTATTTTTGGCTGCATTGGGTCTTAGTCACGGCACACAGGATCTTTTTTTTTTTTTTTTTTTTGTGGTACGCGGGCCTCTCACTGTTGTGGCCTCTTCCGTTGCGGAACACAGGCTCCAGATGCACAGGCTCAGCGGCCATGGCTCACGGGCCCTGCCGCTCCACGGCATGTGGGATCCTCCTGGACCGGGGCACGAACCCGTGTCCCCTGCATCGGTAGGTGGACTCTCAACCACTGCACCACCAGGGAAGCCCCCACACAGGATCTTTTGTTGCGGCACATGGGCTCTCCATTGCAGTGTGCAGGCTTCTCTCTAGTTGTGGCATGTGGGTTTTCTCTCTGTAGTTGTGGTGCACAGGCTCCAGAGTGCATGGGCTCTGTAGTTGTGGTGCGCAGGCTTCTCTCTAGTTGTAGCATGTGGGTTTTGTCTCTCTAGTTGTGGCACACAGGCTCCAGAGTACATGGGCTCTGTAATTGTGGTGCACAGGCTCCAGAGCTCATGGGCTCTCTAGCTGAGGTGAGAAGGCTCAGTGGTTGTGGCGTGTGGGCTTAGTTGCTCTGTGGCATGTGGGATCTTCCCAGACCAGGGATTGAAGATGCAGTTCCAGTTCCCTGCATTGGAAAGCGGATCCTTTACCGCTGGACCACCAGGGAAGTCCCTGGAGTTGGACTCTTAACTGTCTTGTTTGCCAGGTGGTTAAGCTTTGTCAGTACTCTAGTTGCTACTGAGTTGGTCATTGTTTCTAGGCCTTTTCTATTGAAAGAGCTTGGAAATTTTTTTTAAGGAAAATTACATTACAAATTTATATTGATATTTTTTGTTCAAATTTAGGATTACAGATTTTAATTTTAATTTGTTAGATTTTATATTTGTACCACGTTTTACTTATGTGAAAAAAATATCATTCCTAAGCACAGTAACAGAATTGTTTATCCTATGATATAGTAGCTTCAGAATAACAATAATATTAAATAATATTACTATAAATACTAAAAGGAGCTTACTTTTTAAAAAATTCTTTAAATTTTTAAGCTTTGAACTTTTAAAAACTTTATACTTTTAAACTTTTTTTAAAAAAACATCCTTAGGGTATTCCACTAAGGATGTTTAGTCTAATTACAAGATTTTTTGTGTTGTTTAATTTGAGTAAATTAAAATTGATGATTTATCCTCCTCAGCACATCATAGAATTAAAGTCCCAAGAGATGTATTTTATTTAATTAATTAATTTACTTAAATTCCCGGGATCTACTTTTAACTTTTTAATAAATTATACCATACAGTACAGTTTTAAATTCAGTGACTCAAAGTGATTTAAAGTTATTATTGAAGTCAGAGTTAGTGTGTGTAGTTTTTTCATGATAAAAGAAGTGACCACATTTTAAATAAACAAAGATTTCATGTTAGCATCTTTGTTTAGTTTGGCACCTTGGACTATACCTTATGAGAACTATTAAAGAGATATGCAGAGTCTTGGAATAAACTACAGATTACACTCTGGTCCCCTGATAATCTCAATAATTTTTATTTTTAACTGGGCAGATATACTGCTCTGTGCAAAGGGAAAGAAGATAGCATCCCATTTTCAAAAGGAAAGAAGCATGGAGGATATGGTTCACAGCTACAAAAATACATATGATTCATTTGAAAATGGAGCCTTCTTAAAGACAGTGATCTAGTCAACCATCAGCACCTTCCATTGCCAATAAGTAAATATTCTCCCATATGCACAGTTTGGATTGCATCATATCTACCACTCTTCATTTTACTCATTTTACTTAATATCATCCCATGGGCACGTTCCCAAGTTGTTAAGTCCCAAAGAGATAAATTTTACAATGCATAAAAGTAACAAAGAATTAGAGGGAAGAGGGACTTCCCTGCTGGTGCAGTGGTTAAGAATCTACCTGCCAGTGCAGGGGACATGGGTTCAATCCCTGGTCTGGAAAGATCCCACATGCTGCGGAGCAACTAAGCCCGTGCACCAAAACTACTGAGCCTGTGCTGTAGAGCCCGTGAGCCACAACTACTAAAGCCTGTGCACTTAGAGCCCATGCTCCTCAACAAGAGAAACCACTGCAACGAGAAGCCTGCACACCGCAACGAAGAGTATCCCCCACTCGCCGCAACTAGAGAAAGCCCTCGTGCAACAACGAAGACCCAATGCAGCCAAAAATAAATAAATAAATAAATATTTTTAAAAATTAGAGGGAAGGGGTGAGGGGAGATACAAACTACTATGTATAAAATACATAAGCAACAGGGATATATTGCATAGTACATGGGAATATAGCCATTGTTTTGTAATAACTTTAATGGAGTATAATCCATAAAAATATTGAATTATGTTGTATGCCTGAAATGAATATAATATTGTAAATCAACTATACTTCTATTTTAAAAAGTCAATATGAAAAAAGATTAACATCAGTAGAAAAAGTAGTTGACAAAACATAAACTGGAGCTTCACATAGAGGAAAACTGTATGGCTGGTAAATATGAAAAGATATTATACTCTACTTTGCTGTGATTTGCCAGTTAAAACCATGGTGACATAACATATTATAACCCAGCAGTTTCACTTCAACAGATACTGTTGCAAATGTTTACCAAAAAGAACATTTATAGCAACATTGTTCATAATATTAAAAAAAAGAAAACTAAAAAAATACCCATTTATAGTAGAATATAATATGTGGCATATTCATAGAAAGGAAAAATATGCAGCAGTGGAAAATGAAAGAACTAAAGCTACATGTGACAAAATGGGTTAATCTTAAAAGTAGAGGATGTATCAATTTAATGCCATCATATAAAATTCATGGATACATGCATAGCCTGTAGAAACCATGAAGAACAAGGGGAAGTATAATAAAATTATAATAAAATAAAAATTAATATAGTGTTTAATTCCTGAGAAAAGGGAGGAATCCCATTTGGAAAGTCTGCAAATGGGTTTGCCTGAATCTGTAATTTATGTATTAGCCTAGTTGGTGGGTTTGTGAGTACCAACTCTATGTTTCTTTTAAATATTGCCTTCCTGGGTTATAAGTGATTAAGCTCTTTAAGTAAAGTCTCAGATATTTACCAAAAGATTTTTTTTAAATACAGTGTTTTTAGAAAGCTTAAATTTTTTCCATACTTAATTTCTTGTTCTCATTTTCATTTCTAAATCAACTGTATTTTTAAATCTATATATACATTTATTAATCTTCATGTGTTATAATCTCCAATTTTTAAAAATATGAACAGAAAGAATAAGCAAAAATTAAGAATAGAAATCAATGTATTGCTATGATAAGAAATGTTGAATAGATTAACTTTCAGTTATAAAGACAATTATGGATTAGATTTAAAGAATATTCAGCTCTGTGCTCTTGGTATGTTATAAGTATACAGAAAGATTGAAAGGCCAAAGGATGCAAAATGCTATAAAACAATTATGGTAATAAAAAGAACTGCTATTGCTATTACAAAATAGAATTTAAGGCAAAAAAGGTGTTTGTTTTCACTGTCTTTAATATCTATCTTCCTGTTTATCCCCTATACCCGATTCAAACAAGCTTTTGCCCCTCACACCCCACATCAGCTTTTGATAGTGCCTCTAGAGATCTCTGTGTTTAAGAGGGGTCATATCAATCATCATCTTCCCCAACAGCATTGGATCAATCATTCTCTGTCTTGAAACACATTCTTCCTATACACTATTTACTGAGTTCTCATTCTACTTCAGGGGGTCTTATTTGCTGGTTCTTCCCCATTTCCCCAAGCTTTGGATGCTTTAGCACCTAGTCTTCAAGTCTCTTCTCTTTCTGATCCTCAATAACTCCTCAGGAAATAGTATTTAGTTTCATGGTTTTAAATAGAATCCTTATACCAATGAGTGTCAAATTTATGTGTACAGACTCCATCCTATATTCCATATAAATAACCAACTGTGTAGTCAACAGTTTCACTTGGATATTTTATGAACATGTCAAACTTTGTATATTCAAAATCCAAAGTCTGAATTACCATGCCTTTCCAAGGACTTCTCCTCCCAGACTTCTACATTTCTATAAATGTTAACTGCATTTTTCTAGTTGTACAGGTAAAAAAAAATCTTGATGTTATCTTTGATCCCTTTCTTTTTCAACTTCTATTTCTTATTCCTTCTTATTCCTTTATATCAATTACCCTTTAAAATATATTCAGAACCTAACTGCTTCTCACCTTCTCTACTTCTATCACCCTGGCAAAAGCCATCATCATTTTACCACTGGTTAATTATAATAACTCCTAATCTCTTTCCTTTCACTCCACCTTACAAGGATCCAGAGTTATCTTCTTTCTTTATTTTCTTTAAAAAAATATAAAGTATAATTTATATTCAGTAAATTTCACACTTTTTGGATATACAGTTTTGGGAATTTTGACAGATGCACTCATGTAACTACCACCTACTCAAATTATAGCACAGTTCCATTACTCCCCACAAATTCTCCCATGCTTGTTTGTAGTCAACCCCATGCCTAGCCTTTGGCAGCCTGTTTTCTATTTTCTACTCCTATAGTTTTGCCTTTACCAGAATATCATATGAATGGGATTGTGTAGAGTGTAGCCCTTTGAGTCTGACTTCTTTCATTTAGTGTAATGCATTTGAGATTCATCCATATTTTTGTGTGTTATTTGTTCCTTTTTACTGGTAAGTAATATTCTGTTACATGGATGTAAGCATTAGTTGAAGAACGTGTGGGTTTTTTTTTAGTTTTGGTGATTATGAATAAAGATGCTACAAATATTTGCTTATAGGTTTTGATGAGACTGTAAGTCTTCATTTCACTTGGGTAAATACTTAGTGGGATTGCTGGGTCGTGTGGTAAGTGTATGTTTAACTTTATAAGAAACTTTCTAATGGTTTTCCAAAGTGGCTGTGTCATTTTGCATTCCCACCAGCAATGTATGAGGGTTCCAGTAGCTCCACGTCATCATGAGCACTTGGTATCGTAAGTTTAAAAAAATTTTTGCCATTCTAATATGTATGTATTAGTATCTCATTGTGACTAAACATGCTGAGCATCTTTTCATGTGGTTATTTGCCATCAGTATATCTTTGGTGAAGTGACTGCTCAAATATTTTGACTTTTTTTTGAGTTTTCTTACTGACCTTTGAGAGCTATTTATTCTGGTTCAAGTCTTTATTACATATGTAATTTGCACATATCTTCTCCCAATCTAGAGATTATCTTTTCATTTTCTTAAGAGGGCCTTTTGGGAGTTCCCTGGTGGTCTAGTAATTAGGATGCAGTGCTTTCACTGCCATTGCCTGGGTTCAGTCCCTGGTTGGGTAACTGATATCCTGCAAGCCACGTGGCATGGCCAAAAAAAAAAGTGCCTTTGAAGAGTAGAAATTTTTTTTTCCATGCTGCACAGCTTGTGGGATACTGATGTGAACTTCTTATTTTTAATGATGTGCAATTTAAAAATTTTTTTGTGGATTATGCTTTTGGTGTCTGGTGTCTAGGTAAGAAATCTCTGCTTAATCCAAAATCCAAAGATTTTCTTTTACTTTTCTTTTTTTTTTTTTTTTTTGAGCAGAGAAAGTTTTATTGCAGGGCCATGCAAGGAGAACAGTGGCTTGTGCTCAAAAGCCCAAACTTCCTTATGGTTTTCAGGGAAAAGTTTTTGTAGGCAGAATTTGGGGTGAGGGCTGCTGGGTTTGTGACTTTCTTCTGACTGGTTGGTGGTGAGGTAACAGGGCAGTGTTCTAGGACTCTTGTGCTGAGCCTGAAATTACCGTCTTCCACCTGGGTGGGACCTTACTTCCTGTAGAAGAACTCAACAATATATTGTTTTGTTTTTTAAAGTGTGCTTACATTGAAATACACATTTTATTTATTTAGTTAGTTTTTATTTTTGGCTGTGCTGGGTCTTCGTTGCTGCATGTGGGCTTTCTCTAGTTGTGGCTAGTGGGGGCTACTCTTCTTTGTGGTGTGCAGGCTTCTCATTGTGGTGGCTTCTCCTGTTGTGGAGCACGGGTTCTAGGCACGTGGGCTCAGTAGTTGTGGCTCGCGGGCTCTAGAGTGCAGGCTCAGTTGTTGTGGCTCAGGGCTTAGTTGCTCCGCGGAACATGGGATCTTCCCAGACCAGGGCTTGGACCCGTGTCCCCTGCATTTGCAGGTGGATTCTTAACCATTGAACCACCAGGAAAGTCCCAATATATTGTTATGTATATTCTTTAAGGAGAAACCAGGACCTTGCCCCATTCTGCACTATTTTTTCTTGATGCTCCTCCTTTGTTTCTGCATTCCCTCACTTCCTTGATTAGCAGCTGTTTGAATATGCCCTTTGGAACTCTGGGAGGGTCTAGGAGGCTGAATGAAGCCTATTTCCTATATACAAGAAATGGAGGACACAAAGAATTTGTACCTGGGAGGGCCCCATAGGGTCCTGCCCAATTTCAATCCCCCCTTTTGTTTGCTACTCTTCAATCTTGAGAAAGCCTGTTGGACAAGAAAGGGAATAACATTTTGGACAGAGAGCTTAATCATAAACTTGGCAGAGGAACTTGGTTTTAGGGGACTCGGTTTCAATCCCCACTCCTGTTTCAACCTTCCTCAAATCTTTCAGGGAATGAGGTGATGACCACTCTAGCTGCTTCCTCCTGAAATGGGGTGTAGTCCTGCCTTGATTTGGGGAATGGACACCGAGTTGGAAATATTCCCCTGTTCCAAGTCCTGGATCTGAGTCTTGTCTGATTAAGATCTCAATCCCTTGGTCTTCCATTTTGGTGCAACAGACCCAATTAGAAGTAGGATGAGTGACAGCCCAAACTTTAATAGACAAAATAGATCTCATTCCCTGAGGAATTCAGGAGAATAAGCCTGAAAACCAGTCTGGACCTGACATTTAGGGGGAGACTTGTAGCCAGGTAGCCAGTTGTCTAATTTTATTTATTTGTTTGCCTGTTTGTTTATTTATTTATTTATCAGATCTGTTGGGTCTTATTTGCAGCACATGGGATCTTTCATTGCAGTGTGCGGGCTTCTTGTTACGGTGCGCAGGCTTTCTCTCTTGTTATGGAGCGTGGGCTACAGAGTGCACACGCTCATTATTTCCAGTGCTCTAGCTCTCTAGTTGTGGTGTGCAGGATCCAGAGTGCATGGGCTCTGTAGTTGCAGCACGTGGGCTCTCTAGTTGTGGTATGTGGGCTCAGTAGTTGCGGCACATAGGCTTAGTTGTCCTGCAGCATGTGGGATCTTAGCTGCCCAACCAGGGATCAAACCTGGGTCCCCTGCATTGCAAAACAGATTCTTAACCACTGGACCACCAGGGAAGTCCCCTGGTTGTCTAATTTTATATAAGTAGGTTTTAACTTCTTATGTGGTATTTACATATATGTAACAGAGCTATTGGCCACAAAGATTTTCTGTTAGAGGCTTTATATTTTTAGCTTTTACAGAATTCAGGTCTCTATTCAATTTTGAGTTAATTGTTTTTTTTTTCTTTTTGGTATATGATATAAGTATGGATATGGATATCCAGTGATTTCAGCACCATTTGTTGGAAAGTTTATTCTTTCTCCATTGAACTGCCTTTTGATCTTTGACAAAAACAAATTAACTATATGTGTTGTATAGATTTTGGACTCTATATTCTGTTCATCTTGTCTCTATGTTTATCCCTTTGCCACTAGCACAACTTGATAACTATAATCTTAAAATCAGTCTATGTCCTCCACCTTTTTTCTTTTTTTAAAAAAAAGTCTTGTCTATTCTAGTTTATTTGCCTTTTCATAAAATTATAAAAATAGCTTATTGGTGTCTATAAAAACTCCAACTGGTATTTTGATTGGAACTGCATTGAATCTTCAGATTAGTTTAGGAAAAATTAACATCTTAATGGAACAGAATCTTCCAATCCATGAATATTGCATACTTCTCCAGTTAAGTATTTTTTTGTTCTTCAGTGTTTTATAGTTTTTGGTGTATTTTGTACACATTTTGTTGGCTATGTCCCTAAGTATATTGTGATTTTGGTGCTGCTGTAAATGGTGCTTTCAAATTTTTATGATCCATTGTTTATTGCTAGTATGTAGAAATAGGATTGAATTTTTTATATGATCCTTTGTGATGTTAATTTTATGTGTCAACTTAACTGGATCAGAGGATGTCTAGATGTCTGGTTAAACAGTACTTCTGGGTTTCTCTGTGAGGCTATTTCTGCATGAGATTAGTATCTGAATTGGTCAGCGTGGTAAAGTAGTTTGCCATCCCCAGTGTGGGTGGACATCATCCAATCCATTGAGGCCTGAATAAAACAAAAAAAGTGGAGGAGGGAGGAATTTGCTCCTTTTTTGCTGTCTCATTGTTTGAGCTGAGACATCTCATCTCATCTCAGACTGGTATTTATATCATCGACTCCCCTAGGTCTCAGGCCTTTGGACTCAGGCTGAACTATATCACTAGCTTTCCTAAGTCTCCAGCTTATAGATGGCAGATTGTGGGACTTCTCATCCTCCATAACCTTGTAAGCCAATTCCTCATATTAAATCTCCTTTTCTATCCTATTGGTTCTTTTACTGTGAAGAATCCTAATACAACTTTGTATGCTGTGATATTGATAAACTTACTAGTAGTAGGCCTAGTAGCTTTTTCTACAGATTCTTTGATATATTCTATATTGATGTATTTCTACACAGATAATCATGTTGTCTATGAATAGATGCAGTTCTATTTCCTATTTAACTATGCTTTCATTTATTTTCTTCCCTTATTGCCTCAGTTGGCACCTCCAACATGATGGTGAATAGAAGTTATAAGATAAGACATCCTTGCATTGTTTCTGATTTTAGGAGGAAAGCATTCAGTCTTTCACCATTAGGTATGATATTAGTTGTAGGTTTTCCATAGATGCCCTTTATTAGGTTGAGGAAGTTCCCATTTATTTCTAGTGTGCTGAGAGATTTTAATCATGAATGGCTGCTGATTTTTTGTTTTGCCTTTTTTCTGGGTCTTTTGAAATGATTATATGGTTTGTCTTAATTGGTTTATTTATGTTGTAAATTACATTGATTTGTCTTCAAATGTTGAGCTAGTCTAAGAGTCTAACCTCATTTGACTGTGACATATTATCTTTTTTATACATTACTAGATTCAGTATGCTTTTTTTTTTTAGAGGAATGAGGAATATCAGTTTTTATGTTCTTGGATTATCTTTGTCTGGTTTTAGTATCAGGGAATGCTGCCCTCATAAATGAGTTGGTAAGCATTCCTTCCTCTTCTATATTTTGGAATAGTTTGTATACAATTGTTATTACTAATTCCTTATAGGAGTGGTAGAATTTGCCAATGAAGTCATCTGGGCCAGGAATTGTTAGAATGTTTTTAACAACAAATTAATTTTTTAAAGAGATATAGGACTATTTAGGTAATCTAGGCTTTCTTGAGTGAGCTTTTATAGTTTATTTATAAAGAAGTTGTCCATTTCATGGGTGTTTTTGGTAATATTCCCTTTTTATTCTTTTAATATTTATGGAGTCTATAGAGATACAGGCATAACTCAGAGATGTGGATTTGGTTTCAGACCACCGTAATAAAGTAAATATCACAATAAAGCAAGTCCTATGAATTTTTTGGTTTCCCAGTCTGTATACAGTATGTTTACACTATGCTGTAGTCTACTGAGTGTGCAATAGCATTATGGCCAAAAGAAAAATGTATATACTTTAAAAGTACTTTATTGCTAAAAAATGCTAAGCATCATCTGAGCCTTCAGCAAGTTGTAATCCTTTTGCTGGTGGAGGGCCTTGCCTCAGTGTTGATGGCTGCTGACTGATCAGGGTTGTGGTGGCTGAAGGTTGGGGTGGCTGTGGCCATTTCTTAAAATAAGGAACAGTGAAGTTCACCAAACTGATTGACTCTTCCTTTCACAAACAGGTTCTCTGTAGCATTCAATGCTGTTTGATAGCATTTTAGTCACAGTAGATCTTCTTTCAAAATTGGAGTCAGTCCTCTCAAACCCTGCCACTGCTTTATCAACTTAAGTTTATGTAGTATTCGAAATCCTTTGTTGTCATTTCAAAAGTCTTCACAGTGTCTTCACCAGGAGTAAGTAGATCCCTTCTTAAGAAACCACTTTCTTTGCTCATCCATAGGAAGGAACTCCTCATCCATTTAAGTTTTCTCATGAGATCACAGCAATTCAGTCACATCTTCAGGCTCTACTTCTAATTCTAGTTCTCTTGCTCTTCCCACAATATCTGCAGTTACTTTCTTCACTGAAGTCTTGAACCCCTCAGTGTCATCCATGAATGCTGGGATCAACGTCTTTCAAACTCCTATTAATGTTGATATTTTGACCTCTTCCCACGAGTCACAAATGTTCTTAATGGCATCTAGAATGACGAATCCTTTCCAGAAGGCTTTCAAGTACTTTGCACAGATCCATCAGGGGAATCACCATCTATGGCTGCTATAAGCCTTATGAAATGTATTTCCTAAATAATAAGACTTGAAAGTGGAAATTACTCCTTGTTCCTCAGGCTGCAGAATGGATTTTGTGTTAGTGGGCATGAAAATGTTAACCTCGTCATACATCTCCATCAGAGCTCTTGGGTGACCAGTTTCATTGTCAGTAAGCAATAATATTTTGAAAGGAATCTTTTTTTCTAAGCAATAGATCTCAACAATGAGCTTAAACACCCTGTAAACCATATTGTAAACAGATTTGCTGTCATCCAGACTTTGTTGTTCTATTTATAGACCACAGGTAGAGTAAATTTAGTACCGTTCTTAAGGGCCCAAGGATTTTCCAGAACGGTAAATGAGCACTGACTTCAACTTAAAGTCACCAGCTGCATGAGTCCCTAACAACAGAGTCAGCCTGTCCTTTGAAGCTTTGAAGCCCGGCATTAATTTCTCTCTAGCTATGAAAGTCCTAGATAGGTATCTTCTTTCAACAGAAGAATGTTTCATTTACTTTGAAAATATGCTGTTCCTGCATTATCTTAGCTAGATTGCCTGGATAACTTGCTGCAACTTCTGCATCAGCACTTGCTGCTTCACCTTGCATGTTTATGTTAATGAGATATGGCTTTTTTCCTTAAACCACATGAACCAACCTCTGCTAGCTTCAGACTTTTCTTCTGCAACTTCCTCACCTCTTTCAGCCTTCATAGAATTGAGGAGAGTTAGGGCCTTGCTCTGGATTAGCTTTTGGCTTAAGGAATGTTGTGGCTGCTTTGATCTATCCAGACTTTCTCCATATTAGCCATAAGGCTGTTTCACTTTCTTATCATTTGATTAAAGTGGAGTAGCACTTTTAATTTCCTTCAAGAAATTTTCCTTTGCATTCACAACTTGACTAACTGTTTGGCATGAGAGGCCTAGCTTTTGGCTTATCTCCGCTTTCAACATGCCTTGCTCACCAAGCTTAATCATTTCTAGCTTTTGATTTAAAGTGAGAGACGTGTGACTCTTCCTTTCACTTGAACACTTAGAAGCCTTTGTGGATTATTAATTGGCCTAATTTCAATATTTTTGTGTCTCTGGGAATAGGGAGCCCCAGGGAGAGGGAAAGAGATGAGGGAACAGTTGGTTGATGGAGCAGTCAGAATATATACATTATCAATTGTTTACTGTCTTATATGGGTTTTGTTCATGGTACCCCCCAAATAATTACAATAGTAGCATCAAAGATAACTGGTCACAGATTACTGTTACAAATATAATAATGGAGAAGTTTGAAATATTGTGATAATTACCAAAATGTGACACATTACCAATATGTGACACAGAGACATGAATGAGCAAATGCTGTTGGAAAATGGCACCAATAGATTTGCTGGATGTAAAGTTGCCATAGGTAGGGAATTCACTGGCAATCTAGTGGTTAGGATTTCCACGCTTCCACTGCAGGGGGCACAGTTTTGATCCCTGGTCAGGGAACTAAGATCCCACATGCCACGTGGCCAAAAAACAACAACAACAACAAAACACCTTTCTCTTTGTAAAAACAAAAACAAAAACGCAATGTCTTCGAATTGCAGTAAAGCAAAGCACAATAAACCAAGGTATCTCAGTAACTCTTCTTTCACTCCTGATATTTGTAATTTGTGCTACCTTTCTTTTTTTTTCCTGATCAATCTGGCTGGAGCCATATCAGTTGATCGATTTGGTAAATTTTCTCTTTTTAAAATTTTATGTATTTATTTTTATCTTTGGCTATGTTGGATCTTCGTTGCTGCACGCAGGCTTGCTCTAGTTGCGGCAAGCAGGGGCTACTCTTCGTTGCGGTGCATGGGCTTCTCTTTACAGTGGCTTCTGTGCATGGGGTCTAGGCACGCGGGCTTCATAGTTGTGGCTCACGGGCTCTAGAGCGTAGGCTCAGTAGTTGTGGTGCATGGCCTTAGTTGCTCTGTGGCATGTGGGATAGTCCCAGACCAGGGCTCAAACCCGTCCCAGACCAGTTGCTCCGCGGCATGTGGGATAGTCCCAGACCAGGGCTCGAACCCCTGCAGTGGCAGGCAGATTCTTAACCACTGAGCCACCACGGAAGTTCCCTGATACATTTTCTAAAGAAGATTTGTTTTCATTGATCTACCTTATTATTTCTCCCAGTAGTAGTATTTTCTGCTCTAATTTTTATTTTTCCTTTTTTGTTCTCCTGGTTTGGGTTTATTTTGCTCCTCCTTTTCTGGTTTCATAAGGTAGAACTTAGATAATTTATTTGAGAACTTTCTTCTTTTCTATTATAAGAATTTATTGCTACAAATTTCCTTTTAAGCACTATTTTATGTGCATCTCACAAATTTCAGTGTATTGTTTTTTTCATTTTTATTCAATTCTAAATATTTTCTAATTTCTTTGTATTTTTCTTTGACCCATCAGTTATTTGGAAGTGATTTTGTTTAATTTCTAAATATTTGGGTATTTGCCTGATATGTTATTTTTTTAAAAATATTTATTTATTTAGGCTGCACTGGGTCCTAGTTGTGGCACTTGGGATCTTCGTTGTGGCATGTGGGCTTCTTAGCTGTGGCATGCGAACTCTTAGTTGAGGCATGTGGACTTCTTAGTTTGGCATGCAAACTCTTTAGCTGTGGCATGCATGCAGGATATAGTTCCCTGACCAGCGATTGAACCCGGACCCCTTGCACTGGGAGCGCAGTGTCGTACCCACTGGACCACCAGGGAAGTCCCCCTGATATCTTATTTTTTAAGAGGGAAGTTTACATTAGTCATTTGAGACTTTTCTAATATAAGCATTTCATCCTATATGCTTTCCTTTAAGCACTATTTTAACTTCATTTCACAGATTTTGGTGTGTTGTGGGGTTTTTTTTGTTTTGTTTTGTTTTGTTTTGCTATACGCAGGCCTCTCACTGTTGTGGCCTCTTCCATTGTGGAGCACAGGCTCCGGACGCGCAGGCTCAGCGGCCATGGCTCACGGGCCCAGCCACTCCGCGGCATGTGGGATCCTCCCGGACCAGGGCACGAACCCATGTCCCCTGCATCGGCAGGCGGGCTCTCAACCACTGCGCCACCAGGGAAGCCCGGTGTGTTGTGTTTTAATTTTCATTCTTTTCAAAATATTCTCTAATTCCTCTTGAAACTTCCTCTTTGATCCATGAACATTTTGAACATGTTGTTTAATTTTCAAGTGATTGGAAATTTTCCTATTATATTTTTGTTATTGTTCTTATTGATATACAGTGTCATTCCATTATGGTTAGAGAACATACTTTGCATGATTCAGTTCTTTTAAATTTGTCAAGGTCTAATTTATGACACTCAGTATGGTCTGTCTTAGTGAATGTCCCATGTGCATTGACAAGAATATTTATTCTGCTGTTTTTGAGTGGAGTAATCTATAAATTCTTATTAGAGTCAGTTAGTTGATGGTGTTTGTAAGTTCTATTCCCTTGCTGATTTTTTTTTTTTTTTTTGGCTACTAGCTCTATTAGTAAGAGAAAAGTGTTGAAGTCTCCAACTATAATTGCAGATTTGTCTGTTTTTCCTTTAATTTCTGTCAGTTTTTTCTTCATTTATTTTGAAGCTCTTTTTACTAGGTGTACTACACCCTAAGGTTTATTGTGTCTTCTTAGGAGTTGACCTTTATATCAGTTTATACTGCCTTCTTTATTCCTGGTCATTTTATTTGCTCTGAAAGCTCATTTATCTGATTTTGATATAGCCATTCTAGCTTTTTCTTGATTACTTTTTGTATGGTATGTGGTATGTCTTTTTTCATCCCTTTATTTATTTATTTATTTTTAGTTTCTGCTTTATAACAAAGTGAATCAGTCATACATATACATCTGTTCCCACATCCCTTCCCTCTTGTGTCTCCCTCCCTTCCACCCTCCCTATCCCACCCCTCCAGGCGGTCACAAAGCACCGAGCTGATCTCCCTGTGCTATGAGGCTGCTTCCCACTAGCTATCTACCTTACGTTTGGTACTGTTAGGTCCATGCCTCTCTTTCACTTTGTCACAGCTTACCCTTCCCCCTCCCCATATCCTCAAGTCCACTCTCAAGTAGGTCTGTGTCTTTATTCCTGTTTTAGCCCTAAGTTCTTCATGACATTTTTTTCCCTTAAATTCCATATATATGTGTTAGCATACGGTATTTGTCTTTCTCTTTCTGACTTACTTCACTCTGTATGACAGACTCTAGGTCTATCCACCTCATTACAAATAGCTCAGTTTCGTTTCTTTTTATGGCTGAGTAATATTCCATTGTATATATGTGCCACATCTTCTTTATCCATTCATCTGATGATGGACACTTAGGTTGTTTCCATCTCTGGACTATTGTGAATACAGCTGCAATGAACATTTTGGTACATGTCTCTTTTTGAATTATGGTTTTCTCAGGGTATATGCCTAGTAGTGGGATTGCTGGGTCATATGGTAATTCTATTTTTAGTTTTTTAAGGAACCTCCATACTGTTCTCCATAGTGGCTGTACCAATTCACATTCCCACCAGCAGTGCAAGAGTGTTCCCTTTTCTCCACACCCTCTCCAGCATTTATTGTTTCTAGATTTTTTGATGATGGCCATTCTGACTGGTGTGAGATGATATCTCATTGTACTTTTGATTTGCATTTCTCTAATGATTAATGATGTTGAGCATTCTTTCATGTGTTTGTTGGCAGTCTGTATATCTTCTTTGGGGAAATGCCTATTTATGTCTTCTGCCCATTTTTGGATTGGGTTGTTTGTTTTTTTGCTATTGAGCTGCATGAGCTGCTTATAAATTTTGGAGATTAATCCTTTGTCAGTTGCTTCATTTGCAAATATTTTCTCCCATTCTGAGGGTTGTCTTTTGGTCTTGTTTATGGTTTCCTTTGCTGTGCAAAAGCTTTGAAGTTTCATTAGGTCCCATTTGTTTATCTTTGTTTTTATTTCCATTTCTCTAGGAGGTGGGTCCAAAAGGATCTTGCTGTGATTTATGTCATAGAGTGTTCTGCCTATGTTTTCCTCTAAGAGTTTGATAGTGTCTGGCCTTACATTTAGGTCTTTAATCCATTTTGAGCTTATTTTTGTGTATGGTGTTAGGGAGTGATCTAATCTCATACTTTTACATGTCCCTGTCCAGTTTTCCCAGCACCACTTATTGAAGAGGCTGTCCTTTCTACACTGTACATTCCTGCCTCCTTTATCAAAGATAAGTTGACCATATGTGCATGGGTTTATCTCTGGGCTTTCTATCCTGTTCCATTGATCTATCTTTCTGTTTTTGTGCCAGTACCACACTGTCTTGATTACTGTAGCTTTGTAGTATAGTCTGAAGTCAGGGAGCCTGATTCCTCCAGCTCCGTTTTTCGTTCTCAAGATTGCTTTGGCTATTCGGAGTCTTTTGTTTTTCCAAACAAATTGTGAAATTTTTTGTTCTAGTTCTGTGAAAAATGCCAGTGGTAGTTTGATAGGGATTGCATTGAATCTGTAGATTGCTTTGGGTAGTAGAGTCATTTTCACAATATTGATTCTTCCAATCCAGGAGCATGGTATATCTCTCCATCTATTTGTATCATCTTTAATTTCTTTCATCAGTGTCTTATAATTTTCTGCATACAGGTCTTTTGTCTCCTTAGGTAGGTTTATTCCTAGATATTTTATTCTTTTTGTTGCAGTGGTAAATGGGAGTGTTTTCTTGATTTCACTTTCAGATTTTTCATCATTAGTGTACAGGAATGCCAGAGATTTCTGTGCATTAATTTTGTATCCTGCTACTTTACCAGATTCATTGATTAGCTCTAGTAGTTTTCTGGTAGCATCTTTAGGATTCTCTGTGTATAGTATCATGTCATCTGCAAACAGTGACAGCTTTACTTCTTCTTTTCCAATTTGGATTCCTTTTATTTCCTTTTCTTCTCTGATTGCTGTGGCTAAAACTTCCAAAACTAAGTTGAATAAGGGTGGTGAGAGTGGGCAGCCTTGTCTTGTTCCTGATCTTAGTGGAAATGGTTTCAGTTTTTCACCATTGAGGACGATGTTGGCTGTGGGTTTGTCATATATGGCCTTTATTATGTTGAGGTATGTTCCCTCTATGCCTACTTTCTGGAGGGTTTTTATCATAAATGGGTGTTGAATTTTGTCAAAAGCTTTCTCTGCATCTATTGAGATGATCATATGGTTTTTCTTCTTCAGTTTGTTAATATGGTGTATCATATTGATTGATTTGCATATATTGAAGAATCCTTGCATTCCTGGAATAAACCCCACTTGATCATGGTGTATTATCCTTTTAATGTGCTGTTGGATTCTGTTTGCTAGTATTTTGTTAGGATTTTTGCATCTATGTTCATCAGTGATATTGGCCTGTAGTTTTCTTTCTTTGTGACATCCTTGCCTGGTTTTGGTATCAAGGTGATGGTGGCCTTGTAGAATGAGTTTGGGAGTGCTCCTCCCTCTGCTATATATTGGAAGAGTTTGAGAAGGATAGGTTTTAGCTCTTCTCTAAATGTTTGATAGAATTTGCCTGTGAAGCCATCTGGTCCTGGGCTTTTTTTTGTTGGAAGATTTTTAATCACAGTTTCAATTTCAGTGCTTGTGATTGATCTATTCATATTTTCTATTTCTTCCTGATTCAGTCTTGGCAGGTTGTGCATTTCTAAGAATTTGTCCATTGCTTCCAGGTTGTCCATTTTATTGGCATAGAGTTGCTTGTAGTAATCTCTCACGATCTCTTGTATTTCTGCTGTGTCAGTTGTTACTTCTCCTTTTTCATTTCTAATTCTATTGATTTCAGTCTTCTCCCTTTTTTTCTTGATGAGTCTGGCTAATGGTTGATCAATTTTGTTTATCTTCTCAAAGAACCAGCTTTTAGATTTATTGATCTTTGCTATCATTTCCTTCATTTCTTTTTCATTTATTTCTGATCTGATCTTTATGATTTCTTTCCTTCTGCTAACTTTGGGGGTTTTTTGTTCTTCTTTCTCTAATTGCTTTAGGTGCAGGGTCAGGTTGTTTCTTCGAGATATTTCCTGTTTCTTAAGGTGGGATTGTATTCCTATAAACTTCCCCTTTAGAACTGCTTTTGCTGCGTCCCATAGGTTTTGGGTCATCGTGTCTCCATTGTCATTTGTTTCTAGGTATTTTTTTATTTCCTCTTTGATTTCTTCAGTGATCACTTCGTTTTTGTGTAGTGTATTGTTTAGCCTCCATGTGTTTGTATTTTTTACAGATCTTTTCCTGTAATTGACGTCTAGTCTCATAGCATTGTGGTCGGAAAAGATACTTGATACAATTTCAATTTTCTTAAATTTACCAAGGCTTGTTTTGTGACCCAAGATATGATCTATCCTGGAGAATGTTCCATGAGCACTTGAGAAAAATGTGTATTCTGTTATTTTTGAATGGAATGTCCTATAAATATCAATTAAGTCCATCTTGTTTAATGTATCATTTAAAGCTTGTGTTTCCTTATTTATTTTCATTTTGGATGATCTGTCCATTGGTGAAAGTGAGGTGTTAAAGTCCCCTACTATGAGTGTGTTACTGTCGATTTCCCCTTTTATGGCTGTTAGTATTTGCCTTATGTATTGAGGTGCTCCTATGTTGGGTGCATAAGTATTTACAATTGTTATATCTTCTTCTTGGATCGATCCCTTGATCATTATGTAGTGTCCTTCTTTGTCTCTTCTAATAGTCTTTATTTTAAAGTCTATTTTGTCTGATATAAGAATTGCTACTACAGCTTTCTTTTGATTTCCATTTGCATGGAATATCTTTTTCCATCCCCTTTCTTTCAATATGTATGTGTCTCTAGGTCTGAAGTGGGTCTCTTGTAGACAGCATATATATGGGTCTTGTTTTTGTATCCAGTCAGCCAATCTGTGTCTTTTGGTGGGAGCATTTAGTCCATTTACATTTAAGGTAATTATTGATATGTATGTTCCTGTTCCCATTTCCTTAATTGTTTTGGGTTCGTTATTGTAGGTATTTTCCTTCTGTTGTGTTTCTTGCCTAGAGAAGTTCCTTTAGCATTTGTTGTAAAGCTGGTTTGGTGGTGCTGAACTCTCTCAGCTTTTGCTTGTCTGTAAAGGTTTTAATTTGTCCATCAAATCTGAATGAGATCCTTGCTGGGTAGAGTAGTCTTGGTTGCAAGTTTTTCTCCTTCATCACTTTAAGTATGTCCTGCCACTCCCTTCTGGCTTGTAGAGTTTCTGCTGAGAGATCAGCTGTTAACCTGATGGGGGTTCTCTTGTGTGTTATTTGTTGTTTTTCCCTTGCTGCTTTTAATATGATTTCTTTGCGTTTAATTTTTGACAGTTTGATTAATATGTGTCTTGGCGTATTTCTCCTTGGATTTATTCTGTATGGGACTCTCTGTGCCTCCTCGACTTAATTAACTATTTCCTTTCCCATTTTAGGGAAGTTTTCAACTATAATCTCTTCAAATATTTTCTCAGTCCCTTTCTTTTTCTCTTCTTCTTCTGGAACCCCTATAATTCGAATGTTGGTGCATTTAATGTTGTCCCAGAGGTCTCTGAGACTGTCCTCTGTTCTTTTCATTCTTTTTTCTTTATTTTGCTCTGCAGCAGTTATTTCCACTATTTTATCTTCCACCTCACTTATCCATTCTTCTGCGTCAGTTATTCTGCTATTGATCCCATCTAGAGTGTTTTTCATTTCATTTATTGTGTTTTTAATCGATGCTTGATTCATCTTTAGTTTTTCTAGGTCCTTCTTAACTGTTTCTTGCATTTTGTCTATTCTGTTTCTAAGATTTTGGATCTTGGAAATAGAATCTTGGATCATCTTTACTATCATTATTCTGAATTCTTTTTCAGGTAGACTGCCTTTTACCTCTTCATTTGTTAGGTCTGGTAGGTTTTTATCTTGCCCTTTCACCTGCTGTGTGTTTTTCTGTCTTCTCATTTTGCTTATCTTACTGTGTTTGGGGTCTCCTTTTTGCAGGCTGCAGATTCGTAGTTCACGTTGTTTCTGGTGTCTGTCCCCAGTGGCTAAGGTTGTTTCAGTAGATTGTGTAGGCTTCCTGGTGGGGGGGGGGCTAGTGCCTGTGTTCTGGTGGTTGAGGCTCGATCTTGTCTTTCTGGTCGACAGGTCCACGTCTAGTGGTGTGTTTTGGGGTGCCTGTGGCCTTATTATGTTTTTAGGCAACCTCTCTGCTAATGGGTGGGGTTGTGTTCCTGTCTTGCTAGTTGCTTGGCATAGGGTGACCAGCACTGTAGCTTGCTAGTCGTTGACTGAAGCTGGATGCTGGTGTTGAGATGGAGATCTCTGGGAGATTTTCACTGCTTGATATTATGTGGAGCTGGGAGGTCTCTTGTGGACCAGTGTCCTGAAGTTGGCTCTCCCACTTCAGAGGCACAGCACTGACTCCTGGCTGCAGCACCAAGAGCCTTTCATCTACCCGGCTCAGAATAAAAGGGAGAAAAAGTAGAAAGAAAGAATTAGTAGAAGAAAGAAAGAGAGAAAGAAAGGAAGAAGGAAAGAAAGGACGGAAGGAAGGAAGAAAGAAAGGAGGGAGGGAGGAAGGACAGAAAGAAAGAAAGGAAGGAGGGAGGGAGGGAGGAAGGAAAGAAAAAGAGTGAAAGGAAGAAGGGAGGGAGGGAGGAAGGAAAGAAAGGAAGAAAGAAAGAAGGAAAGAAAGACAGGAGGGGGAGGGAGGGAGGAAGGAAAGAAAGAGAGAAAGGAAGAAAGGAGTGGTGGAGGGAAGGAGGGAGGAAGAGAAGGTAGGAAAAAACGAAAGAGGGAAGATAAAGTAAAATAGAATAAAGTATAAAATATAGTAGCGTTATTAAAATAAAAAAGTAATTATTGAAAAAAAAAACAGACAGATAGAACCCTGGGACATATGGTGGAAGCAAAGCTATACAGAGAAAATCTCACACAGAAGCATACACATACACATTCACAAAAAGAGAACAGGGGGAAAAAAATCAAAAATCTTGCTCTCAAAGTCCACCTTCTCAATTTTGGATAATTCGTTGTAAAAAGAGGAAAAGGGGAAAAAGTCTGAAATCTTGCTCTCAAAGTCCACCTCCTTAATTTGGGATAATTCGTTGTAAAAAGAGGAAAAGGGGAAAAAATCTTAAATCTTGTCCTCAAAGTCCACCTCCTCATTTTGGGATGATTCGCTGTCCATTCACGCACTCCACAGACGCAGGGCACTTCAAGCGGACTGTGGAGCTTTAATCCGCTGCCTCCGAGGCTGCACAGAGAGATTTCCCTGTCTCTTCTCTGCTTTCACAGCTCCCGGGTCTCAGCCTTGGACCTAGCCCCGCCTCTGCGCATAGGTCGCCAGAGGGCGTCTGTTCTTCGCTCAGACAGGACGGGTTTAAAGGAGCATCCCTTTACTTTTAAGCTACTTATTTCATTATATTTGAAGTGAGCTTGTTATAGACAGCATATAGATTGGTCTTTTTAAAAAATTCAGTCTGACAATCTGTCTTTTAATTGTTGTGTTTAGATTGTTTACATTTAATGTAATTATTGCCATGTTTGGATTTAGATTTTGTTTCTTTGTTTCCCTTTCTCTGCCCTGTTTGGGTTACAGTTGACCCTTGAACATCTAGGGGGTTATGGGTGCTGAGCCCCCCACATAATCATAAATACTGCTATCTCTCCCTCAAAAACAAGGAATTGATAAATGACTCACCCAAGGATAAGAAGCTGAAACAGTTTGAATAGAATCAGGACTCAAACCCTAGTTCTTTTGATTCTACATACTGTGATCTCTAATTGAACACAAACTTTTCCCACATTTAGTTAATTTAAAGATCTTTCAAATGAAAATACATGTCCTATATTTATTGAAAAAAATATATCTGCTTATAAGCTGAACTGCGAAATTTAACCCCATGTTGTTCAAGGGAAAACTGTATATGTAATTTTTTAAATTACATTTTAATTTATCTAGGGTGAGTTTGGCCATATATGCCTTTTTTGTGTAATTATTTTTTTAGTAGTTCCTCTAGGGATTAGGTTGCTCTAGATACACTTAACTTTTCATTTTATTTAGAATCAATATTTTACTACTTCAATAGGAACATAGAAATTTTACTTACATATAAGTTTCTTTGTATTATAGTCTTGAAAATAAATTGAAAATCCTATCAGTGTTATATTTTTTACTTTTAACTATCAAGTATGTTTTAATGAACTTAAAAGGATAATAGTCTATTATCTATATTATACTTTTACCATTCTCTTGCTCTTCCTGTATTTATGATGTTCCAAGTTTCTTTCTGATATCCTTTTCTTCTGTTTGAAGTACCTTCTTTAGTAATTCTTTGAGACAAATTCTGCTATGATTTATTTACCTTAGTTTTCCTTCATCTGATGATGGTGTGTTTATTTCATCTTCATTCCCAAAGGATGTTTCTTTAGATACAGAATTCTGGAATGACAGTTCTTTTCTTTCAGCACTTAAAACTGTCAGGCCACTTCTTTCTGTCCTCCATAGTTTCTGATTTAAAAATTTTGTAGTAATTCAGATTGTTCCCTTACTTGTATTGAGTTCTTTTTCTCTAGCTACTTTTCAAGAATTTTTATTTGTCTTAAGTTTTTAGCAATTAGAGTGTGATGTGTCTGACCATGGATTTCTCTGGATTAATCCTTGATGGGGTTCTCTCTGTTTCTTGAATGTGTAGGTTCATGCCTTTAGCCAAACTAGGGAAATTTTAAACTCTTATTTCTTCAAAAAATTTTTTGTTCTGCATTTTCTCTCCTCTCAAGGACGTATTGTTTTTCCACAGGTTCCTGAGGCTTGATTAGTTTTTTCCAATTGTTTTTTGCTCTGTCGTTCAGATTGGATAAATGCTATTGATTATGTCTCCTTTTACTATTTCTCCTTATCACCTGTTGGAAGAAGTTTAATTGTGATTGTCTTGATGTGATTTTCTTCCAGGCTTATTGAGTTTTTTACCTATGTGTTTACATATTTTTAATAAAATTTGGAAAAAATTTTAACCATATTTTAAATTAACATTTTAAATTTTAAAAATTAATAATTTTAATGTACTTTTAAATCTCTCCTTTAAGATTCCAGTTACATGTATATTAAGCTACTTGAAGTCACATAGCTCACTAATGCCCTCTTCTTTTTTTTCAGTCTTTTTTTTCCTCTGTGTTTTGTTTTGGGCCATTTCTACTCCTATGCTTTCAGGTTAATTAGTCTTTTATTCTGCAGTGTCTAATCTATTTTTAAACCCATCTTGTGTATTTTTGAAAAATCTCAGCTGTTGTATTTTTCTTCTCTAGAAGTTGGATTGGATTCTTTTTTTTATTGTCTGTATCTCTTTTTGATGTGTTCATATTTTCCTCTACCTTATCGAATACATGAAATATAGTTATAACGACTTTTTGAAGGCAAAGTGTAAATCCAGTTTCAGTGGTTGGCAAATTTATTACCCATAGGCCAAAACTGGCCTGCCATGGTCTAATCTGGCCATACCCTTCATTTACATATAGTCTATAGCTGTGCTACAATGGCAGGGTTGAGTAGTTTTAACAGAGACTTTATGACCTGAAAAGTGAAAAAAAATTACTATCTGGCATTTACAGAAAAATATTTGCTGAGTCCTGCTTCAGTGACATGACATTTACATTAAAAAAATAGTGTCAGTCCTCGTGTAGTATTTTTTATTATCAGCCTTCAGTGAACACCAACAGCATAATATTAAGTTCTGTTTTTATAAAGGCAATTCCTGTCTATAAAGACAATGGGGACCGTGGATGAGGTTCATATGGTCCAGGTATGCAGGTGTGCAATGATTTGGTGGAATAATATTTGGAAAATCTTAAGTAGCAAAATAGTTAGCACACCCCCCTCAGTCCAGTGGTTCTTAAACTTTGGCAAGTATCAGATTCACCTGGAAAGCTTGTTAAATCAAGGAACTCTGTACCCAGAGTTTCTTGATTTAGTAAGTTGAGGTAAGACCTGAGAATATGCATGTTTAACAAGTTCCCAGATTATCCTGATTATCCTGTAACACTGGTTGGAGCTACACTTTGAAAATCAGTGCTTTAGCCTAATCCTCTGAAATATCAGTCTTCTCTGATAAACTTTTAGCAGAAACTGTATGGTAGTCAATCACAATTGAGGTTCCCTGAAGAGCAGATGACCTGGTCTTTTGTGTTTTAAAGCTTTTTTGAGGTATAATTTACATAAAATTAACTCACTTTAAGTGTATAGTTTGATTAATTTCAGTAAATTTGTATAGTTGTACACCAGCGCCACAATTCAGTTTTTAAATTCCATCACAATAAAAGTTCCCCCACGATCATTTGCAGTCAATTTCAGCACTCAGTTTCAGTCTAAGGTAACCAGTGACCTGCTTTCTGTCTGTATGTTTTTGCACTTCCTAGAAATTTCATGTAAATGGGATCATATGATATGTAGTCAATGTGTCTGGCTTCCTTCAATTAATATAATATTTTTGAAATTAATCTATGTTGTTGCTTATATTTGTACTTCACTCCTTTCTGTGAGGTAGTGTTCTATAGCATGGACATACTTCATTTTCTTTATCCGTTTGGAAGTTGATGGATATGTGGATTTTTTGGTTTTGGTTTGGCTATTATGAAAAATGCTATTTTGAGCATTCATGTACAAGAGATGGCCCATGATTTTGATAAAAAGAAATTATAATATCTAGATGATATTCATGTATCATCCCAGGCTTATATTTGATAAAAAACAACTTTAGGGACTTCCCTGGTGGCGCAGTGGTTAAGACTCTGTGCTCACAATGCAGGGAGCCCAGTTTCCATCCCTGATCTGGTAACTAGATCCCACATTCATGCCGCAACTAAGAGTTCACATGCCACAACTAAGTGTTCACATGCCACAACTAAGGAGCCCTTGAGCTGCAACTAAGGAGCCCACCTGCCGCAACTAAGACCCAATGCAACCAAAAAAAAATTTTTTTAATATATTCTTATTTCCTAACTACCTATTTTTCTAGTAATTTAATTTTTATATCTACTATATTTTATGTACTTGCAATTGTGTTAACTCTTTTTGATAATTTTTTGTCAAAATATTATCATTTTTTAATATTTATTTATTTATTTAGTTATTTTGGCTGTGCCAGGTCTTAGTTGTGGCTCGCGGGCTTCTTAGTTGTGGCATGCATGCGGGATCTAGTTCCCTAACCAGGGATTGAGCAAGAGCCCCCTGCATTGGGAGCACAGAGTCTTACCCACTGGACCACCAGGGAAGTCCTGTCAAAATATAAATTGGTATATGGTACGCTATGCAAATTTTGTAAAATGTTTCTTTTGAGATAACAAAAGTACTCTATAGATCTTAGTCATCACAAAATTGGTATATCTGGACTCTTCTTGGTGGGTAAAATTCACACTGAATTAAACCTGGAATAAAATAAATATAAAACTGAAATAAAATGTAACTTTTTAATATGGAAATTTCAGATAAAAATAAACGCAGAGAAAACTGTCTAATGGACCCCCATGTACCCATCTCACCTAATTTCAACAATTGTTAATACTTTAACATTCTTTTTTCATCTGTACCTTGTTCCTCATCTGTTTCTGGTATTGCATATCAAATCTCAAACACCATATTATTTATTCTGTAAATATTTCATTGTATATTGCAAATTTATATATATATATATAAATTTTCATGGTACCATTATTTCACATAAAATTAGCAATAATTCCTTACCATCATCTACTACCCAGTTTATGTTTGTTGTTCTTGATTGTCTGAAATATATCTTTTTCTAATTTGTTGTTTGAATCAGGACCAAGCAAGATGCACACGTTGCATTTGATTGATAAGACCATTAAGTCACTTTTAATCTATAATCATTCCTCTTCTCTTGTTTTTCCATGCCAGTGATTTGTTGAAGAAAGTGATTACTTTGTCATGCAATTTCTTATGATCTAGATTTATCTGATTGTATCTTCATATCATATGTCCCTTTATCTCCTCTATTTCCTGTGAACTGGTATTTACATATAGAATAGTTAGTATATTCAGGATTTTTATATTTCTGATAGCAAGACTGTTTCTTAGGAGGAGTTGTTTACTTCTCATTGCATCATATGATGTCTTTCAGGCTCACTTTTAGTGATGTTATGACTGGTCATTGGGTTTAGATGCTATCAGTCTGATCCATTCATCATAAGGTTTCCCTTTACCTTTTTTTTTAAAAAGGCTTTTTTTCTAGAGCAGTTTTAGGCTTATAGCAAAATTAAGAGGAAGGTACAGAGATTTCCCATTTACTCCCTGATCCCAATTTGCATAGCTATCACCCATCTGGTGAAAGATGTTGCCTCTTTATAGCAACATTCCACATCAGAGTGGTACATTTGTTACAATTGATGACCTACACTAACACATTGTAGTCACCAAAAGTCCATAGTTCCATTAGCGTTTACTCCTGGTGTACATTCTACAGGTTTGGATAATTGTATAATGAGATGTAGCTATCATTATAGTATCAAACATAGTATTTTCACAGCCCTAAAAATCCTCTGTGTTCCACCTGTTCATCTCTCCCTCCCCTCAACCCCTAGAAACAACTGGTCTTTTTATCATCTCCATAGTTTTCCTTTTCCAGAACATTGAATAGTTGGAATCACCCAGTGTGTAGCCTTTTCAGATTGGATCCCTTCACTTAGTAATAGGCTTTTAAGGTTCCTTCATGTCTTTTCATGGTTTGATAGCTCATTTCTTTTTACCACTGAATAATGTTCCATCATCTGGGTATGTGACAGTTTATTTATCCATTCACCTACTGAAGGATGTTCTGGCTGCTTCCAAGTTTTTGCAATTATGAATAAAGCTGCTTTAAACATCCATGAGCAGGTTTTTGTGTGGACATAAGTTTTCAGCTCCTCTGGGTAAGTACCAAGGAGGGCAACTGCTAGACTGTATGGTAAGATTATGTTTAGTTTTGTAAGAAACTTCCAAACCGTCTTCCAAGGTGGCTGTACCATTTTGCATTCCTACCACGAATGAATGAGAGTTCCTGTTACTCCACATTCTCACCAACATTTATTAGTGTTTTCAGTGTTCTGGATTTTGGCCAATCTGATAGATGTGTAGTAGAATCTCATTGTTGTCTTACTTTGCAATTCCCTGATGATATCTGATGTGGAGTATCTTCATGTGTTATTTGCCATTTCTTTCTTTGGTGAAGTGTCTGTTAGGTCTTTGGCCCATTTTCTAATCAGGTTTTGTTTTGTTTTGTTTTTGTAATTGATGAGTTTTAAAAGTTCTTTGTATATCTTGGATAATAGTCCTTTATCAGATGTGTCTTTTGCAAATACTTTCTGCCATTTTGTGGCTTGTCTTTTCATTCTCTTGACAGTGTTGTTCGCAAAGCATAAGGTTTTCATTTTAATTAAGTCAGTATGTCAGTTATTTCTTTCATGGCTCGTGAAATCTCTCCTCAACGTTTTGCCAAATGCTTTTAGCAGCTACTGATGAATATTCCCCTGGTCCTTTATTTCATTAGAGTTGCAAAATATTCACCTTCCAATTCTATTATTTCTTCTTTATTTCTTAACCTAGAATTTTATAAGGAAGAATTTTTTTATCAACTCTTTGTTTACTCTGGAATTCAATTTTTACAAGAAAGGAAGGATAAATTCTTGTTTATTTCTTTGTATTCAATTTATCATTTTCAGAATAATGAGTTGGTGCCCTATCAACCAAGAGATATGATTAAGTTTTAAAGTATCATTATGAACTCTCATGGGGTTTATTTATTTGATGTGCTTAATCCAGTTCAGTCATTGTTTTCACTGTTGATGTCCCTTAAAGTTTGCTGCTATGTTTTCATGAACTATGCTTATATTTTCATTTTTAACTTCATTGCTTTCTGGCTCAAGATTTCCTAGGCTCGTATAATACTTTGTGCTTCAGACTGTTTTTTTTTTTTTTTTTTAAGGAGACTGGATCAGTGGAAAATGGAATTTAGAGACCATAATCTAGATGCTAGGAAGCTTACTTTCTGGGTTGTTACTGCTCCTAGATCTTTGAATATTTCTTTTACAAGGGCACTGGATTTACTATATTTTTCATTGTATGCTCCTACTTTTAACTCCCGAGATTGTATATCTTTTTGCTATACAGAAAAACAGCATTAACACAATTAAGTTAAGTTTATCAGTCATTGGGTGGGGATATACTTTTTTCTAGTCACAGTTGTACAGCCTGGTATACATACGTTAGATTTTGGCCCTTGCTTTCAGGGAAGCACTGAGACTTACTGTTAGCATTTAATGGAATGATAGGTAAGAAAATAAATTTTAATTTAATAAATCTAAAAATAAATGGATAAAATGCAGAGGTGGTACAAAAGAAGAATTGATTGATTCTGTTGGCAGAAGATATTTAAGGAATGCTATGAATTCCCAGGGAAAGTAACATTTATGCTGGGTATTAAAGGAAGGATATGAGTCTAACTGGGTGTAAAAAATGAGGGAAAGGGACTTTTAGATAGAGGAAAAAGCATATGAAAAATATGAAGCCAGAAAACAGGAACAACAAGTAGGTTGCTATTTGGGGCACCAAGATTGAAGTGGAGAATGACAATAGATGAGGCAAAATCAGGAAAGTATTATATGCCATGATAAAGAGGCTATACTTCTATAGGCAACAGGGAAATGCTGAAAATTTTTAAGTAAAAATGTGAAATGACCTAATTTGCTCCTCAGAATAATCATTCTGGCAACAATAAAGAAAATGGATTAGGAGGGAAAATGTCAAGACAGAGAGACTAGGTCTTAGAGTGGTAAGTTCACTTTTTGAGTTTACAAACTTGCCTCTAGAATAGTACTTGGCATATAGTAGTAGGTACTCAATAATATCTGTCAAGTGAACAAAAGGTTATCGTATGAATTGAAAGAAGTTGATAAGTCTGAAGAAAAACCACATAAAAATAGAGCCTGCATTTTTGACAATACTACTTGATTCATCTGCTTGCTTACTTAGTATTTTATCTTAAGATTTTCACAAACTAAGTAAAACAACCCAATAGAAAAATAGTCAAAAGGATATAAATGGCAAGCTCATGAAAGGGAAAACTGAGTGATGACTAGATGAAAATAGGCTCAACTTCTCTAATAACCAAAGAAATGCAAATACCTTTTAAATCCCATGATGTGGAAAAATATTTAAAAGTTTACACAAAACCCAGCCTTGACCAGGATGTTAAAGTGTTGGGACATTTACATGCTGCTGCTGGAATTATAAATTGGTGAAACCACTGTAGAAAGCAGATTGACAATCAGTATTTAGTAAGTCAGAAGATGCACATGCCATTTGACTCAGCATTTCCATTTCAGATATAAACCCTAGAGAAATGCTCACACCTGTATAAAGATACATGTTCAACAATGTTCACTGCAGCATTATTGATTATACCAAAACTTTGAAAGTAACACAGATGTCTTCAGGAGAATGAATAAATTTTGATATGTGTATAACAGCATGATATTCTGCAGTGAAAATGATTAAGCCAAAGCCATATGAATAGACCTGAATAATTGTCACGAACAAAATACTGACTGAAAAAGCCTGCAAAATGATAATATAGTGGGATGCCACTTATATAAAATTAATTATGCAAAATAATATTATATATATATATATATATACATACAATAATAGATAAAAATACCAAATTTAAGAGCCTGGTTATCTCTGAGGAGGAAAAGCAAAATGGGATTAGGAAAGGTTACACAGTGGTCTTTAGCATATTTTTCTTTAAAAAAAAGTCAGAAATAAAGCAAAATTAAAATTTAGTAGGGTAGGTGATGTGTAGACAAGTGGTTTTTAAAAATTCTTTCTTATATGTTTGAAATATTTCTGATGAAAAAATCCTCTGAGAATAGAGAATTTCAGAATTATCCTTGTTCCCAAAGTAAAATATTTTTCTAGCACCTAAATCCTTTTAACAGCTTTTTATTTTGCAGATTTGACTGATGAATTAGCTCAGAAGTTGTTTGATGTTTCAGAAATGTCTTCAGCAACAATGGCCCGTTCATTACCCACAGCAGTTCCAGAATCTCCTAGAATTTATCCTGCAAGGACACCCAAAACACCTCGAACACCTAGATTACAAGATCCAAACAAAACACCAAGATTTTATCCTGTTGTTAAAGAACCCAAAGCCATTGATGTGAAGGTACACAAAACACCAGGAATATAAAGCCTGCCGTTTGTATACTTCAACATTAAAAAATGATACTTTTTTAGTTTCTATCACAATAAAAATAATGTATATTTTAGACTGTAAGAATTCATTAAAAGAAATGGTATTTTACCATAGCGATGTCTTCTCAGGTTAAGGAATAACTTCTTTACAATGGGTGGTGTTAATTAAAGACTATCAGAAGGTGTAATGAGGAATCATTCTAAGTTGTATTTTTTTAAATCCTTGTGTTGAAAGCTAGCAAAGGGTCTTGTGAAGTTTTGTAACTTGTATGTGACATATTTGAGTTTTGTGACTTCATATGATTTCATAATGTGTCACCCACCATATGAAAATGTTTGAGTTGGTTTACAGTCAGAGGGTTTTTTTAATTTACTTGTGAGGTTCACACTACAAGGTAATTGCAAAGTTTGACTTCTTTTTCCTTAGAGTCCAAGAAAGAGAAAAACAAGACATAGTACAAATCCCCGTCTAGAGTGTCATGTTGGTTGGGTAATGGATTCCAGAGATCACGGGCCAAGAGCATCCTCTGTCAGGTACTGTATTTGTCAAACATTGCTTTGTTCTTGATTTTAAATTTGTTGAAAACAGTTACTAATTAGATATTTGGGAACATTTAAGAATTAATATGTTAGCAAATTAATAGAACAACAAAATAGTAAAAAGAAGCCAAAGAAGGGGATATAAGTGGGACAGTTTTACAATAAGTATATTAAGGAATAATTCAGTAGGACAGTTTTTTTTTTTTCTTTTAAAGTAATTTTCACAAATGTGTACTCTTCGATTAAAAATATTTAGGTCGGGCTTCCCTGGTGGCGCAGTGGTTGGGAGTCCACCTGCCGATGCAGGGGACATGGGTTCGTGCCCCAGTCCGGGAGGATCACACATGCCACGGAGCGGCTGGGCCCGTGAGCCATGACCGCTGAGCCTGCACGTCCGGAGCCTATGCTCCGCAACAGGAGAGGCCACAACAGTGAAAGGCCCGCATACCGCAAAAAAAAATAATAAAAATTAAAAAAATTTAGCTCTATTAAAGTTATAATCTTTGGAAAGATTCCAGATTTTTTGTAGCATAGTAGGTTCTTAGTGAGTTAATGTGCTAAACAATCTACTCAAAACTACGTAAAGGATATGGAAATAAAACACATTAATATTTTGGAATTTTTCCTTTGGGGGAAAATAATTTAGATTAGCTGGTTATTAGCAGTAAGTGGTTTGTCTTTTAGTTTTTAATTTAAAAAAGAAAGACTATTAGTTACCTCAATGAAAACCTATCTTCTGTTTGTATAGATATTTTCAGAATAATTATCTGATCAGCTTTCTAATTGGAAAATGAACTTTAAGAAAAAGCGTTTTTTGACTGGTTAAGGGAAGGATTAGTTAGTTTCATTCAAAGAAAAGCTAGAGAGTGTATCATGATCTGAAAATCTCCAAGTATGTCTTTCCAGGGATGTTAATTTGTTTCTTTTACATTTTGTTCTCATTAGATATATTTTCCTTAAAAGATAAACTGTGTATATGTTCTTCTTTCACACCTATTGTATACGAATATTTATTTTGTATTCTAAGTCATTTTGAGAGTTTGTTTCTTTTATTTATTTATTTTTATCAGAGCAGTATATTTAGAGATCAGTAGATAATGGTGAAAAATGTTGCACTGATATGTAGCAGGGAACAAGGCAGGTACAGTCCCTGCATTACTGTAGCTTAATTCAGAGATGACAGGCAAGTATGTAGTTACAATAATGAGGGGTGGATTTTGTTCACCAGCTTGTCTTTTAGAGGAGTTGTAACTACACAGCAGACTTGAGTGGGAGGTACACAGAGCTCCCTGTACCCTCTGCATACCCTGCCTCCACCACTGTAAGCAGTCATATCTTTGACCATCTACATTAATGTCAGTGCTGGCAGTGTCTTATATTCTGTTTGTCTCATCTGTTCTTTGTTCTTTTCTCCTACTTTCTTTTGGATCAGCTTAGTTTTTGTAATGATTCTATTTTATCTCTACTATTGTCCTCTTATTGTATCTCTTATTTTTTACTGGTCTTCTAGGGTTTATAATATTGTTTTAAAATATCTATTTTCAAGTAATATATCATTACACGTATAGCATAAGAACCTTACTGCAGTAAAGTTCCTTTTCCTACCATCCTTTCTGCTATATTTTGTTATTATTTTTCTTTAGACAATTATCTTTTAAAACAATTAACATGAAAAAAAGGAATTTTAAATGTATTCTCATTTTTACCATTTGAAATGCTCTTCATTTCTTAAACATTTCTTGAGCAGGTCTATTGGCAGTGAATTCTGTTAGCTTTTGTTTATCAGGAAAAGGTTTCTTTTTTTTTTCATTTTGAAAGATATTTTCATGAGCATAGAATTCTATGATGGATCTAGGTATGAATTCAGATTCACGGCTCATTCTGTTTGTAATGAATTTTAAGCATCAAAAGGGATATGGTTTAGTGAAATAGTTTTCAAACTTTTTTGTCTAAGGACCTCTTTATCCTTTTAGTTATTGAGGACCTCAAAGAGCTTTTGTTTATGGGAGTTACATAATTTAAAAATAAAAAATTAAATGAATTGAGTTTAAAAGTAAAACTGAAAACAATTAAATATTCATTTAAAATAACAATAATAAACATATTAACATAAATGACATATATTTATGAAATATAATTACATTTCTCAAAACAAAATAATTACTGAATAGAGTGGCATTGTTTTAAAGTTTTGCATATTTGTTTAATGTTTTCGCTTTATATGAGATAACTGGATTCTCATATGTTTCTATATTCAATCTTATAATTTTTTTTTTATTGTTGAAGTACAGGAGTAAAATCCAAGAAAGGGAGGAGTATTTTAATAGCCTTTTCAGATAATTGTAGGTGTTCTTCTTTGATATTATACCAAAGCTGAACAAGTGGTAATTTTTTAAAAGTTAGTTGCAGTGTAGAATCTAAACCATATATAAGTGACCTTCTTCTACTCAGTGAATTTTTCATACTCTGTTACATTAAAAGCCATTGGACTTCTTCCACTTTGAATGGCTCTTTTTGTCTATGCGTGCATTTGTAACATCATGAATTGGTCATTTGGAAAAATTGATTAACTGAGTTATGTGGACTTTTAAATGATGACACATGTCAGAATACAATAAAAAAAAATTACATTAAAAAAATAACCACTAAGGAGAGTAATGTCAGGAAGATGGCAGAATGGGAAGGAACAGGAATTTGTCTCACCACTTGGACAACAACTGTATCAGCAGAAACTGTCTGCATTGACTATTTTGGATCTCTACAGTCTATCTGAACACTTAAAGCTTCCAGGGGAAAGCGTGTCTGGTAAATTGTTAATATTCATTGATGTCAGCCTTTGGTGTAGTATTGGCCATCTCCCACTGCCCCAGCCCTATGACAGGCATTTGGGAAGATGGCAACCCACACCTCTGGTGTGGCTTGCTGGATCCAAAGTAGGCAATAAGGACCTTGTCTTCCAAATATTGTAGTTCTGTGTTGACTGCTAACTGCCTCTGGTCAACAAGGTACAGACACAGAGTCCGGTAGCCATTGTTTCATCCCCACTGTCTCAATGTCCTTTTTTTCTCTCTCTCTCTCTTTTTTTCAAAAACAACCACTAATAGAGGGAAATTTAGAAAATTACCACCCATGCCCAAGGAAAGATGTGGGACAAAACCTAAGGAGACTTTAAGCTTTTATCTCAGGCTTATCCCAACACAGAAGCAGCCTACAATAGCTGAAAAAAAACAGCAAACCCTGGGGAAGAGGGAGAATTTGATTTCCAGAGTTACCACTTTATAAGATTCAAATCTTCATTGTTCAACAAAAAAATCACAAGGCTTACAAAGAAATAAGAAAGTATGGGCCATTTGAAGGAACAAAATTAATTGACAGAAAATGTACCTGATGAAGCCTGGGTTCCATTCTTTCAAAACGAAGTCTTTAAAACAGCTGTTTTAAGGACACTCAAAGAGCTAAATAAAGGAAGATAGAGACAAAGATAGCAAAACAATGTATGATGAAAACAAGATTATCAACAGAGATAGAAATTATACAAAGGAACCAGAAAGGAATTCTGGAGCTGAAAATACAATAACTAAAATGAAAAATACACCAGAAGGTTCAAAAGCAGATTTCATCAAACAGAAGAAAGAGGAAAGAATCAGTAGACTTAAAGATGGAACTATTTGAATTATCAAGTCTGAGGAACAGAAAGAAAGAAAAAAAAACTAGCAGTGTCTAAGGGATCTGTAGGACACATGAACTAGCCCAATACACACATTGTGGGAATCTCAGAAGGAAAAGAGGAAAAAGGGGGCAGGAAGAATATTTGAAAGAATAGTGGCTCCCAATTTGATGAAATACATGAATCTACAAATCTAATAAGCTTAATGAACTTGAAGTAGGATAAACCCAAAGAGACTCACATTAAGACACTAAAATCAAACTGTTGAAAACCAAAGACAAAGAGAGAATCCTGAAAGCAGCAGGAGAGAAGAGACTCATCACATACAAGAGGTCCTCAGTAAATGTATCAGGCAGTTTCTCAGAGGCCAGAAGTCAGTAGACTGATATATTCAAAGTGCTGGGGGGAAAAAACCCCATCCACTGAGAATTCCTTATCTGACAAAACTGCCCTTCAAAATTGAGGGAGACATTCAGAGATAAACAAAGTCTGAGGGAAAAGAAAAGGAAACAAAGACATATTGAATTAGAAAGAAGAAATAAAACTGTTTTTGTTCACAGATGACATGGTTGTATATGTAAAAAGTCACAAATAATTAACAAAAACTCCTGGAACTAATAAGCAGTTATATCAAGGTTTCAGGATATATGGTTAATATACAAAAGTCAATCACTTCCCTATATAACAGCAATGAACTAGTAGAATTTGAAATTAATTAAGCAAACTACTGTTGGACTTCCCTGGTGGCACAGTGGTTAAGAATCTGCCTGCCATTGCAGGGGACACAGGTTCAAGCCCTGGTCCGGGAAGATCCCACATGCCACAGAGCAACTAAGCCTGTGTGCCACAACTACTGAGCCTGTGCTCTAGAGCCCGTGAGCCATAAGTACTGAGCCTCCATGCCACAACTACTGAGCCCATGTGCCACAACTACTGAAGCCTGCGCCCCTAGAGCCCATGCTCTGCAACAAAGAGAAGCCGCTGCAATAAGAAGCCCACACACCAAAACAGAGTAGCACCTGCTCGCCGCAACTAGAGAAAGCCCACGCGCAGCAATGAAGACCCAATGCAGCCAAAAATAAATAAATAAATAAATAAAAATTTTAAAAAGAACAAAATATTATTTACATTATCACCCCCCCCAAAAGAAATAGGTATAAATCTAACAAAATATGCACAAGATCTGTATGAGGAAAACTGCAAAACTCTGATGAAAGGAATAAAAAAACTAAATAAATGGAGATAAACTCCATGTTCATGGGTAGAAGACTCAATACTGTCAAGATGTCAGTTCATCCCAACTTGATCTACATATTCCATACAATTCCAATAAAAAACCCACATAAAAATAGATCCACATAAATATAGTCAAATGGTCTTTTTTTTTTTGCGGTACGCGGGCCTCTCACTGTTGTGGCCTCTCCTGTTGTGGACCACAGGCTCCAGACACTCAGGCTCAGTGACCATGGCTCATGGGCCTAGCCACTCCACGGCATGTGGGATCTTCCCAGACTGGGGCACGGTGTCCCCTGCATTGGCAGGCGGACTCTCAACCACTGCGCCACCAGGGAAGCCCTCAAATGGTCTTTGACAAAGGAGCAAAGATCATCTTTTTAACTAATGGTGCTGGCACAATTGGACATTCACATGCAAAAATTAAGTCTAGACATAGATCTTACACCCTTCACAAAAGATAACTCAAAATGGATCACAGACCTAAACGTAAAACACAAAACTATAAAACACCTAGAAGATAATAGGAGAAAATCTACCTGATCTTGGATTGGGTGGTGACTTTTTAGATATGACACCAAAAGCAAAATTTGAGAAGGAAGAAATCAATAAGCTGGACTTCATTAAAATGAAAAACTTCTGCTCTGTGAGCAACACTGTCAAGAGGATAGAAAGACAAGCCCCAGAATGGCAGAAAGTATTTACAAAAGACACATCTGATAAAGGACTATTATCCAAAATATACAAAGAACTCTTAAAACTCAACAACAACAACAAACCTGATTAGAAAATGGGCCAAAGACAAACAGACACTTCACCAAAGAAGATATATAAATGGCAAATAAGCACATGAAGATAGTCCACATCATATTATCAGCAGGGAATTGCAAAGTAAGACAATGGTGAGATTCTTCTACATACCTATTAAAATGGCCAAAATCCAGAACACTGACAACACTAATAAATGCTGATGAGAATGTGGAGTAACAGGAACTCTCATTCATTGATGGTAGGAATGCAAAATGGTACAGCCACCTTGGAAGACAGTTTGGAAGTTTCTAACAAAACTAACCATACTGATGGCTTCCCTGGTGGCACAGTGGTTGAGAGTCCGCCTGCCGATGCAGGGGACACGGGTTCGTGCCCCGGTCCGGGAAGATCCCACGTGCCGCAGATCAGCGAGGCCCGTGAGCCATGGCCGCTGAGCCTGCACGTCCGGAGCCTGTGCTCCGCAACGGGAGAGGCCATGACAGTGCAAGGCCCGCGTACCACAAAAAAAAACCAAAAAACAAAAAAACCTAAACATACTCTTACCATACAATCTAGCAGTCACCCTTCTTGGTACTTACCCAAAGGAGCTGAAAACTTATGTCCACACAAAAACCTGCTCATGGATGTTTAAAGCAGCTTTATTCATAATTGCAAAAACTTGGAAGCAGCCAGAACATCCTTCAGTAGGCAAATGGATAAAATGTGGTATATACAGACAATGGAATATTATTCAGTGGAAAAAAGAAATGAGCTATCAAACCATGAAGAGACATGGAGGAACCTTAAATGCACATTACTAAGTGAAGGGATCCAATCTGAAAAGGCTACACACTGTAAAATTCCAACTATTCAACATTCTGGAAAAGGAAAACTATGGAGGTGATAAAAAGACCAGTTGTTTCTAGGGGTTGGGGGGAGGGAGAGATGAACAGGTGGAACACAGGATTTTTCGGGAGGTGAAAATACTGTGTATGATACTCTAATGATGACTGCATCTCGTTTTACGTTTGTCCAAACCTGTAGAATGTCCAACACCAAGAGAGAACGCTAATGTAGCTATGGACTTTGGGTGATTATGACGTGTCATTGTGGGTTTGTCAATTGTAACAAATGTACAACTCTGATGGGAGATGTGCTGGATGTTGATAGTGGGGGAAGCTGTTTTGTGGGGAGCAAGGCATGCAGATGGTATGAGGGAGCTCTCTATACCTTTCACGCAATTTGCCGTAACCCTAGTACTCCTCTAAAAGATAAAGTCTTTATACCAAAAAAAAAAAAAAGAAAAAAATCTGAAAGAGTTCATTACCACTAGATCTGCCCAGCAAGAAATGCTAAAGATAGTTCTCAGTTTGAAATGAATGGACACTAGACAGTAACATGAAGCCATCTGAAGAAAGAAAGAACTTTGGTAAGAGTTTTGTTGTAATTTAATTTGTAACTCCATTTTTTACTTTATATGTTATTTAAAAGACAAATGCATTAAAAAATTACTAATCTATGTTGTTGGGTATATAGTGTATAGAGATGTAATTTATAACATCAGTAACAGAAAGTGGGGAACAGAGGTGTATAAGAGCAGAGTTTTTGTTAAGTGTAATCCTCATGATAACCACAAAGAAAATATCTATAGAATATATATAAAAGGAAATGAGAAGGGATCAAATATTTTATTCAAAAGGAAAAGAAACCACACAAAAGTTAGGCAATAAGAGAGGAAAGGAGGGACAGCAAATCTATAAGGCATATAGAGAACTAATAACAAAATGGCAGGTCCTTCCTTACCAGTAAGTACTTTAAATATGAATAGATTGCATTTTCCAATCAGAAGGCAGAGATTGGCAGAATGGATTAAGAACATGATCCAACTATATACTGTCTACAACAGACTCATGTTAGATTCAAAGACACAAATAGATTGAAAGTGAAAAGATGCAAATTTAAGAGAGCTGGGGTGGCTATTTTAATATCAAACAAAATACACTTTAAATCCAAAAATATTACAAGAGATAAGGACATTATATATTAATAGAAGTTTCATTATAAACATTTATGTAACTAATAACAGCCCTTCGGGAGTTATATGAAGCAAAAACTGACAGAATTGAGAGGAGAAATAAATAGTTCTACAAGAATAGTTGGAGATTTCAATACCCTGATTTCAGTAATGCATAGATCAACTCAACATAAGGTGATTAACAAAATAGAGGACTTGAGCAACATAATAAGCCAATTAGACCTAACAGACATTTATAGAATATTTCACCCAGCAATAGCAGAATACAAATTCATAAGTACACGTTGGACATTCTCCACAATAGACCATATGTTAGGCCATAACAGAAGTTTCAATAGATTTTAAAAGAAATGTCACACAAGGTATCCTCTCTGACCACAGTGGGATGATGTTAGAAACCCCTAACAGAAGGAAAATGAAAATTCACAAATATGTGGAAATTAAACAACACATTCTTAAGTACCCCATGGGTCAAAGAAGAAATTGCAATGGAAATTACAGTTGGCCCTCCATATCCATGGGTTTCGCATCCATGAAGGGTTCTGTAACCACTCCTCCATGAATACTGAGGGGTGACTGTACTTAGAGATGAATGAAAGTGGAAACACAGCATACCACATCTTACGGGGTGCAGGAAAATTACAGCTGTAAAAAGAAGAGAAAAAAAGAGAAAAGAAGAGAAATCACATTTAAAAAGAAGAGAAATCACAAATCAGTAGCCTAACATTTTACCTTAAGGAATTCAAAATGGAAGAGCAAACTAAAAACAAAGATAGAAGAAGGAAAAAAATATTAAAGATTAGAGTAAAAATAAATAATATAGAGAAGAGTAAAACAGTAGAGAAAATCAGTGAAATCAAAAGTTGGTTCTTTAAGAAGATCAACAAACTGACAAGCCTTTCTTTAGCTGGACTGCCAAGGGAAAAAAAGGAGATACAAGTAACTAAAATCAGAAATGAAAATGGAGACATTACTACTGACCTTATAGAGATAGAAGGGATTCTAAGAGAATACTATGAACAAATTACTATACATCAACAAATTAGGTAACCTAGAAGGAATGCATAAATTCCTTGAAACATATAAATTACCTAAACTGATTCAATAAGAAATAAAAGATTTGACCCACCTATAAGAAGTAAAGAGATCAAATCAGGAATCAAAAATCCCTAACAAAGAAAGTTCTGGACCAAATTTCTTCACTAGTAAGTTCTACCAAATAGTTGAAGAAGAATTAACACTAACTCTCTTCAGACTCCTTCAAAAAATTGAAGAGAAGGGAATATTTATTCTCTGAGGCCTGCATTACCCTAATACCAAAACCAGATAAAAATATCACAAGAAAATAAAATTATATGCCAGTATCCCTATGAATATAGATGCATATGTCCTCAACAAAATATTAGCAAATGAAATCCAATAGCATAATAAAAGGATTATTCACCATGGCAAGCAGGATTTATCCCAGCAGTACAAGAGTGGTTCAATACAAGAAAATCAACATTATATATCATATTAATAGAACTAAGGGAAAAACTACATAATCATATCAATTGACATAGAAAAGAACAAAATCCAACTTCCTTTTATGATTAAAACCTCTTAGAAAACTAGTATTAGAGAGAAAATTCCTCACATGAAAAAAGCATTTATGATAAACCCATGGCTGGCATTATACTCAATGGAGAAAGACTGAAAGCTGTCCCCCTAAGATCAGGAACAAGACAGGGATACATGCTTTTGCCGTTGGTATTCACTGTTGTGCTGGAAGTCCTAGCCAGAATTAATAGAGAACAAAATGAAAGAAAGGACATCAGATATGAAACGAAGAGGTAAATCTATCTCTAGTCACAAATAATATGATTCCATAAATAGAAAATTCCAAAGAATCAACAAGAAAGAGACTTCCGGGGAAGATGGCGGAAGAGTAAGATGCGGAGATCACCTTCCTCGCCACAGATACACCAGAAATACAGCTACACGTGGAACAACTCCTACAGAACACCAACTGTACGCTGGCAGAAGACCTCAGACCTCCCAAAAGGCAAGAAACTCCCCACGTACCTGGGTAGGGCAAAGCGGAGACATTCCAGCACAGAGGACCAGTGCCGAACGGCACTCACCAGCCCGAGAGGCTTGTCTGCTCACCCGCTGGGGCGGGTGGCGCTGGGAGCTGAGTTTTGGGTTTCAGTCGGAGCGCAGGGAGAGGACTGGGGTTGGCGGCATGAACACAGCCTGAAGGGACTAATGCGCCACAGCTAACCGGGAGGGAGTCCGGGAAAAAGTTTGGACCTGCCAAAGAGGCAAGAGACTTTTTCTTCCCTCTTTGTTTCCTGGTGTGCGAGGAGAGGGGATTAAGAGCGCTGCTTGGAGGAGGTCCAGAGACGGGCGCGAGCCGCGGCTAAAAGCGCGGACCCCAGAGATGGGCATGGGACGCTGGGGCTTCTGCCGCCGCCACGAGGCCTGTATGTGTGCGAGCGCAGGTCACTGTCCACGCCCCCCTTCCGGGGAGCCTGTGAAGACCGTCACTGCCGGGGTCCCGGGATCCAGAGATGGCTTCCCTGGGAGAACGCACGGTGCGCCTCGGGTTGGTGCAACGTCACGCCGGCCTCTGCCGCTGCAGGCTCCACCCACACTCCGTGCCCCTCCCTGCCCCCCGGCCTGAGCGAGCCAGAGTCCCCGAAGCGGCTGCTCCTTTAACCCTGTCCTGTCTGCGCCCTCCGGCGCAGACGCCCTCCGGCGACCTACACAGAGAGGTGGGGCCAAATCCAAAGCTGAGACCGGGGAGCTGTGAGAACAAAGAAGAGAAAGGGAAATCTCTCCCAGCAGCCTCAGAAGCAGCGGATTAAAGCTCCACAATCAACTTGATGTAACCTGCATCTATGAAATACATGAATAGACAACGAATCATCCCAAATTGAGGAGCCAGGAGTCAGTGCTGTGCCTCTGAGGTGGGAGAGCCAACTTCAGGACACTGGTCCACAAGAGACCTCCCAGCTCCACATAATATCGAACGGCGAAAATCTTCCAGAAATCTCCATCTCAACACCAGCACCCAGCTTCACTCAATGACCAGCAAGCTACTGTGCTGGACACCCTATGCCAAACAACTAGCAAGACAGGAACACAACGCCACCCATTAGCACAGAGGCTGCCTAAAATCATAAAAAGTCCACAGACACCCCAAAACACACCACCAGACGTGGACCTGTCCACCAGAAAGACAAGATCCAGGCTCATCCACCAGAACACAGGCACTAGTCCCCTCCACCAGGAAGCCTACACAACCCACTGAGCCAACCTTAGCCACTGGGGACAGACACCAAAATCAACGGGAACTACGAAACTGCAGCCTGCAAAAAGGAGACCCCAAACACAGTAAGATAAGCAAAATGAGAAGACAGAAAACACACAGCAGGAGAAGGAGCAAGATAAAAACCCACCAGACCTAACAAATGAAGAGGAAATAGGCAGTCTACCTGAAAAAGAATGCAGAATAATGATAGTAAAGATGATCCAAGATTCTATTTCCAAGATCCAAAATCTTGGACATAGAATAGACAAAATGCAAGAAACAGTTAACAAGGACCTAGAAGAACTAAAGATGAATCAAGCATCGATTAAAAACACAATAAATGAAATGAAAAACACTCTAGATGGGATCAATAGCAGAATAACTGACGCAGAAGAACGGATAAGTGATGTGGAAGATAAAATAGTGGAAATAACTGCTGCAGAGCAAAATAAAGAAAAAAATGAAAAGAACTGAGGACAGTCTCAGAGACCTCTGGGACAACATTAAATGCACCAACATTCGAATTATAGGGGTTCCAGAAGAAGAAGAGAAAAAGAAAGGGACTGAGAAAATATTTGAAAAGATTATAGTTGAAAACTTCCCTAATATAGGAAAGGAAATAGTTAATCAAGTCCAGGAGGCACAGAGAGTCCCATACAGAATAAATCCAAGGAGAAATACGCCAAGACACATATTAATCAAACTGTCAAAAATTAAACACAAAGAAATCATATTAAAAGCAGCAAGGGAAAAACAACAAATAACACACAAGGGAACCCCCATCAGGTTAACAGCTGATCTCTCAGTAGAAACTCTATAAGCCAGAAGGGAGTGGCAGGACATACTTAAAGTGATGAAGGAGAAAAACCTGCAACCAAGACTACTCTACCCAGCAAGGATCTCATTCAGATTTGATGGACAAATTAAAACGTTTACAGACAAGCAAAAGCTGAGAGAGTTCAGCACCACCAAACCAGCTTTACAACAAATGCTAAAGGAACTTCTCTAGGCAAGAAACACAACAGAAGGAAAATACCTACAATAACGAACCCAAAACAATTAAGGAAATGGGAACAGGAACATACATATCAATAATTACCTTAAATGTAAGTGGACTAAATGCTCCCACCAAAAGACACAGATTGGCTGAATGGATACAAAAACAAGACCCATATATATGCTGTCTACAAGAGACCCACTTCAGACCTAGAGACACATACAGATTGAAAGTAAGGGGATGGAAAAACATATTCCATGCAAATGGAAATCAAAAGAAAGCTGTAGTAGCAATTCTTATATCAGACAAAATAGACTTTAAAATAAAGACCATTAGAAGAGACAAAGAAGGACACTACATAATGATCAAGGGATCGATCCAAGAAGAAGATATAACAATTGTAAATATTTATGCACCCAACATAGGAGCACCTCAATACATAAGGCAAATACTAACAGCCATAAAGGGGGAAATCGACAGTAACACACTCATAGTAGGGGACTTTAACACCCCACTTTCACCAATGGACAGATCATCCGAAATGAAAATAAATAAGGAAACACAAGCTTTAAATGATACATTAAACAAGAAGGACTTAATTGATATTTATAGGACATTCCATTCAAAAATAACAGAATACACATTTTTCTCAAGTGCTCATGGAACATTCTCCAGGATAGATCATATCTTGGGTCACAAATCAAGCCTTGGTAAATTTAAGAAAATTGAAATTGTATCAAGTATCTTTTCCGACCACAATGCTATGAGACTAGACGTCAATTACAGGAAAAGATCTGTAAAAAATACAAACACATGGAGGCTAAACAATACACTACTCAAAAACGAAGTGATCACTGAAGAAATCAAAGAGGAAATAAAAAAAATACCTAGAAACAAATGACAATGGAGACACGACGACCCAAATCCTATGAGACGCAGCAAAAGCAGTTCTAAAGGGGAAGTTTATAGGAATACAATCCCACCTTAAGAAACAGGAAACATCTCGAAGAAACAACCTGACCCTGCACCTAAAGCAATTAGAGAAAGAAGAACAAAAAACCCCCAAAGTTAGCAGAAGGAAAGAAATCATAAAGATCAGATCAGAAATAAATGAAAAAGAAATGAAGGAAATGATAGCAAAGATCAATAAATCTAAAAGCTGGTTCTTTGAGAAGATAAACAAAATTGATCAACCATTAGCCAGACTCATCAAGAAAAAAAGGGAGAAGACTGAAATCAATAGAATTAGAAATGAAAAAAGAGAAGTAACAACTGACACAGCAGAAATACAAAAGATCATGAGAGATTACTACAAGCAACTCTATGCCAATAAAATGGACAACCTGGAAGCAATGGACAAATTCTTAGAAATGCACAACCTGCCAAGACTGAATCAGGAAGAAATAGAAAATATGAATAGATCAATCACAAGCACTGAAATTGAAACTGTGATTAAAAATCTTCTAACAAACAAAAGCCCAGGACCAGATGGCTTCACAGGCAAATTCTATCAAACATTTAGAGAAGAGCTAACACCTATCCTTCTCAAACTCTTCCAAAATATAGCAGAGGGAGGAGCACTCCCAAACTCATTCTACAAGGCCACCATCACCTTGATACCAAAACCAGGCAAGGATGTCACAAAGAAAGAAAACTACAGGCCAATATCACTGATGAACATAGATGCAAAAATCCTCAACAAAATACTAGCAAACAGAATCCAACAGCACATTAAAAGGATAATACACCATGATCAAGTGGGGTTTATTCCAGGAATGCAAGGATTCTTCAATATATGCAAATCAATCAATATGATACACCATATTAACAAACTGAAGAAGAAAAACCATATGATCATCTCAATAGATGCAGAGAAAGCTTTTGACAAAATTCAACACCCATTTATGATAAAAACCCTCCAGAAAGTAGGCATAGAGGGAACATACCTCAACATAATAAAGGCCATATATGACAAACCCACAGCCAACATCATCCTCAATGGTGAAAAACTGAAACCATTTCCACTAAGATCAGGAACAAGACAAGGCTGCCCACTCTCACCATCCTTATTCAACTTAGTTTTGGGAGTTTTAGCCACAGCAATCAGAGAAGAAAAGGAAATAAAAGGAATCCAAATTGGAAAAGAAGAAGTAAAGCTGTCACTGTTTGCAGATGACATGATACTATACACAGAGAATCCTAAAGATGCTACCAGAAAACTACTAGAGCTAATCAATGAATTTGGTAAAGGAGCAGGATACAAAATTAATGCACAGAAATCTCTGGCATTCCTGTACACTAATGATGAAAAATCTGAAAGTGAAATCAAGAAAACACTCCCATTTACCACTGCAACAAAAAGAATAAAATATCTAGGAATAAACCTACCTAAGGAGACAAAAGACCTGTATGCAGAAAATTATAAGACACTGATGAAAGAAATTAAAGATGATACAAATAGATGGAGAGATATACCATGCTCCTGGATTGGAAGAATCAATATTGTGAAAATGACTCTACTACCCAAAGCAATCTACAGATTCAATGCAATCCCTATCAAACTACCACTGGCATTTTTCACAGAACTAGAACAAAAAATTTCACAATTTGTTTGGAAAAACAAAAGACCCCGAATAGCCAAAGCAATCTTGAGAACGAAAAACGGAGCTGGAGGAATCAGGCTCCCTGACTTCAGACTATACTACAAAGCTACAGTAATCAAGACAGTGTGGTACTGGCGCAAAAAAAGAAAGATAGACCAATGGAACAGGATAGAAAGCCCAGAGATAAACCCATGCACATATGGTCAACTTATCTTTGATAAAGGAGGCAGGAATGTACAGTGGAGAAAGGACAGCCTCTTCAATAAGTGGTGCTGGGAAAACTGGACAGGGACATGTAAAAGTATGAGATTAGATCACTCCCTAACACCATACACAAAAATAAGCTCAAAATGGATTAAAGACCTAAATGTAAGGCCAGACACTATCAAACTCTTAGAGGAAAACATAGGCAGAACACTCTATGACATAAATCACAGCAAGATCCTTTTGGACCCACCTCCTAGAGAAATGGAAATAAAAACAAAGATAAACAAATGGGACCTAATGAAACTTCAAAGCTTTTGCACAGCAAAGGAAACCATAAACAAGACCAAAAGACAACCCTCAGAATGGGAGAAAATATTTGCAAATGAAGCAACTGACAAAGGATTAATCTCCAAAATTTATAAGCAGCTCATGCAGCTCAATAGCAAAAAAAACAAACAACCCAATCCAAAAATGGGCAGAAGACATAAATAGGCATTTCTCCAAAGAAGATATACAGACTGCCAACAAACACATGAAAGAATGCTCAACATCATTAATCATTAGAGAAATGCAAATCAAAAGTACAATGAGATATCATCTCACACCAGTCAGAATGGCCATCATCAAAAAATCTAGAAACAATAAATGCTGGAGAGGGTGTGGAGAAAAGGGAACACTCTTGCACTGCTGGTGGGAATGTGAATTGGTACAGCCGCTTTGGAGAACAGTATGGAGGTTCCTTAAAAAACTAAAAATAGAATTACCATATGACCCAGCAATCCCACTACTAGGCATATACCCTGAGAAAACCATAATTCAAAAAGAGACATGTACCAAAATGTTCATTGCAGCTCTATTCACAATAGCCCGGAGATGGAAACAACCTAAGTGTCCATCATCAGATGAATGGATAAAGAAGATGTGGCACATATATACAATGGAATATTACTCAGCCATAAAAAGAAACGAAACTGAGCTATTTGTAATGAGGTGGATAGACCTAGAGTCTGTCATACAGAGTGAAGTAAGTCAGAAAGAGAAAAACAAATACCGTATGCTAACACATATATATGGAATTTAAGGAAAAAAATGTCATGAAGAACCTAGGGCTAAAACAGGAATAAAGACACAGACCTACTTGAGAGTGGACTTGAGGATATGGGGAGGGGGAAGGGTAAGCTGTGACAAAGCGAGAGAGAGGCATGGACATATATACAGTACCAAACGTAAGGTAGATTGTGGGAAGCAGCCTCATAGCACAGGGAGATCAGCTCGGTGCTTTGTGACCACCTGGAGGGGTGGGATAGGGAGGGTGGTAGGGAGGCAGATGCAAGAGGGAAGGGATGGGGGAACAGATGTGTATGTATGACTGATTCACTTTGTTATAAAGCAGAAACTAAAAAAAATTAAAAAAAATTTTAAAAAGTCTAGGAACTGCAAACTAATTGATAGTAACAGAAAGCAGATGGTGGTTGCTTGAGGGGGAAGGGAGGAGTAGAAGGATTTCCAAGGGGCCTGAGGGGACTTTCCCAGGTGATAAATGTCATCACTTTCTTGATTGTGGTTATGGTTTCATGAGCATGTATGTGTATCTTTAAAAATTACATATAGGCTTAAATTGTGTACAGTTTATTGAATGAAATTATACCTCATTAAAGCTGTTAGAAAAAAAAAACCAAGAAAGAAACTGAAGCTAATAAACAAATTTGGCAAAGTTGCACTGTACAAAATACACATAAATCAGTTGTGTTTCTATATGCAGCATTGAACGATTTGAAAAGTAATTTAAGAAAGCAGTTGTATTTACATTAGCATCTAAAAATTAAATACTTAGGAATAAATCTAACCAAGGAGGTGAAAGACTTATACACTGAAAACTACAAAGCACATTGATGAAAAAATTATAGGAGACCTAAATAAATGGAAAGACAATCCATTTTCATGGATAGGAAGACTTAACATTGTTAAGACATTATTATAATCCAAAGTGATCTACAGATTCAACACAATCCCTACAAAAACTCCAATAGCCTTTTTCACAAAAATGGAAAAGCTGATCCTCAAATTTATATGGAATTGCAAGTAGCCCTGAAAAGCCCAAATTACCTTAAAAAGAAGAATAAAATTGGAGGACCAACACTTCCCAACTTTGAAAGTTACTACAAGGCTACAATAATTAAATCAGTATGGTCTTGGCATAAGGACAGACGTATAGACCAATGGAATAGAGAGTCTAGAAATAAAATCTGTCATATATGGTCAGTTTATTTTCTAGAAGGGTGCTGAGACTGTTCAGTGAAGGAGAGGGTCATCTTTTTAACAAACGGTTCTGGGAAAACTGTATATCCAATGTGTGAAAGGATGGGATCCATACTTTATACCAGATACCAAAAAAGTAAAATGGATCAAAGATCTAAACTTAACAGCTAAAACTGTAAAACTCTTAGAAGAAAATGTAGGGGAACATCTTTATGACCCTAGATTTGACAGTAGTTTCTTGAGCATGACACCAAAAACACAGACAATAAAAGAGAAAAATTGATAAATTTTACTTCATCATAATTATGAACTTTTGTGTATCAAAGGAAACTATCAGAGTGAAGAGACAACCTACTGAATAGGAGAAAATATTTGCAAATTATATATCTGATAAGGGGTTAATATTCCAAATATATAGAAGTCTCCCAAAAAACCCAATTCAAAAATTGGGAAAGGATTTGAATAGACATTTCTCCAGAGAAGATATACAAATGGCCAATAAACCCATGAAAATGTGTTCCATATCATTAATCATTAGAGAAATGCAAATCAAAAACCACAATGAGATATCTCTTCATACCCATTAGGATGGTGTTATGGACTGAATTGTCTCTCTGAAATTATATGCTGAAACCCTAACCCCCCTGCTTGACTGTATTTGAGATACGGCCTTTAAGGAGATAATTAAGGTTAAATGAAACCATACAATGGGGCCCTAATCTGACCTTATAAGAAGAGGAAGAGACACCAGAGATCTCTCTCTTTCTGCGTGTAGACAGAGGAAAGGCCATGTGAGGACACAATGAGAAGGTGGCTCTCTGTAAGCCAGGAAGAGAGGCCTCCCCAGAAGCCAACGCTGCTGGCACTATGATCTTGGACTTCTAGCCTCCAGAACTGTGCGAACATACATTTCTATTGTGTAAGCCATCTAGTCTGTGGTATCTTGTTTTGGCAGCTGAGCTGACTAATACAGATATGTATAATCAAAAAAACTGAAAGCAAATATTTGTGTGGATGTGGAGAAATTAGAACCCTGTGCATTACTCTTGGAAATATAAAATGCTGCAGCCATTGTGGAAAGCAGTTTGGCATTTCTCAAAATGGTAAAACACAGAACTAACACATGACCTAGCTATTTGACTCCTAGGTATATATCCAAAAGAATTGAAAAGAGGGAGTTGAACAGATATTTTTATGCCATGTTTATAGCAGCATTATTCATAATAGCCAGAAGGTGGAAACAACACTAGAGTCCATCAGCAGATGACTAGATAAACATAGTAGGTATATACATACAATGGAATATGATTCAACCATATAAAAGAATGAAATTTTGATTTCAGCTTCAACATGGATGGACCTTGAGAACATGCTTAGTGATATAAGGCAGACTGAGAAGGATGAATATAGTATGTTTCCACTTATATGAGGTACCTAGAATAGTCAAAGACAAAGTAAAATAGAGGTTACTGGGGACTGCAGGGAGAGGGAAAGGGGTTATTCATTATTTAATGGATAGAGTTTTTGTTGGGGATGATAAAGAAGGTTTTGGTAGAGGTAGTGGTAATAGTTATATAACATTGTGAATATTTAATGCTGATGAGTAGTACACTTAAGAATGGCTAAAATTACAAATATCATATATATTTTACAACACACACAAACTCCTAAAAAATAACCCAGCACTGGTTTCATTAGATAAGTGTTTAGGTATGAGTGGGAATTACTAGGCTCATGGCGACAAATACAAAGTTTCCAAAATTCTTATTTTTGCATGAAAGCTCGAATTTTTCCTGAACGTTACAGACTCATTTTGTTCATTTTCAAGGAAATGTCTGACACAAAACAAAGTCTGAATAACCATAATTTGTTGGCTATTCTTCTAATTAAAAATGGTATTCCATGAAAAAAACAGTTCAGCTCACAGTTTTATCACATGAGTGCTTTAAGACAACTGTTGTAGTTAGTACTGCTGTTACAAATATGCCATAGGCTGGGGAGCTTAAACAACAAACATTTATTTCTCACAGATCCAAGATTAAGGTGCCAACAGATACCATATCTGGTGAGGGCCTGCTTCCTAGTTTGCAGATGGCCATCTTGTTGTATCCTCACATGGCAGAGAGCAGAGAGAGAAGGAAGCTCTCTTGTGTCTCCTCTCATAAGGGCACTTATCCCACTCATGAGAGCTCTACTGTCATGACTTATTTACATCCTAGTACCATCACATTGGGGGTTAGGAATTCAACAAACATTTAGTTCATAACAACAGCCATCATATTTTTATATGCTGCAAAAGTGCTTTTCTCCCCCTAATTGTTATAAAAAACACATAGCATGAAATATTCACCATCTTAACCATTTTTAGGAGTACAGTTCAGTAGTGTTAAGTATATTCACGTTGTTGTGAAATATCTCCAGAATGTTCTCATTTTGCAAAACTAAAGCTTCTGTCCCATTTTGTGACACACAATGAGACGTACGCAAGTGTTAAGATTTCATAAAGTTAATATTTTTTTTTTGCTTCATCAAGGAACTCTTAAGGTGAAACTGGCATTAAAATTTTTTTTCAAGTACAAAGCAGTGAATAATATAACCACTAGTAAGTAAAGTTTGGTGCCACTGCCTCAGTTTGCATCAGCAGTTGTATACACCATTGTTTAGTACTATCAGTACAAATGTAAACACAGTGAAGAGGGCAAATAATGTCTAAGTATTGTTGTGAAAATAGTTTTGACCTTGCAGACTTTCTGAAAGGTTCTTGGGAACCCCTCCAAGCATCTACAGACCACACATTGAGAACCACTGATTTAGAGCAGTCTTAGGAAGATCATTTTGGTGGCAGTATAGAGGAGGGAGATTGAAAAAACAAGGAGACCAATTAGTTCAAGTGAAAGAGGAGGAAAGCCTCAATTTGAATAACAGAGTGAAGATGAAAAGGAAAAGATAGATACAGGTGAAATTTCAGAAGTGAAATTGATTTACAGAATTACAGGTATGTCTTTAGGATAATGAAAATATTGCCTTTGTGCCAGATTTTATCCACTTATTCAATTTATATCATTAACCTAATTACTCATGAAAATTGAAAATTTCCCCAGTACTATAAGAAAAATACAAATATAAACTAAATTAATAATGTATCTGGAAGAGAAGAGTAAGCTAGCTAGTCAGTTATCTGCTTCTACTTATTGTTTTAATTTGAGAATTTATGACCATGTCCTTTATCAACTTCTGAATTTACCCATGTGTTGAACATAGATAGCAATTCATATGTAGATCCGTGTATCATTAGTTTAGGAGAGTTTTAGGGACTAATGCCTTTTCCACTGCTCAGATTCTCAGTAAACAAATAGTACAAATTGGTTTAAACACTTGGTTCTTGATATTTCAGTTTGAAGTCTTTTTTCCCCCTCCTCAAACAGCAGTTCAAATGCTTCACCTTCAGAAGGTGCACCACTAGTAGGAAGTTATGGATGTACTCCTCATTCATTCCCAAAGTTTCAGCACCCTTCTCACGAACTTTTGAAGGAAAATGGCTTTACCCAACAAGTGTACCACAAGTATCGTAGAAGATGCCTAAGTGGTAAGAGCCTTCCTTTATATAGCTATCTTTAAAATTAAAACATAATACTAAAAAATTCAAGTTGTGACATTTAATATCAGGTTAAAATAGTCTTTTGTTATAATTGCCTTAAGTAAATGGGTTTATATATATTCTTTATTCATGTATTTTGTAGCTTAGACACATTAGGAAATAAAGCTTACTATATTCTTGTTACTATTGACAAATGCTTAAATTTTTTTTTTTTTTTTTTTTGTGGTACGCGGGCCTCTCACTGTTGTGGCCTCTCCCATTGCAGAGCACAGGCTCCGGATGCTCCGCGGCATGTGGGATCTTCCCGGACCGGGGCACGAACCCGTGTCCCCTGCGTCGGCAGGCGGACTCTCAACCACTGCGCTACCAGGGAAGCCCGCAAATGCTTAAATTTGAGCAGTAAGTCAGAAAATGGATTGTTTGTTCTTTGTTTAAAAGAAACCCAATTGGGGATTAATATGTTTCAGCTTTCTTTATTTTATGCTATGTAAAACATCTGCTGTTTTGACTTTTTCCAGAAAGAAAACACTTGGGAATTGGCCAGTCCCAAAAAATGAATACCCTCTTTCGTTTCTGGTCCTTCTTCCTCAGAGATCACTTCAATAAAACAATGTATGAGGAATTTAGACGACTTGCTTGGGAAGATGCAAAAGAAAATTACAGGTCAAATATTTTCTCATATTTTTACACTTCGAGGGAATTTTTTAAAAATACTAAAACTAGTACGGAAGTAGCCTGATTTTGAACTGTGAAAGTACCACGTGATAACTGGGAGAAGGACTGTGTTAGTTTTCTATTGCTTCATAGCAAATTACCCCAGAACGCAGAAGCTTAAAACAACAAACATTTATTAGTTCATAGTTTCTAAGGGTCAAGACTCCAGAAACAGCTTAGCTGGGTGGCTCTGGTTCAGTTCTCTCATAGGATTGCAGTCAAGGTATTGGACAGGGCTGCAGTCTCTGAAGACTTGACTCAGGCTAGAGGATCTTCTTCAAGCTCATTCACTTGGATATTGGCAGGAGGCTTCAGTACCTTGGCACATAGGTCTCCCCATAGGGCATTTCACGATGTGACTTCACCCAGAGTGAATGATCTAAGAAAGGGGGAGAATTTCCAAGATGAACGCTTCGGTGTCTTACTTAACCTGCACTTGAAAGTGACATCACTTCTGCCATATTATAGTGTTCACACAGACCAACCGTGGTATAATGTAGGAGGGGACTACACAAGTTTGTGGGTATCATGTTTGGAACCATGTTAGGGGCTGGTACAAAGGCCAAATGTAATTTGAAAGACAGATTTTTCTCTCTCTTGCCCCTACCATTACAGATTTCCCTTGGATGTGCATATACATCCCCAAATTGTTACATGCTTAGAGCCAAACCAGTTAAGATTCCTTGAGACAAGAAAAAATAAGGTCTCTCATGATACATCCTGACGCACCTGTTCAGTCTCATTTTTTCCTACTACAGTTGACTGTTCAACAATACCAGTTTGAACTGAATGGGTCCACTTATATGCAGAATTTTTTCAATAGTAAATACTACAGTACTACATAATCCATGGTTGCTTGAATCTGTGGATAAGGAACCGTGGATATGGAGAAACTGTGTATACAGAGGGCCAACTTTTAAGTTATACTCAGATTTTTAACTGTGGGAGGGTTGGCGCTCCTAACGTGCACGTTGTTCAAGGGTCAACTGTAGTCCTCTAGGCAACCGTGGTACTGAACTACATGTTCTCCAAATGAACTGAGCTCTCTAGCCTCTAGACATCTGTACATATTCTTACCTCTGCTTATTCTTCTCTTCATCCTCCCTCTGCTTTGCTAACTCTTCTTTTTGTCTAGGTTAGATCTTGCTTCCATGAGAAATGTTCAGGGGAATTTGTGCCAATAGGGCTGAATTGAGAACAGATCAAGAGGATGAGAAGGAACATGAAATGGATTCATGCAAGCTAAGCTATTCATTCTTGGGAAAAGGGAGGAAGGAAGATGAGATGGAAGAAGAAAAAAGATAATTTTCCACTCAATATTTACCTAAATTTACCCTTCTTCAGGTTCTAAAAATGGATTCCTCTTGTAAAGCTCAAATAAGAATCTATTGTTAATCAATATTGTGATCTTCAAGAGGAATACAAGATATGCAAATAAATTTCTTTGAAAAAAAATTTACATTTGCACTGACTTGTGTAAAAATAAAGCCCATTAATTTTCATCTAGAATCTTGATCTTGATCAGGAATGATAGATAAATGGCATGTGTACATCTTTTTCCCTCTTCTCTGTCCATTACTGACATCTCTAAATCAATCTCAGCATTGTTTAATATTATTCTTGAATTCAGATTTATAGTCTTTCTTATCACAGCTTTGATAGCTGCTGCCAGTTTATCAGAGTTGGCACTGAAGGCAATATTTGCCATTTCTTTCTTTCAAAACTTTTTATTTTATTTTGGGGTATAGTTGATTTACAATGTCGTGTTAGTTTCAGGGGTACAGCAAAGTGATTCAGTTACACATATACATATAATCCATTCTTTTTCAGATTCTTTTCCCATATAGTTTGAGTTCCCGGTGCTAGTAGGTCCTTGTTAATTATCTATTTTATCTACAGTAGTGTGTATATTGTTAATCCCAACCTCCTAACTTACCCCTCCCCTCACCTTTCCCCTTTGGAAAACAAACCATAAGTATGTTTTCAAAGTCTGTGAGTCTGTTTCTGTTTTGTAAATAAGTTCATTTGTATCATCTTTTTAGATTCCACATATCAGTGATATCTATATGATACTTGTCTTTGTCTGACTTACTTCGTATGACAATCTCTAGGTCCATCCATACTGCTGCAAATGGCATTATTTCATTCTTTTTTTATGGTTGAGTACCATTCCATTGTATATATGTACCACATCTTTATTCATTCATCTGTTGATGGACATTTAGGTTGCTTCCGTGTCTTGGTTATTGTAAATAATGCTGCTATGAACGTTGGGGTGCATGTATATTTTCAAATTGTAATTTTCTCCAGATACATGCTCAGGAGTGGGATTGCTGGATCATATGGTAGTTCTATTTTTATTTTTCTAAGGAACCTCCAAACTGTTCTTCATAGTGGCTGATCTAGATGTTCTCATTCAAACTGTGTTTTGCTACTCTTTAGTGGGTTGTGAAATCAATTTAGTGGTTCTGACTTACTTAAAAAAATAGAAAATATCAGACTGCACTGAACATAGTAAGGTTAATATGTTTTACAATTCATACATAAATACAAATTTAATTATTTACAAAACATATATGTTTTTATGTACACACGTATATATGTGAGTGTTGTGTTGACTTGGTCACAAGGTAAAATATTTTTCTTACTATTGGACTTAGAAAAGTTTGAAAGCATTTGTTATAATTAATCTCAGCATATTTTGCTGTTTATGCAAACAATTTCCGTTTGTTCCTCAGGACTTTCTATAACTTTTCTGATCCCATTTCTACCCAAGTCTAGATTGGGAGTTCCTCTTCTTTGTTCCTATGGTATTCTGTGTATGTTTATAATAGCTTAACATACTAACTGATACATAGTAAGTGCTCAATAAAGGGTTACTTTTATTAGGAAGAAGATCAGTACTGAATATATCCATTGACTAACATTAGCAGTAGGATGGTTTCAAGAAGAAAGGAGAGAAGTAACATTAATTACATACATATCTGCAATGTGCCAGCTCTGGTCTAAGTGCTTTACAAATATTATCTATTATTGAAAAGTAGGATATTATTATCCCCATTTTTAGAGAGATGATTATAAGCCTAGAATTCAAATGTAGTTCTTTCTGGTTCTCAGCCTTTTTGTTTTCTACTCATCTAAGCTGTCTCACAGTGATTGGTCAGTGAGTAAATGACAACTGAGAGACTGATCATTTGCCCCTGCTCTTTACTCCAGGATTTATGCTGCATATTTAGATTGTATTATTAATGTCATATTTTTGATCTTTGGAATTAGTTTGCTAAAAAATAAGACTAGAAATCCAGATATTGTAGTAGTCAGTTGGCCTTTACCAAAAATCTAAGAATCCTAACATTCCTCTAAAATGTCATTTACTTGATAAAACCTAAAATTTCTCAATCCTGCTTTCCAGAAAGAAAGAAAGAAGCCTAGGCTTCACCCCCAGAGATTATGATTTCATTGGTTTGGAGTGGAGCCTGGGCATCAGCATTTTTTTTAAAAGCTTCCTAGATGGTTCACATATGTAGTCGAGGTTGAGAACCACTGGTATCAATATAATATCCCATAAGAGGAGTATTAAGACAGGTTTGTCATTCTGAACTGTTGTTCCTTTAGTACTCAGTCCCCTTAGCCTCAGTCATACAAGCTCAAGGAATAGTGTCATTTATGGCTACCAAAGGAAAGGGCTCAGGTTAGTGTATGGTTGATAGTCCTGCATTCCTCTTGCCATCTTACCAAGAAACCTGTTTATTCTTCCAGAGAGACCGTCACTCTCTATCTTGTAAATAAGCTGGTTACAGAGGACATATGCATGCATACACACACACACACACACACACACACACACACAGATACACATCCTTCTTCCTGTGAATAATGGTTGGGCAGTATTATGATACCAGGAATGAAGAAATATAGCCTCTCCTCCACTGAGGCACCCAGAATGACTTAAGGATTCTAAATGAGGGATTTTCTAAATTGCGACATGCTTTATTTGAATGAGCTAGATTGGTCACTTTACTGCTGTCCATTGACCTTGTCCATGTCCACTCTCATGGGTTCTGCTCATCACCATTAGTTGAAGGTTGAGCCCATGTAGTTTCTTGATCCACTGTCCAAAACTTGTCTCAGTTTCTTTAGATAGCTGTAAGAAGAAACAAATTTTTCTGATTTATGCAGTGATACAATTCTTTTGGCAAAATATCTTTTATTTCATATACTTTATAAGCAGGAAGGCTCTCTTAGGAGACATTTAATTAGGTTTGTCCCTTTATAGTTGAATGGGTCAACCACACCTAGAGTCTATGGCCCAAGAGTATGGTCTTTATCTTCCTAGAGATTATGTTCGAGTATTTAATACCATGTACTAACACACTATTATAAGCCTTGGTTTGGGAAAAAATCTAAAACATTGCCAATGTGTCACTAAATCTTTTGAAATACCAGGGAAAAATACCAGGGAGTTCTTCAGAAATGCCAGGGAGAGATCCTGTGTCTGTTCAAAGAAGCCATAGTGTAGTTGTCCAAGGGCTGCCTCTTATTTTGCATATTCCCAGTATACCTCCATGAGATGCTATGCCTGAGTCAACAAAAATAGCAAAGCCAGCTGTAGATTACTAATTACCACTTCAGCTAAAAATCTGCGTACTAAAAATTACATACATTTGAACACTTTTGTTTGAGATTATTTGTGTCATGTTTTCCTGTATCAGTGCTGTTAAATATGACTATTTGCATTGTCATAGGAAAAAATTTATTATAAACTTTTTATTTTCTTCCCACAGGTATGGATTAGAATGTCTGTTCAGGTTTTATAGTTATGGACTGGAAAAAAAATTCAGACAAGAAATTTTTAAGGATTTCCAAGAAGAAACCAAAAAAGACTACGAATCTGGTAAAACAAAACAATAAACTTATTCTATTTGGAAATTGTAAATCTGAGTCTGTCAATAAATAGGGAGTTTGTAACTTTTTTTTAGGGCAGACTATTTAAGACTTTCAGGCCACTATTATGGTTTGTGATGAAGGATAGAGCACCATATAGTATGAAGGTCTTACTTGTGAGATGTTGGAAAATAGCCACTCTGAAGTATTTCCTTTATGGATTTGTATTTTGTCTTTATTCATTTGACACACATGACTACTCACTGATGTTCCATTACATGAAAATTCTATGCAACATGAGCAAGTGTGATTGGAAAGGTGGAATAGCACAGTGAGTAACAGTGCAGACTCTGGGCTAGATCCCTAAGTCTGAATCCCATTTCCCCTACTTTGTAGCTCTGTGGCCATGGGTAAGTTACTTAACCTTGTTAGAAAAACAAACAAAGAAAAAAACCCCAAAACCTTGTTAGCCCAGTTTACTCATCAGTAATATACCCAAGAGCACCTATATTACAGGGTTGTATATAGTTCAAATTAGTTTAATATACAATAAACCACTTAAATAATACCTGTTACATGGCAAATGCTCAATAAATGTTAGCTGCCATTATTCATTACAATGTCTTATCTTCAAGGTCTAGATAAAGTGTACATAGAAGACATGGTTTAATGCTGGTAGGATCATATCCAATATGAATCATTTTTTAAAGATTCTGTATATTTTATCATGTATGTTCTTCTTTGTTATTAGGTCAGCTGTATGGATTAGAAAAGTTTGGGACTTATCTAAAATATTCTCAATCTAAGACACAGTCTATTGACCCCAAACTTCAGGATTACCTCTGTAGCTTTAAGAAGTTGGAAGACTTCCGTGTTGATGTAAGTTTTAAGTCCTTTCCCCTGTATTATTTTTATTACTCTTATGCTTGAACTATCAGTGACTTTCTTAAGTTTAATTTTATAATTTTTATTTTTTAAATTTAATTTTGAAAATTTAACTTTCCAGTTTTGAAATCAAACTTTAAAAGAGGTGCAAAAATAGTATAGAGAATTCCCATATATTCTGTTTACCCAGAGTCCCTAAATGTTAATATCTTACATAACCATGGAGCAATGGTCAGTTCACTTTAATTTTGATATGCATGATAAACATTTTATGGATTTAGTAACTTTTATGTGGATATGTTACTCATTTCTCACTAGCAGTTTTTATTTATTTTTATTTTTTTTAAGATTTCTTTATTATTTATTTATTTTATTTTATTTATTTTTGGCTGCGTCGGGTCTTAGCTGCAGCACACGGGATATTCGTTGTGGCACACAGGCTTCTCTCTAGTTGTGACATGTGGGTTTTCTCTTCTTTAGTTGTGTTGTGCAGGCTCCAGGGCCTGTGGACTCTGTAGTTGTGGCGCGCGGGTTCCAGAGCATGTGGGCTCTGTAGTCTGCAGCATGCAGGCTCTCTAGTTGAGGCACATGAGCTCAGGAGTTGTGGCACATGGGCTTAGTTGCCCCACAGCATGTGGGATCTTAGTTTCCTGACCAGAAATTGAACCCGCGTGCCCTGCATTTAAGGTAGATTCTTTACCACTGGACCACCAGGGAAGTCCCCTCACTAGCAGTTTTTAAATTTTTCACTTTTTATGTACTTGTATCCTATAGTTTCCATAACACGTGCTCATGTAACATGGATTTATGGTTCCCCACATAATAAAATTAGGGCAAGAATGTTATGTGCATGTGTAGAGACAGGAGAATAGGCTTTAGACAATTTGATTTCAAGAGGAAAAGGAAAACATTTTAAGAAAAGAAGGGGATGAGCATAATAAGATAAAGGAAAAGGAGAAAGAAGAGAAGAGAGAAATAAGGAAAGAAGAATCAAAAAGAGCAGAAAAGAGAGAGGTGAAAGGAAGGCTAGGTTCATCTCTGCTTAGTATTATAATTAGTTTGTCTTTTGTAGTTTTGTGTAAATAGATTTGATAGCCAAGGGATGGAGTTAATAGAAGTGCCTCCATCTCTGGAATTAAAGAGCTGTGTTTCAGACTTCCCTGGCGGTTCAGTGGTTAAGACTCCGCACTTCCCAATGCAAGGGGCACAGATTCGATCCCTGGTCAGGGAACAAAGATCCCTCATGCCTTGCAGCATGGCCAAAAATTTAAAAAAAAAAAAAAAAAAAAAAAAAAAGTTATGTTTCTAGAGTGGTCCAGCCTGTTCTGTCACCAGATGTCCCTGCTTTATAATACTAGTGATTTTTGCCCTATCTGAACAGAAGCCAAGAATTCAGACCTCTGCTTTTAAACTTGTGTCATGTTTTCCTGTATCAGTGCTGTTAAGTATGACTATTTGCATTTTAAATACTGTGGAAGTTTGGAGAAGGAAGGGGTTAGAGTTATAAATGCTTTGCAACTGACAGAAGTTGTATAAAGAAGAAAAATGGTCTCTCTGAAACATTTTCCCAGAGACAACGAACCCAGCCTTACGCTTATGCCCTACTATTTAGTTCAAGCCCTAAAACATAGGAGTAGCTTAATAAACATGTTGAATGAAAGAATTGACTGATAAGGAGGAAATTTAAGTTTAATACCTTAAATTGCTGTTAAGTTTTCATTATACTAATAAAATTTACTGAAGTGCCGGCATAGTTTCCCTTGTTAGAAAAGTCTGGCCTTAGAAAGTGAAGGGAGGAAAAAATAGTAAAATCATCACTATGTTGTCTTTCATAATTTGCAGCCCCCTATAGGTGAGGAATTTGGAAGAAAAAAACATTCATCTACTTCTGGTGAGGAGAGTAATCGTCACAGATTTCCATCTAATTCCTCTACAAAGTCACCGAGTGCTGCTAAGCCTACACCTGACAATCAGCTTCGGATCCCAACAAACTCTCCCAGGAGGAATACTTCACAGCAGTCCAATGACAATTCACACCAGAACAGTGCTGCCTCAGTCTCAACACATGGTGAACTGCCTGAGAAATAGACTCTTATGAAAGTTGTTTGCCCTTGAAATCAACATTTACATCAGTATTTATTGGGGGAAATCCTCTGATGTTTAATTGTGATAATCAGAAAAAAGAAAAAGGAAGAAAAATGGCAGCATTTTTTTCTAGAAAGATAAATTCTAAAAACATTTTCCCTGATTTCACAAATAAGTATAATTTTGGTAACTTTTTTTTTTTTTTTGCGGTACGCAGGCTTCTCACTGCTGTGGCCTCTTCCATTGCAGAGCACAGGCTCTGGACGCGCAGGCTCAGCGGCCATGGCTCATGGGCCCAGCCGCTCCGCGGCATGTGGGATCCTCCCTGGCCGGGGCACGAACCCGTGTCCCCTGCATTGGCAGGCGGAATCTCAACCACTGCGCCACCAGAGAAGCCCTTGGTAACATTTTATAGAGATCCTCTAGTAATATATTTTGGTCTCAAATATATTTTTGAAATAATATATTTCATTTTCAAAGCCATTGTTTATAAGAACAGCATTCCTTAAATATACACAAAAACAACACAAGGAATGCCTAACATTTCAGCTCATACTTCTTAAAGAAGATATAGTATGTTATAGTCATCTATTCTATAGAGCTTTCTTAAAGAATACAATAACCCCACTGTCAATTCATATTTGAACTTATCAAAAACAAAGGACAAATATGTATATGTTTTTTAAATTCAGAAAAAGAATGTGAAATGATACATTTGCTTTTCTTTTAGATTTATAGTTTAAAGAAAACTTTTTTTTTTTACAAAAGTAGAAATATATTGCAGTTATATTGAAGTATATGCACTTTGGATATTGGGTTTTGCTCTTTTCCGCATTAGTCATACCTCATGATTTCCATAGTTATTGTTGTGTTGATATGGAGTGTTCTGAATTGGCATCAGCCAGTTACATATTAGAAGAGATTTACTTTTTGTGACTATATAAACCTGCACAAGTAATTGAAAACTGAGCTGGGATTGGTTGGAATACTGTCCTAAATTAGTTAAATCTTGCACTGTTTTGAATGCATTTGCTGTTTGTACATCTGCAGGTATGTATGTCACAAGTAATCAGATTATATTCAGTTTAAAAGGAGTACCTTTTTGTGTCCTTTACTTCTGTTTTATGCTTATAAAAAGTGTTTTCAAGAAATGAATTTACTTCTAATTTTTATTGCTGTTGCAACTGATGTAAATGATAGTTTCAGTTTTTGTGGGAATTAAAATAAATCACTTATTCTAAATTATTTGAATTTATTTTTAATTATTTTTGTTTAGAATACAGCAGAAAAGCTGTAATTTTCAAATTCTGCTAGTAGAAGACCACTGTAGTGGGTGGGCCAAAAGTTTCGTTCAGTTTTTTTCTATAAGATGGCTCTAGTAGCACTTAGTTGTCTTTAACTTTATTTGAAACAATTTTGTTAGATTGTATGTGACAGCTGTCAGATCAGCCTGCATTTAAAAAAAGACTTACCAAAATTGGTGAATTTTTGTGTAGCCATTTAAATATTGAAGCTGGAAGAAAGAAAGCAATATTTTCAGCATATTATGCTTTATTATTTCAAGAAAGGTAAAAATGCAACTGAAACACACAAAAAGATTTGTGCAGTGTGTGAAGAACAAGCTGTGACTGATCAAACATGTCAAAAGTGGTTTGTGAAGTTTCGTGCTGGAGATTTCTTGCTGGATAATGCTCCACGGTTGGGTAGACCAGTTTAAGTTGGTAGGGATCAAACCGAAAAAATAATTGAGATCAACATTATACCATGCGGAAGATAGCTGACATACTCAAAATATCCAAATCAAGCGTTGAAAATCATCTGCACCAGCTTGGTTATGTGAATCGCTTTGATGTTTGGGTTCCACATAGGTTAAGTGAAAAAAACCGTCTTGACCATATTTCCTCATGTGAGTCTCTACTGAAACGTAATGAAAATGTTCCGTTTTTAAAACAAATTGTGACAGGCGATGAAAAGTGGATACTGTACAACAATGTGGAATGGAAAAGATCTTGGGGCAAGCGAAATGCACCACCACCAACCACACCAAATGCCGGTCTTCATCCAAAGAAGGTGATGTTGTGTGTATGGTGGGATTGGAAGGGAGTCCTCTATTATGAGCTCCTTCCGGAAAACTAAACGATTAATTCCAACAAGTACTGCTCCCAATTAGACCAACTGAAAGCGGCACTCGATGAAAAGTGTCCAGAATTAGTCAACAGGAAATACATAATCTTCCATCAGGATAACGCAAGGCTGCGTGTCTATTTGATGACCAGGCAAAAATCGTTACAGCTTGGCTGGGAAGTTCTGATTCATCCTCCATATTCACCAGACAGTGCACCTTCGGATTTCCATTTATTTCAGTCCTTACAAAATTCTCTTAATGGAAATTAAAAATTCCCTGGAAAACTGCAAAAGGCACCTGGAACAGTTCTTTGCTCAAAAAGATAAAAAGTTTTGGGAAGATGGAATAACGAAGTTGCCTGGAAAATGGCAGAAGGTTGTGGAACAAAAAGGTGAATACGTTGTTCAATAAAGTTCTTGGTGAAAATGAAAAATGTGTCTTTTATTTTTACTTAAAAAACCGAAGGCACTTTTTGGCCCACCCAATATGTTGTGAATGAAGTTTCAGTGTTAAACTTACATCCATTTTTATTTAGCTTATATGTTTTCTTGTATTGGCAAGAAGCAGCTAGTTTAATACACTAAATTTATTATTTTCTTTTTGGTGTCTTGTTCTTATAGAATGACAGTATTGAAATACATATCTTCTTTGGATAAGTGGACTATTCTTTAGTAAATAAGAAATTTTCATTAGGTTATTTCCATGAATAAATGATAATCTGACATTTTATGATATTTAATATTGGGGAGGTCATTTTGATATTTTAATTTTAAGAAAGAGTCAAATTTGAATATTCAAAAATATACTTAGATCTTGGAAAGAGAATGCAAGACAACAATTAGATTTAGAATAATAAATTTTAAAATGTTTTCTTAAGTGCAGATGTAGTTCTGGCTTTTCAGTGAGGAATTTCCAAACCATGCTTATTAGCTTTAAGCGGTCTCTTGAACTTACCTAAAATTATCTAAGAATCTTTCTCAGTATCTTTTTTGTGTTGAACACATACATCTGAAACCTGTTTTTAACCTAAGATTACTTCCACTCACCTAAATATGCAAATGTAAATTTGATTGGAAAATTGTATATTTTATATGAAAATACAGTAATCAAGAGTTTTGTGATGTGTAATAAATTAGTAATTTTATCATATTATTTTGATTATAAAAACCATACATGTAAATTAGGAAATTTAGAAAAGCACAAAGAGGAAAATACTTCTTTAAAAAAGAAAAAAAAATTGGTATCGTAGTATTCTAGCATATGGATGTGCCATAGTTTACTAAGCTGAGTCGCCTATGGTTGAAATTTTACGTATGGCCAGGTTTGGGCTGTTACAAACAACAATTTAATTAATGATATCCCTACAGATAAATCTTTGTGTATAAACTTGGAGTTATTGCCTAGCATAAATTTCTAGAAGTTGAAATTCTAAGTAAAAATGTATTCCCATTAAACGTACTCTAGAATGGTTGCACAGTTTACAATTTTACCAACAGCATCTGCTTTTCTATGTCCTCACCAAAACTGGTTATTATATATCTTTCTCTTTGATAGACTGAGAAGCAAAAAATATTATTTTAATGTCATTATTAAGATCATCATTTTAATCAGGTTACTAATGAGTGATAATTTTTATTGTTTATTAACTACATTATTTGTAGATGGCTTGGTCATATCTTTCATGTTTTCCTTTTGGAGTGATTGTCTTTTTCTGATTTATAGAGCTCTTTTACTTATCAAGACTATTAACCCTTTGCTTTCTAATTTTCATTATGTATGTTTGACATAGTATGTACATTTTTTTGGTAAAAAATTTAAAAATTATACCCCTTAAATTCCAAATGCGAAACTTAAGCAAATAAAAGCACTGTTAGTCAATGAAAAGAAAAATATTATTGACTATAAATCTAAATAGTCCTACCCAAAATATGTGTAAGTTCCTAGAGAACTTCCTTCCTTGTGATTTTATAGTTTTCAATTTTATTAAATAAAAAAGACAACATTAAAATGTTTAAATTATTTGTCCTTTTAAAGGGATAGTTGAAGCCATCTTTGGAGTTCTTTATACTAAAAGGAATTAAAGAAGAAAGTTATATTTTAAAATAAATATCATTTTAGTTTTTAAATAGATTTTATTTTTTAAACTTGTTTTGCCTGTTTGGGACTTCACTCTGACATTCTCTCATGCTTCTCCTTGCCATTATACTGAATGATATTACCTCTTTCTGTGCTTAATCTTATCTTTCACCTAATTTCTTAGCTCTTATGAAACTGCTTATTTTTATTTTATTATATAGGAGACTGATCCAAGAGAGTAATACCTAATTATATCGCCACTAGATGGCAGAATGGAATAAGATAAGTAAGTCTTTTGAGAGGTGTGTGTGTGTGTGTGTGTGTGTGTGTGTGTGTGTGCGCGCGCGCGCGCTGAAGAACTATCACTCCATCTTGTGTTGATATGTAATTATATCAATTACTCTTGCATTCCTAATAGCCACATGTTCTCAACAACTCGTGATTACCTTGTTACAGCAATGCCAAATTGTGCTTAGTTATTAGTAAATAAATACAGTAGCAGCATTAAGTTCTGTATATGGTTAAAGATAAAAATGCTATTGCTTTGGTTTCTTTTTTGTACTTAAAAATTTGAAGTACTTCATTGGCATTATTTGTGATTAACTCTTGAGCTATAAACAAGGCAAGAAAATTTTAAGATGCGTCTGTTTGTCTAGCTAACCTGTGTAGTTAAATCCTGCCTGAAATATGTGATACTTAAAACTAGATGGTACTCTTTTGACTAGAACAAAATGTTATCACATAGTTAGTTGAATGGCAGAGCAAGAATTCATACTCAAATAGTCTAGCTCCAGACCTTGAGCTAGTCATCTTAACCAGACTGTTCTTTAATAGCTTGAAATATTGGAACGTATGAACACTGACTCCAGAACTCAAAATGCTGTGATTCTTAACTATTATGAAATCAAGATTATATTCTTGTGGTTAAGACTGTAAAGTTGTTTTATCTTGGGCATCTTCTGCAGTAACGAGTGGTCTAGTGGAATATTTAAATATATAAATACTTTAAGTGCTATATGGTAAATCCTCTTTGCAGGGGGAAATCATGATTAGTGATAATATCATTCATGTGTTTAAATATTTTCCTAGAATTAGCTACAGTAAAATAAAAACTAAGCATTTTATTCAGAATACAACTAGAAATTTTGCATTACATTAGAGTAACTATGGTCAACTGAAGCTACTAGATACTATTCTATTCAGAAATAATGGTGTTCCAGTCTTTAAAAAGCTTGAAGGAAATATGCCGCATAGGTTAATTAACAGGAAGCACCTCTGGCTTTATACTTTTTTACCAATTTTCTGAATTCTTTACAATGAGCCTGTTTTTAACTTGGTCAATTAAAGACATGATTTGGTTAATAGAATGGTTTCTACCAATATATTACACATATTTCCTTCAGATAAAAAAGCAGAATGTGCTGTTTGTTGTTTTGATTTTGTTTCTTCCGGGTAGCATGTTAAGTCTACAAAATTGAATACCTTTCTCAGGTATTTTAAGGTACGTTAGATCTTCATTACAACATGAACACAATCAGAGTACTGTAATGTTTTTAATGTTACACTTTTCTGGTTTCTAGTTGAATGCCCTTAAGTACAATCTAAGGTGAGATTGACTTTTTATTTTTTACATCTTTATTGGAATATAATTGCTTAACAATGGTGTGTTAGTTTCTGCTTTATAACAAAATGAATCAGTTATACATATACATATGTTCCCATATCCCCTCCCTCTTGCGTCTCCCTCCCACCCTCCATATCCCACCCCTCCAGGCGGTAACAAAGCACAGAGCTGATCTCCCTGTGCTATGCGGCTGCTTCCCACTAGCTATCTACCTTACGTTTGGTAGTGTATATATGTCCATGCCTCTCTTTCGCTTTGTCACAGCTTACCCTTCCCCCTCCCCATATCCTCAAGTCCGTTCTCTAGTTGGTCTGTGTCTTTATTCCTGTCTTACCCCTATGTTCTTCAGGACATTTTTTTTTCTTAAATTCCATATATATGTGTCAGCATACAGTATTTGTCTTTCTCTTTCTGACTTACTTCACTCTGTATGACAGACTCTAGGTCTATCCACCTCATTACAAATAGCTCAATTTCATTTCTTTTTATGGAGTAATATTCCATTGTATATATGTGCCACATCTTCTCTATCCATTCATCCGATGATGGACACTTAGGTTGTTTCCATCTCCGGGCTATTGTAAATAGGGCTGCTATGAACATTTTGGTACATGACTCTTTTTGAATTATGGTTTTCTCAGGGTATATGCCTAGTAGTGGGATTGCTGGGTCATAGGGTAATTCTATTTTTAGTTTTTTAAGGAACCTCCATACTGTTCTCCATAGTGGCTGTACCAATTCACATTCCCACCAGCAGTGCAAGAGTGTTCCCTTTTTTCCACACGCTCTCCAGCATTTATTGTTTCTAGATTTTTTGATGATGGCCATTCTGACTGGTGTGAGATGATATCTCATTGCAGTTTTGATTTGCATTTCTCTAATGATTAAAGATGTTGAGCATCCTTTCATGTGTTTGTTGGCAGTCTGTATATCTTCTTTGGGGAAATGCCTATTTAGGTTTTCTGCCCATTTTTGGATTGGGTTGTTTGTTTTTTTGTTATTGAGCTGCATGAGCTGCTTATAAATTTTGGAGATTAATCCTTTGTCAGTTGCTTCATTTGCAAATATTTTCTCCCATTCTGAGGGTTGTCTTTTGGTCTTGTTTATGGTTTCCTTCGCTGTGCAAAAGCTTTTAAGTTTCATTAGGTCCCATGTGTTTATTCTTGTCTTTATTTCCATTTCTCTAGGAGATGGGTCAAAAAGGATCTTGCTGTGATTTATGTCATAGAGTGTTCTGCCTATGTTTTCCTCTAAGAGTTTGATAGTGTCTGGCCTTACATTTAGGTCTTTAATCCATTTTGAGCTTATTTTTGTGTATGGTGTTAGGGAGTGATCTAATCTCATACTTTTACATGTCCCTGTCCAGTTTTCCCAGCACCACTTATTGAAGAGGCTGTCCTTTCTCCACTGTACATTCCTGCCTCCTTTATCAAAGATAAGGTGACCATATGTGTGTGGGTTTATCTCTGAGCTTTCTATCCTGTTCCATTGGTCTATCTTTCTGTTTTTGTGCCAGTACCATACTGTCTTGATTACTGTAGCTTTGTAGTATAGTCTGAAGTCAGGGAGCCTGATTCCTCCAGCTCCATTTTTCGTTCTCAAGATTGCTTTGGCTATTCGGGGTCTTTTGTGTTTCCATACAAATTGTGAAATTTTTTGTTCTAGTTCTGTGAAAAATGCCAGTGGTAGTTTGATAGGGATTGCATTGAATCTGTAGATTGCTTTGGGTAGTAGAGTCATTTTCACAATATTGATTCTTCCAATCCAAGAACATGGTATATCTCTCCATCTATTTGTATCATCTTTAATTTCTTTCATCATTGTCTTATAATTTTCTGCATACAGGTCTTTTGTCTCCTTAGGTAGGTTTATTCCTAGATATTTTATTCTTTTTGTTGCAATGGTAAATGGGAGTGTTTTCTTGATTTCACTTTCAGATTTTTCATCATTAGTATATAGGAATGCCAGAGATTTCTGTGCATTAATTTTGTATCCTGCTACTTTACCAGATTCATTGATTAGCTCTAGTAGTTTTCTGGTAGCATCTTTAGGATTCTCTATGTATAGTATCATGTCATCTGCAAACAGTGACAGCTTTACTTCTTCTTTTCCAATTTGTATTCCTTTTATTTCCTTTTCTTCTCTGATTGCTATGGCTAAAACTTCCAAAACTATTTTGAATAAGAGTGGTGAGAGTGGGCAGCCTTGTCTTGTTCCTGATCTTAGTGGAAATGGTTTCAGTTTTTCACCACTGAGGATGATGTTGGCTGTGGGTTTGTCATATATGGCCTTTATTATGTTGAGGAAAGTTCCCTCTATGCCTACTTTCTGCAGGGTTTTTATCAAAAATGGGTGTTGAATTTTGTTGAAAGCTTTCTCTGCATCTATTGAGATGATCATATGGTTTTTCTTCTTCAATTTGTTAATATGGTGTATCACGTTGATTGATTTGTGTATATTGAAGAATCCTTGCATTCCTGGAATAAACCCCACTTGATCATGGTGTATGATCCTTTTAATGTGCTGTTGGATTCTGTTTGCTAGTATTTTGTTGAGGATTTTTGCATCTGTGTTCATCAGTGATATTGGCCTGTAGTTTTCTTTCTTTGTGACATCCTTGTCTGGTTTTGGTACCAAGGTGATGGTGGCCTCGTAGAATGAGTTTGGGAGTGTTCCTCCCTCTGCTATATTTTGGAAGAGTTTGAGAAGGATAGGTGTTAGCTCTTCTCTAAATGTTTGATAGAATTCGCCTGTGAAGCCATCTGGTCCTGGGCTTTTGTTTGTTGGAAGATTTTTTATCACAGTTTCAATTTCAGTGCTTGTGATTGATCTATTCATATTTTCTATTTCTTCCTGATTCAGTCTTGGCAGGTTGTGCATTTCTAAGAATTTGTCCATTACTTCCAGGTTGTCCATTTTATTGGCATAGAGTTGCTTGTAGTAATCTCTCATGATCTTTTGTATTTCTGCTGTGTCAGTTGTTACTTCTCCTTTTTCATTTCTAATTCTATTGATTTCAGTCTTCTCCCTTTTTTTCTTGATGAGTCTGGCTAATGGTTGATCAATTTTGTTTATCTTCTCAAAGAACCAGCTTTTAGTTTTATTGATCTTTGCTATCATTTCCTTCATTTCTTTTTCATTTATTTCTGATCTGATTTTTATGATTTCTTTCCTTCTGCTAACTTTGGGGTGATTTTGTTCTTCTTTCTCTATTTGCTTTACGTGCAAGGTTAGGTTATTTATTTGAGATGTTTCCTGTTTCTTAAGGTGGGATTGTATTGCTATAAACTTCCCTCTTAGCACTGCTTTTGCTGCATCCCATAGGTTTTGGGTTGTCGTTTCTCCATTGTCATTTGTTTCTAGGTATTTTTTAATTTCCTCTTTGATTTCTTCAGTGATCACTTCGTTATTGAGTAGTGTATTGTTTAGCTTCCATGTGTTTGTATTTTTTACAGATCTTTTCCTGTAATTGATATCTAGTCTCATAGCATTGTGGTCGGAAAAGATACATGATACAATTTCAATTTTCTTAAATTTACCAAGGCTTGATTTGTGACCCAAGATATGATCTATCCTGGAGAATGTTCCATGAGCACTTGAGAAAAATGTGTATTCTGTTGTTTTTGGATGGAATGTCCTATAAATATCAATTAAGTCCATCTTGTTTAATGTATCATTTAAAGTTTGTGTTTCCTTATTTATTTTCATTTTGGATGATCTGTCCATTGGTGAAAGTGGGGTGTTAAAGTCCCCTACTATGAGTGTGTTACTGTCGATTTCCCCTTTTATGGCTGTTAGTATTTGCCTTATGTATTGAGGTGCTCCTATGTTGGGTGCATAAATATTTACAATTGTTATATCTTCTTCTTGGATCGATCCCTTGATCATTATGTAGTGTCCTTCTTTGTCTCTTCTAGTAGTCTTTAATTTAAAGTCTATTTTGTCTGATATGAGAATTGCTACTCCAGCTTTCTTTTGGTTTCCATTTGCATGGAATATGTTTTTCCATCCCCTTACTTTCAATCTGTATGTGTCTCTAGGTCTGAAGTGGGTCTCTTGTAGACAGCATATATATGGGTCTTGTTTTTGTATCCATTCAGCCAATCTGTGTCTTTTGGTGGGAGCATTTAGTCCATTTACATTTAAAGTAATTATCGATATGTATGTTTCTATTACCATTCTCTTAATTGTTTTGGGTTCGTTATTGTAGGTCTTTTCCTTCTGTTGTGTTTCTTGCCTAGAGAAGTTCCTTTAGCATTTGTTGTAAAGCTGGTTTGGTGGTGCTGAACTCTCTCAGCTTTTGCTTGTCTGTAAACATTTTAATTTCTCCATCATATCTGAATGAGATTCTTGCTGGGTAGAGTAATCTTGGTTGCAGGTTTCTCTCCTTCATCACTTTAAATATGTCGTGCCAGTCCCTTCTGGCTTGCAGAGTGTCTGCTGAAAGATCAGCTGTTAATCTTATGGGGATTCCCTTGTGTGTTATTTGTTGTTTTTCTCTTGCTGCTTTTAATATATTTTCTTTGTATTTAATTTTTGACAGTTTGATTAATATGTGTCTTGGCGTATTTCTCCTTGGATTTATCCTGCATGGGACTCTCTGTGCCTCCTGGACTTGACTGACTATTTCCTTTCCCATATTAGGGAAGTTTTCAACTATAATCTCTTCAAATATTTTCTCAGTCCCTTTCTTTTTCTCTTCTTCTTCTGGAACCCCTATAATTCGAATGTTGGTGTATTTAATGTTGTCACAGAGGTCTCTGAGACTGTCCTCAGTTCTTTTCATTCTTTTTTCTTTCTTCTGCTCTGCAGTAGTTATTTCCACTATTTTATCTTCCACATCACTTATCCGTTCTTCTACCTCAGTTATTCTGCTACTGATCCCATCTAGAGTATTTTTCATTTCATTTATTGTGGTTTTAGTCGTTGCTTGATTCATCTTTAGTTCTTCTAGGTCCTTGTTAACTGTTTCTTGCATTTTGTCTATTCTATGTCCAAGATTTTGGATCTTGGAAATAGAATCTTGGATCATCTTTACTATCATTATTCTGAATTCTTTTTCAGGTAGACTGCCTATTTCCTCTTCATTTGTTAGGTCTGGTGGGTTTTTATCTTGCTCCTTCTCCTGCTGTGTGTTTTTCTGTCTTCTCATTTTGCTTATCTTACTGTGTTTGGGGTCTCCTTTTTGCAGGCTGCAGGTTTGTAGTTCCCGTTGTTTTTGGTGTCTGTCCCCAGTGGCTAAGGTTGGTTCAGTTGGTTGTGTAGGCTTCCTGGTGGAGGGGACTAGTGCCTGTGTTCTGGTGGATGAGCCTGGATCTTGTCTTTCTGGTGGGCAAGTCCACGTCTGGTGGTGTGTTTTGGGGTGTCTGTGGACTTTTTATGACTTTACCAGCCTCTCTGCTAGTGGGTGGCATTGTGTTCCTGTCTTGCTAGTTGTTTGGCATAGGGTGTCTAGCAATGTAGCTTGCTGGTCGTTGAGTGAAGCTGGGTGCTGGTGTTGAGATGGAGATCTCTGGAAGATTTTCGCCATTTGATATTATGTGGAGCTGGGAGGTCTCTTGTGGACCAGTGTCCTGAAGTTGGCTCTCCCACCTCAGAGGCACAGCACTGACTCCTGGCTGCCGTGCCAAGAACCTTTCATCCACACGGCTCCTCAATTTGGGATGATTCATTGTCTATTCATGTATTCCACAGATGCAGGGTACATCAAGTTGATTGTGGAGCTTTAATCCGCTGCTTCTGAGGCTGCTGGGAGAGATTTCCCTTTCTCTTCTTTGTTCTCACAGCTCCCGGGTCTCAGCTTTGGACTTGGCCCCACTTCTCCGTGTAGGTCGCCGGACGACGTCTGTTCTTCGCTCAGACAGGACAGGGTTAAAAGAGCAGCCGCTTCGGGGACTCTGGCTCACTCAGTCTGCGGGGGAGGGAGGGGCACGGAGTGCGGTGCGAGCCTGCAGCGGCAGAGGCTGGCATGACATTGCACCAGCCCGAGGCGCACCGTGCGTTCTCCCAGGGAAGCCGTTCCTGGATCCCGGGACCCCAGCAGTGACGGGCTGCACAGGCTCCCCAGAAGGGGGGCGTGGAGAGTGACTTGCGCTCACACACAGGCCTCGTGGCGGCGGCAGCAGCCCCATCATCCCACGCCCGTCTCTGGGGTCCGCGCTTTCAGCTGCGGCTCGCGCCCGTCTCTGGAGCTCGTTTAAGCAGCCCTCTTAATCCTCTCTCCTCACGCACCAGGAAACAAAGAGGGAAGAAAAAGTCTCTTGCCTCTTCGGCAGGTCCAGACTTTCTCCCGGACTCCCTCCCGGCTAGCTGTGGCTCATTAGCCCCTTCAGGCTGTGTTCACGCCGCCAGCCCCAGTCCTCTCCCTGCGCTCCGACTGAAGCTCGAGCCTCAGCTCCCAGTGCCGCCCGCCCCGGCGGGCGAGCAGACAAGCCTCTCTGGCTGGTGAGTGCCGGTTGGCACCCTTCCTCTGTGCAGGAATCTCTCCGCTTTGCCCTACCCAGGTACGTGGGGAGTTTCTTGCCTTTTGGGAGGTCTGAGGTCTTCTGCCAGCATTCAATAGGTGTTCTGTAGGAGTTGTTCCACGTGTAGCTGTATTTCTGGTGTATCTGTGGGGAGGAAGGTGATCTCCGCCGAGACTGACTTTTAATGCATCAATAGAAGGGCTTTGAGAGGGAAGGTCTGTGAGATCCCAAAATTTAATATGTAGAATTTTACATACTTACAAGTTCTTTGGTAGCGATAATCCATAGTTTTTTATCAGATTTCTACCAGGATTTATGATCCCAAATATGTTTAATAACCATTGCTCTAGAAATAACTTAGCTTATTTGTCAGAAACGTGAATTGAATCCTGGCCCCCCTCACTAAGTTACAGTCCTTCATCTACAAAATTGCACTTGCCTCATAGTGTTATAAAGATTAAATGTAAAGCATTTAACACAGTTATCTGATGTGCAATAAGCACTCAGTAAACATTAGCTATTATTAAGATTAAGAACTGGACCAGTTATCTTCAGGTATGTAAACATATTTTCCAATAGGCTTTGAATGTAATTTTAAATCTTCTTGTGAAATTAATGTACTTAAAACATTTTAATTAGTAAAGTCATATTCCTTGTAACTGTTTCATTGTCCTAGGATAATAACGTTATGAACACTTTTCTGCCCTTCTCACCTCCACGAGAAAAGAAGTAGGGTTCTTAGATGCTGTTATTTCTGCTGACTGAACAACTGACAAGGGTATGAATTCCATGAAGCAGTCACCAGATCATGAATCTGATTATGGTAATGTCTCACTTTTAGTTATTTCATCTTTTTTATTTAGTTAACAATTTTGCTCATTATGTTTTCCCAACATCACCACAATCTGTTACTTTTGCCTTATCATAAATATCCAGTCCCTGGGCAGGATATGAGAATCTGCCTTTCCATGACTCATGGCCTCTCCCAGGCTCAGTGACACTCCAGTGACTTCCCCACTGCCACTCATTGCCACTTACTTTCTTTTGCATGAACCAGAGTATACCGTGTAAGAACCAAGGGAGGCATCAAAATATCTTGCAAGTCTGTTAAAAACAAACTTTTGAAAACTCTTTTGGGTTGTCAAGGAACTATGGTATAATGTAGTGGTGCTCAAGTTGGGGATATGCCCAAGAGTACAGAAATCCTTTCAGAGGAGTTCACATAGGCACAGATAATTTTAAAGGAATCAATTTCCAGATTCTCAACTTCCATAAGTACCCTTTCCTAAAACTGATTTATCCATTAATATGCTCATGTTCCTAATAGTTTTTCCCCACGTTATAAAAGAAAGCCATTGCCCTTATCCATCCCAAATATTACCCTAGATGAGAAAGCCATCAGGGGCCACACAGTGGTGAAACCTTTAATGATTCATTGAACTCTCATAAACTCATAAGACTTATTGAATTTCTCTGCTTTACAAATACTTCTGTTAAGGGTAAGGTTTTGTGTGTATTCTTGGTTGGTGTGTTATTCAATGAGAGAGTTAAGACATGTTTTTATCAAATCATACAAAATATATACTACAGTTACTGTCAGTCCTCATTTTATTTCACCTGATAAAATGTTTAAAATTTTCCATTTCCTATTTATGATACTTTTTTTTTTTTTTTTTTGGCCACACAGAGCAGCTTGTGGGATCTTAGTTCCCCGACCATGGATTGAACCCAGGCTCTGGCAGTGAAAGCGCCAAGTCCTAACCACTGGACTGCCAGGGAATTCTCAAGATACAGTATTTTTTAAATAGCTGCCAGATAGATTTGTTTTTATCAGAAAAAAACCTTCTCTTTCATTAGATTTCTTTTAAAAGTTGGATTATGATTCTTCTCAAAATAAGCATTTAACATAAAACTTGTGGTGGAGATTGCTGAGCTATTTATCCAGTCCATTTCTGCTTCCCCTGGTCACACTACTAGACTGCATTATCATCCTCCTGCTGTTTTAGGCTTGCCAGTATAACTGGTTCTGGATACTGGAAGGCAGGAGAGGTAAGGGGCACCACTTCTAGACCTGCCTATGTGCCATCTCCATGATCATTCTTTCCTTTTTTGACTGTGGAAGCCATATGTTGAAGACAGCAGAACCCTGACATGGAGGGACCTGTGTCCCTGAATCACCACCTAGTCCCTTTTGGGACTCTCTATTATCAAGAAATAGTCTTTTGTTGTATTAAGATGTCAAGAATTTGGAGTTACAGTAGTTAGTATTATCTTAACTGATAATGAAAAGTTTACTACCTATGTATAATAATTACCAAAATGTGTATATATGTTGTCTCGATCATTATGTATTAATATTTGTAATAATGACTCCAATCCAGAAGAAAAAAAGTTTTTATCAATTAGAGCCACTTAAGGTGAGAAGAAAATAAAAAATTTAATTGTGTACTTATTTTTGTTGTAGATACGTATCTGATGTTCAATAAGACATTCAAGCATTAAAATGTATTAGGATAAAAATCTGGAGAAACTGGAATGGAAATACAAGTTCAAGGAGAAAAGAGAAAGGTGTAAGTTTTCTAAATGTTAAAGAAGAGCTTGCTCATATACTTTAAAAAATGCATTTAAATGTTATATTTAGGTTTCATTGACTTCACTTAAAAAGTTATATTTATAACTTTATGTCAGTATTTATAATGTGCTGGAAGTTATGACCTTTGCCACTATTAAAATGAAAAATTTTAGATGTCAACTTAAAATGTGTGAGGGATACATACGTTTATGAAAATTATTTTAGAATGTTTTCAAGGAAAAATATTTTAAGACTGATGGGAAAGTGCAGACTTTGGAGTTAAATAGCTCTGCATCCAAATTCTGATTCTGCTGGATCACTGGACAAATTAGGTTAACCCATCTTCCCTTATTCTCCTCCAATATTTAAGTGAAAATACGTGTAAATTACTATCTGGCACTAACCTGCTCCTACTATTAATAATCTTAATGGGAGGGTGGGATAAATTAGGAGTTTGGGATTAACATATACACACTACTATATATAAAATAGATAAACAACAAGGACCTACTTTATAGCACAGGGAACTATATTCAATATCATGTAATAACCTATAATGGAAAATAATCTGAAAAAGAATATAAGAATATATATATATTATATATATGTATATTAGCCACTCAGGTGAAAATAACTTATCAAATCCCTCATATGTGAGAGTGAATTAAAAATTAGATACAGAGTGGAAAGACTTTTATTTGTGAGAGAAGGGATAATTTTAGAGCACGAACCAAGGGAAGAAGCTCTGTTACATGGCAAAATGGCAGTGGAAGGGACCTTATTTGAGAGGGTACTAAGAAAGATGGCAAGGCTGTTTGTAAAAGAAAAATGAGAAGGAAGCATAAATTTGCTTTAACTTACATTGTTGGTTCTAGTCTACCGTGCAATTAAAATGGCTCTTACATTTTAAAGTTACTCAAAAGCTTGCTTTTAAGTTGGTGTAATTATTTTATATGTACCATAAATAGCATGTGCTTTATGAATCTCCTCCCTTGTGTTCTACATGACTTCTATTTTAAGTAGCTCCAAAGTGATGCCAGAGAGTTAACTAGGTCAACTGCCACCTGTGTTTGTTTCTTTTATAAATCTTTTACATCTCTGAGAGAATTCAAGACATTAAGTATGGCACTTTCTTTACCTAATACCTCTGATTACAATGTGTAGCTATTGACTCAGCAGATGAATGCTAGTGGCCATGGCTGGAAGAGAAGCTGGGGAAGGCTGTGGAATTGCAAAGTTCATGCCTCGTAACAGGGCAAATGTGGTACCTGGTGTCAGCTGACCTTTCTATTAAAATTTGGACTTAACCACTAGAGTTCTTGCATTTAGGGAAGGGATCAGAGAAAGTCACAAGAGAACCATATTTTGAAAAATGTTAGCCAATGTTGGTGGGAGTATAAATTGGTACAAAAACTCTATGATTGAAAATTTAGCAATAGCTTTCAAAATTTTAAGCACATTTATCCTTTGACCTAGCAATTCCACTTCCCGGAATTTACCCTACAAATACAATCTTTGCACACATGTGCAAAGATGTACATACTAGTATAATCATGAAAGCGTTGTTTTAATAGCATAAGATTAGAAACAACATGAGTATCTGACTGGTGTGAGGTGATATCTCACTGTAGTTTTGATTTTCATTTCTCTAATAATTAGCAATGTTGAGCCATCTTCTCCTGTGCCTTTTGGCCATCTGTATGTCTTCTTTGGACAAATGTCTCTTTAGGTCTTCTGCCCAGTTTTTGATTGGGTTGTATTTTTTTTTTAATATTGAGCTGTATGAGCTGTTTGTTATATGTACATTTTTTAAAAGCTAATTTTTTTTTAAGTTCCTAGGCTTCACAAGGCTAAGAAACTAAGATTTGTTACTATGACTCATCTTAACATGTCCTTTTGGGATTTTAAACAGGAGATAATAAATTATGCTCCTTTTTTCCCCTTCAGTGCTCCAAGCCAACTCAGATATACCCAGGAGTCAGACAGAAGGGGAGCATAATATCTATTACTTACCACTAATGCTGGATTCGACAGCTGGGTTTAATGCTCACCCCTTTGCTCAGAAAATTAAACTTGCCCATCCAGAGACAACTGGACAAATGCAGGCCTCTCCTCAGAGGCAAGAGGCTCACCAGTTAGAAGCGGAAGAGGAGATGAAGAGGGAAAACTGGTCAGTTCTACAGAGAGTTCGCCCTGGTAAGAGGAAGGGAGAAAAGAGCTGAGTAGGGGAACTCAGTTCCTTTGCCTGTCTCACCAGTCACTCGCACAGGAAGAACGAGAGCTGAGAGGAGGGCGGAAATGACTGTTCCCAGTAGAAACTCCCGGAGGGTTTTTAGTTTCTGTTCTGGGGAGTCTGGCAGGGATGCTGTGAAGAGGAAGGATGGGTTTCTCCTATAAGCACCCAGCATTGCCGGCATACGGGGCTCTGTTTGCTGCTGATCACTGGTACCGACGGATCTCTCCTAATCCCCCTGCATCTTCTTTCATACTGGTTTGATCAGCACCCCTGGCATACCTGGCACAGCTTCTCGCCTTTTGCACGCAGCTTCCCTGGCCCCTCTTCCCACTCTGCTGGTGCCCCTTTGCCTTTGCAGACCCGATCAAGCTCTGCCTCTAGCAGCCCTCGCTCCACTGAGCCCGTTCAGGCCTGTCCTCTGACCCCCACTTTGGCCCTCAGCACGTGTTGCCTGTCTTGTTACATTTCTCCTTACGGCTCGAGGCTCTAGTACCTGTGATTTGCAGTCCTAAAGTGATCAGTTAAGGAAAGCTTAACTTCAAGAAATAAAAAGAGAGAGAGAGACGCTATGGACTACAATTATATGGTTTACATGTGGGAAACTAAGATTTATAACTTATGACTCATTTTGACATCCCAAATACAATATAGAAGATGATGTGTGGTGAAGGGGCTGAGATGTCCCTTCCCAGGCCATGGAACTTATTGTGCAGTGAGGGAAATTTAATCTCTCTCCCTGCTCCCATCTGCTGTTTCCCAGGATACTGTGGTAACTGTTTGTTCATAGATGCCCCAGAAGCTCTTGGAGGCGGCTGAGAATTAAGTTGCTTATTAATTCATTTAGTCTTGACCTACATATGGTTGAATAATCACAGGGCCATCTGTCTTTCTTAATTAACATGCAGAGATGAGGAGATTTCTCCCTACCTTCTGTGGATCGCGTGTGAATCTTGTCGAGAGGGCCCCAGAACGACTTGCTGCCAGAGTCCTGGCAATTGCTTATAAGTGAAACCAACAGCTAACGGGGAGGGCTTTTGTTGTTTTCACTTGTTTTGTCTTTTTTAAAAGGCCTGTTGTGACTAGCCCTTGCTATTTCACCAGCCAAAGATAATCTCATAAATGAGTAAGCAATACTATATTTCCTTTCAGGTTCAGGAGACAGAATAAGCGATTTTCCCAGATGCCTATGAGTTTTATCTCCCACAGGCTTCCACTTTTCCCACAGGGTCCTCACACTTGTCTGTATGAAATAGATGGACTAAAGCAGTTGTAAGGGCGGAAAAAAATTTCCCTTCTTCTCTTCTAGGTTCTTTGCATGTTCTAATAAATTAATATAAGACAGATTAACAAGAGAAAAACAAACAAAAATATAATAATATGTATACCTCCATGTATACACATATCCATGGGGGATGCCCAGGAAAACTGAGTAACTCGTCAAAATGTCAGAAACCCTCACCTTAAACACTATCTTCAGCTAAAGACAAAATAAAATGTTGGGAGTGGAGAGTCAGTTATGAGAGGTTATCAGGAAAAGTACAGTAAACAAGGGTAAGGTAGTTATGCAGATTTAAGTCCTTGCCAGTGATGAGTTCCTAAAGATTTGGTCGTCCTCCTCTTCCAGCTATAGAGAGGGAGACACCACTGGAAATAGAAATTTTCATTATAAATGTAAATGTTTCTTACAAAAGGCTAACTTCTACTCAGTTTTTAGAGCTTCTCTCATGTCTGCTGTTTTATAAAAATAACCAGCTTAAAATATGCCAAAGAGACATATTTTGGGGTGGCAAAATCTGTTCCCCTTCAAAGTCTATTACAGAACACTACTTCCTCTTGGTTGTTGACATGAAATGTGATGGGTTAAAAAGCTGTCAACTGAAACTAGACAAACCCTTATTTATTTTTTTATTGTAGTATAGTTGACTTACAGTATTAAATTAGTTTCAGGTATACAATGTAGTAATTCAATATTTTTATAGATTATACTCCATGCAAATTATTATAAAATATTATCTATATTCCCTGTGCTGTACATTATAGCCTTGTCATTTATTTTATACCTAATAGTTTCTATCTTTTAATCCCCTTCATCTATTTTGCCTCTCCCCCAAACCTTCTCCCTTTGGGTAACCACTAATTTGTTCTCTGTATCAGTCAGTCTATTTCTGTTTGTTATCAGACCAAACTTGGGTCTGCTGCCCAGTCACAGTAAAGCCTATCTACTGACACTGGATTGTGGTGAAGGAAAGTACAGTGTTTATTGTAAGGTGCCAGATATGGCGTCTGGGGCAGCCAATGCTCAGAAAACCTGAACTCTCTAGTGGGTTTCAGGGAAGCATTTTTAAAGTCAAGGTGATGGAGGGGAGTTGCAGGGTATGTGATCATCTTGTGCACGATTCTCTGATTGGTTGATGGTGAGGTAACAGGGCAGTGTCACAGAGGTTAACATTATCAATCCTCAGGCTTAGTAGGTCTGGGGGCTGTGTGCTCATGGTCATCAAATAGTTAACTTCTTACATTTGGTGGGGGTTTCAGCATCAGTAAAACAACTCAGGAAATGTGCATCAAATACTGTTATCTAGGTACTTCAGAGAGGAACTAAAGATTCTGTGATGCCATATGGCTGATATACTGTTCACATTCTTACCAGTTCTCCTGGCCCAAGTGCTTTTTTCTTTTTTTTTTTTTTCTTGGCCCGTTGCATGGCTTGTGGGATCTTACCTCTCTGACCAGGGATTGAACCCTGGGCCCTTGGTAGTGAAAGCATGGAGTCCTCACCACAGGACGGCCAGGGAATTCCCCTGACTGCCATTTTTGTCACTACACATTCACATCCTTTCGATGATTAATTGTTGAGCCAGGGTTTTGTGACCTAGGAGAGGCCTGGGGGACTGCAGCTTTTGTACAAACGAGACAGGCAGAGGACATGGGTGGATCCCCTATATCCACCATGTCTGTCACACGTTTTGTGTCAATTGAATCTTGGTATATCCCTGTGGGGTATGCAAGGCAGGTGTATAATCTCCATTTGATAGATCAATGAAAATAATTAAGTAAATTGAGCCTTAGAGAGGTGAGATATTTGTTAAGGTCACTGCTCTTAAGTGCAGAGTTGGAACTAGAACCGTGATTCTGGTCTTCTTACAAAGTGCTCTTTCCAATCTAGTACCCTAATGGAGTTTCCATATACCCCTTTATTACAGTACTGTAACGTCATGACCATTTATTTGTAATGTGACCACAGGCTACTATAGGTGAGCAGAATTTGCCACCCTAAAATATATCTCTTTGACATATTGTTTAAGGTTGCTTCTTTTCTTTTCTTTTCTTTTTTAAATGTATTTAGTTATTTGGCTGCATTGGGTCTTCGTTGCTGTATGCGGGCTTTTTCTAGTTGCAACGAGCGGGGGCTACTCTTCATTGCGGTGCGCAGTCTTCTCATTACGGTGGCTTCTTGTTGCGGAGCACGGGTTCTAGGCACACGGGCTTCAGTAGTTGTGGCACATGGACTTAGTTGCTCCGTGGCATGTGGGACCATGGCTCAAACCTATGTCCCCTGCATTGGCAGGAGGATTCTTAACCACTGCGTCACCAGGGAAGTCCGGCTGGTTATTTTCTGATAAACAGCAGACATGTGAAGGGCTCTGAAAACCAAGTAGGAGTTGCCCTTTTGCCTTCATTTACATTTGTACGGGAACTCTCCATTTGTAAGGGTGTCTCCCTCTCTACACCTGGAAGAGGAAAATAACCAAATCTTTAGGAACTCTTATCACTGGAGAAGGCAAGGACTTAAATTTGCATAACAGTCTTACCCTTGTTTACTGCGTTTCCTGGTCACCTCACTTAACTTACTCTCCTCACCCTCAACATTCTCTTTTGTCTTTAGCTGAGGATGGTATTTAAGGCGAGGGCTTCTGACATTTTGGCAAGTTAATCATCCTTCCTGTGTCTCTCCCATGTTCACATGTTATTAAACTTTGTTTGATTTTCTCCTGTTAATCTGTCTCATGTCAGTTTAATTTTTCGATCGCCCCAGAGAACCTAGAAAGGGAGCGGAAAATTTCTTCCTCCCCAACACTGCATTATACCTCTAGGAGTTCAGAGTGGACCAGTCTGACTAAAACGGCTTTGACTGGGACCTTGCCAGAGGTGGAGAACTATGAGAGCATAAGTTTGAGTTTTCCCCTTCTCTTGAATGCGTACACCACATATTCAAATCCATCTGCATACAAATGATGGGCTACCAAATGAACCTTGAAAAAGAACAAAGTTGGAAGACTCACACTTATCAATTTCAAAATGTACTACAAAGTTATTATCAAAACATATGATACTGGCATGCAGATGGACATATAGGCCAATAGAATAGAATAGAGAGCCTAGAAACAACCCTCATATATATAGTCAATTAATTTTCAACAGGGGTGCCAAGATCATTTAATGGGGAAAGGACCATCTTTTCAAGAAAGTGCTGGGAAAACTGGATATCCAACAGGCAGAAGAATGAAGTTGAACCTTTCCTTTATACCATATACAAAAATTAACTCAGAATGAGTCAAAGACCGAAATTTAAGAGCTGAAGCTATAAAACTCTTAGAAGAAAATGTAGGGGAAAATCTTCATGATTTCGGATTGGACAATCATTTGAGTATGACACCAAAAGCACAGGCAACAAAAGAATATAGAGATAAATTGGATGTCAACAAAATTAAGAACTTTTGTGCATCAAATTATACTATAAAAAGAATGAAAAAATAACGTACAGAATGGGGGATAATATTTGCAAATCATATGTCTGATAAGGGATTAATATCCAGAATATATAAAGAACTCCTATAACTCAACAACAAAAACAACCCAATTCAAAAATGGGCAAAACAGGACTTCCCTGGTAGTGCAGTGGTTAAGAATCCGCCGGCCAGTGCAGGGGACATGGGTTCGAGCCCTGGTCCGGGAAGATCCCACAGCCACAGAGCAACTAAGCCCACGTGCCAAAACTACTGAGCCTGTACTCTAGAGCCCGTGAGCCACAACAACAGAGCACGAATGCTGCAACTACTGAAGCCCATGTGCCTAGAGCCCATGCTCTGCAACAAGAGAAGCCACCACAATGAGAAGCCTGCACACCACAACGAAGAGTAGCTCCTGCTCGCTGCAACTAGAGAAAGCCCACGTGCAGCAATGAAGACCCAACACAGCCAAAAATAAATAAATTAAAAAAAAATTAAGTTCTAAAAAAAAAAAAAAATGGGCAAAAGGGACTTCCCTGGTGGTCCAGTGGGTAAGACTCCATGCTCCCAATGCAGGGACCACCAGGTTCGACCCCTGGTCAGGGAACTAGATCCCACATGCATGCCGCAACTAAGAGTCCACATGCTGCAACTAAGAAGTCTGCATGCTGCAACTAAGACATCACATGCCACAACGAAGATCCCGTATGCTGCAACTAAGACTTGGTGCAGCCAAAATAAATAAATAAAATAAATATTTTTTTAAAATGGGCAAAAGATTTGAATAGACATTTCACCAAAGAAGATAAACAAATGTCCAATAAACACATGAAACAATGAGCAACATCATTAGTCATTAGGGGAATGCAAATCAAAACCACAATGAGCTACCACTCATACCCATTAGGATGGCTATTATAAAAACAAAAATTATAACACAACATTGTAATTCAACTATACTTCAATAAAAAATAAACTTAAAAAAATTTGAAAATGGAAAGTAACAAGTGTTAGCAAGGATGTGGAGAAATTAGAACCTTTGTGTATTGCTGGTAGAAATGGTACAACTGCTGTGGAAAACAGTTTGGCAGTTCCTCAAAATCTTAAACGTTGAATTACCATAAGACCCAGCTATCCTACTTCTGCGTATGTACCTAAGAGAATTGAAAACAAGGACTCAAACAGATAATTGTACATCAATGTTCATAGCAGCATTATTCACAATAGCTGAAATGTGGGATAACCCAAATGTCCGTTGACAGATGAATGAACAAACAAAATGTGATTTATCTATACAGTGGAATATTATTCAGTCATAAAAAAGGAATAGAATTCTGACACATGCTACAGCATGGATGAACCTTGAAAACATTATGCTAAGTGAAAGGAAACACACAAAAGGACAAGTATTTTATGACTCCACTCAAATGAGGCACCTATAATAGGCAAATTCATAGAAACAAACTAAAACAGAGGCTACCAGGAGCTGGAGGGAGGAAGAAGGAGGAGTTACTACTTAGCGGGTATAAGGTTTCTGCTTGGGTCCATGAAAAAGTTTTGAAAACATAGTTACAGAATATTGTGAATGTATATACTTTTTTTTTGAAGTTATTTATTTATTTTTGGCTGTGTTGGGTCTTTGTTGATAGGCACAGGCTTTCTCTAGTTGCAGTGAGCAGGGGCTACTCTTCGTTGCGGTGGGTGGGCTTCTCATTGTGCTGGCTTCTCTTTGTTGCAGAGCATGGGCTCTAGAGCACGGGCTCAGTAGTTGTGGCACACGGGCTTAGTTGCTCCACGGTATGTGGGATCTTCCCGGGCCAGGGCTCGAACCCGTATACCCTGCACTGGCAGGCGGATTCTTAACCCCTGTGCCACCAGGGAAGCCCTGAATGTATATACTTAATGCCACTGAATTGTACACTTAAAAATGCTAAAATGATACAATTTTAATGTTAATGGTATGTATATTTCACCACTGCAAAAAAGATTTGAACATAAAGCAAAAAATAAATTATGGGCTAGATGCTTTACAGAGATAGAGAAGCAGGAACTCATAATTGCTCAGAAAATAAAAAGTTAGTTTGAAAGAGGGGGACAGGACTTGAGTGGCTGAAACCAAGAGTAGTGATTTGGAGACAGCTTGGTGGAGAAGGCTGAGAAGTAAGAAGAGGGAAAAGAGCAAAAACGTATTGGGTACTCATTATTTACCAGACTCCATGAGAAAGCTTTCATATACTTTATTTGTTCCATCCTCACAGCAATTTTGTGTGGTAGGTAGTTATGAACCTAATGTTTTATGTGAGGAAACAGAATTTTAGGTTAATAACTTGATCAAGGATTTACACAATTAGTGGCAGAGCCAGAATTTAAAACCCAGTCTGTCATCTCTAGAGCCCATACTCTTATTTTGTTGAGAACTGGAACAGATTTTTTTGGTTAAGAACTGGAACAGATCCACCCCACAGGCTTATTGTGATAGTTAAATAAGAATTTTTTGAGCTGGAAAATTCTGAATACACCTAAGGATTTTGTACTGTTCTTTGATTGCTCTATCCTCTATGCTACAATTGGAGGCTGAGACTTCTTTTAAAGCACTCTCTGCCATAGCGGATGTTTCATTTATATTACCGAAAGCTTGAAATTTTGGCTTCTCTGTACAAATCAAGTCTCGGAGACAGACTTTTGGGTGAAGTAGAGATGGATTTCTTTATTGCTTTGCCAGGCAAAGGGAGACACATCAGGCTTCTGCCTCAAAAAACTATGTGTCAGCAACCCAGGAGAATTTGATGAGGAGTTTATAACAATGATTCAAAGGTGGGGTCTCTGACAAGATTAGGGTGTGTGAAGGGCCTGCACGCCTTTAATCTCATCTCAGATGGTCTCCTAATCTTGATGAGCTTCTCTGGTCCCTTTAATCTTGCCTCAGGTGGTTTCTTGGTTGCTCCTCCTTTGATTAGCAACTAATCAAATGAATCTACCCTTCATTGAACTCAGGGAAGGTCATGGAGGCTGGTGTCTTGCCTACAAGAAAGACAAAAGGGCCTCTGTGCCTGGGAACAACACAGGGCCTTCCTCGGTTTCACTTGGTTTGTTTCCATACTCTTCCACCATTTGTGAATTTCTCAGTGGCAAAGCCTCTATCTTATTCATTGTTTCGGGCAGGATTTAAACTAGAACAGTGACAGGGAGATCAGCTCGGTGCTTTGTGACCACCTAGAGGGGTGGGATAGGGAGGGTGGGAGGGAGGGAGATGCAAGAGGGAGGGGATATGGGGATATATGTATATGTATAACTGATTCACTTTATTATAAAGCAGAAACTAACACACCATTGTAAAACAATTATACTCTAATAAAGATGTTAAAAAATTTTTAAAAATAAAAAATAAACTAGAGCAGTGTTTGTCAGAACAGAAGATGGGGTTTAAAGAAGTGGGCAGGATGAGAGTCAAACATCATCTCTGTGTGACTTACTCCAAAAGCTTCCTGAATCCCTACCATACCAAGTATTATCATTACCCTCACTGCTCTCACCATCATCAACATGTATAATCATCATTAACCACAGCAACAACAACCCCAGTAGCAACAGACATGTTATCAGAGCCTACCAGGTGCAAGCTACTAGCCAGGGCTACAAATAAAAGTTTTAAGCCACTGCTTTCAAAGTGTCTAGAAAAGCCTCTAATCTTTCCCACCCTTCCCTATCCTGTCCTCTAATGCCAGACGCTCCTTTCATAAACCCTACTTTAATCATGTCACTCACTGAGTGTTGCTGAAAAGAAATTCCTTAGTATTTAGGCCTTCAAAATCGAGATCTTAATATATATATATAAAATTTATATATATATATATATTTAACATCTTTATTGGAATATAATTGCTTTACAATGGTGTGTTAGTTTCTGCTTTATAACAAAGTGAATCAGCTATACATATACATATATCCCCGTATCTCCTCCCTCGCGTCTCCCTCCCACACTCTCTATCCCACCCCTCTAGGTGGTCGCAAAGACTGAGCTGATCACCCTGTGCTATGCGGCTGCTTCCCATTAGCTATCTATTTTACATTTGGTAGTGTATATATAAATCCATGCCACTCTCTCACTCCGTCCCAGCTTACCCTTCCCCCTGCCCGCGTCCTCAAGTCCATTCTCTATGTCTGCGTCTTTATTCCTGTCCTGCCCTTAGGTTCATCAGAACCATTTAAAAATTTTTTTTAGATTCCATATATATGTGTTAGCATACAGTATTTGTTTTTCTCTTTCTGACTTACTTCACTCTGTATGACAGACTATACATCCATCCACGTCACTACAAATAACTCAATTTGGTTTCCTTTTATGGCTGAGTAATATTCCATTGTATATATGTGCCACATCTTCCGTACCCATTCATCTGTCGATGGACACTTAGGTTGCATCCATGTTCTGGCTACTGTAAATAGCGGTGCAATGAACACTGTAGTACATGAGTCTTTTTGAATTATGGTTTTCTCAGGGTTTATGCCCAGTAGTGGGGTTGCTGGGTCATATGGTAGTTCTATTTTTAGTTTTTTGAGGAACCTCCCTACTGTTCTGAATAGTGGCTGTATCAATTTACATTCCCACCAGCAGTGCAAGAGGGTTCCCTTTTTTCCACACCCCCTCCAGCATTTATTGTTTGCAGATTTTTGATGATGGCCATTCTGAATGGTTGAGGTGATACCTCACTGTAGTTTTGATTTACATTTCTCTAATGATTAGTGATGTTGAGCATCTTTTCATGTGTTTGTTGTCAATCTGTATATCTTCTTTGGAGAAATGTCTATTTAGGTCTTCTGCCCATTTTTGGATTGGGTTGTTTGTTTTGTTGATATTGAGCTGCATGAGCTGCCGGTATATTTTGGAGATTAATCCTTTGTCAGCTGCTTCATTTGCAAACATTTTCTCCCATTCTGAGGGTTGTCTTTTTGTCTTGTTTGTGGTTTCCTTTGCTGTGCAAAAGCTTTTAAGTTTCATTAGGTCCCATTTGTTTATGTTTGTTTTTATTTCCATTTCTTTAGGAGGTGGGTCAAAAAGGATCTTGGTGTTATTTATGTCATAGAGTGTTTTTCCTATTTTTCCTCTAACGGTTTTATAGTGTCTTGCCTTACATTTGGGTCTTTAATCCATTTTGAGTTTATTTTTCTGTATGGTGTTAGGAAGTGTCCTAATTTCATTCTTTTACATGTAGCTGTCCAGTTTTCCCAGCACCATTTATTGAAGAGGCTGTCTTTTCTCCACTATATTCTCTTGCCTCCTTTATCAAAGATAAGGTGACCATATGTGCATGTGTTTATCTCTGACCTTTCTATCCTGTTCCATTGATCTATATTTCTGTTTTTGTGCCAGTACCATACTGTCTTGATTACTATAGCTTTGTAGTATAGTCTGAAGTCCAAGAGCCTGATTCCTCCAGCTCCGTTTTTCTTTCCCAGGATTGCTTTGGCTATTCGTGGTCTCTTATGTTTTCATACAAATTGTGAAATTTTTTGTTCTAGTTCTGTTAAAAATGCCATTGGTAGCTTGATAGGGATTGCATTGAATCTGTAGATTGCTTTGGGTAGTATAGTCATTTTCACAGTGTTGATTCTTCCAATCCAAGAGCATAGTATACCTCTCCATCTGTTTGTATCATCTTTAATTTCTTTCATCAGTGTCTTATAGTTTTCTGCATACAGGCCTTTTGTCTCCTTAGGTAGGCTTATTCCTAGGTATTTTATTCTTTTTGTTGCAGTGGTAAATGGGAGTGTTTCCTTAATTTCTCTTTCAGATTTTTCATCATTAGTGTATAGGAATGCAAGAGATTTCTGTACATTAATTTTGTATCCTGCTACTCTACCAAATTCATTGTTTAGCTCTAGTAGTTTTCTGGTAACATCTTTAGGATTCTCTATATATAGTATCATGTCATCTTCAAACAGTGACAGCTTTACTTCTTTTTTTCCAATTTGGATTCCTTTTATTTCTTTTACTTGTCTGATTGCTGTGGCTAAAACTTCCAAAACTATGTTGAATAATAGTCATGAGAGTGGTCAGCCTTGTCTTGTTCCTGATGTTAGAGGAAATGGTTTCAGTTTTTCACCATTGAGAACAATGTTGGCTGTGGGTTTGTCATATGTGGCCTTTATTATGTTGAGGTACGTTCCCTCTATGCCTACTTTCTGGAGAGTTTTTATCATAAATGGGTGTTGAATTTTGTTGAAAGCTTTTTCTGCATCTGTTTAGATTATCATATGGTTTTTATCCTTCAATTTTTTAATATGGTGTATCACGTTGATTGATTTGCATATATTGAAGAATCCTTGCATTCCTGGGATTCTGGAATCCCATGCTGTATGATCCTTTTAGTGTGCTGTTGCTTTCTGTTTGCTAGTATTTTGTTTAGGATTTTTGCATCTATGTTCATCAGTGATATTGGCCTGTAGTTTCCTTTTTTTGTGACTTCTTTGTCTGGTTTTGGTATCAGGGTGATGGTGGCCTCGTACAATGAGATTGGCAATGTTCCTCCCTTTGCTATATTTTGGAAGACTGAGAAGGATACGTGTTAGCTCTTCTCTAAATGTTTGACAGAATTCTCCTGTGAAGTCATCTGGTCCTGGGCTTTTATTTTTGGAAGATTTTTAATCACAGTTTCAATTTCAGTGATTGTGATTGGTCTGTTTATATTTTCTACTCCTTCCTGGTTCAGTCTCAGAAGGTTGTACTTTTCTAAGAATTTGTCCATTTCCTCCAGGTTGTCCACTTTATTGGCATATAGTTGCTTGTAGTAATCTGTCATGATCCTTTGTATTTCTGCAATGTCAGTTGTTACTTCTCCTTTTTCATTTCTAATTCTGTTGATTTGAGTCTTCTCCCATTTTTCTTTATGAGTCTGGCTAATGGCTTATCAATTTTGTTTATCTTCTCAAAGAACCAGCTTTTAGTTTTATTGATCTTTGCTATTGTTACCTTCATTTCTTTTTCATTTATTTCTGATCTGATCTTTATCATGTCTTTCCTTCTGCTAACTTTGGGGGATTTTTGTTCTTCTTTCTCTAATTGCTTTAGGTGTGAGGTTGGGTTGTTTATTGAGATTTTTCTTGTTTCTTGAGGTAGGATTTTATTCCTATAAACTTCCCTCTTAGAACTGATTTTGCCACATCCCTTAGGTTTTGGGTCTCTGTGTTTTCATTGTCATTTTTTTTTAGGTATTTTTTTGATTTCCTCTTTGATTTCTTCAGTGATCTCTTGGTTATTTACTAGTGTATTATTATTATTATTTTTGCGGTAAGTGGGCCTCTCACTGTTGTGGCCTCTCCCGTTGTGGAGCACAGGCTGTGGACGTGCAGGCTCAGCAGCCATGGCTCACGGGCCTAGCCCTCTGTGGCATGTGGGATCTTCCCAGACCGGGGCACGAACCCATGTCCCCTGCATCGGCAGGCGGACTCTCAACACTGCGCCACCAGGGAAGCCCCTACTAGCATATTATTTAGCCTCCATGTGTTTGTAGTTTTAACATATTTTTTCCTGTAATTGATATCTAGTCTTATAGTGCTGTTGTTGGAAAAGATACTTGATACGATTTCAGTTTTCTAAAATTTACCAGGGCTTGATTTGTGACCCAAGATATGGTCTATCCTGAGAATGTTCCATGAGCACTTGAGAAGAATGTGAATTCTGTAGTTTTTGGATGGAATGTCCTATAAATATCAATCAAAGTCCATCTTCTTTAATGTGTCATTTAAAGCTTGTGTTTCCTTATTTATTTTCATTTTGGGTGATCTGTCCATTGTTGAAAGTGGGGTGTTAAAGTCCCTTACTATGATTGAGTTACTCTCGATTTCCCCTTTTATGGCTGTTAGCATTTGCCTTATTATATTGAGGTGCTCCTATGTTGGGTGCATAAATAATAACAATTGTTATATCTTCCTCTTGGATTGATCCCTTGATCATTATGTAGTGTACTTCTTTGTCTCTTGTAATAGTCCTTATTTTAAAGTCTATTTTGTCAGATATGAGAATTGCTACTCTATTTTTCTTTTGATTTCCATTTGCATGGAATGTCTTTTTCCATCATCTCATTTTCAGTCTGTATGTGTCCCTAGGTCTGAAGTGGGTCTCTTGTAGACAGCATACATATGGGTCTTGTTTTGGTATCCATTCAGCCAGTCTATGTCTTTTGGTTGGAGCATTTAATCCAATTACATTTAAGGTAATTATTGATATGTATGTTCCTATTACCATTTTCTTAATTGTTTTGCATTTGTTTTGGTAGGCCTTTTCCTTCTCTTGTGTTTCCTGCCTAGAGAAGTTCCTTTAGCATTTGTTGTAAAGCTGGTTTGGTGGTGCTGAATTCTCTTAACTTTTGCTTATCTGTAAAGTTTTTAACTTCTCCATCGAATCTGAATGAGATCCTTGCTGGGTAGAGTAATCTTGGTTGTAGGTGTTTCCCTTTCATCACTTTAAATATGTCCTGCCACTCCCTTCTGGCCTGCAGAGTTCCTGCTGAAAAATCAGCTGTTAACCTTATGAGGATTCCCTTGTATGTTATTTTTTGCTTTTCCCTTACTGCTTTTAATATTTTTGCTCTGTATTTAATTTTTGATAGTTTGATTAATATGTGTCTCAGCATGTTTCTCTTTGTGTTTATCCTGTCTGATACTTGCTGTGCTTTTGGACTTGAATGCCTGTTTCCTTTCCCATGTTAGGGAAGTTTTCGACTATAATCTCTTCAAGTATTTTCTCCGACTCTTTCTTTTTCTCTTCTCCTTCTGGGACCCCTATAATTCTAATGTTGTTGTGTTTAATGTTGTCCTAGAGGTCTCTGAGACTGTCCTCAATTTTTTTCATCCTTTTTTCTTTATTCTGCTCCCTGGCCGTTATTTCCACCATTCTTCCAGTTCTTCCAATTCACTTATCCGTTCTTCTGCTTCAGTTATTCAGTTATTGATTCCGTCTAGAGTATTTTTAATTTCATTTATTGTGTTGTTCATCATTGTTTGTTTGCTGTTTAATTCTTCTAGATCCTTGTTAAATGTTTCTTGTATTTTCTCCATTCTGTTTCCAAGAGTTTGGATCATCTTTACTATCATTTCTCTGAATTCTTTTTCAGGTAGGTTGCCTATTTCGTCTTCATTTATTTGGTCTTGTAGGTTTTTACCTAGCTCCTTTGTCTGTAAGATATTTTTTCGTCATTTTATTTTATTTTATTTTTTGATGGGTGTATTCCTGTCTTACTGGTTGTTTGGCCTGAGATGTCCAGTACTGGAGTTTGCAGGCAGTTGGGTAGAGTTGTGTCTTGGTGCTGAGGTGAGGACCTCCAGAAGGCCTCACTCTGACTGATATTCCCTAGGGCCTGAAGTTCTCTGTTAGTCCAGCGATTTAGACCCAGAGCTCCCACCACAGGAGCTCAGGCCCAAACTCCAGCCTGGGAACCAACATCCTGCAAGCTTTGTGGCATGATAAAAAAAAAAAAAAAAAAAAGGGAAGGAAAAAAAGGAGCAGTACAATATCAAAGAATAAAAAATAAAATAGAATTAGAAAGATAAAAATTATATTAGGGGCTTCCCTGGTGGCGCAGTGGATCAGAGTCCGCCTGCCGATGCAGGGGACGCGGGTTCGTGCCCCGGTCTGGGAGGATCCCACGTGCCGCGGAGTGGCTGGGCCCGTGGGCCGTGGCCGCTGGGCCTGCGCGTCCGGAGCCTGTGCTCCGCAACGGGAGAGGCCACAACAGTGAGAGGCCCGTGTACAGAAAAAACAAAAAACAAAAAACAAACAACAAAAAAAATTATATTAGGAAAAATAGAACTATAATTGAAACAACTGCAGCAAGGTAAAATAAAACCACAACAGAGGGCTTCCCTGGTGGTGCAGTGGTTGAGAGTCCACCTGCTGATGCAGGGGACACGGGTTTGTGCCCCGTTCCGGGAGGGTCCCTCATGCCACAGAGCAGTGGGCCCGTGAGCCATGGCTGCTGAGCCTGTGCATCCAGAGCCTGTGCTCCATGGCGGGAGAGGCCACAGCAGTGAGAGGCCTGCATATCGCAAAAAAAAAAAAAAACACACAACAGAAAAAAGAATTTTAAAAGGGAGGGTGGGAAACAAGCCAAAAGGAGAGAATATTAACAAAGTATAAAGAATAAAATAAATTAGAAAATAAAAGATTTATTAGGAAAAATTAAAAGGTAAAGAATCAGCAACAGTGAATCAACAAGGTAAAACAGAACCCAAATCCAGTTGCTGGGGGTTCCTCCCGACCCCTTAGGTGTTTGTGGTCCCCCTCCGGTCGGTGCCTGGTAGGTGCCCTAGTTGTGAGGAGACACGAATTCCGCATCCTCTTAGTACACCATCTTGACTCTGCCCCTCGAGATCTTAATATATTTTAAGAATTATTTCTTTTTAGAATAGACATTACATTCACACAACTCAAAATTCATATCAGTATATGGAGGAAAGTCTTTCTTCCCCCTTGTTTCTTCCAGTTACTCCATTTCCTGGGTACCCTTCCAGAGGGTTTCCCAGAGGGTTTCTAAACATGCCCTTTAAAAACAATAAAATAAGAAGATTATTTTTCCTAGAGCAGTTTTAGATTTAAAACAAAACCGAGAGGTAGGTATAGAGATTTCCCATATGTCCCCTGCTCATACACATGCACAGCCTCCCCCATTATCAACATCACTCACCAGAATGGTACATTTTTTACCAGGATGAAGTTATATTGACATATCATAATCATCCAAAGTCCATAGTTTACCTTAGTGTTTGTTCACTCTTGGTGTTGTACATTCTATGGGTTTGAACAAGTATATAATAATATGTATCCATCATTAGAATATCATATAGAGTATTTTCACTGCCTAAAAATCCTCTGTGCGCTACCTAGTCATCCCTCCCACAACCTAGGCAACCACTGATCATCTTACTATCTCCATAGTTTTGCCTTTTCCAGAATGTCATATAGTTGGAATCATGTGGTATATAGCCTTTTCAGATTGAATTCTTTCACTTAGTAATATGCATTTAAAGTTCCTTCATGTCTTTTCATGGCTTGAAACCTCATTTATTTTTCTTGCTGAATAATAGTCCATTGTCTAGATATACCACAGTTTATTTATGCACTCACCTACTGAAGGGCATCTTGGTTGCTTCCACGTCTTGGCAATTATGAATAAAGCTGCTACAAACATCCATGTGCAGGGCTTTGTGTGGGCATAAGTTTTCAGCTCCTTTGGTTAAGTACCAAAGAGGGTGACTGCTAGATTGTATAATAACAGTATATTTAGTTTTGTAACTTCCAAACTGTCTTCCAAGGTGAGGTGGCTGTATCATTTTTCATTCCCACCACCAATGAATGAGCATTCTTACAGCTCCACATCCTCACGTGCATTTGGTATTGTCAGTGTTTTGCATTTGGTCATTCCAACACCACTAAGTGTTTGTGTCTAGAAGGAGTAATTGCAGTTTGACTTATCTGATCAGATTTGTTCAATCCCACTTCCCTTAAGAGGAGGGGCTTTCAAAATGATCTGATTTGTAATAAGATTAAGAACATTCTGGCATCCTGAGAAGGAGGATTACTATGCTTTTGCAAGAGTGGTCCAGTGAAGGTGGGGGAGGGGCACGGGCCCGTTGGGGAGCAGCTATCTTCCTTCCCAGCTGCCCCTCAGGTTGCCCCTGAAGGAATGGTTAACGGAGGTTGCAAGAAACACCTGATGTTAAGATGCCTGTCCTTTACCCAGTTGATAGCCTCCAGAGAGCCTGAGACTGGTCAGATAAGCCACTTTTGTGGATAACATTCTTATCCTGAAAACTGAAAAACACTAAATGGAGTGAAAATTATCTGTCAGATATAACTCACCAGCTTGGAAGACCATATGGTTATATTATATGAAGATTACATTCTAGTTCAAGGACTCCCCAAAATATCAATTTTTTTGGTATTTTTAAAATTTATATTTGCCTACTTCATTCTGTAAAGGAATTGAAGTAATTTACAAGAATTTTAACCTTATAATAAATGGAAATTTAAAAAAACAAAGGGTTTAAAGCTAGGATAGCATGAAGGTTTATAGATCATAAAGTAGTTTATTGTTCTTAAAATTGGGCTGCCAATATTTTTTTGAGCTGCCTAATAGCCAAGGTAAAACGAGAAACATGATAGGTTAAAACTTCACATTTCATTAAAGCAATAATGATTCAGTTTCTCAGGAGAAAGGAAACTTTTATTGTTTCTTAGGTCCGTAAGACATTTGTGTGGGGTTTCATGTGTTGGCATCAAGTGCCACATGGACATCTTTAACGACATTCCTCAATAAACACAATGGTCGGTTCTGTCAGAAGTTTCCTCTACCATTCCTCTGTGTAAACCAAAGATATAACAGTATACATAATTCGAAAACGTGGAAGAGAGTAGATTCTGTATGCAACTCTGTGATAAACCAGGGAATAAAAGTGAGCCATCTAAGGGGATGGAATAACTGTATGTTCTTCAAGATGGATTCCCTGCATATTTCCTTCAGTTGGACTTTTGATAACAGTTGAGCAGGAGCCTGGTGGATGTGTTAATTAACTAGATGTGGGAAATCCTTTCACCATGATGACCATTTTAAATATCTTACAATTTTATATGTCAACTATACCTCAATAAAGCCTGAATTTTTTTTTAAGTTGAGCAAGAGAGAATTCAATGCATAAAATTTTACATAGCCTGACATTCAAATATTCTCTGTAGTTGTCTAAGAGAAGATCCACAGACTTTCAGAATCAATCAAGAATGGGAGGATGGTAACCTTTATAAAAACTGAGGGCTGGGTATCGTGAGCACAATTTTGATTGCAACTTCCAGGAAACCAAAATAGCTTAAAGGCTTAGTTAATTTACTTTAATATTTATTTCCTAAAAATTTATTTAAAGTTATAAATTTCCTTTTAGTATTACAAAGGTGAATCTCATAGATTTTTGGCATATACATAGTGTTTCCATTATAGGGCTATAAGTGTGACTCATATTTAGTAATATTTTTCAGTTTCTAAACACAAGAGATTTTAAAAAGATATCCTTTGGTTGTTAATTTCTAAGTTTATTGTATTATGGCAAGATAATTAAGTCTGCATTGCAATCCTTCAGAATTATTTAGACTTCCATTTGACCTAGTGCATGAAATATTTTTGTCAGTTTTTCATGTGTTCTTGAAAGTGTATTCTCTGTTGAATGTAGAGTTTTATATAATGGCTTGAGCTTATCAAATGCATTGTTCAGGTCTCAGATATAGGATTGTATGGAACTTTACAAGCTACTTCAGAGAGAAGGCTGTGGATGAGGAAATTTTGAATTGATTGAACTTAAATCAAACTCACTTTTCTGGAATTGACTACAATTATGGTTTCAACCAGCAGGGTTGTATCAGTTATCTATTGCTGCATAACAAGGCACCCCGCACGTTAATGGCTTAAAAAGCCATCATTCATTTGCTCATGGTTTCTATGGGTTGGCAATGGACTGGGCTTAGCTGGAGTGGTTCTTTTGCCATTCTTGCCTGAGGTCACTCTTGCAGCTGCAGTTATCTGGGGATTGCATGAGCCTGGACCATCCAACATGGCTTCACTCACAGGTCTGGTGCCTCAGATGGGATGGCTGTCTTCTCTCTCCAGTCTCTCTCCAGTCTTCTTCACAGAATGCTGGAAGCTTTCCAAGAGGATAAAAGCAGAAGCTGTGAGGTCTCTTGAGTCTGGGCTCAGAAGTCCCATGGCACTTCTACTACATTCTGTTGGTCAAAGAAAGTCACAGGGCCTTTCCAGATTCAAGGATTGGGGAAATAGATTTCACCTCAGTGTGAGGTGCTACAAAGAATTTGGGGCCGCTTTACATCCATCACAAAGGGAAATGCAAGTTCAAAATAGAGTTTGAATTGGGTTATAGGGTTGTTGAAAGAGAGAAGTTCTATATATTGTATTCTTGAGTACACGGTTTGAATATGTAACTGCTCCATATGGTTGCAAAGGGTCTGTGTTGAACAAAGTGTTCATGTCCTTGTGAGGCATGTTTCAACAGGACTGAGAGCTTGCAGAGAGGGTGTCTGCCTGACTCTTTCCAGTGAGTTATTTCTTGGCGGCTTCAGCTCCTGGCAGATGCCCAGGTAAGAAACCCAATTTCAGAGCCCCATAAACTTAGGCCCTGCTTTGTATGAGGTGATATATAAAGAGTATGACTTTTGAAAAGCCTAGGGCCATAATTTATCTAAGGCCTAAATGGGTAAAATTTTTGTGACATTATCTCTTCTTTATGTCAAGTTCACAGTATGTGATTTGTTTTAGCAAGATAAAGCCTGGCTGAAGGTAACTACAAGGGAAGTCCTGGTGACTGCCAAGTTAATGTACAGGCATGAAGCTAGTGTAGAGGAAAATGTTGAATGCCCTTATTCTTTTTTAAAAATATTTATTTATTTTATTTATTTATTTGGCTGTGCCGGGTCTTAGTTGCAGCTCATGGGATCTTTAGTTGTGGTGTGTGAACTCAGTTGCAGCATGGGGGATCTAGCTCCCTGACCAGGGATAAAACCTGGGCCTCCTGCATTGGGAGCACAGAGCCTTAGCCACTGAACTGCCAGGGAAGTCCCTGAATGCCCTTATTTAAATACCACATCCAGAATGACATAGGGCAGGGTGGAGTTGGAATTTGTAACATCCTCTGAAGAATCAATGCCAAAGAGTTTGGAATTTACACACTCAGTTCCTGTGATCTCACCAGGAAAGTAAAAGTTTCTGCTCCTAGGAATGAAGGCAGGGGAAGAATTCTTCATTTGAAAAATGCTATTTTGGCCCTTTTCCTCTCTTTGAGTTGCCTTTCCTTCTACCCCAACAAATCAGATCAGCCCTGTCCTCCCCAGGAGTCTCTGGGAATTCATATCTGGTGTATGAAATGGATTTGGATCATCTAATCTGCTGCTGACCTCCTTTCTGCCAACTGAGCTAGACAAATCTGAGCACTGCAAGGTGTGGTAAGCAAAAGAAGCAATCGTTTGCTAGCACAACCATTTTAACTTTCATCCCATCTCTTAGCTCTCACATTCACAGTACCATCTGTAAAAGTGAAAAGTTCAGGGTCTTTGCTGGCCCCACTTGAATGTTCCGTCCTATTCCTTTACTGGCTACATTTGGATGAAGAAACATACCATTCATTTGGCCTTGGGATCCACTTGAAAACTCTCACCAGGACTCAGATTTCTGTTCTTCTTCTTATAAGGCACAGTATGTTTGTCATCCTCTGAGCACCCTGGCAAGTGTGCTGATGGTGATGTTATTCTCTAAGAGTGCAAACAGTGTTTTCCGCCTGCATGGCTTCATGCTCTGTCTCCCACTGGGGCCTGGTCATGCAAGCTGTGTGTATACTTCTTGAGAAGGCTGATTGTTGTGAAAACCTTTGCCACATAAACAGAAGTAAGGGATTAGGTCTTTCAGATGCAATCGCCAGCAGCTTTTCTCTTATAACCTCTGGAACACCATTGCATCAGTTCAGACATGTGACTGGGAAGAAATATCAGCTCAAAGACCATCTGGTTAAAAATGAGCAGTACTTCCCAGCTTGGTGGATGGCAAAACAACAGAATGCCCCAGGTACATCTGCCTTGTTTCCCAATTCCTACAGGATTCACAGACTGACTAGTTTTGACCCAGCCTCACAAAGGTGGGTTTGCCTTGGAGGAAGCTGGAGTGATCCTCGCCTCAGGTCTTATGCCTTTTGGAGCAGTCTCACGGGCTTTTGTGTTTCTGGAGTTAACCTAAAGAGTAAGTGTTGCTTTATGACAAACCCGATTAAGCCAAAATCATTCATTCATTCATTCATTTGTTCATTAATATTTATGAGCAGATACTGTCCTACAGCTAGAGACACAAAGATAGATGAGATTGAATTTCTGCCCCTTAGAATTCATGCAATAGGGTGAGGATCTAAGAGAGGAAAGGAGGAGAGACATCAAAATAGATGCTGATAATACAGAACTCTTTCCCCCACCTTTTTAAAATGTGAACCACACTTTGTCCTGCTATGGCAAGTAAAGCTTTAATTGATTCATTTATTTAATCAGCAAACATTTGCCAAATGCCTGGTTTGTGCCAGGAGCTGTACCAGGTGCTGTGTCTACTTAAAGAGCAGCCTGAGGGTAATGTTAGGAAGATCAAAGCAGAAGCCTCCCTCATCTCCCTTTGCCCCTCTCACTTGCCCTTTCACCCAGCCCTCTGAGGATGGACCCCAACAGCACCAGATGTGTGGCAGCTGTTGCTAATCCTTTTTTGGTTCGAAAGGAGGAGATGCCCTCAAAAGGGAGCAGAACTGCAATGTAAACATCACCTTAAACCGTGCCAATCATTTGTCCTCCCTTGCTTTTCTTTAAACACACAAGCAGCTTCATTCAAGGCACTGAGGGAGCAACCCAACTGGAAGAAGGGAAAAATAGAACAGCCAGAGTATGGTAGCTTTGCCACTGACTGCTTACATCTTTGGTGAGTCACCATCTTTAGTAAATGGAAGCAAGCCTCAAAAATGAATGGAGGCTACCAAGGTTAGTAATGGGTATGACCCAGATAAGGCAGAGTCTTATCTCCTTCCCCATTTGATACCCAGTGAAGACATCTATACAAATATTTCCATAATGCTTTTTAGTTTACCAAACACTTAAAAAGAGAAAAACTATTTGGATAAATAAATGTAGATATTACTTCTAGGTACTGAGGAGTTGGTTGAAATAATTATATGGAAAATGAGACTTGAAATAGTTGAAAAAAGAAGAGGTAGATTTTATTTGTAATATTATGGAAATATTTCCATAATACATGAAGGGGTTAAACAAACAAATTTTCAAAATAACATACAGTAGTAGGATGCCATTTATGATAAATAAAAGAGGTGAAAATGATAATAGCTAAGGGATTTCCCTGGTGGCGCAGTGGTTAAGAATCCGCCTGCCAATGCAAGGGACACGGGTTCGATCCCTGGTCTGGGAAGATCCCACATGCCGCAGATCAACTAAGCCCGTGTGCCACAACTACTGAGCCTGCGCTCTAGAGCCCATGCTCTGCAACACGAGAAGCCACTGCAACGAGAAGCCCACTGATGGCAACGAAGAGTAGCCCCCACTTGCCACAATTAGAGAAAGCCTGTGAGCAGAAACAAAGACCCAACACAGCCAAAAATAAATAAATAAAAATAAATAAAGCTATTAAAAAAATAAAAGAATCTGCCTTCCAATGCAGGGGACCCAGGTTTGATCCCTGGTCGGGCAATTAAGCCTGCACGCCACAACTAGAGAGCCCGCATGCCGCAACTACTGAGCCTGCACACTCTGGAGCCCACGTGCACCACAACTAGAGAGAAGTCCATGGGCCACAACTAGAGAAGCCTGTGTGCTGCAACAAAGAGCCTGTGCGCCTCAACCAAAGATCCCACATGCTGCAACTAAGACCTGAGGCAGCCAAATAAATATTTTTAAAAAATGATAATAGCTAATACTTTATAGTGCATACTATGTGCCAGACACTGTTCTCAGTGCTTTACATAGATGAACTCATTTGATCCTCAAAACATCTCCATGAATTAGGTACTATAATTATCATCCCCATATTACAGACTTGAAAACTGGGCATGGAGAAGTTGAGTGTCTTGCCCTAGGTCACACAGCTAGGATTTAAACCCAGGCAGTTAGCCTATAGATTCTGGAACCTAAGCTTTGCATTATTTCCACAGGTACAGCTATATGAATGTAAATGCTTAGAGAAAAGTTCAGAAGGATATACACTAATCTGAAAATCATCGCTGTCTTTGGAGAGCAATCAGGAATTGGAGTTCGGGCAGGTCTACTAGCTACAATGGGTTTTGTTTTCCCCCAAAGATATTTCCCCCAAGATAATGATTTCTTGTAACTTCTGTTAAATTAATTAAAAATGATTTTAAAATATTTTAAAAAATCTTGGGGTCAATAGAAGTGATTATTTATTTATTTTTGGCTGTGTTGGGTCTTTGTTTCTGCATGTGGGCTTTCTCTAGTTGTGACGAGCGGGGCTACTCTTCATTGCAGTGCACGAGCTTCTCATTCCGGTGGCTTCTCTTGTTGCAGACTGCAGGCTCTAGGTGAACGGGCTTCAGTAGTTGTGGCACATGGGCTCAGTAGTTGTGGCTAGTGGGCTCTAGAGCGCAGGCTCAGTAGTTGTGGCGCATGGGCTTAGTTGCTCCGCGGCATGTGGGATCTTCCCAGACCAGGACTCGAACCCATGTCCCCTGCATTGGCAGGCGGATTCTTAACCACTGCGCCACCAGGGAAGACCCAGTAGAAGTGATTTTGAGTCAAATTACTAGATTATGCTCTCCTCCTAAATTTCACATTGCCTTTGGTATCTTTGGGAGCAGAAGGATTAATTGCGTTCATCTTTCCTCTTTGTCAGTCTCATGACCTTTGATGAAATCTTATTTCAGAGATTAGATAAAAACCTATTTCAGATTTTATCTGGAACAATGGGAGACATATTGGTAAAAGTATTATATTTCATGGCTGAAATGTCTTTCAGAATTAGAAACTGAAGCCCAGGTAGCCATGTCAGATCATGTTATTAAGTACTGAACTAAATCAAGAATGGATTTGTCATTTAATTACAAAAATGAAGTAAAACCTTTAAAGTCTCATATGTACTAGTAATTAGAAAATAGTAGTGTATTAGAGTACTCCAGAGTAACAGACCAATAGGAGATACAAATAGATAGAGATATATGTAATCTTTGAACATAGATCTAAATCTTTGGAGATTATGATAGATATTGAGAGAATATTTTATTTTTTTAATATTTATTTATTTGGCTGTGTCGGGCTTAGTTAAGGCACGTGAGATTTTCGTTGTGGCATATGGGATCTTTCACTGTGGCATGTGAGCTTCTCACTAGTTGTGGCGTGTGGGCTCCTAGAGCACGTGGGCTCAGTAGTTGTGGCGTGTAGGCACTCTAGTTGTGGTGTGCGGGCTCCAGAGCACATGGGCCCGGTAGTTATGGTGTGTGAGCTTAGTTGCCCTGTGCATGTGGGATCTTAGTTCCCCAACCAGGGATCAAACCTGCGCCCCCTGCATTGGAAGGTGGATTTTTTTTTTTTTTTTACTTTTACTTATTTATTTAGTTTTGGCTGTGTTGGGTCTTAGTTGCAGCATGCGGGGTCTTTCACTGCTGCATGTGGGCTCTTTGTTGCGGTGCTCAGGCTTCTCTCTAGTTGTGGCATGTGGGCTCCATAGAGCGCAGGCTCAGTATTTGCGGTGCACAGGCTCTGTAGTTGTGGCACGCAGGTTCAAGAGCAAGTGGGCTCTGTAGTTGTGCCACATGGGCATGGTGCACAGGCTCAGTATTTGCGGCGTGTGGGCTTAGTTGCCTTGCGGCACATGGGATCTTAGTTCCCCGACCAGGGATCGAACCCACATCCCCTGCACTGGAAGGCAGATTCTTAACCACTGGACCACCAGGGAAGTCCAAGAATAATTTATCTTAAGGAATTAGCTTACACAATTTTGGGGGCTGGTAAGCCTGAAATCTATATGGCTGACCAACTGGAAACTCAGGTGAGAGTTGATGTTGACTCTTGAGTCTGAAATCTACAGGGCAGGTCAGCAGGTTGAAAACTCAGGCAGGGTTTCTATGTTGCAGTCTTGAGGCAGAACTGCTTCTTTTTTGGAGAAACTTAAGTCTTAACTGATTGTATGAGGCCTATCCACATTATGGAGGGTAATCTGTTTAACTTCAAGTCAATTGATTGTAAATGTTAATCACATACACAAATACCTTCACAGCAACATCTAGACTAGTGTTTGACCAAACAACTGGGCATCACAGATTAGCCAAGTTGACACATAGTTAACCAGCATGAGTAAAGTCTAATTTGAACTAAATTCTGACTGCTCAAGAATGTATGTTAGAGATACATCAGTCTAGTGATTTCTTCATTTAGGATGACTGAAGTTCTAATTTGCTTTAAGAGATTCAATCATTTGAGGAAAATATTTGAACAGTACATTCACAATATATTTAGCCATTCTAATCACCAGTTTTGCTTAACACAAGCTAGGTTGTGAGATGATTCTGAATTATTTCATGGCAGTTGAAATATAAGGTTAACTAAATGCACACACATCTGTGAAGCTAAACAGCAAACACAAAGAACTCATTGCTGTAATCTCACATTTTCAAATTTGCTGCTAGTTAAAGACAGTTAACTTAGACACAATGTGCATACTGTTCTACAATGAAGATGGTCAGTAATGAGGTGTTTTCAACTTAACATAATCACTCAGTTCTGTCTCTGACATCTCATCTGCAAGTTACACAAATGGTTAACTAAGTTATGCAAATGATTTCAGGATAATCTCCATCTGAATATAGATTCTAAATAAATTATGAGTTGGGCATTTGAGAATATTAATAAATGTGGATCTATGACTCCTGGCATTATTGCTTTAGTTTTGCCTTCTCTATTACTAAACACATCAATACTTTGTTAATGATAAACTGAGGAAAAACTAGTAATCATTTTTCAGATTTAGAACTATTTAATTAACAAAAGATTGTTACCTTTAAAGAAGAAAAGTATATACCACCGAAAAAGATATCTAAATGTCTTCCTACCACTGGAAAGGAGAGGAAGAAGGGAATAGTGTGTTGTATATGTCAGGGAATTGGTGGCCTTTATCTTATTTCTCACCTGTGTGGTAGGTATTATTAGTCTCTGAAAGTGAGGAAAACTAGGCTCATAGAATTTCAGAAACTTGCTCAAGGTCACCAGAAAGCAGCAGATTCCCTTCAAGGCCTAAACTCTTCCTCTACAGACCCAGCTGAAACACAGAAGGAATTAAAATGCTTGCTCTTGGGACTTCCCTGGTGGTCCAGTGGCTAAGACTCCGTGCTTCCAACGCAGGCAGCCCGGGTTTGATCCCTGTTTGGGGAAATAGATCCCGCCTGCTTGCTGCAACTAAGAGTCCGTATGTCTCAGCTAAGAGCCGGCCTGCTGCAACTCAGACCCGGCACAGCCTAAATAAGTATTTTAAGAAAACTGCTTGCTCTTGCATTTCTTATGTAATAACAAAGGTGATTCATTCCTATCTTATCTTGCTTTTGCCTCCTTTCTCACCATTAGCACAGCTGTAAGGGCAAAGGTCTTCCCCCACAAATAAGGCATTTATTTCCAGGCAAGCGCAGCAGGTGAGACTGTTTTCATTATGCTTTTATTACATTGCAGTTTGTCTTTGGTAAGATCAAATTTAAACTTGCTTCTCACCTTAACTTGCCTTTTCCTAGTCCACTGGAGTAGACTTAGAATTGCAATCAGTGCCTGTGTGATGGCAGTGGTGGGGATGGAGACCAGGGGGGCATAGTGGGAGGGAGCAAACGACTCCTTGGGTGGGATTTCAAAGGCATTAATGAGTGTTTTCAGTTATAAGAAAAAAAGAGGGAGTCTTCTCCTTCCCCCCGGTTTTCCTTTGGTCACGCCTTTGATGAAGCCTCTAAGCTGTCATTGCTGCAGAACAGTTTTGTTTAGATAGGCACTCAGGACAAGATTGCACTGTGGTGCTTTCATCTAGTTGTGTCATGAAGACGAATCTATATTTTGCACTCATATAGCATTGCTAGATATGAATAAGACTATATGGTTCTACCCTAGAATTGTATTCATAAACTGAAAGGGTACTAGAGATTATCTAGTCCAGTGGTTTTCACACTTTTTTTTTTTTTTTTTATAGCACAAAACTCTCTTCAAACTTACTTGCAAGCCCAGAACCAAAACCAAGAGGTGCTGCTCCTAGGCTCTTTTCTCAGTTAATGTTTCCTTGGAGCCCTCATTTAAAATCTTTTGATATTAGTCTATCCTCTCATTTTATGAACTTAACAAAAAGTTCTGAGCAAATACAATGTGTCTAGCTAGCACCGTACTAAGTTTAGGAAAAACACTGGGCCTCAAATGCTCTGGTCCCTGGCTTATCAGGAAAGACAGATGATTACAACACAACATAGCGAATTCAGTGATTCAGAATTACCTGTGACACTATGGAGGCATGGAATTGGGGCTCTAATTCAGTCTGGGGACGCTGAGTCTGAGCCTGAGTCTCTAAGACTGAGCAAATTAGCTAGGAGGGCAGTTAACTTGGGAAGGTGTAGGGAAGAGTATAGTACAGACTGAAGAATGGAGTGGGTAAGTAGCTAGGGGTATATTCTGGAAGCTACAAGTCATTTTATGTAGCAGAGAGTTCAGTGGAAACTGGTGAAGAGGCCTAAGGCCTGTCTTGAAATAGGAAGTAGGGTGCCACTAAGGCATTTAGGTAGGGAGACAAAGAGGTCAAATTTGTTTCGGATTGCCAACAGGGACTGTGAATTTGATGAGAACAAGAAGGGAGGTGGGAAGACAAGACAGGAGAGTATATAGCAGGAGCTCTCTGACAGAGAACGTGAGAGCAGGAGCAAGTCTGGCAGGAAAATGATGCATTCATGTTGAGCTTCCAGGCAAAGATGTCCAGCATGATTGGACGGGTATCTCATCTGAAACCTCAGAGAATACACTATGATCCTACATAGAAAGAGACTCGAGAGAGATGTGGGGGGAATTCCCTGGCAGTCCAGTGGTTAGCACTCTGCCCTTTCACTGTCGAGGGTGTGGATTCAATATGTGGTCAGAGAACTAAGATCCTGCAAGCCGAGTGGTGCGGCCAGAAAAAGAGATGTGGGAAAAGGTTAACTTTGCTTAACTCTTAATTTGTGGTTAATTCTCACTTTCTTAATCTTTTTCTGTACACGTATATTACTTTTATAAATGGGCAAAAGCATAGTTGTTCTAAAGTCTGCTGACTTATCTTCCAAGTTTTGCTCTTTACCCTAAATGGCACCGTACCATATATGCAATATTCTGCGTTTTCACTCACAGTACTATGTCTTCACTAAAAATCATGCTTTCAAAGGAAAAATGCAAATATTTACCAGCCTTCTTAGACTAAACTTCACAATCTGGTTTAGCTGGACTCCATGCAGATACAGTAAGACAGAAAAATCTCTTGAGAATAAACCAGTGTTCACAGCACGTTAAGTGGTCTCTTGAAGGAATAATCACGGGCAGCCCTAATGTTCTGTCACTAGTGATGGCAGAACAAATGCAAACCTGAAATGTAGCTCAGGGTCTCCTCAAAGTCTGACTCGCAGGACTGTGTGAGGAGGTACGGGCTTTTCTGACATGGTCTGGGGATGATGGGCCCCGCCGAAGAGCGGTAAGGAAAAGCAGGGTGGGTCCACTTGAACTTCCTTCCCACAACAAATGGGCCATAGTCTGTGATTCGCATCATCGACCAGATTGATGGCTGACTTTAATGGAGCACACATACTCAAAAGCTGTCACTGAGCATTTGCTACTTTTAATTCATTAGAGGAAAAGAACCATCACTACAATATTCAATAACTTATTTCCACTATGCTCAAAGCAACTTATATTATAAATTCTTTGGTATAGTATCACCAGTTTATCCTATTTCTTTAAACCATTAAAAAAATCAAAGTATAGTTAATTTACAATGTTGTGTTAGTTTCAGGTATACAGCAAAGTGATTCAGTTATACATATACATATATATCTATTCTTTCTCAAATTCTTTTCCATTCTAGGTTATTACAAGATACTGAATCTAGTTCCCTGTGCTATACAATAGGTCCTTGATGTTTATCTATTTTATATATGGTAGTATGTGTATTGTTAATCTCAAACGCCTATTTAATCCCCCCTCCCTTCCCCTTTGGTAACCATAAGTTTGTTTTCTACATCTGTGGGTCTATTTGTTTTGTAAATAAGTTCATTTATATCATCTTTTTAGTTTCCACATAGAAGTGATATTTTTGTCTTTCACTTAATATGACTGATAATCTCTAGGCATCCATGTTGCTGCAAATGGCATTATCTCATTCTTTTTTTATGGCTGAGTAATACTCCATTGTATATATATCCCACATCTTTATTCATTCATCTGTCGATAAGACACTTAGGTTGCCTCCATGTCTTGGTTATTGTACATACTGCTGCAATGAACATTGGGGTGCATATATCTTCTCGAATTAAAGTTTTCTCCTTACCAGCTTGTTCTAATCCATATAAGCACTGTAAGGCTATACACTGTGTTTACATGCCAATGGCATCTATTTCTAGCCATGTGATGCACTTCTCAGTTATCAGTAGAGGTAAATGGAATACTTGGGTGAGGAGAGTGATTTACGCCAAGTTTTCGAGAGATTAATTTTCTCCAGTAGTAGTTCAACATATTAACTTTTGCTTTCTAGATTGTAGGTGGGGGTAAAAGTGTCAAGATTCTGCAGATTTCAAAAAAGGCAGGTGGAATTACTGTCAGGAAAACATAAGCACCATAGTCAAGGTTTTAAAAACGTGATCTGTAATCTAAATGGGCTCAGTTCCTAACAGAGAGAAACTGGCTAGTACACACAGTATAGACTTTATTTGGGAAACATACTGCCAACTTGGAGAAGTTATCAAAAGACAAAAAACAGAAGAGAATAAAAATTTGATCTTTAAAATAAAATCACATACTAGATTCTTATGTGAAATCTCCTAATTTTTAACTCAGAAATGCTATGGATGTTTAGGGAGTGAAACAGAAAACCAAATACAGGGAATCAGACCAAAATTATCTAAGGTTAATGTCCATTTCAAGTAGATGACAAAGATAGATAATACAGCTGACCCTTGAACATTATGCAGGGGTTCAGAGGTACCGACCTGTGCTGAGTGAAATTCCCCTTACGGCCCTCTGGATCTGCAGTTCCACATCCACAGATTCAACCAAATGTGGATCATGAAGTACTGTAGTACTGTAATACTTATTTATTGAAGAAAATAAAGTGGACCCACACAGTTCAAACCCTTGTTGTTCAAGGGCCAATTGTATAATTTGAAAAGACTGGTGTGGTGTTTTTCACATTTGAAAATTCTGATCATAAGAATTACCCAAGGCACTTCTTACAGATAGAGTCTGAGACTCATTCTCTTTCCATTCGGGCTCAGTGGGTGGTAGGTTTTGACTGGGGACCAAGAATTTGTATTTTAAGCACCTCAAGTGGTTCTAATAATCAGGCAAATTAGGGAAATAGTGGTTAAGAGAGAAACAACAGCAACAATGCCACCACAGCTCCCGTCCCCTTACTCACTGACTGCCCACCAAACTTCCTGAGAATGAGAAAACTCAACTGAAATTGAGGAACTGTCCATAGAACACTGTTTATTTCAAGTCCAAAGCACAACATTACTCATTTTTCTTAACAGACTGCATAATTTTTACTGCATGAATATTTACGGTTTCTCTATTCACAAGTGTAGATTTACTTCTTAACTTTAGGCTCAAATGATTCATATATATCAGTTTACTCCAGAGGACACATACTCTAACAAATCTGTTCAGAAAATATTTTACATAAAAACACACAAATCATTTACCAAGACTCTTCAGTTGTTACAAACAGTCTTCAGCAAAGATCTGGCTGAAGTTCATCATTTTCTACAAAACATTCCAAGACTTAATACAATAGAATGTAGTATTTTACATACTTTAGCTTATTACTGCAGTTAAAAGTTCCTCTTTCTTTGATGGCTTCTGCATATATTATACTCATAAAGCAGGAGAATTCTTTTCTCTAACTGCTGACTTATTAAATAGAATTGTCTTTTTTGGTATAACTTGTCTCCAATTAAGAACCTAAATAGTCATGATGAAATCAAATAATGGACACATATAGGGCTTGTAGTAAGAGCTTTTTCAAACTAATAGAAGAATTTAATACCTATCAATCAGTATAATATCCTTTATTGTTTTGTGTTCAATAACTACCACCTGGAGTGCTATTACTTCTAGTATTATCAGTTGGCATCAAAATATAAAGAAAAAATATGTACATTTTAATATATCAATTCTTACCTGAATAATCTCAGATCTCTTGAGAATGTTCCACAAAGTGGAATTTCTTCCTAAAGTTACAGTGAATGTGGTACAATGTGTACAACTTGGTTAACCAGTGCCTGCCTTTCATTTCCAAGATTTTTCCTTATCTTGAATCAAATACACAATCTCAACTCCCATATCATAAATGCACTGGCTTACAGTTTGTATATAAAGTCCAACTCAAGCTTATTTTGGTTTATTGTACATGCTTTATTAAAATGGTACGGGTATTTACAGTATCTGCAGATCCCTTCCAAGGTGCTCTCACACACACTCAGACACACCCACACGACATCCATACTACGGCCTCATGCACCCACACCAGTGAGATGTGAGAGTCAAGACTCCTAAAATTAGGCAGCTGTTGGGAACAGAGTTGTTGATTTGTTTTTCAATTTTTTTTTGAAAAGAGAAAAGCATGGGGGAATGCATTTGGCCATGACAATACTAATTAAGTTTGTGTATATTAACATATATGGCAGTAACACTGAATATTCCTTTTACATTCTATATACACAGAATGACATCAAGGTTTTGCGGTCAACAGAATATTCCAACTTCAGTCTCAATGCTGCTTGTAGTGACTTCTGAATTCACATAGGGGCTTTCCCTAAAAATAATTCAAGTCGATGTAAGTGAAATAAGGCACAATTAATATTGGTTTGATCTAGGGGAAGGAAAGGGATAAAAACCAGTTTCAAATGATCTGTTGGGGAATTAGCTTTGACTTAAATCCACCTGAAATCCCTTTTTTTTAATTTCCAAAAATTTCTTAGAAATAAAGGTTTTTTTCTTTTCTCTGACAAAACCCAAAAAGAAAAGCTCAGGGATTCACATCTTAGTGTTTCAGTAGCCTTAACTACTCAGACTGATGGGCACCACCCCCCAGCTCCTGCCCAGGTCTCCTCCCTCCCTCATTGCTAAAACAGACCCAACGCACGAAGTAGGAATTCCTTGCTGTTTTTTTTGAGGAGATCTGTACACTTAAGTAGCAAATATGTATCAGGTTGTCTTTGATTTAAAAAAAAAAAAAACAGAGAAAAAGAAAAGTAATCTTGTGACTTTCTTGCTCTTTAAAAAAATCCCTGTCTCCTTCTTTTCAGGATGAAGAAGCCCCACGAGACATTACAAACAACTGCAACAAATTAGTCTGGCAGCATAATGTCTAGTATTCAAATCTTCATAGTGAGACTCATTTAGCTTGTACAAACAATCTGTTGAATGTTTTTTTGCAGCAGGTGAACCAAACCCAAAGACGCTGGACATTCTGTGAAAGGGAGTAAGAATTGCAGTTCTGAAGGCCCCTGACTTTGGTTGTTTACAAAGTTCAATCCTGTTTATTGTGATCCTTGGTATCTTCTTCATCTGTATATTCTGATGGTTCTTCCCCTGGTTTTAGGAGTCTGCCTACATAATCATATTTTTCTGAAAGATACATCAAAAGAAAATCAGTAGTGATCAAATTTGTCTCACTATTCCATTATACAGCAGGGAAGCTGTATGCTTCCTTTAGAGTCATATAGAACAAGATAAGTTTTTCCTATTGTTTACCTTGTCCAGTCTTTGTACTCATGTAACACTTGAACAAAAGAAAACAGGGTCAGGGAACTCATAAAGCTTGGGAATTGTGCTTTGCAGTACAGTGTTCCATACAACCAGTTCTTAATCAAGGACACTGCATCAGAATCACTTGGAGACCTTTAAAAAAAAAAAAATGCACACCCAGGACCCATCTTGGCGTCACCCATGTCAGGCTCTTGGAATAGGTATGAGGACGTGTACTTTAAAACTGGTTAAACTCTAATGTGCACTGTGAGTCTCAGAATAGTTCTTTAAATTTTAATAGCCCAAAGTATTGTAATTAGATAGATAAGTTGGCAATGTAGGGCATTTCCAACAGTTAGAAGACCATAAAAAAGTTAATGGTTACTTTCTTGGGGAGAAAGAGTACATGAGGTGGAAAATCACATGGAAAGTAGATCCAACCAGGAAATAATTCTTGGGGAGAAAATGTGACACATGCTAGTAGTCCCTAAGAAAACAAACCAAATGAGAAGATGAAAATTCACTCGTTACTTATTATCCTGTGTTCTCTGAGGTCCCAATATGTGGTGCCTAGTACATTATTGTTCTTTCTCCTATCAAATTCTCTTCTTAGATCTTGGTTACATTGCTTGTTTTTATGTTACCAGGTGTTTAATTTAGAACATCGTTATGTGCAAGGTGATAACATGTTTAGTCATTTCTTGGTCAAGACTCTGAACCTAGTTTAAGCAAATTAACTGACAAACTGAGAGGATAAGATAGGAGGACTGCTTTGTATAGCAAAACCAGTATAAGTGCCAAGAAGCCAGAAGAAGTATTCCAAGGGATCCAAAGGTCACATAAATAGCAGTCCAGAGTGTTCACAGAGGCGGTAAAAATTGATGTCATGAGCATGTAATGAAGGAGAATGACATTTTTCCTTTATGGTTTGAAGGTAAGATCAAGAAAATCATTTTAGAATAAACTAAAATTACAATATCAATATCACTAATTAATTGTTTTAAATAATTAATTGTTTTAAATATAAATATATTAGTTGTTTTAAATTGTTTTAAATTCTATATTTAAAAAACTATACCTTAATGAACAAGCCTTATAAGACTAAAGGTGTCACAATTTTTATAAATTTTATAGTTTGTAACAAGCCAATTTTTAAATATGGATTTTATAAATAATAACAATCATTTTGATAGTTAGCTATGTTTATCATCAAATAATGATGGCAGTGAAAACAGACAGCATCCTTAGGCTCTTTAGTAATGAAACAGTATGTACTTTCTTTGGCCATATATTTAATATTTGCAAAGAACCCAACAAAATGAAGGTACCTTTAAACTGCATTTCCCATTCTCGAACACTCTCCATTTGTACGGCATTCAAATCTGAGAGATCATCATATTCATCTTTAAGTGCATCTTTATCTAGGCAAAATGTCGCCAGTCCTCTGGAGGCATCCCTACCAGCAAATATTCCATATGGACCCGCTGGGAAAAAAAAGAAATTGTTTAGATTATCTAACCCTATTTTAGAATGTCTCAAATGAAAAGGTCAAATAAAAGAAACCTCATGACTCTTATTTGGTACACAGCCTTAATTTCAAAACATGCACAGACACTAAATAGGATAATGAGAAGAAATTTCTTAGAATGAGGTAACTCTATATGTACAGGCACAGAAAGAAGTCCATGATATAGTAACTGAAAAAAGCAATTCAGCAAATTATATAGTATGACTCACTTTGAACTAAAAAAAGATATACATGTATGCACATTTCACCCACGTTTGTATATGCACAAAAAAAACACCAGGAAGAATACAGACCAAGCACTTTACAGTGGCAACATTTCTGGAGAATGGAGAGGAAAATTTTACTTCACATATAACAGAATAAAGCATTTTCTAATGAGAAGTACACAAGTAGAAAAAAATGGAAATCCCCTGATTTTTAAATGAGCAAAAAAATGATTATAGCCATATTCATACTTGAAAGCATTTAGGAAATTGAAGGTTATGTGTCAGAAAAGCATCTATACTTTTAAGAATAGAATTCAAAAATTTACTTAAATAGACAAAAATCTAAACATTTATGAACGTTAATTTGAATTATAGAAAGCACTGCACCATAAAGTTCACTGGATGTAGGAAAACTCGTTTCTTTTAAAATTTGTTGCATGGAACAAAAAAGTGGCCTTAATAAATTTAAAAGTAGCATTACTAGGTATTAATATATTAACATGAAAATAAAGGCAATACTTCCAGTAAAGTACTTTTTCCTGCTTTCCCGTTCTTAAGTACTTTCCATATTGCTGCTTAATATTAGGTGACTATCACAATTATCATTTAAGGGTTATATATTTTCCCACTGAGTGGATATACCTATAATTTATTTAATCATTCCCCTATTAATATAAACTTAGGCTATCATTTTATACTTTTAAATGTCTTCTATATAAGAAAATGGGACACTATTTACAATGGGCCAACATTTGTAACTTTCAAACTTTGCCCATTATCTCAACTGACATTCAAAAAGGTATGACAACTGACATTCAAAAAGTGTTTAAGAGAAGGAAATTTAATACTGTTTCTATTTACAGAGTAAAATCTGAAGTTCTTTAATTGGAGTTAATTATTTTGGAGAAACATTAACTTTTTTTCTTTTAAATTTAAGCATAGTTAATTTACAATGCTGCTCATTTTAAGTGTACAGCAAAGTGATTCAGATATATATATATTCTTTTTCATTATAGGTTATTACAAGATAATGAGTATAGTTCCCTGTGCTATACAGTAGGTCCTTGTTTACCTATTTTATATATAGTAGTGTGTATATGTTAAGCCCAAACTACTAATTTATGCCCCCCCATCCCCTTTGGTAACCATAAGTTTGTTTTCTAAGTCCGTGAGTCTATTTGTTTTGTAAAAAAGTTCATTTGTATCATTTTTAAAGATTCCACATACAAGTGATATCATATGATATTTGTCTTTCTCTGTTTGACTTACTTCACTTATGATAATCTCTAGGTCCATCCATGTTGCTGCAAATGGCATTATTTCATTCTTTTTATGAGAAACATTTAATTTTTTTTTGTTTTTTGGCTATGCCACCTGGCTTGCGGGTCCCCGACACCAGGGATTGAGCCCCAGCCCTGGCAGTGAAAGTACCAAGTTCTAACCACTGGACCACCAGGGAATTCCCAAAGTTAACTTCTAAAACTAAGCAAGAACAGTCCCTAGGGAAAGAAAAGCAGTCCACCTTAAAGCAATTGTGTTTTTTTGTGGTATAACTCCACATGCTTTGTGGCAATGGCTGTTTTCAGGAGATGGAGAATATATATATATATATATATATACACACACACACACACACACACACACACACAGACACACACATACACATTTATGTATATATAGAGAGAGAACTAATGTGGTTTTTTTTCTTAAGAAGCAACAATGACAAAAAAAAATCTGTGAATAATATATAGCCTCTTAATGCTAACTGGACCAATGCTTACAAACTTAAAACAGTGATTAGTCAAACACACAAAAGAAAAAATAAAATTGATCAAGGCTATAAAAAACTACAAATGTAAAATGAGAATTTCAACTTTTTGGAGAATTTCCTAGCAATCTCACTTTCCTCTCTCACAGTATTGCAAAGTGGAAGGGACAGTTTTTGCCCTATCTGGCAGACAAACTGAAACAGAGGCATTCAGTGCCTTGCCTAAAATTACTGACAGAACTGGGAAGTAATATTTCCACTTTTCTGACTACCTCAAACACAGCACATCTTGAGAAAACACACAGGGGACCCACAAACCCAAAGATGGAGTGACAATCCTGAAAACTGGAGCATTTCACTAATCACAAAATTTCAGGGAAATGGCTATTTTAGAATACCTGTTAAATCAAAATGGAAGAGCATTAACAAGAAAAGCTTTTTTTTTTTTTTTTTTTAGAAATCAACAGCTTTTCTTAGCATTGTGTTATAATATTTACCTCCATGGCCTACAAAAGTCAATCTACTTCAGGATACTTCACAGTATCAACCTTAAAATATATCCAAATGGTAAACAGGAGAGAAGAAAAGATGATCACTATAAAAAATAGGAGTCATAAAACCCTCCATCTTTGAGTATATTAACATATAACAGTGTATTCTTTAGTAAAATTGTCTGCCAACTTCTCTTAAGAGGGAATGATGTTCTTTTTTTTGTTTGGCTAACTTAGAGTGAACTTGAGTCAACAGTTAATAACCCAAGCCTAATTCTAGACAAAATGATGTTTTGTTAACTCTTGAAAAGAATGACTCAGTGATTAACATATTTTCCCACTCTCTGTATTGTGCTCTCCACATGTTTCGAATTTCCCTCAAGAAGCATTTAACTTCTGAAAAGGTTTTTTTGAAAACAGTTTTCTTTACTTTTTCCTGTAAGACCATAAAGAACGTAATATAAAGATTCAGAACTAGAGTTGGAAAAGGATGAGTTAGTTGCTCAGAAAAAGGAGGATTTGAGGTCCAGTTAAAGTATATTTCTCTGCATCCCTAACACAATCAGAACCATATCTGAGAAGTCAGTAATACCTCCCCTTTCCACTACCTCCTTACATAACAGACCTAAATGTTACTGATTCTAATATTTTGATAACTACTCTTGGCTATCCATAATACTATAATAGCAGAGAGCTACCCAAGGAAAGCAAATTTTAAATGGTATTAGGTCTTCAGTATGGTATAATTTACACACACACACACATCTAGCTTACATAAATTAATCAGATTGTTTAGATTAAGGCTCATTTAGATATTAACATTTCAGTAATAACTAAGCGAATTATACTCTTGCTTTATCAAAGACTAAAATATAGTGCTGATACAAAACTAGATTTACAGTTTCAAGAAAATTCTTGCTACAAAAAATGCACCCAATTATTTAGCCAAGACAGATTCTCTTAAATATACATATATAACAAATATTCTAGGACATCATTTTAACAATAAATTTTACTTCCACGATATTGTTAAATACACCAAAATGACATTATACTAGTTAGAATTCAGATTTCATTAACAGTTTTAAGAGTTAACACCACTTATGATACAGATTTTTAAAGTTCAAAAATCAGTAAATCTACTAGTTATTGTATCCTGAAACTGCTTACTTTAATACAATCAAGTGACAATGGGGTGACATTTTTGAAGGCAACAACATATGGTCACTGTAAAACAATGTTTTAAGAATAATTTAATGAGCAAAAAATTCCAGGAGGAAGTAAATATCTAAAATATGTAACATAATTTTATGAGTATTAAGATGATTATGTATCTACATTAGCATTTATGAAAGAGAAAATTCCAGAATGTTTTAGTTATTTCCATGGTATAAAAACCATAGCTCTCAGAGACATTATTAAAGTTTATAAACAGCCCAGTTTTCTGGCATGTTCTGACAATAGTCTTCTGTGATTATTAAAGTAAGTTAAAAAAAAATCTAATAATACTTGGTATTGAGTAATTTATTCCAAATAAGGTTATAATGTCCCTAGGAACAAATGAAACAATATGTAAAAGTGACTAAATGAAACCCAACTAATAGATATTATTTTTTTATACTTAGTTCTAGGAACTCCCAGGACTTTTAGAGAGAAGGCAGCATGGTAAAACTGAAAGAATACCTCTTAAGTTAAGATACCTGGGTTCAAGGCCGCACCCTACATTTGACACTGGGCAAATTTTACATGCCTAAAATTGGAGGTCAAACCAGATAATCTCTTGACTACTATAATTCTAAGAGGAACTGAAAACTTAACCTTGTTTCTAAAATTCAAACTAGGAGGCTCTCAGCAATACTGTGGGTTGAGCTAGTGGCCCTGGCCCCAGGGCTCAAGGCTGGGCTGGGGGCAGGGAAGACTTTGAAAAATTAAAACCCCAGGCCTGTGCCGTTTGTGGAAGTGGGGCCTGAGTCTACCTAGCCCAGGTAGAATGAGAACTCTAAGGTGAAAAAAATACAATAGCATGGATTTAAATATCTGTTGGAATTTAGCAAACAGTAATGGTAATACAGCAAGTATTGGGAAAAAGAAATTATTCTATAAATGGTGTTGGGATAACTGAACAGCCCTCTGTAAGAAAACAAAAACAAAAGTTGGATGCTTACTTCACTTCTTAAAACAAAATAAATTCCAAGTGGAACTAACAAACTAAAACCATAAAAGTATTAAGAAACTACAGATTTTTAAAAATAATCTTTAAGTGCAAAAAAGCTTTAAGTATGATACAAAACCCAGCAGCAATAAAAGTCATGATCGAAAAAATGTGGCAAAAAATATATGAATAGATAATTTGTAGGAAAGGAAACGTAAATGACTCAAATTTTTGAGGATGTCCAACCTCACTGAGAAATGTAAATTAAAATAATATTGAAATACTATTTTAACTTCTCAGATTGACGAAGACCAAAAAGTTTAATATCACATTTTTGGCAAGAGGGTGAGAAACAGGCATTTTCGTGTGAGTGTAAATTGGTCCAATGTCTCTGGAGGGCAATTCAGAAATAAGTACCCAAATTAAAAATGTCCATACCCTAAGACTAGTAATTTTACATCTAGGAATTTATTTTATAGATAATTATGATTTTACTCACCTTTAAAATGATACATGAATATTTAGAGCAGTACCATGTGTAATAAGAAATTGGAAACAAAGGTTCATTAAAAGTGGACTATTATGATATATTCATATAATAGAATTTATGCACACATTCAGAAGAATGAAATGGTTCTCTTTAAACTGATATGAAAGGCTCTCAATATATTAAAATATTGTTAAAGGTTTGTATAGTATGCTACCATTAGTGCATGGGAGGGGTGACATACCCACATGCTTTCACTTGCAGAGAATAGCTCTGGAACAAGACTCAGATACTCAGATTGGTTCCTCACCTCTAGGGAGGGGAACATGGTGGCTGGGTTGTGGGAAGGAGACTATCTTTTACTATATACCCTTTAAAATTTTTCTATCTTGAGCACGTATTACCTAATAAAAATTTTTTTTTTCAAAAACTTCCATTAGGCCCTATTTTGAGGCATACCCCAAACCACTCCACAGGGAGACTTCCACAACCCAAGCCTCATGGAACATCACAGAAAATATTCAAGAAACAAAAAGATAGCAATTGCTGAAGTTTGTAATAAAAGTTATAACTACATGAAGAAACAAACTACCATGGAGGAGTGAGCACACAGAACAGATATAAGAAATGGTATCCCAAGAATAAGGATAACAGAAGCAGATTAAAGAGATATAGTATGTTTACTTAAAATTATTAAGAAATTAAGGGGACTTCCCTCGTGGTCCACTGGTTAAGAATCCACATTCCAATGCAGGGGATGCTGGTTCGATCCCTGGTCAGGGAATTAAGATCCCACATGCCGTGGGGCAAATGAGCCCGCATGCTGCACTACTGAGCCTGCGCACCTCAACTACAGAGCCTGTGTGCCGCAAACTACAGGGCGCATGTGCTCTGGAGCCTGCACACCACAACTACAGAGCCCCATGCACCGCAGCCACTGAGCCTGCACTCTGGAGCCCACACGCCACAATGAAAGATCCTGCGTGCTGCAACTAAGACCCAACACAGCCAAAAATAAAAGTTAATGTGTATCTACTAAGAGTTCCAGAAAAAGTAATAAAGAGAATGGGAGAGACAATAACTGAAAAGATAATGTGTTCAAATTTTTTAAAATAAACTAATGACACATATCCTCAGATTTTAGTAGAGCCTGGCACATGTTAAAAAAAAACATTATCGGGGGACTTCCCTGGTGGCGCAGTGGTTAAGTATCCACCTGCCAATGCAGGGAACACGGGTTCAAGCCCTGGTCTGGGAAGATCCCACATGCCGCGGAGCAACTAGGCCCGTCCGTGCACCACAACTACTGAGCCTGCACTCTAGAGCCTGCGAGTCACAACTACTGAGCCCACGTGCCACAACTACTGAAGCCTGCATGCCTAGAACCTGTGGTCAGCAATAAGAGAAGCCATCACAATGAGAAGCCCGCATACTGCAATGAAGAGTAGCCCCCGCTCGCCACAACTGGAGAAAGCCTGCACGCAGCAACAAAGACCCAACACAGCCAAAAAAAAAACAGAAAACAAAAAACTAAAAAACCATTATTGAGGATCTGAGTTAAAAAAACAGTTAACCCACAATTTTATATCCTACATCTATACTATTATTCCTGAGTGAGGGCAGATAGACACAGAATTTTTTTCTATCAATGAAAAAAGCTATAGGACGTACCTCACTAAAATGAAAACTGAACCCTGAACAAAGGAATGAGATGCAAGAAATGACAGTGAATAAAGAAAATGGTAACTATGTTGGTAAATTTAAATGAAGATCGACTATTAAAAAAAAAGTTAATAATTTAACCGATTTGGGGGTAGAGTTTTAAAAACTGCAGTAAAACTAGAAGTCTAATAGTAATAACAGAAAATGGAATGTGGGAGGGATTAGAGTTAATGCTTTCTAACCAGGGCCACAATATATGGCTGTGTACCATATAACTCCAGGGGACACCATTTACATTTGTATACATGATAGTTTTGTGTATTTAATATTAAGAAATATTCTGTCAAATGGCAGTGAAGTGTCTTAAAGAGACAGTTCTTTCTAATTCATACAAAAATGTTTGGTTAACATTCTTATATTGTATAGCAAAAACTTAAGGAAAAGAATCTTATCACCAAAAGAATAGAAATAGAATGCATCCAAATCAGTAGGGGGATGTGAAACAGAAACAGACACACAGACATAGAGAACAGACTTGTGGCTGCCAAGGGGCGGGTGGAGTGGGGGAGGGATGATTGGGAGTTTGGGGTGAGCAGATGCAAACTAGTATATAGACAACGGATAAACAAGGTCCTACTGTAGAGCACAGGGAACTATATTCAATATGCTGTGATAAACCACAGTGAAAAAGAATATAAAAAAGAATGTATATGTATGTATAACTGAAACACTTTGCTGTATAGTACAAATTAATACAACATTGTAAATCAACTATACTTCAATAAAATAAATTTTAAAAAAATCAGTAGGGGAGAAAACGTGGAAGGAATAAAAAATAAACTGATTAAGTTGGTAAAAGACAGTATTGATATTAAATTTAATGAAAAATCCAGGTATATGTTATTTATAAGGAAAAAACCCCACAAATTGGTTAAAAGTAAAAGGATGGAAAAAAAAGCACTGAGGTAACACCAATCAAATGAAGCCTCAAGTCAAATCTGAAAATCAGTAAGGGTGATAAGGATGTTTCTTCCTCTGCCGATTAACACAGTATCAGTTCTAGATCTAGTGCTTAGATAGCTTCAAAACATTGATATACCCAATCTTTGTAAGGCTGACTCCTTCAGGTTTTTGCTTAGGTATCAATCCCCACTTTCTTGACAAACCAATATAAATAGGGTACCTTTCTTAACCATCTGATCTAAATAAAGTCCTTTGTTAACCTCTATTACATATCCTATTTATTTCTTTCACATCATATTTAATTACAGATTATAATCATGTATTGAATGCCTGTTTATCATCTGTCTTCCTCAACAGACCATAAACTCCATGAGGGTAGGGAGGCAAATGTTTTGAAGACTCAGAGAACTCTCATTTCTCAAAACATCTTATCTAGGCAACAATGTAATGAAATCCAGGCAATTCCTTCTTAGAGTTTAAAAGTGGAGATGAAATCCTATATTAAAGATCTTGAGACAAGATGCTGGCTCTAAGAGTACAGCAGTTATTTAGTGATGTCTGTCACAAGTACGTGGGGGAGGAGTGATCTATGTCATACTGTTGAAAGAACTATTATAAAAGAACTTGAATGGCTAACTCCAGATGTTACTAAATGTACTCCTTTCCTCCAACCTGAATAACATCTGCTGGTCTTATACATGCTTTAGGCTATCCTATTATACTTTGTGTTAGTATTTAATACAAATACAATTCCCTCTTAGATTAAAAACATTGGAATGATGTTGAACTCAGAAGAGCCAAACAAGAAGGTACTGTAGAAATTACTAGTATAAATTTGAGCAGAGTATCAAAATTCATCAGAAGACTTAGCTGATCCCTTTATCTGATTGGCAGGTAATGAATAGTAGGTAATGAATGTGTATGGGCATTAGACCTAACACAGACCCAGTTGGCTTCAAAGCAAGAAGCTAGGATGAGAGCTGGGTACTGTCAGTAGGACATTCATGAAGGAATAGGTTTGTCTATATGCCTCAACTGTTGCTTCAGCTGCAATTCTGCAAACTACAAATAAAATTCACATATTGAACATAAAGTTAAAAAAGGAGGAAAGACACATGAAAGGTAAATGTGCTCCTTTCCCCCACCTCCTAAATATTAGGCATCTCATGGGGTACTTCATATATACTTCTTTCCTTCCCAGTGGAATTTAAATGGTATGTTGGAGAAAATACACAGCTTTGGTATATGTCAAAGAATACATGGAATAATGGGGGAAGCTATATATATAAATATCAGAAATGCAGATAAACTATTAGAAAGGTCAATTGTATAATTTCTTGCCATTCTAAAGAATAAAAAACACTGTTTTAATTCCACTGCAGTAATATTACATCAAATTATTTAAAATTATACTATCTGTTGGAGTCTTCCTCATCTATTATGAGTATGGAAACGTGAAATTATATTATGTTGTGATACAGTGGGAGGGGATAGCCTGTGAAGGCTGTTAGACTGGGTTTGATTTCTAGCTTGGCCACTTACTAGATATGCGACTTGGGGCAAAATCTCTGAGTTTCAGTTTCCACGTTTGTAAAATGGGAACATTACTTATTTCCTAGGGCTGTCTGAAAATTAAATGAGATAATAAACCCCAAATGGAGTTTCCTACTCCTTCTACCCTGACCTCTAGAATCAGTGCTGTTGAACAGAACTCAATTGGGAAGATGGAAATGCTCTATAAAGTGCACTGTATAGTACGGTAGCCATGTGGGTACTGAGCACTTGAAATATGGCTAGTGTGACTAAGGAACTCAATTTTTAATTATATTTAATTTTAATTAATTTAAATTTAAAAAGCCACACGTGGCTTGTGGCTACCATATCAAACAGCACAACATAAAGCCATGAAGTGTGTTTCTTTGAGGCTTTAAATCCTTATGGAACTAGGAGAGGGTATAAAAAATAAGAGCAGTGAGATTCTCTTTAAGTTTATCCCAGAATGCAGTATACCTGAAATAGAATAGATAGGCTTTGTGGTCAAATGTATGGATTTGAATACCATGTCTGTGTGATCCAAGCCAATTTACCTCAAATTCCTAAACCTCAGGCTCCCCATCTGAAAAAATACTCACTAATCTCACTGAAGCATTGTGGAGATGACAAATTAATGGATTTGATGTAGTAGCTGTTTAACAAATCTGGTTCCTTTCTCCTCCCACATTCATTGTTTCTTACATGTCCACTTTCCTCACATGCTGGCCAACTGCCTGAACTGTTACTAAATTTAATATTAACAAATGTAGTTAATGCCAACTGTTTGCCAATATGTGTTTACTCCACTAAATTAAACTGCCAATATTTAATTTTTTAAGAACCCAAACTTTAAAAATGTATGGCTAAAAAGAAAAATATCTTCAACACAGAAAAAGCCTCACAAAACAATCTTTTAACTCTAAAACCATTACTGAGAAATGGGAGTAGATATTGGTTAGGCACAGAAACTAGGTTTTCTAGCTCCCTTAGCTCATTCTTTCAGCTACTAAGAGTCTCAGATAAGGATTTTTACTTCTGAATTATTCTGCTACAAAACTGCTTAACTGATTTGAGGACGAAAATAAGAAATTAAAACCAAAACCGAACTTACGTCTGTTTCACCGCCAGAAACTTGGCTTCAAGACTTTTGGGAAGTGTTTTATCTTCTCTTAATGTGAAATATATTCCAAGCCCCTAAGATGATCTGGCTACCTTTAAGGTTCCTTTCAATAATAAAATATTCCAAATATCTCTATTAGGTTGTTAACTGATAACTACTTAGAATGAAATAACTGAATATCACTCTTAGCCTGTTCATTAGGACCTGGAAATCAGTGGAAGCTAACCTAAAGCTGACTCCTCTGTTGTTACGAGGAACCCCCTCACTGGCTCAAGCCACACAAAGGCTATCTACATTGTAATTATGATTCAATTTTAAAATTTCTGTTGCAGAACATTTGCCACTGGATCGTGCCAAACTGTGTCTAAGGCTGTTTCTCCTAGTTATTTTCAGATAGTGGCAAGGCATAATGTGTGAGGACCGATATGCTTCTTTGCACTAATACTTTGGTTGCTTCACTGTCAGTTTAGATAGGGGTACAAAGGCAGAGTTTTTAGTTTGGTTAAGCTCTGTATTAAAAATCTAAACCTGTACACAATTTCTAATCATCGAACACACATACTGTGTAAATCCTTGACTAAAAAAAAAAAATTAACTATTTAATTTGGTCTGTCCGTTTAAATATTGTACTTTGGCCCTACTGTCTTAACCTACATGCTCATAAGTAAACAAAAAAAGTATTAACTATTTCAGCTGATATGAGTAGGCAGACATCTGGTTTTCATTTTTATACAACGAGAAGCAAGTACTTAATAAGCTATCTGTGACTTGGTTGGATTGAATGTACTATAAATATATACAGAAAATACAAGCCACTAAGAAATAAATAGTTCAACATGTAGAATCTCCAATTTCTTACCTCTAATTAACAACTAACCAAAGCACTTCTAAAATATCTTCCAGCCACTAAGCACAGAAATCGTAAGTATATATTTGCAAGTGTCAATAAATCTCATGGACTAACAGATTAAAGAGGAAACCGACTTGTTTTTAGACTTGCCAACCCCCTTGACTTTAAGACTTGGATGTACTCTTTCGAATAACAGGTCACTCTTAGGTCTCTAATTTTATTTACTTTTATTGTAGTCACTTTTTTAAAGCTCAGAATAACTACACAACCAGCATGTACAATGTTGCTCAGTTTTATGGTATGCCAACAGGTTCCATGAGTCTGAACTGAAGTTTATTAACATAATCTGAAATGTATGCTATAACTACATTGTAAAAAAAGGGTTTCTAAACCAAACATCCTATACACACACAGTTCTCTGAAAGCAAAGTTTTAAAAACCTTTAACTTGCAGAACTGGTGCCTGGGGGTATGAATTTATAGCTGTTTTAAGTTTTTGCTCCTCAGTGAAAACACAGTAAATCATAATCAACGTGTAGTTGAATACTTGCCTTCCTACTAAAAAAAAAAAAAAAAAAAAAGGAAAAAGGAAAAAGAGAGAAACCGGACAGGCACGCCTGCTGGGTATATGAGCTCCACCCCCAAAACTCTGGGCGAAGACCTTTGCCAGTATTTATTAGGATCTGCATTCAGGTTTGCCTCATCCCACATATATTGTTAATCTTGAAAAGCACCTTCGTACCAAAACCCATTTAAAAAAAAAAAAAAGAGTCGAGGTGTTGCTTATATGACAGGACTTTACAGAGGGGTTGGGACTTGGAACTCCGTGTACCTAAACGTGGCCTTATGGGGAGTAGTAGAGGGAAAAAGCAGCTCAGTGGCGCGTGCACACACACGCACGCACGCACACACACACTGAGTAAAGAAAGGAAAGCTATGAATTACAGGGCCTAAAACTTTAGGTCCCTACTTTAGAAATCTTTCTTCTCTCCCGCCCCCAACGATCCCAGGAATCAGAAAGCTCAGGAAAGGCTGAGGGCCAGCGTGACTGGCGACAACTAAAAGGATTTTGAAAAATTCAGCACAAGAAAAGGCTGCGAGGAGAAATGGGATAGGAGAAAAATGAAAGATGAGAGCTGGCTCCTGGGGCGACACTGGGACCCCGACTTCGGGGGGGTAAACGCCAGAGGGGCCCGCGGCCGAGGCGTGTGGGGGGCGGGCCGTCTCAGGTGCGGGAGACAAGGCGCAGGGATCCAGATGTCGAGAAGGCTGGCAAGCTAACCCTTTGCCCAGGGGCCTCCCAATCATAAGATGGTCGCGCTTGAGCTGCAGGGGTCCTCCCCCTCCCCGTCCAACTCCTCACCGGGGCCGTAGAACTTGCTGCCTTTGGTCACGTCGAAGACTTTCCCATTGACCGCAAGCAGGATGCGCGGGGTGCGTGACCCGTCGTACTGGCGTAGCTGCTCCAAGCTGAAGTCCCGCTTCTTCATACGAGGCAGAGAGGCAGCGGGGCTCTCCTCGCCCGCCCCGGCCCCGGCCCCCAGACCCCGCCGCCCCCAGCGCACCCACAGCCGGTAGGCCCCCAGCAGCACCAGCGCCACCAGCGCCACGTTCAGCAGCATCTCCCCGCCCCCCGTCAGTAGGGCCAGCGCAGCAGCCGACCAGCCGCCCCCTTCTGCTGCCGCTCCCGCGCCGCCCGGGCTCTCGCTGCTACCGTCGCTGCTGCTCTCGCTGCCACTCCCCAGGGTGCCTAAATTCCCGTCCCCATCACCCGCCGCCATCACTGCCCGCCAGCGCCTTCCTCTCCTCCCCGCCCCTTGCCCTCCCCAACCCCACGGTCGGCCCCGCCCATGTGGGGCCTCCCAGCCAATAGCGTGAGGGTAGGGGGCGGGGTCAGGCCGGCTCCCGACTGGGTGTTGACGCGGTAACGTTGTCTTGGATCTCTCCCTCCCTCCCCCTCCCTCCTTTTGCAGGCCGCGCGCGCTGCGACGCCCCGCCCACCTCGCCCCACACTTCCCTGCTCTCGTCCTTCGCCTCTAGTTGAAGTAGAAGAGGGGGGCGGTCTGAAGAAAACACGCTGCGCCGGCCGCGCGCGCGCGGGCGGGGCGAGACTACGGCGCGTGCGCGGGCCCCACGGCGCCACGCGCTCTCCTTTTCTCAGCAAGCCCTCTGGGAGACACGCTCCTCCCAGTCCCCTCGCTGTGCGCGTGCGCCCAGGGGTCGCTTTTCTTCCCAGGCCAGGGTTCGCGTCCGCAAACTCCCGCCTCTTCGCTTTGGCTCCGCCCGAGAGCTTCATGTGCGCTGAGGCGGCCGCTGAGGCGGGATCCTCCCTGACGCCTTCCCGAGGGTGCGGGTTGGTGGCTAGTGGGAGGCCGCGACATAGTTATAACTGCTTTCGCACACTGAAGAGGGGTGTCTCTTTCTCCCCCGGGCGCCGTCGCGCCTGTCCGGAAGCCCGGAGCGTGGGCGCGCAGGCAAAGCTACAGCCTAGAAGTTTTGGCGAGGAGCTGGAGTCGCCTGGCGCGGAGAGCGCGCACGGAGCTCGCCCAGGGATTGTTTGGCAAAGGGAATCTACGTGCTGTCTGCGCCATTCCCCAGTGGTTTTAGCCAAGGCTGCTCTTGTGGAATTTTCTTTCAGATTTTGTACTAAAGGTGTCGTTTTTCCTTGAACCGTTCTCATTGGTGCGAGAGGCAAGTGGATAGGATGAAGTGGTCCTTTTTTTCGCGTATTTAGCTTTATTTACAGTTTCTTTTCATCTTCCTGGGTCTTGTAGAGTCTTTTAGCCTCTCGAGTCCTTAAAATTCCTGTGTAAATGTCACCTCTGAAGCCTCATTCTGAGCCCCTCACCTCACGCTCTCAGGTCATCTGATGTGCTCCCTCTCAACCCCAGTCTGTTCTGTGTCGCTAGTCCCCGCCCCCGCGCGCGTGTGAACTACCCTTGTGGCGAATGAAGGTTTATCACGGGAGTAACAATTTCGTTTCATCTTGAGGAACTGATGGGATGGAGGAGAGACGTGGGCAAGCAGTGGGGGCGTATGGTATGCTAATTAGGGAAACAGCAAGTGGTCCATTTTGGCTTTAAGTACTGAAGAGGAACAGTCTGGAAGACTTCAGGTTGTAGTCTTCAGTATCGAGGGATAGGCTTGGACTTCATATTGCCGGTTTTGGAGGAGCCTCTGAAGATATGGAAGGGGAAAGTGACAGGATCACAACTCTTCTGTAGAGAGTTCTCTACTAGGATTGGTATGAAAGATTGGAGTGGGGAAAAGAATGGGAAACCAGTTAAGTAGGCTACCGTATTGGTGCAAGGAGTAAGGGAAGTGAGGGAACGCAGGACTAATGACAGCATTAGAGCAGGGGTCTGCAAGCTTTTCTTCAGAGGGCCAAACATTAATATTTTAAGTGCTCTCTGTCATAATTACTCAACTCTGCCTTGTAGTGAGAAAGCAGCCATAGACAATACTTCAAGGAATGAGCTTGGCTGTGTCAATAAAACTTTATTTTTTGGACACTGAAATTTTAATTTGATACAGTTTTAGATATCATGAAATATTCTTTTAACTTTTTTTTTTTTTTTTGGCTGTGCTGCCCAGCATGCAGGATCTTAGTTCCCCAACCAGGGATCGAACTCACGCTCCCTGCATTGGTAGCACGGAGTCTTAACCACTGGACCGCCAGGGAAGTCCCCTTAACTTTTTTTCAATCATTTAAACATGTAAAAAACTTTTTTTTTTTTCCACTTTCCAGAGGTACAAAAACAGCCTACAGGCCATAGTTTGCTGGCCCCTGCTTTAGAGGTATTTTCTTGAGGCAGAGTGAACAAGATTTAATTGGGGGTAATGACCATGTATAGTCTGTAGTCCTCCAATCTAGAATACTTTCCGAAGTTAAAGGGGGCACTGTTAATTACACTGGGAGAATAGGAGTAAAATTAGACTGTCCTAAGCCAACCTCAAGTGGTCATCCTAAGGTTAATGGTTAAGAGAAGTCAAAACTGCTTTAGGACCTGGTAAAGGGAAATGGAAGTGGCAATGATGGAAACAGGGAGCTTGGGAAGACACTGGTTTTAGGGAGAAGATGGCTGCAGCAGTCCCAGGTGTCATATGGTTGGGACAACATTGACAGGCAGGAAGAAACCACTCCAGAGGCTTCATAGCTGGCCACTCCTTATATCTTATTTACCAGAATTGAGTTGCTAGCTAGTCCCTAAAACAGTGACGGACAAGAAGCATGGGATTACCATGATTGGCTAGTGTTTATCTGGCTTTTGACAGTTCTTATACAGGACTATGGCATGCGTTGCTGGACATTTAGCATCTCTGGTGCCTTCCTACTAAATATAGTAGCAACCCCAGGCATTGTGACACCAAAAAAAAAAAAAAAAAAAAAAAAAATCCTTTCCCCTCCATCCCACACACACTCCCTAGAGAAATGATACTGGTTAAGAACCACTGGCTTAGACCAGTTGGGATTTACCTTGGAACTGAATTATGTGTGCATAGTTTTCTTTTTCCTGATTGGTTTGGAGGGAAGAGAGGAACTAAGCAGTATTGAAGTTCTGTTGTCAAGGAAGTAGGGTGGGGAATGGTGGGTAGGTAATTAACATTCTGCCATGAGAATTAAACATTTTCTTTTAGATCCTTGATAAAATAAACATCTCAACTTCACACTTGAAGCCCTTCTTTTTTTTTTGAGTTCCCCTCCACTCCCCACGGGAAAAATCTCTCCCAGTAGGATACTCATTTTTTGAATACTGTAGTAACTTTCAGACTGGTGGCCCGCTCTGTCTTTCCCTCCTTCATTACTACATGAAGGGCCTAGTCCTGTATACTGATTTCCTTTACTCAGATACCTATCTCCAGTGGTGCTCAGCTATCTCAGCAACTCAGTTGGCACTCAAAGGCCTCCATAAATCCACAGATGGCTTCACTGCCTTTCTCTTACAAATGTAATCCACTGCTTACTGATTGACTTGTCATCTCTATGGAAGATGTACCTCTCTAGGCCTGACCCCTCTCTGAAGGTATTAGTACTAACCAACAAATTTTTCCATTTCTTTTTTTTTTAATAAATTTATTTATTTTATTTATTTATTTTTGTCTGAGTTGGGTCTTCGTTGCTGCATGCGGGCTTTCTCTAGTTTCAGCGAGCAGGGGCTACTCTTCATCGTGGTGCACGGACTTCTCATTACGGTGGCTTCTTATTGCAGAGCACGGGCTCTAGAGCGTAGGCTCAGTGGTTGTGGTGTGTGGGGGCTTAGTTGCTCTGCGGCATGTGGAATCTTCCCAGACCAGGGCTCGAACCCGTGTCCCCTGCCTTGGCAGGCGGATTCCTAACCACTGCGCCACCAGGAAAGTCCCTACAGTGGCTTCTTTTGTTGCGGAGCACGGGCTCTAGGCACGCAGGCTTCAGCACTTGTGGCTCGCAGGCTCTAGAGCCCAGGCTCAGTAGTTGTGGTGCATGGGCTTAGTTGCTCTGCAGCATGTGGGATCTTCCCAGACCAGGGCTCGAACCCATGTCCCCTACATTGGCAGGCGGATTCTTAACCACTGCACCACCAGGGAAGCCCTCTTTTCCATTTATTTTCTCACGTAGCCAACTTGCATTTCCCTCCTTTCAACTCAGCATGGCCATTGAAGTGTGATTGAAGTGATCTGTGTCACTTGCGAGCAAAAGCTTTAAGAACCCGTGCACAATTTCTCATGCTCTTTCCTTCTGGCACAGTGACGGAAAGTTTTAGTTATCTATTGCTGCATAACAAACCATCCCAAATCTTGGTGACTTAAAACCGTAACCATTTTATTATCGTCAATGGTTTTGTGGGTTGAATGGGCTCATGGGCAGTTGTCTAATCTTGCTTGGTGTCTCTCATGTGGTTCCAGCCAGGTATTGTTGGACTGGAGTAATCTGGAGGCTCGATGGGGATGCTAGAATGGCTGAGCCTTTCTTTTTCCAGTGTTATTCCAGGGCCTCAGTTTAAATGGCTTCTCCTTCAGAGTAGCCTGACTTCTTACATGGTGGCTCAGGATTCTTCAAACCACAGAAGCAAAAGCTTCCAGGTGTTTGTAAGACTTAGGCTTGGAAATAACGCATTCTATTGGTTAAAGCAGTCACATGGCCAACTCAGTTTGAAGGGGAGGGTAAATAAACTCCACCTCTTCATGGGGATTGGGGAGAAGAGTGACAAAGGATTTGTGGCCTTATTTAATCTACCACCCCAACCATGTTCCACATGGTGGCTGCTTCCATCAGCCAGGGTCCTAGGGTCAGGACAAAGTGGAAAAGAATCCTTAACTAATACACATGGTTGTATGAGTGAGAAATACATTTCTGCTGTCCTAAGTCACTGAGATATTTGTGGTTGTTTGGTAAAGCCTGATCGATACTAATACAAAAATTGGTACTGGAAGTAGGGCACTGCTGTAACAGAAACCTAAAATATATGGCATTGACATATATGACTATGTTACAAATGTTAGTGGTTGGTTGTTAGGCAGCATCCAGCTCTGATTCACTTAGGAATCTCTCAGCAAATGTAGCTTAGAAATTTGAGCTCAATAAATATTTCTTAAATAAGATAGACTGTTTCTTGTAATTCTGTTCTATTTCTCTATTTTAGGGGAAAACACTTCTTTCCCACATCAGATGTTTCTTAAAGTATGGAGGGGGTGCCACTAACATAACACTCGATACCTCATTCCAGCGCTTCTAACAAGTTTCCTGATGTGTAAGTTTGGCGTGTGCAGCCCACCTTCTTCCTCTCTCCTTTCTCATGGGAGCCAGGCCGCCCACAGAAAGTATGCTTTCTACTCTGCTGCTTCATACCACAAGTTTCACAGGGGTGTGCCCATGCCAGGGGGGCCTGTCCAGGACAAGGGAGGCTTGGGGTAAGCTTAACAGGATAGGCGCTGTGGGGGAAGGGGAGCTTCAAGCTTGGGAGCTAAGCTCACTGCCAAGGAGTGAAAAAACCTGTTGTTTGAACTTTAATTCACAAGCGCAAGAGTGTTAACAAGTTGGAAGTTAATAATTTTGGACTTTAACATGAAGTCGGTACTGATTACTTTGGGCTATAATTCAGAAGAACAAGATAATGTAATGTCTGAACTTTTCATTTCTTGCTGGAAAATTCATATTGGAAAGGGGTCATAATCAGATTGAGGATGTCTTTTTGGCTCTTAATTTTTATAGTATTTTTATGTTATCATTTGATCTTCTTTTAGAACTTCTGATAATGTTGAACAAGGTAGTGGGACATAATTTGAGGTGGCAATAGAACAGGTTGTGAATTATAGCCTTGCGTACAGAATAGCATGGGAGCTGATTTAATTGATGTATTGTTCTGACCCATTCAGGGCATTCTGGGAACAAAACCTACCCTTTACCAGTGGCCCCAAGAGATTCCACAAAAGAGGTGAAATCAGTATTGAAGTGGCCTTATGAAGATGGGAGCAGGACTACCCTAACTGACTGCTGACTTCTTACCCAAGGGGGATAACCATGTCCTAAGGTGATCTCAGTGGGTAAGCTGAAAGGGTTAAAGCAATGGTCTTTATACATTTTTACTGACATACCACCCAAAATAATTTTTAGGTTCACATGTAAAAGTTTTTGTCCTTAGTTGCAAAAGATGTAATTTCTGGTGTAATCTAAATATGAATATTTTAAAGTATAAAGGGTTATATCACTTAAAAATGCATTTAGTGGGCCTCCCTGGTGGCGCAGTGGTTGAGAGTCCGCCTGCCGATGCAGGGGATACGGGTTCGTGCCCCGGTCTGGGAGGATCCCATATGCCGCGGAGCGGCTGGGCCCGTGAGCCATGGCCGCTGGGCCTGCGCATCCGGAGCCTGTGCTCCGCAACGGGAGAGGCCATAACAGTGAGAGGCCCGCATACCGCAAAAAAAAAAAAAAAAAAAAAAAAAAAAAAAAAAAATGCATTTAGTGAAATTAAATCCCATAGAAATTGAATACTCACCATCATCCATATTTACAGAAATTTTACATTACTCTTTTTTCTCTTTGAATTTGTGTTTTTATTCTACTTCCCCACAGAAGTCTTAAAAATATATTTTATGCTCAAACGTATTTTATTGCTTACCCTATCATTCTTTTTGGCAGTCAAAAAATTGTTTATAATTAAAAAAATTTTCTACCACCAAAAGGTTCTAAATGCCAAAAATTTCTTTTGGATTGAGTTATTTTTACAATTATTATTAGTAATACATAATTAATATTAAATACATTACAAATTTTCCCAAATAATTACTAAAGAGAACTAAAATTTTACTGGAAATATGCCTCTTAATGAAATGGATGAAACTCCTCCTCTCCAGTTAGTTCATGAATGTAATTTCCTGCTAGGACACAATAAGAAAACAAGTTGGGGGACTATTAGGTGCAGGGCTTACAAAAGATGAATAAATGATGTTCAATGCATTATTTACAATAAAAAACTATATATCTAAATCTAAGTTTATTACATAAAAGATAGGAATGAATAATGAGGTGAGAAATGGTTAACAAATAATAATAAGCAGAAGTGTTTGGGTAAGAAAACAAGTATAGACTTACTATATTCAGTAATCTTCAGGTAAAAACTAGTGAAAATATTTTCTCCCATGAGTCTGAATAATTGTTCAAAAAGCACTACAAAACATTAATGTATCTGTGATATATATTCCTTTTATATGTAACATTGATCTGTTAGAAGGAAATTTGGAATTTTTTTAACATCCTTTTCCTTGAAATCATCTGAAATATGCAGTTGAGACACAGGACGATGGCACCAAGTTCTCTCTCATTACTGAGCAGATGTGCCTTGTAACTGGTATTTCCCAGAATGTTTTCTACATATCTTCCATTTTTGAATTCTGAGAGAGATATCTGGAGCATGAAACTTTGCTGTGGGTTTGTTACCCACATGAAATAGGGCTCAACCTCCTTCAGTATTTCTTTTTGCTATCTCAACAGTATTGTTTGACACCATCAGGAAATGGAAGAGGAAATGGCATTAGGCAAAAATGATCGTAACTCTTGCCACCCTGCTCTACAATTATCTGAACTCAGAACACCCCCGCACAGACCAAAATACCCAATTTCTAGCACCATGCTTTTCTCTTAATAGAAATATATTTAAGATAAGGAAAGCCAGGAAATCCTCCTGCTACTTATAATGCATTGATTAAATTAAATATTGACATCAATATTTAGAATTGTTCCTTTGTATGGTGCCTTAGATGCTTTTTGCACATGGGAGCAAGTTATAGTAATATCTGGGATGGGTGAGAGGATGCCTGTCTTTTATAAGTGAGAAAAGACTGATTTTAAAATAGAATTGGAAAAATTGAATTGTTGTGAAATCCCAACCTCAGTCGTATTTTAGACAGCTCAATTTTAGGAAAGAGTAGGTGAAAGTTGAATAAATGGAATTGATTTCCTTAAAATTATCTGTGCTTGTATTCCTCTTGGAAAGTAGAATCCCAGGGTAGATTTATTCCAGTTTGGAGATTACTAGGTTAAGAGAATAAAATTATGTGGGGAATGTGGTGTAAGTTGCAGGGGGTTTTATTAACATTCCTGGTGTCTTGGGCCAGCCTTTCCTCTTCCCCATTGAGTAAGATACTACATAGTGAGAAGCTGCATGAGAAGGCTCAGCCCTTTGGCCAGTCTTACCCTTGGGGCCAGGCTGCCATCAGGAATAGACCTCTAGTCTATTCCTTTATGCTGCAAAATTTACAGGGACAAGTCTTTGGAGTAGGTGGAGGGGAGAGTTTCTGTAATCCTGTTCTGCCAGTCAGCAACCCAGTGTCAAGTCTGCCTTGTCCTAGGGTTCAGTGTTGGGAGGCCCACTGGCGCCATCTCGCCTCCAGCGTCAGCTTTATCAGGAAGAGCGACAGTTCTCAGCTGTCTACTCTTTTTCCTGTTTTTCAGCTGGCTCACAACTTGGTAGGAAGAGGGATGTGGTTCACTGAGTCCCCTAAACGTTCTCAGTCCTTAACAGTGCTGTGCATATTAACACAACAAATACTACTGTGAATTTTCCTATGTTTTTTAGCCATGAAATTACATTCAATCTTACCTGGTTTATTTCTAATAATATTTTGTGTATATTTCATAGATTTGTACACACTAATGAGTGTAGTTTGTTTTCAAAATGGTATTTTCTTAAGGACTGTTACTGGGCAATATATGAAACATCAGAATAGTTAAGTTCAGGAGAAAGAGAATTGCTCTGTCGCCTTAAACAGCTAGTTCAAGACACATTGTTGCCAGAGTTTCATAGAAGGTGAATGAATACATTAAGAGGTTGATTCTAAGGAAATCAGGCTTGCCATTCTGTTTCTTCCTGCACTGTAAGTTACTTGGCCTGCTAAGACTTTTAACATTCATAAAACAATGATATAAAATATGGCCCTTATATGAGACAATAAGATTATAAAGCAAAATAAAGATGTGATAACTGTGATAGAAGCTCTGAGCTTATAGATCTCTAATATTGCAAGGAAATGGCACTTCTTAAAGTGACACAAATCTTTGTTTTGTAAGCAACTTGGGTCTTTAGAAAATGAGCTGCTTTTTAGATTACAAAAAAAAAATCAGGAGCTTAAATCTTCAGTTTAATGAAGAATAAACTGTTCTTGAATCCTCTGTCATAAATTGGCATGCATAATTCAAATATTGTCATACACTAGCGGAAATTTTGACTGGCTTTGACTTTGTTATGGTTACTGAAAGGAGATTCTCCAGCAGAACACAAATTTTTATTGGCAAGCAGGTGCAGGAATTCCTGATGAGAAGAACCAAAGGATCACAACTTTGATTCTTCTTTTTTCTCTTGGCTGCAACATCCAATCAAAGATCAAGTCCTGTTGATCCTACCTCCAAAATGTTATCCCAAATTTGACGGACCACTTCTCACTATGTCTACTGCTACCATCCTGGTACAAGCCATCAGCAGCTCTCATTTAGACCATGACAATAGCCTCTTGCCTGGCTCCTGGGTTTCCACTCTTGCCTTCCTAGAATTCATTCTCAATCATTAGCCATTTAACAATATAAATCAGACTATCACTTCCCTACCTATACTTCCCTAATGTCTTTCCCTTGCAATTAGAATAAAATCCAAGCTCCTCATCATGGCCCTTATGATCTGTTGTACATCTACCCTCTGATTGCTCTTAACTCACATTCCTTGTTCATTATGCTCTAGCCAAATTGGTTTTCTATCTTTCTTTGAATGCAGCAAGCTCATTCCTACCTTTGAGATTTTGCATTTGCTCTTTTTCCAGCCTGGAATTCTCTGCTCCCAGATTTTCTCATGGCTGATTCATTCTCATTACTTAGGTCGCAGCTCAAATGTCCATCCCTCAGAGAAGCCTTTTATCCTGACCACACATCTAAAGAGCTGTCACCCCTTCTCCCCAACTTTAATCATTTCCTATCCTGCTTAATTGTTTTCACAGTATTTAGTACTGCCTGAAACTCTATTGCCTTAATTGTTTTCACAGTATTTAGTACTGCCTGAAACTCTCTTATTTTTCACATGTTTATTATTTGTCCCTCTGCTAACCCCCACTAGAATGTGACTCCATGGTGGGTAGGGCTCGTCTGTCTTGTTCCCTGCTATATCCTCAGTGCTTGGAATGAAGGTTGCCATTTAGTGGGGGTTTATTACATATTTGAATGAGTGAATGACTCAAGGTCCAGATGTAGCCAGAGAAGGCCTCCCAAGAGGCCTTTACCTTAGAATTTACCATAGTTCAGAGTTGTGGCCCTTTTGTTTTAAATACTCAGATGTCAGCTTTTGCCAGCACATGGAGGTTTTTTCCTCCAGGGCAGAACTTACGTTAATGAAAGTATAAGATTGTAAAATCCCTATACCAATTTATTAGTTTTCAGTGAGCAATATAGCTGTCACATGGACCCAGACTTGTAGTAATATGATCTGTTGTGGATTTTCTGCCTATCAGCTAGCACAGATAGGATAGGGCATTAAGTGAGAAACTATTTGGGAAAACATGGAATACAAAAAAGGAGAAAGAGTTAGATGGCTTGTATGTTTCAAAACATTTGTTTATTTAACAAATATTTATAGATTTCTGACTTTGTTTTGTGTTCTGTGCTAGGTACTGAAGAATCAACAAGGAATACTATTAAGCACCAGCAGTTTAGTTGGAGAGGCAGACAATAAACTGACAATTACAGATCAGTGTCAAAAGTTCTCTATTTAGGTTCATGCCAGGGTGATGTAGGAGGACCTAGAAGGGAAACTGAGCCTTGGGGGATCAAGGTGAGCTTCTCAGGAGATAGGACTATTTGAGCTGAACTCTGAAGAGTTAGCCAGGCAGAACAAGGAAAGGTATGGGGAGCACTGCTGGCAGAAGCTGCAGCCTGAGCAAAGGTCAGCTGGAGAGAGCAGAACCTTCTAAGAACTACAAGTAGTTCAGTAAGGTTGAGGAAAGGTGGAATGAGAAGCCTGGCTATCAGACTCACAGACCTAAGTAGGTCTGGACTTTATCCCTATAAAAGGGAGCTACTGAAAGTTTTTGTTTTGGTGAATGGGCAGAGTACATCTTTCAGACTGCCCTAGTACAGCCAATACTTTGCATTCCTTTCTTCCAAAGAACTTTCCATGAATATCTGGAGAAAGTCCACGCTCCTCCTCCGAGAACACGCAGTCCTTCCTTTACCACCCCCAGCCTTATACCTGCTATACCTGCTGCCTCCACAGCGCACTCTGTACTCCAGACCCACCAAACTTCCCAGCTTCCAGACTCACTTCCCGATCTTTAATTATGCTTTCGTAGCCTCCACTCCTGCTAGCACTCTCACCAGGCCACTTTCAAAAAGTGTTACTGGATTAGTCTTCCAACCTATAAAGGCAATACATGTTCCTTGCAACACAGAGACATGCAGAGGAAGAGCTAAAACCTTCTCCTTTCCTCTCACCACCACACACACATACATAGTGTGCTTTAAAACATATATACACTTTTAACTAAAATATATCTATGCTATACAATTTGTACAGTTCTTCCCTGCTTCCCCAACAGAATATCCAGCATTTGCTGGATTCCAGGCCCTATGCTTTATCTCATTTACCCCACAACTACCATACAAGGTAGGTACTGTGATCCCCAGTGGATAGACAAGCAACTGAGATGTGACTAATTTGCCCAAGGTTGCACAGTTGGTGGGAGCAGCAATTTGAACTTGGGCAACATGGCTCTCAAGTCCACTGCCTTTTGATATCTTCCAAATAATGCTATTTTTGTTCTTTTCAATAACTACGATATTTATATGGAGGTCCAGAATTTATTCAATTATTCCTCTGTTGATGAATGTTGAGGTTGTTTTTTGCCACTTAAAATGCCTCAATATGTAATTCTCCAAAGCAGGATTTGAGGTCAGAGGTCATACTTATTTTTAAATCAGTACATGACCAAATAATGTTCCAAGGATTGTGTAGCATTTTCATATCCCCAAGAATCATGGGACAGTATCTGTTTCCCTATACCCTCACTAGTTCTAATGATACTGATATTTTTAGGTTTTGGGGGTTTTTTTGGCACTTTGCTCAGTAGAGACAGTGCACCTTTGTTTTGTTTTGCATGTTTCCTGACTACAGGTGCAGTTGAGAATTTTTCTGTGTGTTTTTGAGATGTTTGCATTTCCTGTTCCATGATTTGTCTATTCATTTCCTCTCGTTCATTTTTTCTGTTGGATTGTTTGTCCTTGATCATTTTTGGGGGGGGAGGGAGCATGTTTATAGTAGTAGTAATATTAACCCTTTTTCTGACATGTGTTCAAATATTTCCTCCTCTTCTGTGTTCATTCACCTTTTGACATTTTTAAGGCATCCTTTAATTTCATTTGTGTGTGCTCAAATCTATTGGTCTTTCCCGTCATGGCTTTTGGGCTTCTTGAAATTGACAGGTTTGGGCATCTCCCTTTATTAAGGATTGGACCAGCCAGCCAGGACTATCCTTGGAGGCTGCTTGATGGGCTTTGATGACTTTTCTCAGACTCTTATACCTTTGCTGCTACCTCGCAATCTCCTTCTGAGGGATCTGTTTTCTTGAGATTTGTTATTACATTCAAGCAAAGCCTTTCTGGCCTGGGAATCATTTGTCACTTATAAAAATGCATTTGCATATCTTTGCTCTGATTCACTGTGTGCTCATTTTGTTTCTCTCTTCTAGTTTTAAGAAGCAATTACCATGGGGTCTTCTATTTTATGTATTGAGTTTTGGGCCATCTTTAGCCTCTGAGTTCTTAAGCTTTTTAGAGGCAGTTTAGAGGGAAGATGTGCCCTTGGTATAAGACGTATGGATGGTGAAGATAAATTGGTAATGGGGAAGTTGTGGGCTTGAGAGTGAGTTTGATTCTGTCTTTGATTACAGCTGTATAATCCTGGGGAGGTTGTTATATGTCTCAGGGCCCTTTTTCATAAAATGGAAGTGATAATAATACTGCTTTGAGTCCACTTTTTGATGTAGGATAGGCCTCCAACAGTTTACTTAGACGTTTCTTCCTTTTTGGTCACATTTCAATAATATTTTAATGAGGTCAGGTCTTCACAAATTACCTTGGTATCCCTTTTGGCGAAACAAACTCTTTTCATTTGCTGTCAGCTTGTGAAAGAAGGATAAAATTTCTTGGCCTTAAAGACTGGCACTCTTTACAGCTCTCTGGAATGAACTGCCCATATTTCATTATTGAAGAGAGAAACATTTAAACTCTTCTTAGTAGAAATTAAATTTGAGGCCATTTTACACAAACCATGGCTTAGGGCCAAGGCTACAAGACAGAGCATGTGTGGGTTGGGGGTAGACACTAGGGAGGAGTCTGGCCTGCATTTTGGTGGATTTCAAAATGTGTACCAGAATCTGTTCCAAGTCGTCACTAATGGGCTCATAGAAAAGAAAGTTACAGGGAATCTAGATTTATCACCCAGGCCTCTTCCCGTGCCCTCAAGCTGATGATCATGAAACCATTTAGCGAAGGCAGTTGGTTGAATTGCTCAACTGATAGTATTCCTGAATGATAACTAATTTTAGAGGATTTGGGGCTGAGTACTGATTCTGAGAAGCTAAAAAGGAGAAGTGGGTCTCAGGAGAGCTTATGCTTCATCCTGTGTAATGATCTTTGTTCTTTGTCTCCCACCTCCACATTTGAGGCAGCATTGACCTGCTCTTTCATCAGGATCCAATAGACAAAGGGAAGGAGGCCTAAACCAGTTCCTGGCTTAAAAGTCTTGCTGTCCTTCAAGCTCAGGCCTTGAAGGATTCAGACTTTATGCAGGTACTCAAATCAACTAACATAGTTGAGCGCTATGTGTAAGACACTGTGTAGGATGGTGAGTGTGTATGTTTGAGAGAGGCAGAGAGACAGGGGTTGGAGAGGGAGAAGGAGGTATATAAGGCAGGTTTCTTGCCCTCAAGTAGCAGAGTTTGCTAGTAACTCGAATGCTTAAGAGGTCAGGCATATTAAGTTAGTTAAGTGACTTTGCATGTGTAAGAGAAACAAGAGAGTAAGCATGATAGTTGACAACAGATACTTGTGTCACTGACCATAGGATGTGGTGTGGGCTATGTTAAACTGGAGTGTGCATCCCTATTGAACAGGAACAGCCCATGCAAGGATCTAGCACAGTGGTTCTCAAAGTATAGTCTCTGGACCAGCAGCATCAAAATCAACTGAAACTTGTTAGAAATGCTCTTTTTTCAGTCCTATCCCAGACCTAAGGAATCAGAAACTCTGAGAATGGGGTCTTGCAGCCTATGTTTTAATGATTTCTTGCTGTGATTCTTATGCTCCCTAAAGTTTGTGTTGCCTTGTGGGAATTTGGGCCCAGTGTTGCTAGATCTTTTGGTTTTTCAAGAAAAGCTAGAAAACTAAATTTTTTATGGGAATTTCATGATTTTTAAATATATATATATATATATTTAAATATATAAATATATGGAGAGCATATATCTAATTTTTGTTGGGGAGGGAGCAGATGTACCCTTTGTAGGCCAAACAGCAGGCCAAGGAAAGCACATCTTTGGCCTTGGGGTCTCCACGCCTCCAGTTTCAGCTACAATAGAGTATTCAAATATTTGACAACAGATTAATTGAAAATACTGTTGGACTAGAGGAATGACTCTCAGTGTGTGTTTGTGGGGGTGGGGTGGGGTGCAGCAGGACATTGGTGTCTGGCAGGAGGAGGCTTTTAAGAGCTGCACAGATCCTGATACTTTCCCAGCCCAGGTGCTTCCTTACTTCCTACCATGGTGAAAGTCCTAACATTGTCAGCCACTGTTCCTCTTGCAAGTCCAGAGCATCCCTTGGATATGCAGCAAAGGAGGAAAGAAGCCGTGTCACAGGTCTAGAGCACCGTGGTTTATAAACTGCTTTCACATCCGTCCTTTCATCAGATCCTTACAACCTTGTGTAATAGGTGTGATGGTATTGTCTCCATTGAAAGCTGCTAAACTACGCTGAGAGAGGTCAAGTGATTTGTTGAAGGTCACGTAATTTGTAAGGGGAAAACATGAGACTAGATACCTAATCTTATAGTTTCTAAACTAGAGTTTTTCTCCCATATATAGTTTTATGTGTTTATCCATACTGTCACTAATTTTTTCTTTTTTCTTTTTTTGGCTGCACTGAGGCATGAGGGGTCTTAGTTCCCTGAACAGGGATCGAACCCGTGCCCGCTGCAGTGGAAGCAGAGTCTTAACCACTGGACCACCAGGGAAGTCCCTACCATCACTAATTCTTGAAAGGATCTGATGTGGCTCACTTCACTATGACTGGTGACTAGTTTTTTGCCATTCCCATGACCAGGCCTCAGACGGTCCCCTCCCTGGCTTGGTGTGCTGCCTGGGACCCCAGATCTTCTTCTGTGGGCTGGGAAAGTATCAGCTTTTAAAAGTCCCCTCCTGTCAGACTCTAATGCCCTGCTGTTCCCTCCACCCCTGCAGACACACACACAGTCATTCTTCTAGTCCAACAGTACTTTCAATTACTCTGTTGTAACAAGATATTGAATCGCCCAGACCAGTCTTCCCTCTTGGGACCCTTCTCCATCACCAGCTTTCCTCCTGGGCTCTGTCTGTTTGTGGGGTTCTGGGTCTCCTTGTTCTGGCCTATCTTGTCACCTACTAAGCCTCAGGGGGACACTCTGAGTCCAGAGCTGTCCCCAGTACAGGTGATACGTGACCTGCACATCAGTTGTCTGGAACTGGACTAAGCACCGGGACTCATTTTACATAGGCTGCTGAATAGCAGCCAAAGCAATAGCTTTCTGACATAGGGCAAATTTGAATGATAGACAAAGGACATTATTAGGGGAGCTAGAATTTAGGATTCTTCAAGTATTCTCCCCAGTCTAGCTTAAAATGCAACAGTCATGCATCTGGGTAGCACTACCAGAAAAAGTTTAGTAGTTTGAAATTTCTGGGGTTCGTTAAATGCTACAGTTGACCCTTCAACAATGGCGGGAGGGGGCTGGTGGAATTGGGGGACCCTCCTGGTGGAATCAAAAGTCTATGTATGGCTGCCTCTCCCGCTCGCTCCTCGGCGCAGCCTCTGCGCCCTGTGCTGCGGCAGCGGCACCCAGCTCTCCCCGACACGGATGGCGGCATGGCGGGCAGGCTGGGCCCGGGCACCGGGCCGCGAACCGAGGCGGCCCGGAAGCGCCCGCCAGAACACCCAGTCATGGATAAAAATGAGTGGTGCAGAAGGCCAAAGTGGCTGAGCAGGCTGAGCGAGATGATGACATGGCATCCCGCATGAGGTCTGTAACTGAGCAAGGAGCTGAATTATCCAATGAGGAGAGGAATCTTCTCTCAGTTGCTTATAAAAATGTTGTAGGAGCCCGTAGGTCATCTTGGAGGGTCATCTCAAGTACTGAGAAAAAGACGGAAGGTGCTGACAAAAAACAGCAGATGGCTGGAGAAGACAGAGAAAATTGAGACTGAGCTAAGAGGTCTCTGCAATGATGTACTGTCTCATTTGGAAAAGTTCTTGATCCCCAGTACTTCACAAGCAGAGAGCAAAGTCTTCTATTTGAAAATGAAAGGAGGCTACTACCGTTATTTGGCTGAGGTTGTTGCTGGTGATGACACGAACGGGATTGTGGATCAGCCACAGGAAGCATACCAAGATGCTTTTGAAATCAGCAAAAAGGAAATGCAGGCAACACATCCTATCAGATTGGGTCTGGCCCTTCACTTCTCTGTGTTCTATTATGAGATTCTGAACTCCCCTGAGAAAGCCTGCTCTCTTGCAAAGACAGCATTTGATGAAGCCATTGCTGAACTTGATACATTAAGTGAAGAGTCATACAAAGACAGCACACTAATAATGCAGTTACTGAGAAACACCTTGACATTGTGGACATTGGATACCCAAGGAGACAAAGCTGAAGCAGGAGAAGGAGAGGAAAATTAACCGGCCTTCCAACTTTCATCTGCCTCGTTCTAAAATTGACACAGTAGACCGTTTGTCATCCATGCTGTCCCACAAATAGTTTTTGTTTACGATTTATGACAGGTTTATGTTACTTCTATTTGAATTTCTGTATTTCCCATGTGGTTTTTATGTTTAATATTAAGGGAGTAGAGCCAGTTAACATTTAGGGAGGTATCTGTTTCCATCTTGAAGTGGCCAATACGGGGATGTGGAATTTTTATACAAGTTATAAATGTTTGGCATAGTACTTTCAGTACATTGTGGCTTCACAAGGGCCAGTGTTAAAACTGCTTCCATGTCTAAGCAAAGAAAACTGCCTACGTATTGGTTTGTCCTGGTGGGGAATAAAAGGGATAATTGGTTCCAGTCACAGGTGTAGCTGTGGGTACTTTAAGGTTTGGAGCACTTACAAGGCTATAGTAGAAATAGATATCCCATGGATATTACATGTTAAACCATGTGTTATCTGTGGAATACTCAGTCTCAATGTGCACACCACTGACTACAGCTACAGAAGTGTTCCTTTAGTTGTGACCCAATTTACTCTGGATAAGGGCAGAAACGGTTCACATTCCATTATTTGTAAAGTTACCAGCTGTTTGCTTTCATTATTTTTGCTACACTCATTTTATTTGTATTTAAATGTTTTAGGCAACCTAAGAACAAATGTACAAGTAAAGATGCAGTAAAAATGAATTGCTTGTTATTCATTACTTCATGTATATCAAGCGCAGCAGCAAAACAAAAAACCCATGTATTTAACATTTTTTAGGTTTTTGTTTTGTTTTTGATACTTGCCTAACATGCATGTGCTGCAAAAATAGTTAACAGGGAAATAACTTGAGATGATGGCTAGCTTTGTTTAATGTCTTATGAGATTTTCATGAACAATCCAAGCATAATTGTTAAGAACACGTGTATTAAGTTCATGTAAGTGGAATAAAAGTTTTATGAATGGACTTTTCAAAAAAAAAAAGAAGAAGTCTATGTATGACTTAAAGTTGGTGCTCCCTATATGTCTCCACTTCCTCCGTATCAGCAGTTCTGGACCTGTGGTTTGAACCAACTGTGGATCGTGTTATACTGCAGTATTTACTACTTCAAAAAATCCGTATATAAGTGGGCCCATGCATTTCAAACCTGTGTTTTTCAAGGGTCATCTGTACTCTGAAGAATTCTGGAACGTGCAGGATTGGGTGGACATTGTGACTTCCTCCCTCCCTCCCTTCCTTCCTTCCTTCCTTCCTTCCTCCCTCTCTCCCTCCCTCCCTCCCTTCCTCCCTTTCTTTTTGTGTCTGTCTTTGACATAATCTTTTGAAGGGGTTGTTTCCTTCATGTCTGGAAACTGGCCAGGGAGGGATGGTGAGGAGAACTGGTTACTGCTGGGTATCTAGGTACTTACAGCAGGCCTCTGCATGTCAACTGTATGAAAAGCTGTTCAGTCTTCTCTTTCTTATCTTCACTCCAAACCATCACTGTGACTGACACTGAGTGTGTTGGAGAGGGAGAGAGATAGAGACAGAGAGACACAGAGAGTGAGAGACATAGACAGAGAGACAAAGGGGGAGAGAAAGAGAGAGAGAGAGAGAGAAATACTTAGTGACCAAGAAAGCACTACAGTGCAGAAATGTCTTGGTACAACCCTGCTGTGAATATTTGTAGAAAGACATGGAGCATTTTGCCAGGACCTTTCTTTGCCCAGGATTGGCTTCAATTATAGTTTTTTATCGGGGATGGCAGATCACCAGTGGGAAGGGTGTGTTTCAGCCTTATCTTGGATGCTTCCTTACTTTACTTGACTTAATTCAGAAACTAGAGAACAATTTAGTGTGTAGCTTGTACCATTTCCTTTGCATAAAATGAAAGTTTTATTTAAAGTCCTCATAATCATTTCCACTGTTTTTCAGCAGTGAGAATAATCAAATGAGAATTGTAAACACTTTTGAGACCATTTTTACTTGACAAAACAGTTCTCCTAAGCTAGATCTTTCCCTTTCACTGTCTCTGAAACACTTAGGGGCAGGAGAATCAGACTTTTATAGGAAGACTATGAATTCTTGTGCATTGTTACATACTGCTCAAGGTTTTTTCAGTTTAATAATAAATATTTTAAAACCAGAAAGGGACTTATCAATATGCTGGTCTCCAACTTCTTCCAAAAGACATATAAAGAGCAAAGTATTTCTCAGATTATTTGAAAAATATAACAAGATGTTTTAAATTTCCCTCAGTGACCACATAGAATGTCATTTATCTGTCTACTTCAACACAGAGGTGTTGGGTAGCAAGTGAAGGCTGAAGCTAATTTATACAGTTATGTGCCAGACCTGTTCATATATGTTTGTGTATAAATTCATACACACACACACACACACACATATTCACTTAATCCTCACAATAATGTATGGGTCAGGTACTATTATTATCACTACTTTACACATGAGCAAACTGAGCTACAGTGAGGTTAAGCAACTGTCCCAAGTCACACAGCTAAAAACTGATCACTTGCACCCAGGCGGTCTGTACTACGTGGACCCCCCTGACATGTTATTGCAGGGCTCAACTGAGGATCAAGATTCCCCAGTGCTGGCACCTGTGCCAAAGTCGGCCCACAGGCCAGTTCTCTTGTGGGACATGGCTGCTATCACTCAGCAACCCCCATAGGCTACAATAGCTGACACCTACGGAGTCCTTACCACGTGCCAGCTAACGCGGGAAGTGTTTTACCTACATTATCTCACCAGTTCTCCCAAAAGCCTTATGAAGTAGGAGGAGTTTCACCTCCATTTTATGTAGGAGGAAACTGAGACCTAGAAAAGTTAAGTCACTTGTTCAAGATCAACAGCCAGTAGAGCCAAGATTTATCATTGTGCTATCCTACTCTCTTGCTCAGGAGCCAGGCTCCTAACTTCTTTGTGTTCCTAGTGAGTCTCCACCAGCACATATTTTCTATATGTTATGACTGTTTTGCTAGGAACTTCCTGAAATTAAGGGCTAAGAGTACTTTCAGAAAGAGAAATCCCAGTGTAACAGGGAATGTGGAAGAGAGGAGGTGACAGGGACTCTTCCCTTCAGGGGGATGTGTGCAAGCATATTACAGTGTGTTCCTGTTGGGGAAGGGGAGCACTGACTATGAAAATGGGAGCTCTCAAAATATTCACTGTGGGCGGTAACATCTTGGCCTTCATCCTTAGTCAACAATTAGCATTTGGTTCCACTTTATTTAATATACAATGTATCCTTCTCTTTTATTCTTTCATTTGGACACTGTTGATGCCTTAAATATTACAGCTGCCTACCTCAGCTGTAAAGCTCTAGCAGAATTACTTGAAAATAGAATCAACTCATCTACAGGCATACCTCAGAGATATTTCAGGTTCAGTTCCAGACCACCACAATAAAGTAAATATCTCAGTAAAGCCAGTTACACGAATTTTTTCCTTTTGCAGTATATATACAGAAGTTATGTTTACGCTATAGTCTATTAAGTGTGCAATAGTATTATGTCTAAAAAAACAATGTACACACCTTAATTAAAAAATACTTTACTGCTGGGACTTCCCTGGTGGCACAGTGGTTAAGAATCCACCTGCCAAAGCAGGGGACATGGGTTCAATCCCTGGTCCGGGAAGATCCCACATGCTGCGGAGCAACTAAGCCCGTGCGCCACAGCTACCGAGCCTGTGCTCTAGAGCCCATGAGCCACAACTACTGAGCCCATGCGCTGCAACTACTGAAGCCTGTGTGCTGCAACTACTGAAGCCCGTGCACCTGGAGCCTGCGCACCGCAACGAAAAGTAGCCCCCGCTCGCTGCAACTAGAGAAAGCCCACGCACAGCAATGAAGACCCAATGCAGCCAAAAAAAGAAAAACAAAACTTTATCACTAAAAAATGCAACCATCATCCGACAATGCAGGTTTGCCAAAGATCTTCAATTTGTGAAAAGCGTGGTATCTGCAAAGTAGAATAAAATGAAACACAGTGAAATGAGGTATACCTGTATATAAACTATCAATATTATATTATAAAAAAGAATAATTGTAGTAATGCCAATTATTGTAAAATGAAAGAATAAATATTAGATTTTACCTGAGAATAATAAATGTTTAATTCTGGCATCTTCCCTAGATACCTCTTATTTCAACATCCTGTAAGCACTTACTCTCTTTCAGTCTCCCTGGTAGGTGCTGGGGCTATAAAGATAATAAGCCATGGACCTTGTCTTCAAGGAATGTTCACTCCCTATTGGGACACAACTGATAAAGGGTTTTGAAAACACAAAGTGCGGGATGCAATTCAGAGCAGAAGAGTTGGGGTGCAAATGCTGGCTGGGAAGCGTCCTGGAAGAGACAATCCTGGAGTGTCTAGTGTTTCACACTGATGGGGCAGGGTTCGTTGCTGAGCAAGTAGGCTCTGGTGTCAAGGGGATTCAAATCCTGACTCTGCCACTTACTAGCTCTGTGGCCTTGGGCCTTGATCTGGTCTCTCTAGGCCTTTGTTTCCTTAAGTGTAAGATGGGGTGACACTGTGAAGTTTACAGGTGGTTATGGGAATCGGGGGATGAAGCACTTAGAATACTTACAGAGTTAGGCTTAGCACAACGTAAGCATTCAGTATATGAGAGCTGTTTTTTTATAATGTGTAACAACATGAAAGCATTCTACATCTTCAAGTTTATGGACTTAGATTCTGCTTATCTCCTCAAATATTAACCACTTATCTAGATTTTCTAGTTTCTAGAATTCTTCTACAATGCCTCCATTTCTAAAACTACTGCCTACCATACTAAGGCAACTCTAGGGGAATACAGCCAGGGGAGGTGGTATTTGGGCTAAGGTGTGATATCAGGGATAACCTTACCCCAAAATGTCAAGAGCCTGTCATTTAAGACTTGAAGGATGTATTTTGGTTGAGGGTTTGGACAAATCTGACTGACTCTTGGGTAAGAGTAGATTCTAGATTTAAAATAAATCTTGTTCTTTTCTTTTCATTAGGTGTAAAGGTAAAACCCAATAATTATCCTCAAAATAAGGTGAACATCAAACCTCAAACCAAAGTATAAAAATAGAAATTCCTAATTGTTTCCAACTTAATTCTTTTAGTGAAAATATTAATGAGAAAAGTTGTCATCTAGGATCCCTGCCATTCCTTGGAAAATTAAGTTAAAAAAAAAGTCATCTTGGATTTCAGTACAAATTTCAAATGTTATATTTTTAAACTTTGAAAGAGATGTGTAAGTTCAGTTTTTCCCATTGGCCTGGACTCGAGCACCTGCCTTTCTTTTGGACAGTTATATCACCATTAACAAATGCTCTGGAAGCTAAGATCCTTTGATAGTCAGCTGTGGTCATACAAGAAAATCCTCATGAGACATGCCAGACAGGATAGTGTGAGCTCAGCCAGGCTGAGAACAGCCTCACTGAGAACCCTCAGGCAGCAGCATCTGTCTCTCTGTCTGCAGAGCAGCAAGGCTGCAAGTCGTCACAGTTTTTCTTTGGGGTCTATATCTTTTCCTTTCTCTGCCATTTCCCTCTCTTGGTCATGATTCTCCCCACTGACACAGGGCTGGTCTCTAGCCCCTCCCTCTGATAACAGTTGTTTCCACCCATTCTCAGCCTCCAGACTATTTTTTCAGAAGCCTGGGATCCTCTTTGTGATAATTCTCCCTGCCCCGTCTTTAGTCACTACTTTCCTTCTCTCTCTATCAAAATGTGAAAGGATCATGAGGCCCAGATCAGGGCAGTGGGCGGGGGGGGTGGTGGTGGGTGTGTGTGTGTGTGGTGTGTGTGGGGGGGTGTGGGGGTTGGGGTGGGTCCATTTGTACATTCTGCCAGAGAGCTCTGCTGTCCCTGGGAGAAGGTGCCTGGGACTAACCACAGTGCACTTTCTGGAGGCCCAGGCCCCCTAGGCTGAGGTAGTGAAGATGGCAGCAAAGACTCTGGCCACTGGCACCAGTAAATTCCCACATAGCAGGTCCTGCCCACTCCTCTCTCTTGCATCTTCACCCGCTCAGATTTAACCTCTTCCTTCCCTCTGCCTCAGAGACTTCTGTTGCATATTTTATGTTTTTCAGAATGCCTAGTGCTATTTTTTTTTTTTTTTTTTTGCAGTATATGGGCCTCTCACTGTTGCGGCCTCTCCCGGTATGTGGGCCTCTCACTGTTGTGGCCTCTGCCATTGCGGAGCACAGGCTCCGGACGCGCAGGCCCAACGAGCACGGCTCACGGGCCCAGCCACTCCGTGGCATGTGGGATCCTCCTGGACCGGGGCACGAACCCGTGTCCCCTGCATCGGCAGGCGGACTCTCAACCACCGCGTCACCAGGGAAGCCCAATGCCTAGTGCTATTTTAATAAACATTTAATTCTGTTTTCATACTATATTAAATACTTTGCCTGAAATTGGGATGTGACTCTCAATGCCTCATGTTATTTCTATGTCTGAAAATGAAGTTTTTGACAAAGAAATATGTTGGTAAAGTATAATATCTCCATCAATAGAAGCAGTTAGTACTCAGTTGTCATTAAGGAATATTTAAATTTGCTTTTTGACAAAATAGTGATTTGTTCATAGTGATTAGAGAATATAAATAGTAACGCATCAACAATTGTTAATTTCTTATCATATCTACGTTAAAATAACAATGAGGGAAATAAATATAGAAAGATTTCACTTATAATTCTCCCACTCCATATAATTACTATTTTTATCCTCTTGTGTTCTCTTCTAGGCCTAGGCCATGTGTTTGTGAAGCTGCCAAATGGGGTTCCTATTGCAGTTCTGTGGTAGAGGAATTCTTGTGAAAAACTGTGTTCCATTTGAGGGTTGTACTTCAAACTATCTCTAGTAGTACCCACATTCTAACTTGCTGTATTAGCCAGCTGTAGTCTGTTATATAGAACTCTGGCTGCACCATTATGGTATTGAGATGCATCTTTGTTTTTTTTTTTTTTTTTTTTTGGTGGTGGCAGTGGAGCTATGATTTTACCACCAGTACGTGGAAGAATAGTTGCATAACACTAGGTTTTCATTGTATGTTTCATTGTATATATTGAGTTTGTGGGTATTAATAGGCCTTTACACGTAAGAGTTGAATTCCCTCTTTATCTTGGATTCCTGTGTACTGTTTACATCATGAAAAGTTCTCAGCTCAAGATAGGCAGTGGATAAGGCCTAAAGTAATAATCTACCTTATCCTCCAAAAGGGACAGCAGCATGTATTCCCAAGCTCAGTGGAGAAACAACTCCCTCTGGCCTCTCCCTTTTCCTAGTTTTCTTTCTGAAATTGTGTATTTCTTATCTTAGTATTTATAAAACTTGCCTGATTATAAAAATCATCTGAAGTGCTGGTGAAAAACACAATTTTCTGGATCCTTTCCAGACCTATTGAATCGGAATTCTGAGGAACTGCTTGGTTTAAACAAGCACCCTGGATAATTTTTACAATCCAGGCAGATTTGAGAAACAATAGTTTATTTGAAGCAAATTCATAGCTGCTGGCTCACACATTTGCTTAGCCCAAGTTTGAAGAGAGATGGACAGTAATTCCATCCTCAGGAGAATAGCAGCTGGGCAGGACCTGTCCTTATTCTGTTCCAAATATGGATGTGGTCATGGCTGTATGAATTGTAGCACAGAAGGTCAGACCAATGTGGGAAGATCATCTTCCCCACCCACCGTCATCATACAGAAGACTGCCACAGCCTTCACTTTGCCTCAGTGAAGAGGGAGAAATGTACAGATGAAGTTATTTACTCTGTGTCACTTGCAACTTCCGAATTCCATTTCTCAGTGAAATTATAGTTATGTACATGATGGGATGTGTGTACATTTAGAATTTTTACTTATGCTTTCTTCATGTGGTTATTGGGTCATTTAAAATTCAGTTTATGCACAGAAAAATTGTGCCCTCATTAAGCCCAGTGGAACTAATTTGAAAGATAAGCAGAGTTTATGCAATTCTAGGTCATTGCCCAGATCTGAAGTAGTATTCCCTGAAGTAGGCTTGTCCCAAAGTTGGGAAATATTGGGGCTTTTTGAGTTTGAGCTCACTTGCTGGGTTCCTCTCATCACCCTGGGGCATCAGGGTTCTCCTGCTGTCCTCCAGCTGCCCCTTCCTTCTGTGGCTGTGCCCCATCCTCCAAAATCACCCTTCCCTCCCTTTTAAGTTCTTCTCCGAGTCAAAAGATAAAATAGAACGTGAACAATAAAGTGTAACGCAATACCTCTCATCCTCTAGATTTGGTGATTTCAGCCAGTTGGTAGAAAGAAAGGAATGGATGAAATGAACACATGCCATAGTAGGAATGACTGATTGATGACTTAATGCATTAACAAACTGTCCCACATTGAGAATAGACTGGTGGTTGCCAAGGGGGAGGCACATGGGAGAGGGTTGGATTGGGAGTTTGGGATTAGCAGATACAAACTGGTATATATAGAATGGATAAACAACAAGGTTCTACTGTATAGCACAGGGAACTATATTCAATACCCTGTGATAAGCCATAATGGAAAAGAATATGAAAAAAATGTATATTTACGTAAAACTGAGTCACTTTGCTGTATAGCAGTAATTAACACAGCATTGTAATTCAACTATACTTCAATAAAAAATTAAAAAAAAAACTGTCCCAAGGACATTGGCATTCTAAGACAATGCACGTTAAACTAAAGGAGTAAGTCTCAAATACAGGGTATCAGGCAGTTTCAAAGAGAGTGAGAGGAAATTTGGGGCAGAGGGATCTTTAAATCACACCACAAGGGCCATAGTTCACTCTGCTACCTGAGGTTAGCCGTTGTTCTTGGAAACATGGTGATATGGTGTTCAGCCAAGAAGGCCAGGGAAACATGCTTGGGTCTGGTTAAAGGGCAAGTCCAGACCTTTCTCCCCACCTTCTTGATCTCTCTCATCTCTAGCAGGGCATTGCATGGGTGCACTCTCTGCAGGGTGGGTTGTTACAGGAAGCAGATAGTTCCACAGAGCCCGGAACTATGCAAATCCACACTCAGGTCCTCACATTTTTGATATTTAAGGCTGTTGACTTGTGGACTAAATGATTATCAGTTAGAGCCCTTTCACGTAGATAGAATCAAGAACCTTTGGCACAGGCGCTTATCACTGTGTGTAAAGGTGAAAAATTGATTGGAAGAAAACGTGGTACTTTATTCTACCTCGTGTCAGTTGAAAGTTTAGTCTCCATGTCTTTCTGTGTCGCTGAAATAATAAATTCAAATCCAACCAGGCAGGCTTTTTTTCTTCACTAAAGGATTCTGCATTAGGAAATGAAAACATTTGACAGAGTAAATGCAGTGTGAATAATAGAGTAAGCACATTGTATCCGCCTCCCCTAAGCCTAGATACAAAGCTCATTCATCAGGCTGTGTGTTGCAGCATTTTAGGCTATCCTTGGGTCCTTAGGTATCATGACTGCTTAGTGATTTTCAGTGATGGGGCAGACCTACAGAGACAAGACTGGATGTGGCTCTATTGAGTTTCATTTTTCATCCTACCCTCACCCATTTAATGCTTTTCATATTAAATAAAAAGCTGAAATGTCAGTAACAGTACTTTGATGGGCCTGGTTTCCATCTACAAGGTGTACTGAATGATACTGAAGACATTTTTTGGCTCAATACCAATGATTAAATATTCCAAGAGACCTATTTCCCTGAGTGCCTTTGTATTTAATGTAGTGTTTTGAGTGACTTTGAGTTACAATAAGTGTTTCAATTACTTATTCTTCAACTGCATTGAAAGAAGCAAACGTAGATATTTTATTATGAAAGACTGAAGAGTTTATCAGTAATAAGTGACAATTCCTGGGTGCCAGGCTCTGTTCTAAGGGTTTTATGTGTATCATGTGTTATTCTCACAATAACCTCATGAATGGTTGCCATTTTTGCCACTCTTTTTAGGTGGGGAAACTGAAGCACAGGGATTTTGGATGACTTCAACATGGTCTACCCTGGCTAGTGGTGCTGCTGGGCTGTGGACCTGGCAGCACGAGTCCACAGTCTCCATGCTTAGCCAGAGAGCCATACTGCCTCTGCAGCAAGAGCAATGAAAAAACCTAGAAGAACACACTGAAAGCTGGCAGGACAAGTCCCCTCTAGGATTATGAGAAAAGGGCCATAACTTCTGTTTATGTTGATAATGTATTCATGTGTTAATGTACTTGAAACTTGTAAAGTTAAAATTGTCAAAGTCCTAAGTCAGGTTATTAATTTCCATAAGTTTGTTGCAACTTTAAAAATTGTCAGTTAGACTCTTAAAGCTGTTAAAGAGTTTAGGGATTGTGTTAGAGAGATGGTTAAACACAATCCCTTTGTTTTTCAGATAAGGAAGCTGAGGTTATATGACTTGCTTAAGCACATAGAACTAGTTAGTGACAGAGCGGGTCTGCTGATTTGGTGTGCTTTCTATTGCATTTAAAAATTATTTATTTATTTATTTATTTATGGCTGCGTTGGGTCTTCGTTGCTGCGCGTGGGCTTTCTCTAGTTGTGGCGAGCGGGGGCTACTCTTTGTTGCGGTGCGCAGGCTTCTCATGGTGGTGGCTTCTCTTGCTGTGGAGCACGGGCTCTAGGTGCATGGGCTTCAGTAGTTGTGGTGCGTGGGCTCAGTATTTGTGGCTCGTGGGCTCTAGAGCGCAGGCTCAGTAGTTGTGGCTCACAGGCTTTGTTGCTCCGCGGCATGTGGGATCTTCCCAGACTAGGGCTCGAATCCGTGTTTTCTGCATTGGCAGGCGGATTCTTAACCACTGCGCCACCAGGGAAGTCCCTCTATTGCATTTTTGAGACATATGTTACAGGGAGTAATTTACAGGTCTTAAGTTAATAGTCTGAGAACTTCATCAAATGCATGTACCCATGTAACCAATTTCAAAGCCATATAGATCATTTAGATCCTGTGATGTAGATCATTTCCATCACGCCTGAACATTCCCTTGTGCTAGGCAACTCTTTGAAAACTTTACCCTTGTTCATTAGTGTGTATTAGTAAGAATCAAGTACTTACATTTTATATGTATCCATACATTTTGTATTTCTCAGCAAAGATACACCTTAGTGTGTATGTGTGTGCATACTTCCTTAAAGACAGAAATAGGGTTTTCACAAAGTCCCATGCTCTTCTTCTTATCCTTTTACAGACCAGATCCTAACTGATGAAATTGCTAATTGGTGTTCCTTGTTTACAATCATCGCTGAAGTTGGTCTTTAGCCTGACATAATAATTATCATTACATACAAGATTATTCTTCAGTTGTTTGATGCTCAAGCTCCCCAGACACATTTAGAGTCAAAGTACATGTGTTTTTTTTGTTTTTTTTTTAACTAAGCAGTTTCTATATTAAAATTTTGGAAGTTTTGTAAGAATAAGACATATTGACTAAAACCAGTGCATCTGAGCATGGACAAGTTTGGTCTGCTGTGCTTTGTGTTAACTAGAAAAGCTTTCCAGCCGAGTTGGTGGTAAATCAACACAGCGATAGTCTGTCAACTTGGCTCCTTGAGCATCCTTTTCTTTCTCTTTTTGTTTGCTCTTCAGGCTTGGTGAATGGTGTGTGTGAGAGAGAGAGCTGTTGTCTGGCAATGGTACCAGTGTGTTGATGAGTAATTTTCAGAACTGCCTCCATATTCAAAAGTATGGAAAATGTCCTCTGGTATGAGTGGATCTCAGTCCATATAAGTTTGACATCTAAAATGGTATATCTTCTTTTTGATCTTGCTCTACAGAATTATTCTAAAATCCCTAGGAAATATTCCCAAAGGAAATAATTTTTATAGCTATGTTCATAGCAGTGATACTGTAATTGAGAAAATTGGAGATAACAGAAATGTTCAATAGAAGAATGATTATATCATAGTGAATATATAGTTACTAAAAATGATTGACGTGTAACCAAGTTGATACATGGAAATGTTTAAATAAGACAATATTAAGAGAAATAGAAGATCCTAAAGTTTCAAGTACTATATATAGTAATTTATACTTTTGTAAAAACCTTATATCTTAAAAGAAATTGGTTATGAAACTTTTATGCATGAAAATAATTTTGACTTTAATGTTTTATAGGTTGTTTGTGTGTGTGTGTGTGTGGTACGCGGACCTCTCACTGTTGTGGCCTCTCCCTTTGCGGAGCACAGGCTCCGGACGTGCAGGCTCAGCGGCCATGGCTCACGGGCCCAGCCGCTCCGCGGCATGTGGGATCTTCCCAGACTGGGGCATGAACCCGTGTCCCCTGCATCGGCAGGTGTACTCTCAACCACTGCCCCACCAGGGAAGCCCTATAGGGTTTTTAAAAGAGTTTTTATTTTGAAATAATTTCAAACTACATAAAAATCACAAGAATGATGCCAAGAACTCCCCTGACCCTATATCCTTTACTTGTAGTCATGGATTTTTAACATTTTGCTACATTTGTTTTATTACTCACTTTCTTTCTTTCTGTATATATGTACATATTTTTTTCTGAATCATTTGTGGGTAGGTGGCATACATCATCCCCATTTACTCCCTTAATCTTCAGTGCATTTTTCCTAAAAACATGGATGTTCTCTTATGTTCTTACAGTAGAGTTATTAAATTCAGGAAATTTAACATAGATATAATACTTTAAACAATGTACAGTATGTAGTTCAATTGTCCATTGTCCCAGCATTGTCCTTTTCTAGCATCTCCCCCCTCCAGTTCAGGATCCAGTCTAAGATCATGTACTGTATTTAGTCATGTTGTCTCTTTAGTTTCCTTTAACCTGGAAGAATTCCTCACCGTTCTTTGTCTTTTATGACATTGACATATTTGAAGAACATGGACCAGTTATTTTATATTATATTACTCAGTTTGGATTTGTGTGATGTTTCTTCAAGATTAGATTCAGATTTCATGAGGAAATTAGATGTCTGACTAGAAAACTACAAAAGAAATGTTGTGTCCTTCTTGGAGTATGGCATCTGGAGTCACATGATATCTATCTGCTCCTCTTTGGGCATGTTAATGTTGATCATTTGATTAAAGTGTTATATGACTTCTCCACAGTACAGTTGTGATTTTCCCCCTTACACCTGATAAGCATTCTGAGGGGAGATTTGTTAAGAGCACATGAATATGCTTCTTGTCCTACTCTTCCCTCTAGACTTAGCATCTCTCTTGGTTCCTTTATAAAGCCACATTTCCCAAGACTCACATATACCCTAGGTAAAGCGGAAAGCTTGAGTGATTTTGCTGAGGTTGTATATTTGCCTGTAATACCCCCATTCAAACCTGTCTAGTTTGTACCACAATTTAAGCCTATCTCAAAATGCTATCTACTTCCCTATTTGTAACTAGATTTAATGTCTTCCTCTTTGACCTCCAGGAGCACTTTGTACTTTTCTTGGGGGACATATTAACTTCTACTTGTGCTTGTAACTAATGGTATAATTCCTTTATCCCAGTTACCAGAGAGCAAGTGCCTTGAGGGCATGGACTGTGTCCTAATCGTTTCTGCAAATTTTGCTGGGCTCAGAAGAGGCAATCAATGGGAGACATGTGACCAGTGTTTATTCATGAAATCTGTATTTACTCCTACTACTCACTGCTTCTGATGTGCTAGTTGAATACCCAATTGCATATTTCAAAAACTCAATTTCATCTGTTTAACATCTCTATACCTCCTGTTTAACATTTTGCTATTTTGCCCCTGAAGGTAGAATGGAAACCCTTCAGTGTCGGTCATTTCTGTATTCTTAGCTCAGGTGTTAAGAAAAGTGTTGTTGAGTGAATGAGTTGCTTCCATACTGTGAGGATTTGTGTTTCATGTTTCCATCTAAATCTCTTACTAGGGCACTGGGCCAGCTTCTCATGGCTTTGACAAGAATGTATGATGAGGTCTGCTCTTCCTCTAGGGTATTCTTCTAACACTCATTAAGAATAACTCCGTGAGAGAGAGTGGCATGGACATATATACACTACCAAATGTAAAATAGATAGCTAGTGGGAAGCAGCCACATAGCACAGGGAGATCAGCTCGGTGCTTTGTGACCACCTAGAGGGGTGGGATAGGGAGGGTGGGAGGGAGACACAAGAGGGAAGAGATATGGGGATATATGTATATGTATAGCTGATTCACTTTGTTATAAAGCAGAAATTAACACACCATTGTAAAGCAATTTTACTCCAATAAAGATGTTAAAAAAAAAAAAAAAAGAATAACTCCGTATGTGTATAGGTAGGAGAGCAGATCCCTACCTCAGGACTCCTCTGTGTATGGGCTTTAGAAACTGAAAGTATAACCTGCCAAAATCACAGGAGTTAGGAGCCAAGGTTATTAATTTGTTCAGATAGTATTAATTTGTTCTGCCAAGACATGTAAGAGCAAGCATTAATTTAGTTTGTAAGTTTAATGAATGATTAGAAGAACCAAAATTCTAAGTAGGTCAATCAAATCTTATGGTACTGATGCTGAGCAGGGCCCTGTGGGGTTCCCAGGCACGGAGGCTTTTTTAATCTCCCATTTCTTGTAGGCAAGACTCCAGCCTCCATGACCTTCCCTGAGTTCCAAAGGGCAGATTCAAGAACAGTTGCTAATCAAGGGAGGAGCAGCCAGGAAACAACCTGAGGCAAGATTAAAGGGACCAGAGAAGCTCCACCTGAGACTCTGCACACACTGTAATGTTGTCAGCAGCCCCACCGTTTTGAAACTCTGCAGAAGAAAGAATGCCAGACTGTTACTGCCTTGATCCTTATTGCATACCCCTGACCACTATAAGACCCGCCTATAAGACCTCTCCCTATTCCCCAGGGAGTGGGCACAGTTCTTGAGGCACTAGCCTGCTGTGTTCCCCTCTTTGCCTGGCAAAGATTAGAGCCACCCTTTCTTTCTTCTCCAAAACTCTGTCTCCGTATCTCATTTTGGCATCGGGGTACAGGGAGCCAATATTTTGGCAGCAGTACAACTAACTTGCAATTATACTGGGAAAAGTTGTCCAGACAGATGACACTAGACTGCTTGTTACTTTATATAGAAAATGTATAAAATACGTAAAATCCATCTTTTCTAAAGTGTATTTTTTTATGTTGAGTTTTTGAAATGGATGAAGCCATATCTTTCTTCATAGTGAGGCTTTCCTTTAGAATATGAACTGGTCTATTATTTTAAAGATAATTTTAAAAATTTTAATAGTTTTAGATTTCCAGAAGAGTTGCACAGATAGTACAGAAACTCCTGTATACACCTCACCCGGTATTGATGCTGAAAGCTCAACTTCTCTGTACACCGGTGCTGAATCAAATCTCGGAGATGGAGTTTTGGGTGAAGTAGAAACTGATAGCTTTATTACTTTGCCAGGCAAATGGGGACACAGCAGGCTTCTGCCTCGAAAAACTATGTGTCCCCACTTGGAGAAGATAGTGAGAAGTTTTGTAGTAATTGTTCAAAGAGGACATGATCAGCTCATGGACATTCTTCTGATTGTTGGTGGTGAGGTAAGTAGGAGTCAACAGCATCAACCTTCAGGACCAGCTGGTCGGGGGTCTACATGCTTGTGGGCAGCATACCATTGTTAATTGTTAACTTTTCCCACCTGGAGGGGGTTTCAGTATCTGCAAAATAGCTCAAAGATATTGTTGTGTGTATCCGTTGATGGGGAAACAGGACCTTGCCCCAAGGCTGCTCTTGACTGTTTGTTTCTCCCTGGTCTGGCATCCCCTCCCTTCCCTAATTAACAACTGCTTGGATCTGCCCATTGGAATTCAGGGAAAGTCATGGGGGCTGAATGAAGGCTGTTTCCCATAATCAAAGAAATGGGGGACACAGAAAGGCTTTGTGCCCAGGAGCCCCACAGGGCCCTGCTTGGTATCAGTATCCTCTACTGTTAACATCTCATTTCACTATGTACATTTGTCACAAGTTAGAAATAAACATTGGTACATTATTATTAACTAAGCTTAATACTTCATTCAAATTTCACCAATTTTTTCCTCTAATGTCCTTTTCTTTGTTCTGGGATCCCACCTAGGATATGACATTATGTTTAGTTCATATGTCTCCCTAGCCTCCTCTGCTCTGTGACAGTTTCTCAGACTTTTCTTGTCTTTGGTGGCCTTGACAGTTTTAGAAGTGCTAGTCAGGTTTTTTTGTAGAATGTGCCTCAATTTGGATTTCTTCAATATTTTTCTCATGGTTAGACAAGGGTTTTGGGGAAGAAGACCACGGAGGTGTAGTGCCATTCTTATTACATCATATCAAGGTTACATACTATCAGCATGACTCATCATGTTGTTGTTAACGTTGCCAAGGTGGTCAGGTTTCTCTACTGCAAAGTTACTTTTTCCTCTTTTCCTCCTTTTCCATACTCTACTTTTTGGAAGACAGTCACTATGGCCAACCTACTCTCAAGGGAGTAATGGGGTGGAAAATTAAGTTTCACTTCTTGGAGGGGGAAGTATCATCATGAATTCTTCTGTAAAGAAGATTTGTCTCTTCTTCTTTTTTTTCTTTTGGCTGCACCACACACCATGTAGGATCTTAGTTCCCCAACCAGGGATCGAACCCGCACCCCCGTCTCTTCTTATTTATTCATTCAATCATTTATTTATATCAGTATGAATCCATTAATATTTATTTTATACTTTGGGTTATAATAAAATACTTTGTTATTTATTTTGTTGCTCAAACTGTTCCAGATTTGGCCATTGGGAACTCTTTCAGTTGATTCCTGTGTCTCTTTGATATGTGCCCATCATTTTTGTTTTCTGAGCACTTCCTTGCTTTCTAGTACTACAAGATGCTCCAGGCTATCTTGTATATTGTCTGCTCCAGCCTTAGAATCAGACATTTCTCCAAGGAGCCATGGTTCATTTTGTAGGAGAATGGTATTAGAAATCAAGATCTGGTCCATTTTTTGATAATACAATAGTGAATTTTGGAAAGGAAAGAAATGTGAAGAGGTAGAGAGCATAGGCTTTGATAACAACTTTGAATGATTTTGAAGCATAACTCTGCCATGAATAGGTTGATCAGCCATCCCAGTTTGCCTGAAACTGAGAGGTTTCCAGGGATGTGGGACTTCCAGTGAGAAAACAAAGTTGAGTTGGCCACCCTAGTCATGGAATTGGTTATGTCTCTTGGTTGCAAGGGACAAAAACCCAAATAAAGCTACCTCAGTTAAAAAAGGGAATTTAATGACTCATTTAACTGGGAAATCTAAGGATGAATGGATTTCAGGAAGAGCTGAATCTAGGGATCAAATTATGTAATTAGGGCTCCCTCTGACTTCGTGTTTCAGCTCCACTTCTCTCTGTGTGTTGGTTCTTTCTTAGACTTTCTGCATGTGGTGGGAAAAGTGTGAGCTTTCTTTAACGGAGAAGAACAGCTGTCCTCATCCCCTAGGACAGGGATCAAAACTGAAATGCCTAGAGGGGTGAGGCATCTAGTGTAAATGAGTGGAACAGACTGGGTGGAGAACAATAGGGAGAAGCTCTAGTTATAGCAACTGTGCAGGAATGAAAGTTCACTATTGCCAGATACTTCAGTTTTTCAAAAGAAGCCAGAGATGAGAAAACCTGATTTTTAAATGTTGGCAACGAATTCAATTAAATAACAACAACAACAGCACTATTTATATCAAGAAAATATACTTTTGGGGCAAATACTTGTAGGGCACCAGTTTATAACCTCGGCCTTCAGGAGTTCAGGGCCACTTCCTGGCTGCCTGAGGACACACTTGGGCATATACCTGTGGAAAGTGGTTCACTTTGTGTTCTCAGGATACATTTACTACTTTTGAAAATAGACCCCATTTAACTTAATAGTCACTAAATTCATCACAAACACTTGCCATGTGCCAGACATTGTGCTAAGCAATTTACACATCTCTTTTAATCCTTAAAATAACCTATGAAAGAGTTACTATTATTTTTATTATTATTATTTGGCTGTGCTGCACAGCTTATGGGATCTTAGTTCCCTGACCAGGGATGGAACCTGTGCCCTCAGCAGTGAAAGCACGGAGTCCTAACCACTGGACCACCGGGGAATTCCCCAATAGTTACTATTATTACCATCATAGCCTTCCTACAGATGATGAAACTGGGAACAGAGAGGTTGTGTATTTTCCTTGATGTTCACAAATGGAGGTGCCAAGGCAGGATTTAGATCCCTGCTAGATGTGACTCTAGTGCTCAGATTCTTTGCTCCTTTGTTGTATTGTTTCAGATGCCTGCAGAGAAGAGGCATCTTATCCCTCAGGGGCAGAGAAGGTCTGGGATGGAAAGAACCTTGGAGATTACCCAGTGTGTTAACTTCCTTATTTTATGGATGGAGAAATTGAGGCCAAAAACAAGCAGTGACTTTGACAAGGTCTCATAGCCTATCAGTGGCTGAGCTGAGATAAGTCTAAAGCCCTTCTGATGCATCATGTAGCTTCTGGGATTTGCTAACCGCAAGGACTAAGTCCATGGCGGGTTTTACAAAGCATTCTGAAGCCTTGATAGATTATCCCTGCTATTGCTGTTTCTGAATTGACACATTCTTCATCTCTCCATACATTAGGCTCTTCAGAGGAGGAAATATTTTCTTGTCTTTTTAACCAGGAAAGAAGATTAAAACAATTATTTTTCTCTAAGTTGATAATTTAACCTATAAGCTCAGCCATCACTATAATTTGAGTGCCCCCCCAGAGTGAGATGGAGAAGAAATCTCACAGCTATGATAAATATCTGTCTTTTAAGGCCTTTCTGTCAATGCCTAAGAGATATGTCTCCAAGAAGCCATGAAAGCTACATTTTGTCTACACAGAAATGATCATAATATTCAGTTTCAAAAATACTAAATTCCAATGTGTGATTTCTTAAAGGTATATACATGTGAATTTAATAGATATTTAAAGACAGCCATTTCTTTTTTTTTAATTGGAGTATAGTTGATTTACAATGTTGTGTTAGTTTCAGGTGTAAAGCACAGTGATTCAGATGTTTGTGTGTGTATATATATATATATATATATATATATATATATATATATTCTTTTCCCTTATAGCTTATTACAAAATATTGAGTATAGTTCCCTGTGCTGTACAGAAGGTCCTTGTTGGTTATCTGTTTTCTATATTGGAGTGTATAATACATGTTAATCCCAAACTTCCTCCCCCACCACCTTTCCCCTTTGGTAACCATAAGTTTTCTATGTCTGTGGGTCTATTTCTGTCTTGTATATAAGTTTGTATCTTTTTTTTTTAGATTCCACATATAAGTGATATCATATGATATTTGTCTTTCTCTGTCTGACTTACTTCACTTAGTATGATAATCACCAGGTCCATCCGTGTTGCTGCAAATGGCATTATTTCACTCTTCTTTATGGCTAAGCTAGAATTTTGCTAGTTTTTTGGGGGATATAAAAATAAGGCATGATCCCTGTCTTCAAGGAGCTTATTACATAGTAGAAAAGGAAATATATAAGCCCTTAATTACAATAGAATAAAGTAAGAGTCACAAAAATAAAACCATTGAGGAAGTACTGGAAAAAGAACCATCAAATCCAACTCAAAAGATCAGGGAAGACTTCCCAAAAGATCTGAGCCGCATTTTGAGGGCTGGTCAGATTTCAGCAGCTATAGTCGGGGATGAAAGCCCTATAGGCAAAAGGAAGCTCATGAGTAAAGACATAAAGGTGAGAAACATAGGGTGCATTAAGAAAATATTTAGTAACAAGTTTGGTCATATGTGCAAGGCTCTGTTTGCCAGGCTAATGAGTCTGCTGCACTTGGTAAGCATGAGGGATCTATTATAGACTTTTGAACAGGGAAGTGGGATGATCAGGGATTTTTATAGGAAAGTGGACTTTGTGGGATTGAAGTGGGAAGAATGAAGGTGAATAGACTACTAAAGAAGCTATTGTGGAGCTTTCAACAAGAGCCAGTACCGGTCTTGTGAGAGTCTTGGCAGTGGGAATAGAAAGAACATTGAAGGACTTTGTGGAAATAGTTTTTGGACTTGGTAGTAGGATGTGGGAAGGGGGTAAAAGAATTAAAGATGATTTCTGTGGTTTGAAGCCTCAATAACTGGGAGATGGGTAGCATTATTATAAAAAGAGGGAAGAGAGGGAGAGGAGATGATTTGGAATAGAAGATGGGGTAGTTTCAAATTGTTGAGATCGACAGGCCATCTGGCTATCAAGGGAGATATGTGCATTTGCATCTGGAGTTCTGGTGTGAGTATAGTTTACAGATTTAGGTCTGGGAGTCATTTACATGGGAAATAGAGAACACGTTAGCTGTTTATATTATACTATATGCCTGTTATTTTCTTTCTAAAGTTTTCTTTTTTTTAATTGAAGTTACTCTATTTCCAACATACTGTTAGTTTCAGGTATACAGCAAAGTGATTCAGTTACATATATATTTTTTTCCCCCAGATTATTTTCCATTACAGGTTATTACAAGATATTGAAAACCTTTCCTTGTGTTACACAGTAAATCTTCTTTCTTATTATTTTGTGTATAGTAGTTTGTATCTGTTAATCCCATACTCCTAATTTATCCTTCCCCATGCCCCTTAGGTAAGCATAAAGTTGTTTTCGATGTCTGTAAGTCTGTTTCTATTTTGTATATGATTCATTTGTGTTATTTTTTAGATTCCACATATAAGTGATATCATATAATATTTATCTTTCTCTGTATGACTTACTTCACTTAGTATGATATTCTCTAGGTCTATCCTTGTTGCTGCAGATGGCAATATTTCATTCTTTTTTATGGCTGAATAATAGTCCATTGCATATATATACCACATCTTCTTAAACCAGTCATCTGTTGATGGGCATTTGGGTTGCTTCCATGTCTTGGCTATTGTAAATAGTGCTGCTGTGAACATTGGGGTGCAAGTAACTTTTCAAATTAGAGTTTTCATCTTTTCCAGATATATGACCAGGAGTGGGATTGCTGGATCACATGGTAGTTCTGTCTTTAGTTTTTTAAGGAACCGCCATATTGTTTTCCATAATGGCTGTACCAATTTACATTCCCACAAACAGTGTAGGAGAGTTCCCTTTTCTCCACACCCTCTCCAGCATTTATTACTTATGGCAGTTAGGCTTTGAACCACTTTTGGGTACACAGAGAACTGTAATCTAGCCAGCATTCCAATTAGGTGTGTGGGCTTCTCATTGTGAAGGCTTCTGTTTGTTTTGGAGCACGGGCTCTAGGTGCACGGGCTTAGGTAGTTGTGGCACATGGGCTCAGTAGTTGTGGCGCATGGGCTTAGTTGCTCTGCAGCATGTGGGATCTTCCCGGATCAGGATAGAACCCATGTCCCCTGCATTGGCAGGTGGATTCTTAACCACTGTGCCACCAGGGAAGCCCCTCATTGTGGTTTTGATTTACATTTCTCTAATAATTAGCAATGTTGAACATATTTTCATGTGCTTGTTGGCCATCTGTATGTCTTCTTTGGAGAAATGTCTATTTAGGTCTTCTGCCCATTTTTTGATTGGGTTGTTTGTTTTTAGGATATTGAGTTGTATGAGCTGTTGGTATATTTTGGAAATTAAGCTGTTGCTGGTTGCATCATTTGGAAATATTTTCTCCCCTTCTGTAGGCTGTCCTTTCATTTTGCTGATGGTTTCCTTTGCTGTGCAAAAGCTTTTAAGTTTGATTAGGTCTCTTTTGTTTATTTTTGCTTTCATTTTTTTTTTTTTTTTTTTGCCTTGGGAGAAGAAAATATTGCTGCGATTTATGCGTGAAGATGTTTTGCCTGTGTTCTTTCTAGGAGTTTTATGGTGTCATGTCCTATATTTATGTCTTTAAACCATTTAGAGTTTATCTTTGTATATGGTATGAGGAAGTGTTCTAATTTCATTTGATTTACATGAGGCTCTCCTTCACAACACCACTTGCTGAAGAGACTGTCTTTTCTTCATTGTATATTCCTGCCTCCTTTGTTGTAGGTTAATTGAGTGTAGGTGTATGGGTTTATTTCTGGGCTCTCTATTCTGTTCCATTGATCTATATGTCTGTTTTTGTGCCATGATGTTTTGATTACTGTAGCTTTGTAGTATTGTCTGAAGTCTGGTTGGGTTATGCGTCCAGCTTTGTTCTTTTTCCTCAAGATTACTTTGGCAATTCTGGGTCTTTTCTGTTTCCATATAAAATTTCAGATTATTTGTTCTAGTTCTGTGAAAAATGTCATGAATATTTTCATAGGGATTGCATTAAATCTGTAGATTGCTTTGGGTAGTATGGCCATTTTAACAATATTAATTCTTCTAATTCAAGAGCATGGGATATCTTTTCATTTCTTTGAATCATCTTCAATTTCCTTTATCAATATTTTATAGTTTTCAGTGTATAGGTCTTTCACCTCCTTGGTTAGGTTTATTCCTAGGTTTTTTTTTTTTTTTTTATGTGATTTGAAGCAGAATTTTTTTTACTTCCTCTTTCTGATATTTCATTGTTAGTGTAAATACAGCAACAGAATTCTGTATATTAATCTTGTATCCTTATGCCTGTTATTTTCTAGCCTCTAGATAAGTTTTTTTAATATATTGTAACATTCAGTTCACATAACAACACCATGAAACTGAGATCCAGAGAGATTGATTGGTTTGCTCATGTTCTCACATTTCATTCATCTCATCACTATTGAAGACTTACTATGTGCCAGAACCTGTTCTAAAAGAGGGAAAACTTGAAGTCTTACTGCATGAGGAAATGAAGAATAGATTACATCCATATATGAAGAAATAGGGTGAAAATAACATGAAGATACATCTAGAGAAACACCAAGCTTTGCAGAGTTAGGGGAGGAGGAGGAGGGCCCAGAAGAAGACATATAAGGTGCAGGTAGAAGGAGGAAGGGAAGCAGGATAGCATCATGTCTAGAAGAGGAGAGAAAGCTAGAACTAGAAGGAAGAGATATTTACCCAGCCAACAATGTCAAATGCTGTAGAATGAGCAAGGATATGAAAAATGAGCAAAAGTCTCTCAGTTTGGTGATGAGTTGGTTAGATGAACTCCAGAAAAATGGGAAGAAAGTAGCACCAGCATAACAATTTGTATTGAAGCCAGATTTTATAGAATTAAGGAGTAAGTAGGTGAAGAAATGGAGGCAATAGACAGAGATAGTTCGGTAAACAAGGGGAAAGAGAGATAGTGATTGACAAAGTGGGAAGGGTAGGAGACTAAAGGGCAGAGATTCTAGGGAGGTAGTGACTTATCTGACTGTTGGACAAGGCTGGATAGGAAAGCAAATCAAGCTGAACTGAAATAGATTATGGGATTTGGGGCCATTATGAAGATCAAAGGGCAGTGGATGAAAGAATAGGAAAGTTGGGGAGATGGCAGGTTATGGTCTTAAAGGGTGAATTAAATTTCAGTTTAAGAGCTTAGAAATGGGGTAGTATGCATGATAAAGAAAGCTAAGGTTTGGGACTTCCCTGCTGGTACAGTGGTTAAGAATCCTCCTGCCAAAGCAGGGGACATGGGTTCAGTCCCTGGTCCGGGAAGATCCCACATGCCGTGGAGAAACTAAGCTTGTGCACCACAACTACTGAGCCTGCATTCTAGAGCCTGTGAGCCACAACTACTGAAGCCCACATGCCCTAGAGTCCACGTGCTGCAACTACTGAGCCCACACACCGCAACTACTGAAGCCCACACGCTTTAGGGCCTGCGTGCTGCAACTACTGAGCCTGCATGCTGCAACTACTGAAGCCCATGTGCCTAGAACCTGTGCTCCACAACTAGAGAAGCCACTGCAATGAGAAGCCCGCGCACCACAACGAACAGTAGCCTCCACTTGCCACAACTAGAGAAAGCCCACACAGAGCAATGCAGACCCAATGCAGCCAAAAATAAATAAATAAATAATTTTGAAAGATAAAAGAAAGCTAAGGTTTGACTCTATTGAAAGGAAGCTGAGATGGAGTGAAGACAGAATTTGCTGGGATTATGGGGGAGGGAGGCTAGTGTCCTGACAGGGTCATCAATAGTTATGGATCTTCCCAAGTGCAGAGGAAGATCCAAGGATGTTGATGGAGGACTGGGTATGAAAGAAGACATGGATCCTGATTCTAAAGCAATTGGGGAGGATCCTTTAGGTCTACAGTCAACCATGAAGAACGATGGCAGATAGTGGGGAAATCAGATGACCTTCACCTGAGGTTAGGAGAGATTATTAAGTAAAGATTTTGGAAAACAGGACAGTCAGTGTGAGAGGTGTGTGAAGAAAGCATAAAGAATGCTTATTCACATTGGAAGGGAGATCTATAGAAGACACATAAAAGAAGTAGATTAAGTGAAATAAGGTGGTTGATAGCTAGAGTACAATTGGATGAGGATGAAAATGCTGGTGGCTGGTAGAAAGGAGAGAAAAAGGGATGACAGAAACATTTGAGAGGAGGCTGGAGGGGTGGAGAGTTCTGAAAAAGCCTAATTGGAATGCTGGCTAGATTACAGTTCTCTGTGTACCCAAAAGTGGTTCGAAACCTAACTGCCATAAGTAAATATAGCTCAAGTGTGTCATACTATATAAATATTTTGGAATACAGAATGGAGCTGTTGTACAACAATGCCTGGAATGCTTACTTTGCATTGACTAATCAAGGAACAATCAACCTGAAAAGGTCAGGAGAGTTCTCTCTCTCTCTCTCTTTTTAATGGAACAAATGGCACCATACATCAGCATTGTTTTAAAACTTGTGGTAGCTACATAAATAATTCTGTGCTTGGGAGGAATAATTCCCACACTTTTTTGGGGGTAATTTTACTTTCTTTGAAATACTGTAGAATTTTAAACAAGTTCCCATTTAAAAAAAAAAATTTTTTTTGGCTGCACCGTGTGCTTGAGGGATCTTAGTTCCCCAACCAGGGATTGAACTCAGGACCCCAGCAGGGAAAGCACCGAGTCCTAACCACTGGACCACCAGGGAATTCTCGTGTTCCCATTTTTTTTGGATAACTGCCATGCCAGCTTTAAAAAGTGCAAAATAGTTGTGTGTGTGTGTGTGTGTGTGTGTGTGTGTGCATGTGTGCGCTTGATGTTTAATAAGAAAGCAACTTAGATTTGTGGGAAGAAGTCTACCCAACTTTAAAAATAACCGCTTTTCTTCTGAATTTCAGGACCCACACTGTGGTTATAAGCAGACAGGGTGGTGTTCATGGAGTTGATACAAACAACACAGGATCTGGCATCGGACATCTTGCACATAAAACCTGCCTTACCATATATTAATGGAGTGACTTGGCGAAGCTACTTAACTTCCTTCAGCTTCAGTTTCTTCATTTGTAAAAGAGGAATGTTAAAAAAACATCTTCCCCAGAGATTGCACATGAAGATGAAGTGAGGTAAGGTTGAAATCATCAACCTTAAGGGTTGGGTGTTAGGAGCTTACAGTTATGATGTTTCTCCTCATGGGGAATTCACGTGTACATCAAAGTGTGAGAACTTATGGTCCAGGATATGTCTACTTTCTTATCTGAGTCTCTGGAATGTCCTATAGGTTCTATAACCAAGAATAAAACCACAATGCTATTTAAAGGGAGAATAGGGGAAGTCTTTTGGGCTACTGAGAGGATCAAATCACTACAGGAATTTTAAGTGGCCTTAGGCATGGCCCTTGAAACTGCTCCTGATTCCCTTCTTGAGCTGCCATAAGCCACTGACTGATCCTTCTTGAGAGACAATGACAGTGTCTCATCATAATAGTGAGATTAACCCTGATTTAAGAACCTTGTTTCCCTGGCAAGATCAGGGTTCATGTTCTGTTTATAGCAGATCTTTGGACTAAAGCTCTCTGGCTTTGCCTCTGAACTAATTCTTTTACCCCAGGGATTTTAAGAACAGTTCTGATTCGGAGGTTAGGAAGACAATACCAGAGTGGCCTGCTAACTTTTCCTTTAGGCCTTTCCTACTTCAAATCTACATTAGTCTGGAAGTTGTACTAATTTTTTGGATGTAGAAGTTGAGGAATTTGGAAATTAGCTTTCATGTTGCTAATTAGATTTCTAAATAAGATTATCCTTTTCACAAGATTGTAAGACTGGATTAGTCCAAAGAATACCTAGACCTTTTTTTAGCCCTCAAAGGGTTACCCAAATCTTAACTTATCTCTTCTCCTCCCACCTCTCCTCTCCCCTCCCCTCCTTTCCTCTCCTCTTCTCTTTTCAGTTCTCTTCCTTTCCTTTCTCTTTCCTTCTCTTTTCTTGTTCATCTATTAGCTATTATCCATCTGTCTATCTACCTGTTAATCTGCCTATCCTTCCTATCTATCTATCTATCTATCTATCTATCTATCTATCTATCATCTATCTGTCATGTGTCTTTCTCTACCTATATTTTGTTTTGTTTTTATGGGAATGGGAACAAAGGTGATAAGGGAACAGTAGTTATCTGAAGTTTCAAATATCATTGGAGTTTTTTTGAAATGTTGCATGAAGACAGTTCAATTATACCTATCTTGTATCATTTGTTAAAATAATGGTTAGGGAAGAAGAGAACTTTTCTGGAGTCCAAAGAGACAAAATTTGGGGTAATGGGACAAAATGGAGCAAAGGAAACTTGTTGGTTAAAGGCTGGAATTCCTGGTGACAAGAAAACAGTTATAATCTCCTGTACCTCTTCAGAAGAAGAGAAACTAGTGGCTCTAGCTCCTCACCTGGCCTCATTACCCAGTTGCCATAAAACTTTCTGCCCTGAGATAGACTATGACCCTTCTGTTTGCACCTCCCATCTGGGGAAGCAACCAACAGCCCACTGGTGCTCAGGTTGTGACAACAGTGCAATGAAGGGAGATACCAGGGTTTGGAGGTCTCAACAGCAACTAGTACTCCCAGTGAAATAGCTCCTTCCCCAGCCAGCTCTGCTCATTGAACAGCCTATTGACTAAAATGACCTGTTCCCCAAGGAGATCCTCTTCAATTCCCCAGCCCCAAACACCCCTGATGAGATAGTAAACAATGACCCCACACCTCCCAGGTAAATACTCTGGATGACTCTGGTTACTCACCATCCTCCAGCTTTTTGGGACTACTCCCAACACACCCTATATTCCAGTTACCAGCAACCTCCCAGGTCATCACCACATGTTACATATCTTGACACTGCTTTCTACCTCCCTAATCTGGCTCCATTTCCTATGCTTCCCCATAATTTTCAAATTTCTCCACTGTACTTTCTGGGATTTCTGGTTTGCCATCAGCAAACTCTCCTGTGTTCCAGACTCTTCTCTGAACATTTGCTTTGCCTTCTTCTTCTAACTGAAACCTGGCTGTCCCTCTCAAATGGAAGAAGTCTTTTCTTTCACCTCTTATTTGTCTCAGAACTTGTAGGTAGAATAGTTGTCTTCTTTCCTATTCATCCTGCCAAACCATCTATCCTTCTTTGGACTTTGAAAACCCCAAGTCCATTGAGCTCATGTCTCAGACTTTACCGCCTAATATCTCTCCTAAATCATCTTCCAGAATCTCTTTGCCATGTCCCATCATTCTTTGGTGATTTTATCATGTGGTTTACTGTCTTTGTTTATTCCTACAATCAACTTAACTATGTAGATGGTCCACTCAGCACCTTGGTCTCTTAATTTTTTGAACTTCTCAACTCCAGTAATCTCCTCCACCTCACTGCAGCTGGTCATTGCCATTTTCACACCATGGATATTATTGGTAGTCATTACCAATAGCCTCTCCTCCTTCAAAATCTCTGGACAACAAATTTTGTCCCACTGTCTGATCACCACCTTTGGAGCATCAATCTCACTCCTACTAGTTCCCTTGGAACTATTCTTTGACACCATAGGGACATTCAATCCACTGACCCTATGCTTTTTATTTTTAAAATTTTTCTTCTCTTTCATATTATCATTTACCTTCTTGTTCAGCTAGTTTTTGTGATCTGGCATTTTAGTCACAACTTTGCAGAAAAGCTGAACTTCGTTGTCCCTCTCTCTCTCCATAGCATTCATTTGAAAAAACCCAACCTTGTGAAACCCAATTATCCTATGCTGTGACTACATCTGAGCAAGTGATATTTGTAGAGAAAGTTTATACAACCATGCTGACTGGGCTTGTCTAAAGTTAACCACCCTAAATCCCAAATAGTATCCAATGCTGCCAGACAAGCTATTATATTATAGTTTCCTGTAACGTTCACTCTACTACACTCTAGGACAACCTATCTTCTCAAACCTCTATACTTTCATCCTATTTATAATCTTAACCAGTTAAATGCAGTTGACTAAGTACTACCCCATCTTCCTATCACTAAAACTTCCTATCAGTGTTAGGGGAAACACTGACTGATACCACCCTCCCTGCCCAGGCAACATAGTAACCACTTGCATGAGTTATCTTACACAGAAGGTCCTGGTAAGGAATGTGGAACTAACAAGCTACTACCCACCAGAAGAATTCAGGAAAGGTCAAAAGGAGAGAGGAGACTCCAGTCCATATGTCCTACCAACCTCCCAGAATCCCGCTCACTGGAATCCATCTTGGCTGAGCAATGCATGTGCCACCAGGAAGGGCCCTGAGTAAGAATGATTGGCCAGAGACAACCCAGAAACTAACCCCATTCCCATAACACCCGAGACTGTGAACCACATGGCAGAGCAGTCCTCTGGGGTTCCCTAACCCTCCTGCTGTCCACTTGGGTGCCCCTTCTCAATAAAGTCTCTTGCTTTGTCAGCACGTGTGTCTCAGACAGTTCATTTCTGAGTGTTAGACAAGAGCCCACTCTCGGTCCCTGGAAGGGGTCCCCTTCCTGCAACAAATGGCTACTCTGGTGAGGCCTCTTCTTTGCTACGACTGACATCCTGACCACTTGGGGTACTCGGAGACCAGGTTGCCCTCTGACGGATCAGACCCAGCGGCTGCAACTGGGACCTTTTTGTCCCTGGTCTCCTCCTGATGTGGACGACTGGCCAGAATGCCCCGACTGGGTAAGGAACAAGAGACTTTATTGACCTCTTTTCCCTTCCCTCTTTTCAATGCCTCCTATCTTACCCTTTTTATTTCTGTCCTGGTCCTGGACACAAGAGTCTGGTTGAAGGGCCTCAGCCTGACCCGAGGGTTGGAGCCTGATCACCTCCAGTAAGCAGAGAACTCGAATTCTGGTTCTGGTCTGGTATCTGGTATCTAGTTTCTGGTAGGGCCGAGTTCCCATCCTCCCTTCCTGGAAGCCCAGGGAAAAGTCCCATGATGCCTGGGCATCTGCAGGTGGCAGGAGATGTCCGCAAGGCCACCCTCTCCCCACCCCCTTATCTTTCAATCTGGCCTCCTTTCCTCCCTTTGAAATCTTTGAAGACCTGAGATATTTCCGTTTACTCTGTTAGTACTTGGATCTGAAGTTCTGTGTCTCTGTAGGAGGTTTTCTGAGAGACTGCAATCTTGTATTTAAAGGAGTGTCTGATTAGGACAGCCAGACCTGTGTGTGTTTTATACTTTGTATTCTGTGTTGTGATTTGTGATGGCCATTCTGCCTTGTGAAACGGGAAATTCTGGTTCTGTTAAGCTATGAGATCTCTGGTTGTGTTTGTCTCTATGTCTATGTGCATTATATATATTATATGTCTGTCCTTTTGGATGGTATTATCAAAATTTGTCAATGAGCTCTACTTAATTGGCTTAGAGGAAGTTAAGTGCTTATATAAATTCTGGAAAATATAACTGGCCAGAATTAATTTTAGGTTAATGTGAAGTGGGAAATATTCAGTATTAAATTAATTTCTGCTATTAAACTTAGTTTAAGTTTGTTAATCTAATTAATACAGGCATGTCTTTAGAGTCATCAACGTTAAGTATAATACCTTTATTGTACCTAGGTTTAATAGAAATTAAAGACATCAGTTACTAAACAGAGAAACTACAGGTATTTAAGACTATTAGTGAATATGTTTGGTGCCACCCTGAGATGTTCTCTATAAGAAAACAAATGATTTTAGAAATCATCACTGGTATTTATGTTTATCAATCTACAGAGTGCTAATGTAAAAGACAGTTCATAATTGCTTACTTCTTAGTTTTCACTAGAAATTAAGATTTGAGGACTCATTTAAACATGTAATTAGGGCTAATAAAAATAATAAAGGAAGCATTTCAGTATGCAGTAGGAAATGTGTTTTCAATGAAGAAGGTATGAGGAATGGAATTACATTTTAATAAGGGAAAAGTAAGTGAGTCTGTCATAGAGCTGGTTCTGGATGGAGAAGAAAATGGGGGATAGACTAATAAGGTTAAAGAAAGTGATGGAGGGTTTGTGGATGGCAGGATTGACTAAGTTTAAAATAAATGTAATTGGGTAAGTGAATTTTAAAAGTAAGCTGATGTAAAACTTGAATTTGGCTTTTCTCTCTGTTAAGAGACAAGTTTTCTTAAAATGTTGAGCTCCCTTTGATAACCGATTTTAAGTTTCTTTACCTTTTAAGTGATCTGTTCTGTATTTGTCTTTGAAATCTTTTGTCACTTTGGCTAACTGAATAACTGTTGTTTCACAGTGACTATGATCCTATCTGACTGAGTGTTCTAAACCCTTTTTGATATTTTTTTGATAAAACTTCCCAAATCAAATTGTAATGAAGTTTCATTGACCTCTAGCTAACTTTGCAATGCTTCAAAGGGCTCCTGAAACATCCCAAAGAGAGATATTAAACTAATTAAGTTCATTTTGTATGTTAAATTACATGAGAAGTATTGTCAAATGAATAACAAATATTCTTAGGTTATATTGTATGGTAAATGTTACTAATATAGATATTCTAGGAATTATATGGAGTTCCTAAAATTCTGTCATGTCCTGGTAAAATGTTGTCAGTCATAATTCTAGTTATTATCTGAAAGTGTTGTATGTCACAGCAGTAACCAAGTTACTTTGTCAATTGCATTGTAATCAGATTTTAAATATGCCTTCTTAAGTGTTTTGTCATTATGGACAGTTATGGTTTTATTCTGATGCCTTTGAGAAAGAAAAAAATGATTCCTTTTCAAGAAGATTTATAGAAAATACTTTTGGATAAATACAAGTTTCGGACTTTCAGACCATAATGCTGAACTGGGTAAGAAATTGAAGAATTCTAATGAAAAACCTGATGGCTTCATAAAAACTTAACAAAAGGACTGAGTGAACTGTTGAATATGGTTATAATTTTTATGGTTTCTATCTGAAAATTTCCTAGTTTGAATCTATGTTTTCCAGGTGTAAGAAAAACCTTCCCCTCAAACTAATTATGACATACAGTAATTTAGTAAATTAAACATTTGTAAGGAGAATTGAAACATTTATCCTTTCTCTCTATCTGCTCCCTCCAGAGGTTGGAAACTCTTAGGTTCTCAACAGCTTTATCAGGTAAATTAGGAAAGCTACCTCACTAACAGGTACAGGAATCTCAAGGTATTTTGGGGACCTTGAAAAGGTAGGAATTCACCTAGATCTATTAGGCAAAATGTGTGATAAGCCCTTGGCATGACTTTCCTAGCCCTGAGAGATTTTTTAAAAGTTCAGTCTGAGACTCCTTATAAAAGTTTCACACACACACACAAAAAGTCTATACCATCAATTATAGTTATATAAATCATCAGGCTAAGTTTATTGAGACCAGACTTATTTTGCAAACAAACTACTCTTAATTTGGTTATATTTGGTAAAATTGAGGGTAATTTTAGAGAGAAAAAGATTATGTTTCAGTGAATATTAAATTCCGGTTTTGTTAATGGGAGGTCTGTATTTATTAAGACTTACCTCCCAGGTAGTTCCTTGCCGTCATGTTATATAATGTAAAGTTTAATTGAAGGACACTCTAAGTTTGTTTCTGAAGTCTACTTCAGTAATCTATCTTTGAATGAAGATCAGATGCCTCAGGACCTCAACCAGAAGATTATGCATGCTGGAACAGACATAATTTAAAGACTATCTCCAACCTGGACAGAAGGACCCTTATCAGGTACTCTTAACTAGCTCATGCACAGTGAAACTGAAGGCAATTGACTCCTGGATTAATTTCCACTCACAAAGGGCCCCTGCACTGGACTGGCCTATGGAGAGGGTGGCTGACCTCAAAATCACCTTAAAACAATGCTCAAACAAAAGAGAAACTACACTCATACCAGGATGAGAAGAAGACGACATCAGAAGTAGACAGCTTGCCCAAGATCCTGGACCTGACTCGTATGATCATTTATAATGTTTTCTTGACTTCTTGGACCCTTGCATGTGATTCAAATGTTTTCCTATCATGGGCACGATCCTATGCTAGTTTTAAAAATCAATCCAGTTGTTGGGTTTGTGGCCAATTACCTGTGTCTAGTACTTCTGGGTTACCTTGGTGGATTTCTCTACTCCAAATCTCTTACTAGTTGGCTCTTAGGAAATTTATTCTAGAAGAGAGAAATTATAGTCCTATTTAGGCCACTATTAATTTTACTAGGTGGGATCCCCTCACCTAGCCAATTAATGATCCTACTCTGACTCCGGCCATAAATTTTTCTTTATTACTCAGGCTCAATCATAGCAACAAGCAAAATTTCAGCCAAAGAATAAGACCTCCCACAATTATGGGATGGATTTATGTAGTTAACACCAGGCCATGGTAATTTAACTTTAAAGGCTCCTCTATGTTGGGAACAATTAAATCATACTAAGGATAATCAGTCTAGTAACACTAGGAAACTGGGCTGGGTGCCTTATGGACAGTGCCAATATATAATTTACCTTAAAGATAAGGATTGGTACAGAACAGACTAAGTCAGACAACCTGGGATATACTGGGCCACACCTAATGGAAGCTCGCATAATTCTTATTTATGACTTCTCTAATACTGCTAGCTATGTTATTTGTATTTCACCTGTTTTACAAAATTGTTGTTTCTTACTTTACCAAATGTGTGACTGAGCCTCTGATAAAGTGATGATATATGGTTCCATGTAAGATCAATGATGGTAATAGTGTAACTCTAGATATGAGGAGAAGCAACAAGAGGGGATATTTTCCTGGACCATAAGAGACTAGTAAGACAGGTGGTCCAGAGACTTTTTGGCTACTCCTAAGGCCTAGTCCAATAATAACACATTGAGTAGCCTATCAGAAAACTCTTTTCCAGGCCTGGGAATGAGCATTCATAGCACCATGGAATGAAATGGTCATGAAATGCCTCCCAAACCATGGTCAAATTTATGGCCATGAAGGGGCCCTGTTGACTGGAAATTGGCACTTGCCATTTGCACTTGCTGTCTGCCTCTACAAAGAATAAATCATGAGCCACTGCAGCTGCTGACCTTCAGCACCGCCTGAAAGGAGCTCAGAGTGGAAATCAGGAATGAGGCAGTCTGTCCTCTGGGAAAAACTGGCAGAACAGGCCTTCAGATAGTTAGATATTTTCAGGAGAAGATTCTTTGAGCCCAAATTCTTGCATCTTCTAGAGAAACACTAACATCATTAATGGTGATATCTGCTTTGGCTATTAAGGAGAATATTACAATTAAAAGTCAAAATGGAGTAGCTATGGTTTAGACATCCAAGGAAATAACTAGATGACACTGTAGATGTGATTTCAGACAAGTCCTTGTATTGCTAAGAACTTGAGTTTTCTGAGCTGTGTCAGACTTGGATGCCACCAGCCATTCTCAGAATAATGTCTGCTGGCAGCTGGTAACTGCAACCTTACTTTTTAAAGGTCTCCTCTTGTAACTATTACATTTTTAGACAACGGAATTCCTTTAGATCATACATTAACAAAAAGAAAGACATGTATGATGACCAATAGCACCTGTTATCTATGGTTAATACCACATTAAAAGTTAAAACCTACCTCAATAAAACTAGATAACTGGCTGCCTGGCTACAAGTCTCCCCAAAGCACCAGGTCCAGACTGTGTTTCAGGCTTATTCTCCTGAAAAGAAATGAGGTTTATTTTGCCTATTAAAATCCTGTTGTCACTCCTCCAACTACTTCTAATTGGGTCTGTTACACCAAAATGGCAGACCAAGGGATTGAGATTTTAATCGTGCAAGACTCAGATCCAGGACTTGGAAATCAGAAATATTTCCAATTCAGTGTCTATTCTCCAAATTGAGGCAGGACTATGCCCTATTGTAGCAGGAAGTGGCCAGCACTGTTGTTGCCCAGTTCCCTGAACTGAAACTGAGCAGGACTCTGGGGGGCTCCAGAGTACAAATCCTTTCTGTGTCTCCTGTTTCATGTTTGTAGGATATAGGCTTCACTCAGCCTCCTTGACCTTCCCTGAGTTCCAAAGGGCAGATTCAAACAGTTGCTAATCAGGGAAGGGAGGGGATGCAAAAACAGGGACGGAGCCATCAAGTGGTGGTACAGCCTTGGGGCAGGGTTCTGGTTCCACCTCAAGGAGTATGCATAACAATATCTTTGAGTTCTTCTGCAGGAACTAAGGCCTCCACCCAGGTGGAGGATGTTAACTTTAGGCTGAGCACAAGATTCTTGGAGCACTGCCCTGTTACCTCACTACCAATCGATCCGAAGAAAGTCACACACCCTGCAGCCCTCACCCCAAATTTTGCCTTCCTTTTCTGGGCCCAGTGATGACCATCCTGTTAGGCCTCCTGTTTGGCCCTTGTCTGTTTCAGCTGCTTACAAGGTTCATCTCCGACAGGATCCAACGGTTTCAGCTAAATTGTTGTTACTACAGGGGTGAATGCCAGTTTCGGGCACAGAATACCTCGATTTAGATCAGGTAGGGAGAGACTTCTACTGTACTAGGCAGGACTACGCCCACTCTCAGCAGGAAGTAGTTACAGAAGAAAGAGACCTCTGCCCCAATTCCCAAGAAGTATCTTGAGTATGAAATCTCTCAGGCGGGATTTGTTAGGGGAAACACTGACTGAAACTGCCTGCCCTGGCCAGGCAACATTGTAACCACTTGCATGAGTTATCTTAAACAGGAGGTCCTGGTAAGGAATGTGGAACTAACAAGCTACTAACAACTGGAAGAATTCAGGGAAGGTCAAAAAGAGAGAGGAGACTCCAGTCCATATGTCCTACCAACCTCCCAGAATCCCTCTCACTGGAATCCATCTTGGCTGAGCAATGCATGTGCCACCAGGAAGGACCCTGAGTCAGAATGATTGGCCAGAGACAACCCAGAAACTAACCCCATTCCCATAACACCCGAGACTGTGAGCCACATGGCAGAGCAGTCCTCCTGGGTTCCCTTACCTTCCTGCTCTTCACCCGGGTGCCCCTTCCCTTTCATCATTTAATTATTCCTAACACAATACAAAGATGTATTATTATGGATCACCTTTAAAAATAAACCTCCCTTGGCCCTGTATACCCCTCCTATTTTCCATTTCTCTCCCTTTCTTTACGCAATCCTCAAACTACTTGTTTATACTGTCTCTACTTTCTCACTTCCCATTTTTCTTTTCATAAGCCCATGGCATGGGCACTTTTTTTACCCACCACTCTTCTGAAATTGGTCCTTTTAGTACCATCTAATCTACCAGCTATCAATCTAATCATCAGTTTTCTATCATAATTTCATTCAACCTCTCACTAACATCTAACATAGTTGACCTCTCTTTCTTCCTCCTCCTCCTTCATCTTCTTTTCACATTTAATAATGTTTATTGTTTGCTTCACAAATGAAACATGGTAGTGAATAATTCTGAAGTGATGACTGTAAATAGGTAATGAAATCCTATTGACAACTCATTTTGACTCCTTCATAGATGCAGCTTTACCATTTTGAAATTTCTCAGAGATCTCTTGATAATTGAATATATGACATATTTTGAAGACTAACTGCTGATTCTTGCTTGAGTAGATAAATATCTCCTTCCTTCTTGAAACTCTTTCTTCTCTAAGCTACGACATTTTTCTATTTCTTCCTACCCCAGGGGTTGACCTTTTTGGACTTTTGATGGTACTTGTTCTTTACTCAACCTCTATGTTGGAATACCCCAGAATTGGGAGCAGAGACTCTGGAATCAAATTGCTTGGGTTTAAATTCTGATTCTGTCACTTCCTATCTGTATGCAGGAATTTACTGCATCACTTCCCTCTTTGAAAAATGAGGGAAAATCATAGCACCTACTATTGTAAAGATTGAATGAGTTAATATATGTAGAATATCTTGAAAGGTGTCTGTTATATTACTGCTATATATTACTGTACTGTATTAATGGCCGCTGTTATTATTCCCCTCACTCTTTTATTTGGTGCTGAGGTGACAGGGGACTTGCCTTTTGGGTCATGGAGCTGGAAATTGCCAATTAATAGCTGTTGGTGGCTCTTTTCTCTGCCATGTGGAGAAAGTCAACATGAGAAGAATGAGGCCAACACATAAAAGTAGCCAAGAAGAAGTGAGTGGTATAATAGTCAGCATTCTTGGTTGTGAACATTAGAATCAATTCCAGATAGTCCAGCTAAATTAAACAAAAATGAATTTATTAAAAAATATTAGGTAGCTTGAGGAATTTCCAGGATTACTGGAAAACAGGCTTGATATTTCATTGCCATGTTCTTTGCAACCTGGAACAGTATAGCTGAGAACAATGCCTAACTTCATTGAAAAATTATTCTAGCAGAAGCAACATTCCTACTACCTACTGCTACTTAACATGCCCCCAACCCTGAAACTGATACCAAAATCTGTGCCATTGATGCCCCAGGAGAATAAGACAACTTGACCACTGATATTGTCAGAAAATCAATCATTTTCCCAGTGCAAGGCCAGCACTGCAAGTCTTGTATGGTTGTATCTGGCAAAGCCTAGATCATATGATTTTGCTCTAGCTGCGAAGGAGTCTGGTAAATGTAATTTTTTATATTCTACTTTTGGAAGGCAGGATTCACAATGTGGAAAACTATAAAAATATAAGAATGGTTTTGGCAGCAAGAAGTGATATATTTCCAACATAGGTTTGTGTCATGAGAGGGGGACCTGTTGACTTCATGTGAATTCCTGGATCCAGCTGCACCTAAGCCTACTCCTTGGACCTTCCTGTTTTATGAGATGAGTTTTCTTCCTTTAGTTAAGATAGTTAGAGCTTTTTGGTCAATTCTATTTAGTATTCTTATAAGTATGACTTCTTCTTCCTCTGATTCAAGCTCCATTATTACAGTATCTTCTCAGTTGGTGTTTTACTCTAGCCCTGCCCTCTGTCCCTTCTGTTCATTTTCTTCTCTGGAGTTGGATAATCTTTTATCAATGTAAGTCTATTTGTATCACTTTTCTGGTTAGAACTCTTACTGGCTTTCCATCACTTTAGGATAACAACCATAGTCCTAGCACAGTGTACAGCTCTCTATAATCTGAGCCCTGCCTACTTTAGTTTACCTTTTTGCTGCTTTCTCTGGTCAAGTCTTGGTAGACTTCATTTCACTCTCTAAACATATCACCTTTCCTTTTCACTTTTATCTGTGCCTTCAGACAGACTGTTTCTTGTCCTCCTTACTGAGGACTTAGGCCCGGGATACAGCCTCTCAGATAGCCCTGAGGGACTGTTCCAAAGAGGTAAGAAAGGAACCAGGATATATAGGAGTTTTTGCAGAACAAACAAAAAAACAGGCAGTTGAACATCAAAAGATTACTGCTAATTAAAGAAAAACCAGATCTCTCTAGTTAATTAATTTAGTACTTTCCTATGTATGGGAAGATGCAAGAGTCTGGGCTTATTGAAACTATTCCTTTGATATGCACCTTAACTATCTCAGGCCAGTATCCTGTTTATCTCAGTCCTGAGTTCCCCTCAGGATGCACCCTTGGGGCTGGCTGCAGTGGCTGAAGCCTTGATGGCTGCAACATCCTTTGTTTACTGCAATGGCTGGCAACATTCTTTGTCCACAAGTCCTTGACCTGCTTCTCACTAGGGTTCTTGAGAGGATCAAATGATATGTTCTGTAGGGGGTCTTCTAGTGCAAAGGATCATTCAGCTACCTTTTGCATGTGTCACAGTGCTGGGCTCTTCCCTGAGGTGATGTCTTTGCTGCCCAAGGTAGGAGTGACTTAAACTTACCTCCCTCATCATGCCTCTCCTCCATTGTCAGATCTATCCCACCTGATGTATCTCAGCTGCTGCCATTCTTTCTCCTTCCCTGGAGGCACTGGAGCTACATTGTGCTTTAAAAGGATGGACCATAAAGCCTTTGTTAAGTTGCCCATGTATCCTTTATGTCTGTACTTATATCAGACTGTAAGCCCCTAGAGGAGCAGAGCCAAGTTGTTAACTCACATTCACAGTTCTAAATTCAGTGCAGTGAGTAGATCGGGTTTATCCTCATGATGATGATGAAGAGAAGCTGGAAGATTTTTCTTCCATTATATCGAATGCAATACTGAATTTTATAGGCTCCCTCTTAGAATTTTCTGGATAGTCTCCTTTTTTTTTCACTTGAATACCTTATTGCCCTGAAGTGAAATGCAGGATAAAGAGGTAAATGATCTGAAAACAAATGTACTGTAATACATTCACTTTGGCTACAAAAATAAAGCAACCCAAACCTAGTTTTTCTTGCAGTCTTTAAATCCAGATGGTAGTAAAATTTGACATTTCAATTCTGTTTGTGAAATTCATTTTGTTTTTAAATTGGGAAGAACCATAGAGCTAAAAATTGTCTGAAGTACTAGGAAGGCCTGGTGAGACCTCTTTAAGAGTGTTATTAATAAGGACTTGGTATTTTAAAGTGAATTTAGAGGCACTGTAGATAGAGACTGCAAATAACTGTAATGGATATGAATAAGGACCCTGATATTGAGAAGTAATGTGCTACCCCATACCTAATATGAAAAAAAGTAGAGGACTGGCTTGGACAATGAAAGGAAAAGAGAAATCTGGACAAAAATAGAGACTGTTTTGGTAGCCAAATGTAGTTAATATTTTTAGAGTTCTAATGGTCTCATTCCAAAAGGTAAGTTATCATTCTCAACAAGTCCTTATAAAGTTCTGAAATTTAGATCATGTAAGGTCTTTTTATAAATAAATATCTATACTATAAGAATACAGTTTAATCAATTAAACTCAAGACTTAGGGACCCAGAGTTCAGAGCATTCAAAACCAGGGGAAAAAAAGGCTCCTTTACAGAATACTCTATTGGCAAGGCTTATTTCTGACTGGGTCTGATCTAAATGTATTCCTGGAATAAATCATAGAAACCAATTAGCATCTGTATGTAATAAGCAGTGTATCAGTTAACTTTCTTTTGGTTGAAAGTAAAGAAAGCTTAACCTAAAAGATTTTAATCAAAAAGGGAATTTATTGGTTTTTATAATTGGCAAGTAAAGTGGGGTGACTGGATTAACTGTTGCTTGACACAGATGCTCCAGAAATTTCTCCAGGGCTGCGTCTTACCTCAACTTCTCTCTCTTCCACATATAGGCCTCATTCTTAGACAGAATCATCTACTGGAGAGGAGAAGACCTATCATTCTCAACAGATGATCAAAGGCCCTGCGTCTGGTTCTCAATGCCTGAAGTAGGTCATGTGCTCACCCTTGAATCACTCACTTTGTGTGAGAGAATTAAATCTGCTGATTAACTTAGTTCAGTCATGCCTTAGATTTAAGAGTGGGGACAAGTCATTCAAACTACATGGCCTGAAATTGGTGGGAAGGCAGTTCTTTTAAGGAGATTCATGATGAATATAGGGGCCAACACAACAGATATCAGCTATAAGTAATATTTAATTAAAGTACTTGAAGTTTTGATGGAATATTTCCCAATATTGACTGTTTACTGTGTGCTGGGACATGCAAAGATAAATAAGAAAGGTCTTCTGCTTCAGATTTCTTATGGGGAAACCTGGTAAAGCATCTAATTCTTAAAGCTGAGGCTGCTATGAGAACTTTATGTTTCCTGGATCTCATATATTTAGTTACAAGAGTCTGGGTACCTAGCTGCTTTTATTATTGTAGAAAGATATATTAATGAGCTACTTTCTCCTCACTTTTCTCCAGGGAAACACACATTCTCTGGAGATAGAGAGAACAAATTTTTTCATATTCTCTCTTCTCCCTTTTACTAACCACATTCTATGTATAGACTAAACGGAGAAAGAGTTATTTCCGGCATTGGGCTGAAGGAAATTCCTCTGTGTGTGTGTTGCTGCTGTATACATAAACTGTATATTTTTGTGTGCAATGACAGTTATAGTTTCCTCCACTGGCTCTGGTTCAAGTTCTTTTCTCTCTGATGATTTCTTCTCTGTTTTCTTCCATGTCTCTTCTCCTCCTCCATAAATGCATAACGCATATGCGTGTGTGTTCATGTGTGTATACACAGTAGATATTGAAAATATTTAAAAATGATATGGCATATTCATCTACTAGTTAGAGTGGATGCCACCTATAAACAACCAGTACAATTGTAGTGGGACATAAAGGCTGTAAGGAGGCAGAAACCATGTCTTAGATGAGGAAGCAGAGATTCAGAGGTACAAAGAATAGGGTGAGGGAGCCAATCAAGATTGAGAGAAGAGCAGAACTAGGTTGTTAGTGAGACTGAGAGGGAAGTGAAGAGAGTACTCAGTATCAGAGCTATCTCTAAGTTGGGGGGCTTTCCTTCCCCTTGAGGGCTGTCTATACCATGGTTTCTCTGAGATTCCTGTTTCCCTTATTGCTCCATTGATTCTTCCACTAAACCACCCTCCTCCCTTTAAAATCTACCTTGAGGGACTCTGTTAGTATTATAGAAACTAAGGATAGCTAACTAAAATGAATGGGATCATACTATATATAGTATTTCGTAAGTTGCTATAACAACTTTGTTTTTCTCTTATCAGTAACAGACATCTTTCATGTCAATAGATAATAGAACAATGCCATTGCTTTTGTGGCATGTGGTATTTGTGTTAGACACCTCCAGCTCTCATATCTCACATCCTCTCAGCCCCAGTTTTACTTCAGCCATTGCACAGGTGTTACCTTACACATACCTCCTTTACCTGCACCATGTGTTTCTGTTTCTGCCCTGAGCTTCTCATACCCCATGTGGGAAATCTGCAGGGACCTATTTAGCACTTGAGCATGGGCAGGCTTGAAGTGTGAGGATGTTAATCCTCATGGGAGAAGCTTCACCAATGGGGGATGAGAGCTGGTGGATAAATGTTCCCTGAGAATCAGGGAACTGATCTCGTAGAAAGGCACAATCTATGTGATACCTTAGAGGCCTCCAGTCAGATCAAGCTCCAGTTTCCTATATTTTCTGGTTTGATAATATACCTTTATTGGGTTTTCCTTCTTCCTTGTTCAGTTACTCCTGGTCCCTCACAACCTTTCTTTGGGTTCACTTCTCAAAATAAACTACCTGAATGCAAATCCTTTTGGCCTCTGCTTCTGGCCAGAATCCAGTCTGAGACAGTTTTGCTTTGCCTAGATTCATCCTTATTTATTAATTATTTCCTTAATAATGGACACTTAGATTATTTCCTTTTCTTCATTGTTATAAACAATGTTGTGAGGAACATTCTTATCAATACATCTTTGCATACTTGATGCTTATTTTCTTAGGAAAAAATACTATAAGTGAAATTGTTGAGTCTATTACTGATCGACAGGCACATATATTTTAAAGGCTTTTGATACACACTGGAGCAAAAACATTTGTATTTAACAGTTTCATATATTTGTCAAAAAAAATTAGCCACTAACCTGAGGATATAATCTATCTACAAAAATTCACCTAAATGACTGATTAGATGTCGAAGGCTGGCTGCCTTCCATAACTATAAGCTAGCAGCTCAATTGTGACTAAGGTGGAGAGCCTTGCTTCACTTGGTCCAAATAAAATTTACTGCCAAGTTCTCTGGGCTTAGCTTTGCCCATCACATTTTGGGTCTTTTTAACACTGAAGTAAGAAGTGACAAGAGATTAAAAAGATTAAAATTTAATCAAGAGGCTCACTTTTAGTTATCATAAGATGATTATGCTAGTGATATTGCCGCTCAAGAAAGTTTTCAAAGACACAAAGACCTTTAATCTCTAATGCTTAAGCTTTTAAGTTTACTACAGGAAAATTTTCCTTGAGAGAAAAATAGGGACACCAACAATTTAGATATCTCTGTGTCAGTATCACTGAAAAAAGTCACAAGTAGCCCTAGGTCTCTCTTTCTTGAAGATGCTCTCAGAGTTGACCTAAGGTAAACCTCCTAAATTCTATGTCCTTGGTGAAGGTGTCTCTCACCTTCTGCTTTACAGCAGTGAAAATAAAGTAGAAGTTATCAAGTAAGCAAAGAAAATTGTGTAAGTTTTGATAGCATATCATATTAAATGCATTCTTATGATTGTATTACTTGATTGCTTATATATACTTTAGAAATCTTTATATTTTACAGTGCACATGAAGGTGACTTATAGTTGACAATAGACAGTGATTGTGGGTTCCACGAAGGGGTGCTCAGTAGGTTCTTGGTTAGAAGTATAGCTATTTCCATAGAAAAGAAAATCCTACTGATATTGTTTGATTTATAGCACTTCTTCCACTATCTTGACCTGAAATAAAAATTTGGGGTATTAACTTCTTAGTCAAGAGTGAAAATATTTGTAATGACATTTTTCTATGGGAACATTAGAATCTATTTACTTTATGTTGATTTAAAATAACTTTTCCATTAACTTAACCCACATAAATGAAAGAATTGCTTGTCTCACAAATCTCTTCCCTCTTTGTATAAATTTATAGGACATGTGGTAAAATATATTAGTACAGTTTAAAATTGCTTCTGAAAAGTACTCCTGTTGATTAAATTTGGACAGAAGAGGTGGAGCCAGAACTTAGAGGCTGACAGTTGGGAGTTTGAAGTAGGCTGTGTGGAGCCATTTGAAGCTTTTGAGAATTGAACTAATCAGAATAAATAAGGATTTTCAAAACTATAATCTAGTCAGGATGTACATTTTAGATTGAAAGAAAATTGGGAGATCAGTTCAAAAACTGGTTTAGATGATGAAAACCTGGGCTCAATGTGCTGGCTCTAGAAACAAACATAAAGGGGATAAAGGAATAAAAGAGACATCTGAAAGGATGCAGCATACTGAATAACAGAGGGGCTGGGAAAAAAATGGTCAGAAGGACCATGACTTTGTGTTTGAGTGACTAAGGGTAAGGACTTTGGCTTTTCCACCACTATATATTCAGTGTCTAAATCAGTGCTTGGCAAAGAGTAGATAAATATTTGCTAAGAGAGTGAAGGGTATTTATATCATCAAAAATGAGATGAAATTACCCATATGACCTTCTCAAATTAATTTCTCACATGATATTTGTGAATCACCCACGTGGGACTCAGGGCAAATATTTACCAACCATATATTGTGGGCTTTTTCTCCCACCAGCAGACCTGATTTGTCAGATTTGTTTTGTAGCATGTACATCATGTTAGCTTTCCATCTTCCTCTAGGAGTGAATTTTAGTCTCTCCAAGGGATGATGCTTGTATGGCTCTTCCTTCATCTTTGGAGCAACAGAATGATTTGCTGGTAGACCTGGCTGCTTATTTACTTCCTCTATAAAGTCATGAAGAGAAACATGTTGCATTAGTATTTGCTTGCTTTGCATGGTGTATGGGAACTGGAAGGAAAGGATTGACTTGCATGGAGGAAGCCTAAGAGGCCAGAGTTTATGATCACAAAATCCCTCATTAAACAAGGATTATGGAATGGAAGGATGGTCTAGAAAGGTAAAGTCCCTGTCCTCAAGAAACTCAGGTAGAGGAGACCAAAATAGTATGGAGGAGAGAATCTAAACTGTAGATAAAGAAGTCACAAGTGACAAGGGTCTCAAAGACCCTTTCTTGGGTCTTATTTTCTTCATATGTTAAAAAAGAGAGTCTTGGGTTAGGTACTGTAAGATTTTTTCCTGCCCTAAAGTCTACTATTCTTTTTCTGACCTTTGGTGCATTGATGAAAATATCATTTATTTTTCATCAAGGCTTCTGTTCAGCTTCCTTCTGAATACTTACCTGGTGTTCCATGTTCGTTTTAGCACTTGCTTTAAGCCCTTACCAACATTCTGACTGTGTCTCTCAGCTTTTTATCATGGCAGCAACTCCTCCTCATTTTGTTAAGACTTAATTACTTAGCCTATTTAATTCAGACAACACAGCTGTTGTGTTTGGAACAGCTAGTTTGATAAAGTTGTAAAAGGTACCCAGAAATTTATTAGGAGCTGCCTCAGACACAAACCAGCTTGTCTGCCCTTAGCTAGTGTTTATAACCCACATATTTACATTCCCACTGCATTTTGCCCTGAGCTACAATATTGCACTTAGGACTTGGTGGCTGTGATTGGCCCTTTCAACTCTAGTCCATCTCTGGGAAGCAACTTTTTTACCTAATGCCACACGGACCCTGTCCTATCATACGCATTAAAGAGTAAGCAGGTATCTTGTTAGGCGGCATCTCCTACTTGCTGTAAGAGAAGGTCTGTGCTCTTTCTCATACTCTTGATTAAACAGATTTATTACCAGATCATTGTCTATTCTGTTTTTAAAAGGCTACTACATAATTTTTCCTCTCTGAGAAAACTCCTAACTAATTATGCATAGTATTGTTGACCTCAGATTTCTACGTATTTATTAAATTTGCAAGGTAGAGCTTAACAAGGATGGCAAAGATTTACACTGACAGTTTCGTACAGTCTTCCCTCAGTGTCTGTGGGGAATTGATTCCAGGACACCCACAGATACCAAAATCTGTGGATATTCAAGTCACTTATGTAAAATGGTGTAGTATTTGCATATAACTTAAACATATCCTCCTGTATATTTTATTTTATTTTATTTTATTTTATTTTTTTTGTTTTGTTTTTTTTGGCGATATGTGGGCCTCTCACTGTTGTGGCCTCTCCCATTGCGGAGCACAGGCTCCGGACGCACAGGCTAAGCAGCCATGGCTCACAGGCCCAGCTGCTCCGCGGCATGTGGGATCCTCCCGGACCGGGGCACGAACCCGTGTCCCCTGCATCGGCAGGCGGACTTCCAACCACTGCGCCACCAGGGAAGCCCTCCTCCTGTATATTTTAAATAATCTCTGGATTACTTATAACACGTAATACAATGTAAATGCTGTGTAAATAGTTGCTGGTACATGGAAACTCAAGTGTTGCTTTTTAGAACATTCTGGAATTTTGGGGGACTATTTTTGATATGCAGTTGGTTGAGTCCACAGATGCTGAACCAGTGGATATGGAGGGCCAACTGTAGTGGTTATATATTATAGGTGAAGATTGAACAGAGATGCAGGGTTTAAGTAGAACTTTCAACATTTGCCTATAAATGCAATGGTGTTGACTCTCTTAAAACAGGCATTTTTTAAAGAAATGAGAATAGCATATAAATGCTTAAAGGTACCAAGTACCCAAAGGGATGTATTACTCCTTTTTCTTTGGTTGTTGTTTTGGATCCTTGGATCACTGTCTGGAATTAGCAGCTATCTCATCTGAGCATTTATAGAGTTCCAGTGGGGACTCTTGCTAATGAACCCTTCATTCACATAAGAGACTAACTAAGACTTTCAGTTTCAGAGCTTGTTTCTTAGGGGAACTCATTTACCCCTTGATAAATTTCACATAGGGAAGTGGAAACTTGGACAGTACTTATATTCCCACACATGGCACGAGCTTTTTAAATATCTAGACAAAAATAAGTCTTATTAAGACTGAATTAATTAAAGAGTGCCTGCTTGGGTAACTCAATAGTCTAATAGAGCCCACACAGTCCAGTTGTCTGTGATTGGGGTAGATTTCATTACTATCTAGTCTCATTCAAGTTCACACGCTGCTGAGGGCCCCCCTTTCATAAACCACTGCTCCTCTGGGTGTCATGCACTTATGAGTTTCCTAGGATGCCCCTTAAGAGGCAGTTCATATGGAATTCAGCATGGGCATGAATGGGTGTCCACCTGTTAGATGCTTCAAGGATGATGTGTAGGCCTTTTTCAATAATGTACTTTCACTCTAAAACTCCTCAGTGTGGCTGATATATGGTTTTCATTAGAATGATATTGGTTAATTGATGAGTATTAGCTCAACTTCCATGTGGTTCCCTGGTATTAGTTACCATGTGGTTCTTCCAGGTCCATTCCAGTTGTTTACAAAAAATGTCACCCCCACCACTATTTTCCTCTGAATCCCAGCCCAAGGGATCCTGGAAGAGACAGAGATTAACTTGGGAGAGGCCAAGAGGATCATTTGCCTTTCTCTAGTCTATTTCCAATTTATTATTATGACAGGAACTCCATACCCTGCTCCCTTCATTATTGCTATAACTGTCCTAATTCTCTGTAAGGCAATGTGAGTGCCTGAGGTTGGTGAAGATAGGGTCCAAGGAAGTGCAGAAAAATAAAGCCATAAAGGTTAATATTTTAAGATACTACTTCACTACATATCTCAATATAGCATGCCTAGAAGAATTCCTTACCTTGAGGTTTTATGAAGATGCTGAAAGTAATTAATTGTTGGTGCAACTGAACCTAGATTGCTGAAAGACAATTGTTTAGGCTCTCTAGGTGTTCTGATATCCCTGAGAAGCTGGTGAGAACACAAGTTGTGTGACTTAGCAAAGAGTTTAGGTCAGGATCCTGTTCTTGCTCCATTAGCCTGGAGAATTCTCTTCTAGACTCTGAGTCTTTTATTACTGATTCCAGTCTGTGCCTTCGCTCAAAGTCCAGTCTTTAGCACTGAGCCTTTATCAACTGGTTTCTATGGGATATTTTGCCTCTCTCTGTAGCGTCCTCTTAGAACTGGCAATGGATGTGCAACACCACAGTTCTCTTTCTAGTGGACTTAATATTGGTGTCTGTGTCTTAGCAGATGAATTCTTTTTGAGGGATCAGATCTTTTTGTCCTATTGTGTTGATGAGAGAAAAGTTTTAGAGCCTGTTTTTGGTAGCAGTCTCTCATCTCTTGTAGTCCCCAGTGTGGGTGGTGCCATAAGACATTTTGAGTAACAACTTAAAAAATCTCCTGGACAACGATGGCTTGGCACATTAGTGTTTTATCACTTCATTCCCAGTCTCTCATTACATTTACTGTGCAAAGTTTGGCCTCAGTTGGGGCTGAGAAGTTAGTTTTCTTGGCTGCTTCTTGATATTTTCACTTTAGATGTTATTTCCTAGTATAAAAGATGAGCTTAGCTTTCACTCTTCTCCCCTGCACCTGTGATATATTCGCATATTTCCCATTCCCCAATCCTCCTAATATAGATATATAGTTGTTTTAGTAGGATCAATATCCAATAGTTGTGTGATAATGATTATGTAAAAGTTATTCCCATTTATCTGAGTCATGATAACATTTACTTCTCTATACAACTTTTTGGATTTTTTATAATTAATAATTTCCATGTTTACAAATTCATTGAATTTTTTCTTTGCTTATATTAGGGGTCAGCAAACTATAGCTCATGGACCAAATCTAACCTACTACCAGTTTTTATAAAATTTTTACTGAAATACAATCATGCCTATATGTTTACATGTTGTTTATGTCTGCTTTTACCCTACAACAGAAGAATTAAGTAGTGTAACAGAGACTGTATGACCTGGAAAGCCTAAAATATTTACTATCTGACCCTTTATAGGAAAAGTTTGCCTGCATTCAGTTTATATAATTTAGCCTCAAACTCTGCAAATTTTCAGAGTATCTCCTCTAAATATATCCAGAAACATCAGATATTCTATTAACTTCACTTCTTGGGGCAGTCTATTCTGGAGCTTTCTGATTTGGTTTCTGATCTTTCAACCTAGACTGGTTACCCCTGGCCTGGTATGCAGATGTTTAGTCTGGTGTTACCCATTATCACCCATCTGGGGATACCCTTTGCTCTCTTCTGTGTCAGATCCTTTGTTAAGAAGGAGTCTTAAAAATGTAAAATGTGACATAAAAAACAAAATGTGTGTGTGGGAGTAAGTAAAACTCTAGAGCTTTAGAATTTTAAATTGTTATCAACTTAAACTAGACTGTTATAAATATAAGTTGTTATATGTAAGTCTCATGATAACCACCAAGCAAAACTTACAGTAGATGCACAAAAGATAATGAGAAAGAAATCTAAGCATGTCACTAAAGAAAGTCATCAAACCACAAAGGAAGAGAGGAAGAGAAGAAGAAAAGAACAGAGGAACTACAAACAGCCAGAAAACAAAGAACAAAATGGCAATAAGTACATACCTTGCAACAATTACTTTAAATGTAAATGGACTGAATTCTCCAATCAAAAGACACAGAATGGCTGAATGGATAAAAAACAAGACCCATCTATTATTTATGCTGCCTACAAGAGACTCACTTCAGATGTAAGAACATACACAGACTGAAAGTGAAGAAATGGAAAAAAAAATTCCATGCAAATGGAAACCAAAAGAAAGCTGGTGTAGCTATACTTATATCAGAAAAAAACAGACTTTAACACAAAGACCGTAATAAGAGACAAAGAAGGGCATTACATATTGATAAAGGGGTCAATGCACCAAAAGATACAACATTTGTAAATATTTATGCACCCAACGTATAAGCACCTAAATATATGAAGCAAGTGTTAACAGACCTGAAGGGAGAAATAACAATACAATAATAGTAGGGGGCTGTAAACCCCCCCTTATATCAATGGATAGATTGTCCTGACAGAAAATCAATAAGGAACCATCAGCTTTAAATGACACATTAGACCGGGTAGACTTAACAGATATATACAGGACATTCCACGCAAAAGCAACAGAATATACATTCTTCTCAAGTGCACAGGGAATATTCTCTAGGCTAAAGCATATTGGGTTGGCCAAAAAGTACCTTTGGGTTTGTCCATAACATCGGGCAAACCGAAACAAACTTTCTGGCCAACCCAATATATTAGGCGACAAAACAATTCTTTTTTAAAAACTAATTAATTAATTAATTAATTAATTGCTGTGTTGGGGCTTTGTTGCTGTGTGCGGTCTTTTCTCTAGTTTTCTCTTTTTCTCTAGGTAGGGTCTACTCTTCCTTGTGGTGTGCGGGCTTCTCATTGTAGTGGCTTCTCTTGTTGCAGAGCACAGGTTCTAGGATCATGGGCTTCATTAGTTGCAGCATTCTTCTCTTGTTATGGAGCACGCGCTCTAGGTGCATGGGCTTCAGTAGTTGCAGCACGCGGGCTCAATTGTTGTGGCTCACGGCTCTAGAGCGCAGGCTCAGTAGTTGTGCTGTACTGGCTTAGCCACTCCGCGGCATGTCGGATCTTCCTGGACCAGGGCTCAAACCCATGTCCCCTGCATTGGCAGGCGGATTCTTAACCACTGCACCACCAGGGAAGCCCCCACAAAACAATTCTTAACAAATTGAAGATTTCAAGCATATCAAGTCTTTTCCAACCACAATGATATGAAATTAGAAATCAATTATAAGAATAAATCTGGAAAATTCACAAATATGTGGATATTAAACAACATGCTCCTGAACAATCAGTGAATCAGCAAAGAAATCAAAAGCAAAAAAAAAAAATTTTGATACAGAGCAGAAGCAAGAACTACAATCGTGCAGCCTGTGGAATGAAAACCACGTTCACAGAAAGACAAGATGAAAAGGCAGATGGCTAGGTACCCGATGAAGGAACAAGATAAAACCCTAGAAAAACAACTAAATGAAGTGGAGATAGGCAACCTTCCAGAAAAACAATTCAGAATAATGATAGTGAAGATGATCCAGGACCTCAGGAAAAAAATAGAGGGAAAGATTGAGATGATGCAAGAAATGTTTAACAAAGACCTAGAAGAATTAAAGAACAAACAAACAGAGATGAACAATACAATAACTGAAATGAAAACAACACTAGAAGGAATCAATAGCAGAATAACTGAGGCAGAAGAACAGATAAGTGACCTGGAATACAGAATGGTGGAATTCACTGCTGCAGAACAGACTAAAGAAAAAAGAATGAAAAGAAATGAAGAGCCTAAGAGACCTCTGGGACAACATTAAATGCAACAACATTCGCATTATAGGGGTCCCAGAAGGAGAAGAGAGAGAGAAAGGACGTGAGAAAATATTTGAAGACATTATACTAGAAAAATTCCCTAACGTGGGTAAGGAAGTACCCACCCAAGTCCAGGAAGCACAGAGAGTTCCACACAGGATAAACCCAAGGAGAAACATGCCCAGACTCATAGTAATCAAATTGGCAAAAATTAATGACAAAGAAAAATTATTGAAAGCAGCAAGGGAAAAATGACAAATAACATACAAGGGAACTCCCATAAGGTTAACAGCTGATTTCTCAGCAGAAACTCTACAAGCCAGAAGGGGGTGGCATGATATACTTAAAGTGAAGAAAGGGAAGAACTTACAACCAAGGTTACTCTACCTGGCAAGGATCTCATTCAGATATAATGGAGAAATCAAAAGCTTTACAGACAAGGAAAAGCTAGGAGAATTCAGCACCACCAAATCAGCTCTACAACAAATGCTAAAGGAATTCTCTAAGTGGGAAACAAAAGAGAAGAAAAGGACCTACAAAAACAAACCCAAAACAATTAAGAAAATGGTCATAGGAACATACATATCGATAATTACCTTAAATGTGAATGGATTAAATGCTACAACCAAAATACACAGGCTTCTGAATGGATACAAAAACAAGACCCATCTATATGCTGTCTACAAGAGACCCACTTCAGACCTAGGGACACATACAGACTAAAAGTAAGGGGATGGAAAAAGATATTCCATGCAAATGGAAATCAAAAGAAAGCTGGAGTAGCAATACTCATATCAGATAAAATAGACTTTATAATAAAGAATGTAGTTACAAGAGACAAGAAAGGACACTACATAATGATCAAGGGATCAATCCAAGAAGAAGCTATAACAATTATAAATATATATGCACCCAACATAGGAGCACCTCAATACATAAGGGAACTGCTAACAGCTATAAAAGAAGAAATCCACAGTAATACAATAATAGTAGGGGACTTTAACACCTCACTTACACCAATGGACAGATCATCCAGACAGAAAATTAATAAGGAAACACAAGTTTATATGACACAATAGACCAGATAGATTTAAATGATATTTATAGGACATTCCATCAGATTACAGCAGATTACACTTTCTTCTCAAGTGCACACAGAACATTCTCCAGGAGAGATCACATCTTGGGTCACAAATCAAGCCTCGGTAAATTTAAGAAAATTGAAATCACATCAAGCATCTTTTCCGAACACAATGCTATGAGGTTAGAAATACATTACGGGGAAAAAACCTGTAAAAAACAGAAACACATGGAGGCTAAACAATACATTACTAAATAACCAAGAGATCACTGAAAAAATCAAAGAGGAGACCAAAAAATACCTAGAGACAAATGAAAATGAAAACATGACGATCCAAAACCTATGGGATACAGCAAAAGCAGTTCTAATAGGGAAGTTTATAACAATACAATCCTCCTTCAAGAAACAAGAAAAATCTCAAACAATCTAACCTTACACCTAAAGGAACTACAGAAGGAAGAACAAACAAAACCCAAATTTAGCAGAAGGAAAGAAATCATAAAGATCAGAGCAGAAATAAATGAAATAGAAACAAAGAAAACAATAACAAAGATCGATAAATCTAAGACCTGGTTCTTTAAGAAGATAAACAAAATTGATAAACCTTTAGCCAGACTCATTAAGAAAAAGAGGGAGAGGACTCAAATCAATAAAATTAGAAATGAAAAAGGAGGAGTTACAACAGACATTGCAGAAATACAAAGCATACTAAGAGGCTATTACAAGTAACACTATGCAAATAAAATGGACAACCTGGAAGAAATGGGCAAATTCTTAGAAACGTATTACCTTCCAAGACTTAACCAGGAAGAAATAGAAAATATAAACAGACCAATCACAAGTAATGAAATTGAAACTGTGATTAAAAATCTTCCAACAAACAAAAGTCAAGAACCAGATGGCTTCACAGGTGAATTCTATGAAACATTTAGAGAAGAGCTAACACCCATCCTTCCCAAACTCTTCCAAAAAATTGCGGAGGAAGGAGTACTCCCAAACTCATTCTATGAGACCACCATCACCCTGATAACAAAACCAAACAAAGATACTACAAAAAAAGAAAATTAGAGACCAATATCACTGATGAATATAGATGCAAAAATGCTCAACAAAATACTAGCAAACAGAATCCAACAACACATTAAAAGGATCATACACCATGATCAAGTGGGATTTATCCCAGGGATGCAAGGATTCTTCAACATACACAAATCAGTCAATGTGATACACCATATTAACAAATTGAGGAATAAAACCCATATGATCATCTTAATAGATGCAGAAAAAGCTTTTGACAAAATTCAACACCCATTTATGATAAAAACCCTCCAGAAAGTGGGCATAGAGGGAATCTACTTTAACATAATAAAGGTCATATGTGATAAACCCACAGCGAACATCATTCTCAATGGTGAAAAACTGAAACCATTTCCTCTAAGATCAGGAACAAGACAAGGTTGTCCACTCTCACCACTATTATTCATCATAGTTTTGGAAGTCCTATCCACGGCAATCAGAGAAGAAAAAGAAATAAAGGAACGCAAATTGAAAAAGAAGAAGTAAAACTGTCACTGTTTGCAGATGACATGATACTATACATAGAGAATCCTAAACATGCCACCAGAAAATTACTAGAGCTAATCAATGAATTTGGTAAAGTTGCAGGGTACAAAATTAATGCACAGAAATCTCTTGCATTCCTATACACTAATGATGAAAAATCTGAATGAGAAATTAAGGAAACACTCCCATTTACTATTGCAACAAAAAGAATAAAATACCTAGAGATAAACCTACCTAGGGAGACAAAAGACCTGTATGCAGAAAACCTATAAGACACTGATGAAAGAAATTAAAGATGATACCAACAAATGGAGAGATAAACCATGTTCTTGGTTTGGAAGAATCAATATTGTGAAAATGACTATACTACCCAATGCAATCTACAGATTCAATGCAATCCCTATCAAATTACCAATGGCATTTTTTACAGAAGTAGAACAAAAAATTTTAAAATTTGTATGGAGATAGAAAAGACCCCGAATATACAAAGCAGTCTTTAGGTAAAAACGCAGAGCTGGAGGAATCAGATTCCCTGACTTCAGACTATACTACAAAGCTACAGTAATCAAGACAATATGGTACTGGCACCAAAACAGAAATATAGATCAATGGAACAAGATAGAAAGCTCAGAGGTAAACTCACGCACCTATGGTCAACTAATCTATGACAAAGGAGGCAAGGATATACAATGGAGAAAAGACAGTCTCTTCAATAAATGGTGCTGGGAAAGTTGGACAGCTATATGTGAAAGAATGAAATTAGAACTCTCCCTAACACCATACACAAAAATAAACTCAAAATGGGTTAGAGACCTATATGTAAGATCAGACACTATAAAACTCCTAGAGGAAAACAGAGGAAGGACACTCTTTGACATAAATCACAGCAAGGTGTTTTTTGATCCACCTTCTAGAGTAATGGAAATAAAAACAAAAATAAATAAATGAGACCTAATGAAACTTCAAAGCTTTTGCACAGCAAAGGAAACTATAAACAAGATGAAAAGACAGCCCTCAGAATGGAGGAAAACATGTGCAAATGAATCAGTGGACAAAGGATTAATCTCCAAAGTATATAAACAACACATGCAGCTCAATATTAAAAAAAGAAACAACCCAATCAAAAAATGGGCAGGAGACCTAAATAGACATTTCTCCAAAGAAGACATGCAGATGGCCAAGAAGCACATGAAAAGCTGTTCAACATCACTAATTATTAGAGAAATGCAAATCAAAACTACAATGAGGTATCACCTCACACCAGTTAGAATGGGCATCATCAGAAAATCTACAAACAACAAATGCTGGAGAGGGTGTGGAGAAAAGGGAACCCTCTTGCACTGTTGGTGGGAATGTAAATTGATACAACCACTATGGAGAACAGTATAGAGGTTCCTTAAAAAACTAAATATCGAATTATCATATGATCCAACAATCCCACTATTGGGCATATGCCCAGAGAAAACCATACTTGAAAAAGACACATGCACCCCAATGTTCACTGCAGCACTATTTACAATAGCCAGGTCATGGAAGCAACCTAAATGCCCATCGACAGACAAATGGATAAAGAAGATGTACATATATACAATGGACTATTACTCAGACATAAAAAGGAACGAAATTGGGTCATTTGTCGAGACGTGGATGGATCTAGATACTGTCATACAGAGTGAAGTAAGTGAGAAAGAGAAAAACAAATATTGTATATTAACGAATATATGTGGAACCTAGAAAAATGGTATAGATGAACTGGTTTGCAGGGCATAATTTGAGACACAGATGAGAGAACAAACCTATGGACACCAAATGGGGAAAGCGGTGGGGGGTGGGGGTGGGGGTGTGATGAATTGGGTGATTGGGATTGACATGTATACACTGATGTGTATAAATTTGATGACTAATAAGAACCTGCTGTATAAAAAAATAAATAAAATAAAAAAATATTTTGATACAAACAAAAATGGAAATACAATGTACTAAAACTTACGGGATGCAGCAAAAGCAATTCTAACAGGGAAGTTCATAGTGATAAATGCCTACCTCAAGAAACAAGAAAAATCTCAAATAGACAACATAACTTTATGCCTCAAGAATCTAGGAAAAGAAGAACAAGTGAGGCCCAAAATTAGTAGAAGCAAGGAAGTAACAAAGATCAGAGCAGAAATAAATGAAATAGAGACTAAAAAGACAATAGGAAAGATCATTGAAACCAAGAACTGGTTCTATGAAAAGTTAACCAAAATTAACAGACATTTAGCTAGACTCATCAAGAAAAAAACAGAGAGGAGTCAAATAAATAAAATCAGAAATGAAAGAAAAGTTACAACTGGTACCACAGAAATAAAATGATCATAAAAGATTACTGTGAACAATTATATGCCAATAAATTGGACAACCTAGAAGAAATGGATAAGTTCCTAGAAACATACAACCTTCCAAGAGTGAGTCATGAAGAAATAGAAAATCTGAACAGACCAGTTACTAGTAAGGAGGTTGAATCTATAATTTAAAAACTCCCTACAAACAAAAGTCTAGGACCAGATGATTTCACTAGTGAAACTTATCAAATATTCAAAGAAGAATTAACACCAATCCTTCTCAAATGCTTTCAAAACATAGAAGAGGAGGGAACACTTCCAAACACCTTTTACAAAGCCAGCATTACCCTGATACCAAGACCAGACAAGGATGCCACAAGAAAATAAAATTACAGGCCATTATCCCTGATGAACATAGATGCAAAAATCTTCAACAAAATATTAGCAAACCAAATTCAACAGTATATTAAAAGGATCATACACCATGATCTAGTGGGAGTTATTCCAGGTATGCAAGGATGGTTCAACACTGGCAAATCAATGAATGGATAACCACATTAAGAAAACAAATGATAAAAATCACATGATCATCTCAGATGCAGAAAAAGCATTTGACAAAATTCAACATCCATTCATGACAAAAACAAAACAACTCTCAACATAATGGATATAGAGGGAACATACCTCAACATAATAAAGACCATATTTGACAAATCTATAGCTTACATCATGCTCAATGGTGAAAAGCTGAAAGCTTTTCCTCCAAGATTAGGAACAAGACAAGAATGCCCACTTCTGCTGCTTTTATTCAACATAGTATTAGAAGTCTTAGCCAGAGCAATTAGGCAAGAAAAAGAAATAAAAGGCATCCAAATTGGAAAGAAGGAGTAAACCTGTCACTATTTGTAGATGACAAGATACTATATATAGAAAACCCTAGAGACTCCACCAAAAAACGGTTAGAACTAATAAATGAATTCAATAAAGTTGCAGGACACAAAATTAATATATACAAATCTATTGCATTTCTATACACTAACAATGAACTTTCAGAAAGAGAAATTAAGGAAACAATCCCATTTACCATTGCATCAAAAACAATAAAATACCTAGGAATAAACTTACCAAAGTAGGTAAAGACCTGTATTTGGAAAACTGTAAGACAGTGATAAAAGAAATTAAAGATGACACAAACAGATGGAAAGATATACCATGTTCATGGATTGGAAGAATTAGTATTATTAAAATGACCGTTCTACCCAAGGCTATCTACAGATTCAATAAAATCCCTATCAAAATACCAATGGCATTTTTCACAGAACTAGAACAAATAATTTTAAAATTTGTATGGAAATAAAAAGACCCCGAATAGTCAAAACAATCTTGAGAAAGAAGAACAGAGTTGGAGGAATCATGATTCCTGGCTTCAGACTATATTACAAAGCTACAGTCATCAAAGCAGTATAGAACTGGCATGAAAACAGACACATAGATCAATGGAACAGAATAGAGAGCTCAGAAATAAACCCATACACTTATGTTCAATTAATCTATGACAAAGGAGGGAAGAAAATACAGTGGAGAAAAGACAGTCTTTTCAATAAGTGGTGCTGGAAAAACTGGACAGCTACATGTAAAAGAATGAAATTAGAACATTTTCTCACATCATGTATGAAAATAAACTCAAAATGGATCAAAGACCTAAATGTAAGACTGGATACCATAAAAGTCCTAGAAGAAAACATAGGCAGAACAGGCAGAACATTCTTTGACATAAACTATAGCAATATATCATTTGGATCTCTTTTGGCAAAGGAAACAAAAGCAAAAAGTAATAAATGGGACCTAATTAAATTTAAAAGCTTTTCGTCAACAAAATGAAAAGACAACCTACTGAATGGGAGAAAGTATTGCAAATGATATGACCCATAAAGGGTTGACATCCAAAATATATAAACAGCTCATACAATGCAACATCAAAAAAACAACTCGATTAAAAAATGGGCAGGAGACCTGAATAGACAATTTTCCAAAGAAGACATACAGATGAACAACAGGCACATGAAAAGATGTTCAATATCGCTAATCACCAGAGAAAAACAAATCAAAACCACAATGAGATATCACCTCACACCTGTCAGAATGGCTATCATCAAAAAGATGGCAGGGCTTCCCTGGTGGCGCAGTGGTTGAGCGTCTGCCTGCCAATGCAGGGGACAAGGGTTCATGTCCTGGTCCAGGAAGATCCCATATGCCGCGGAGCGGCTGGGCCCGTGAGCCATGGCCGCTGGGCCTGCACGTCTGGAGTCTGTGCTCCGCAGCGGAGGGGCCACGACAGTGAGAGGCCCGCGTACCGCAAAAAAAAAAAAAAAAAGATGGCAAATAGCAATTGTTGGTGAGGATGTGGAGAAAAGAGAATGCCTGTACACTGTTGGAGGGAATGTAAATTGGTGCAGCCACTATGGAAAACAGTACAGAGGTTCCTCAAAAAGTAAAATAGAACTATTATATGATCCAGCAATTGCATTCCTGGGTATATATCTGAAGAAAACAAAAACACTAGTTTGAAAATGCACCCCATGTTCATCGCATCACTCTTTACAATAGCCAAGATATGGAAACAACTTGAGTGTTCATTGTCAGATAAATGGATAAAGAAAATATTATATATATATATATATATATACATATACATATATATATATATATACATATCACATTTTTATATATATATAAAAACACACATATACACACAATGGAATATTATTCAGCCATAAAAAGAATGAAATCTTGCCATTTGTGACAACATGGACCTTGAGGGCATTATGTTAAGTGAGATAAATCAGACAGAAAGACAAATACTGTATGATCTTACTTATATGTGGAATGTAAACAAACCAACAAGCAAGCAAAAACAGTAAGCTCAGAGAACAGATTGGTGGTTGCAGGGGCTGGAAGCGGGGGCTGGGCAAAATGGTGAAGGGAGTCAAAAGTTACAAACTTTCAGTTATAAAATAAATGTGTCATGGGGATGTAGTGTATAGCATGGTGACTATAGTCAATAATACTGTATTTCGTATTTGAAAGTTGCTAAGACAATAAATACTAAAAGTACTCCTCGCAAGAAAAAATATTCTGTAACTATATATGGTGATGGGATTTAACTAGATTTATTGTGGTGATCATTTAGCAATGTATAAAATATTGAATCACTATGTTGTACACCTGAAACTAATATACTGAATGTCAATTATACTTCAATAAAAAATTAAAAAAGAAAGGATCTCATGTCTTATTTTTTCTAAAAATATTCTTCATTCTTTCACTTTAGTGGAATACAATCTCCTGCTTTCTGAAAAAGGGTGTGTGGGATAATTTTTTGAGCCCTTGCATGCCGGAAGATGCTTTTTATATTATCTTCATTTGTGATTAATTGTTTGGCTGGGTGTAAAATTCTAGATTGGGGATAGTTTTCTTTTGATTTTGAAGCCATCATTCCTTTATCTTCTAATTTCCAGTATCGTTGAGATGTCTAAAGCCACTCTGATTCCATATTCTTTTTATGTGATTTAAGAAAAAAAACTCTTCAAAGTTCATTTTCTCAGTGTTCTGACATTTCATACTGATGTGCCTTGATATGAATCTATTTTCATCAATTAGGCCAGGCAATTGTTTAGCCCATTTAATCAGTAAATTCATGTTCTTCAGTGTGTGAAATGTTTTTGAATTATGTAGTTGATGTTTTACTCTGGCAACATACCTGAAGGCAGAGCTTCTTAATCAGGTGAGTGTATACAATTACTTGGTAGAATTTTAGAGATATACATGCCCAGGCTGAAGCCCTAGAGTTTCTGGCCGATATATCTGGGTTATGGCTCTATATCTGGGGTACGACTCTCAGTATGTATATTTTGCAGAAGCTCTTGGGGTAATTCTGAGAAGCACCTCTGAAAAAGAGCCATTACTTTAGGACAATAACTCTTAGAGTATGGTCTCAGGAGTGTGACATCATGGAGTAAAATAGTATGGAAAAAATAGTCTTTGAAATCAAATTTGAGTTCAGTTACTCCTTCCCAACCATCACATTTGGTTGGTGTGTGATCTTGAGCAAGTATTAAATGGGAATGATGATGATGATGAACTAGCTTGGGTTTTTTAATATATTTTTAAATATAAAAATGCCCACCAAAGTGCCTGGCAACACAGTAAGTCCTAGATTTCCTCTTCCCAGCTGCTACATGTGATATGAAGAAAATAGGTCAGGGTAAGGATTGTTTTGTTTTTTTTTGTTTTTTGTTTTTTTTTTCTTTTTGCGGTATGCGGGCCTCTCACTGTTGTGGCCTCTCCCGTTGCGGAGCACAGGCTCCGGACGCGCAGGCCCAGCGGCCATGGCTCACGGGCCCAGCCGCTCCGCGGCATATGGGATCCTCCCAGACCGGGGCACGAACCCGTATCCCCTGCATCGGCAGGCGGACTCTCAACCACTGCACCACCAGGGAGGCCCAAGGATTGTTCTTTGACTTCAAGGGAGCATGTAAACTATAGCCATGCTGTATCAGAAGGATAGTGGGTATCAGGTAAATGCTCTGGTTTGAGTCTTTCATACTTCACATTCTCACAGCACTCGGAAGCTTGGTTTATATTATATTGACTCGTGTGTTTAGATCTTATGTCACTCTATAATTGCTCTTTAAATAGTTCTGATGGGCATTTTGCCTAGCCAGTCAGATGGCAAATTACACAAAGGTGATTACAGTCTGAGTAATCCATAGTGCCTGGTACACGGTTCTGTGTATCAAAAATTTCTTTCTTGAAATGAGATCATCGCAGCCTAACATTTACCCACTTTTCTTATTGACCGAGGAGACAGAACATGAATAAAACAGAGCTTAGGAGTTTAGGAGAACATGATTACCAACTCAAATATCCGGCATGGTGTTTCTCAGCAGTTATCTGGATGACAACATAATGATACTGATTTATTGGTGCTTTGCTTTAAAAACCACTTAGGAAGATAATAGCAATAAGTTTTTTATCTGTACTTACTGTTGACTGGTTGGCTCTTCATCCCTCTACTGTTCTGGGTGATGTTATTGGCGTATGTAAAATTGCAATATGTAAAACATGCATGGTTTTCGCTTTATTCATAAGATCCTTTAGGGCAAGAACCTTGCCTTAATAAATTTCATATTTCCAATGCCTAGAATAGTGTGTGATACATAATAAGCACTCAGCATAAATTCTGTTGATGAGTCTTCATATATATACATAATGCTGAGTAAAGATGTAGGCCAGTAATTCTTTGGGATGCAGAGCATTTATTCATTTTCAAAACAGAACATTAGTTTTTCTCAGACTTCTGAGAATTTGTGGTCTTCTAGGCATTTAATCATAGATATCTGTAATCATCTTACATTACCAAAATTGTTATGAATTTGGGGTTTATGTTATTTGACTTTAGAGCATTTCTACTTTTTAATATACCAAATATTCACCAAATATCATCTGTTTTCAAGATTCTTTGAAATTCTACTGTAATGGTATATTTATTTAGATTTAAGGCCGACATTTGATGATTCAAGCAATTTACAAATACTTGTATTGATAAATATACTTTAATCTAAAGTATTATTACTGTGGACTATCAGAACTATATTACATCTTTAAAAATTATTTAGTTGCCAAATGATTTTTTTTGTAGTAAAATTCATGTAATATAAAAGTCACATTTTAACCATTTTTAAGTGTACAATTCAATGACACTTAGGACACTCACAGTGTCATGCAACTCTCACCCCTATGTAGCTCCAGACATTTTCATCACTCTAAAAGGAAATGGGAGATATTAAGCAGTCACTCCCATTCTACCCTCTCCACAGCCCCTAGCAACTAATCTGTTTTCTGCCTCCTCTAGATATTTCATATAAATGGAATCATACAATATGTGGCCTTTAGTGACTGGCTTCTGTTATTAGCATAATATTTTCTAGGTTTATCAATGCTGTAACATGTATCAGTACTTCATTCCTTTTTAAGGTTGAATAATATTCCACTGTGTGTATATACTACATTTTGTTTATCCATTCATCTGTTGATGGACATTGTGCTTTTCCCACCCTTTGGTGTGAATAGTGCTGCTATGAACATTCATGTATGTGTCTATCTGAGTCCTTTTTTTCGATACTTTTGGGTATATACCTAGGAGTGAAGTTGCTGGATCATATGGTAATTCTATGTCTGACTTATTGAGGAACTGCCAAAAGTATCACTGTTTTACATTCCCACCAGCAATGTATGAAAATTCCAATTTCTCCATATCCTCATCAACACTTGTTATTTTGTTTTTGTTTTTTTTAAACATAGCCACCTTACAAGTGATTTTAAACTTTATTATAATTTTTTATCCTTCCATGGGGCATATTTGCAGCCCTCCATTGTGTATTATCTGGGGCAGCTTTGAGTTTTGGTCCATTGCTGGATTAAGGACACTTGTTCCTTGGGAAGAGGGAGTAGGGTTCTCTGTGTGATTTCCTGGTTAATGCTAACAGGGCTCTTTGACCCATCAATACTGTGTTGTTTAGGTGCCTGAGAGTGTCAGACTTGGAGTGTTGCTGTTGATTGCTGTGGACAGTTTTTGTCTTTGTAGGGAAGATTTACAGGTTTATGGCTAGAGTGAGGACTGTTGTGTTCTTGGAGCTATTTTTACCACATCCAGATAACTCTATTGCAACAAATATAGGATAAGTAATCATTCTTACTATTTTGATGTCAGAAAGAGTACATTAGTAATAATTTCAGTTTTCTGCTGAAAAGAAAAGTGTCTTCCTCTGTTAGAAAATTATTTTAGACAGCAGAATGTTGGCAAGTTTAAGAGTTTTACTGCTTATTTTATGATAACATTTTCTCCTTTGAGAGACAAATATAAACAATAAAGTATATAAGTAGTTGTATAGAGCAGCAATGTTTAAATACATTGTTATGTGCAGGCTTAACATCCTGACCTAAACTTTTGAAAGAATGTATAAAAGAGGTTGTTTAGTTTCACCTAGGGGTGATCAAGGCTACCATATTTATGCCACATTTTCAAATGCCATAGGCTGCTTTCAGAATCCAGAGGAGGTCTTTAAGTACAAAGATCCAGAGGTAAATATAGAAAGACAGTGGTCCATTCTTTCTGTTACTTAACAGTCTCCCTCAGGATGTGGGTTAGGTGCTTGGGTCATGCAATTAAAAACACCAAAGCACATAAAAACAAAAAACAAAAAAACACCAAAGCACAACTTATTGATTGCTCAAGAATGTGGGTTAAGTATTAGGCTGCTACTAACTTTCTCATGCAGTTTCCCAAAGAACTCATTGGGTATAAACACAAATGTATGGAAATATTTTAACACTACCTGATATTATACTATTTGGAAAGAAATTTTAGCTTTGTTTTGAGGGAAATATTTATTACTAGTGTAAGCACCTCAAAAGATATGTCTTCAAAGTGCTAATAACTCACCTGGTTGGTACAGAAACCATTAGTTAAATAAGAAAATTAATGAAAGACCAGTAGAGATAAAAGGCAAAGAAAGCCTGTATCTCATAGTTTTTAGCATATAAACATAGGATTTTAGGAAGCACTATTGTACATGCTTAGTAGGCTTTCAAAAAATGTTTGTAGAATTGATTTGAATAATGTAGGAAAGAGAAAATGTTATAAACTGAACTAAAATATTTAACTTAATGAGCCAGCTAATCCAAAGAGGAATCTTTCTTTGTTGCTATATCCAAAGGAGCTCAATTTTTCTGTTTACCAATCATTCAACAATGTTTATTTAGTGCCTTCTACGTGCCAGGCACAGAGATGAAGCAAGGTGAGATGATGGAAAGACAGGGAATGAGAGGAATGTAAAAAAAGATGTGCAGTCATAGAAGTCTACAAAAGTCAGGAGCAGACAGGGGGAAGAAAGAGGAGGAAGACATTAACACTGACAAAGTAATGGTGGCATATTAGAGAGATTCACAAAGAAATGACTCAAGCTCAGTTTTGAAGGTAAATGCTGGTTTATCAGAAAGACAACGCCCAAGGAAATTCTGAGTAGCCAGAACAGCATGGGCTAATGTGGAGGCATGAAACAATACAGTGTGCTCAGGAATTACAAATAATTTAACGTTGGTGGTTCTGAAAGTTTAAGGTTTGAGGAGGAATAGTGAAATACGAGGCTGGAAAGATATTCAAGGCCTGGGTCTTGGAAGCTTTATATTCCAAGATAAGGGACATGGAATTTATCCAGCTGGTAATGATGAGCCATTTAATTGCTTTAAACAGAGGACTGGCAGTTGAGACTTGGGATTCTTGCTGAGATTTTGTACAGAGCAGCATCTCTCTTAGGACCACACACATTGCCATCTTCTGCAATACTTAAAAAAAATTCAGAGCCCTGAATTGCACCTTAGATCCACTGAATCAGAATTTCCGGGAGGGGGGAAACTTGGGAATCAGCATGTTCAACCAGATTCTAAAGGATTCCCTTCCACCCTGCAGTTTCAAGCTCAATGCTTCTCAAATTTGGATTGAGGGAGGGGGCAAGACTAAATGCAGGGAGATCATCTAGGAGGTGATGTGATTTTCCAGATGAGAACATTTGAGCCAGCCACGATAGGGATAGAGGAGAAGATGATGAACTTGAGAGATACTTTGGAGATAAAATCAAATGCAGTTGGTGATTAGACTGAGTGAAAAGGAGGGTTTCAAGCCAGGTTTCTAGAATAATTGGGTAATGCACAAATAGCTATTATTAATGTTTTAATAAATTATAATTTTCCTTTAAATATATGATTTAAAAATTTTATGCATCCTTAAATTTGATTTATTGTTTTTTTGGGGGGGCAGTTCATTGTTTTGTTGTCACTGAGTTTTGTGGTAAAAATAAATGGAAAAATACATCAATTTATTGATATCTGTTACAGTCAACTTGTCAGGAAAATACTTATTTAGTTGTAACTCTCCAAATACCTACTTGCCTCTGTGAATAAAACAAACACATTTAGTTCTGATATTTCTGAAGGTCTAAGTCAGCATACAACCAAAGCCCTTGGAAGCCTGAGCCAGGAGCTGGAGACACAGTGAGGTTTGGTAGACTGATTTTTCAAGTTGGACAAAACCCAATAAAATTGTCAAGTATGTACATTTGTCTCTGTCACTGTCTCTTTTCTATCTCTTCCTTTCTGTTTCTGTCCTGAAGAAGAGATTCCTTGCATACTACTTGTGTCTATTGTTGCTAACTCTTAACTAATGTACTGACAGATAAGAACCAAAGCTACAATTCTTTCAGGAGTGTGGTGGAGATTATAGTGCTCACCCATGCCTTTGCTCTCCTGTACTTCCCAGCTACCTGTGCAGTTAGGTTGTTCTTGTGAGTGATATCTGTCCAGCAGAATGTGGGGGGAAATGATGTATTCCGCTTGTAGGACTGCATGATCTGCATCTGTGAATCTAAAGCATCCTACACTGTCCATCTTCCATGCTCACCTTGTCTCATCCCCAATCCCCTTTAAAGGACTCCAGACATCTGCATCAGACTTTGCATGAGCAAGAAATACTTTTATTGTGTCAGGCTACTGAGATTCCAGTTTAGTCTGTAGCATAGCACTGTCTACTCTGATCCATGCAGAGGTTATTTTAAATTTCATAGATGACTATTAAGGGTATTTAAGTCACAAATAAATGGAGCTAATGAAAGAATGACAGGCACTGGGGTGACTCTTTTGGGACAAAAGGGGGCCCTTTTGGTACAGCCTTAAATCACATCACAAAGTCTACCCTCCTTGAGCCTTAAGGATATTGTATTGACATCAGAATTTGTCTCTTACTTGTTTGGTGCTGCTCCCATCATGTTTTCAGTCTTTTGATTTGCAAAATGGGGTGATTAATACCCATGTAATAGGATTATTGAAAGGATTAAAGAGATGCCATATGTAAAATGTCTAGACCGGCGCCTAGCACATAGCAGGTGCCAGAGCCATCCTGGGAGAGCATCAGAGATGCAATCCCGTAATTAACTTCATAAATTTCTGATGTGATTCACAGATGGGTGTTATTTACATTAGTGGCATCTAGTAGTTTTTAAATTCCTGTTTAAAAATGGAACTCTCCAAATTCCAATATCATAGGGCTCTGACTGCCCTGCCCAAATTGATGCATAGATAAGTGCCCAAATAAAGGATAACCATTGTATTTTTCTGTTGCTCTTCAAAAGGAGGTGAGGGCAACATTGCCATTGTGAGGATTGATTATTCTCCAGGCTTGGGCCAGAAAGGCTGAATCTCCATGGCTATGCTTGCTAGCTAGGCAATGCTGTACAACTGATTGAATTGATGCCAGTCTAACTGATTTGTTCTAAAGGCTAGAAAAACTTGATTGAGCCATGGGCGTAATAACTACATGTTCTAATCTTGTTTATGTTCAACTTGTTTCTTTCTATAAACAATAGCAGGAAGAGCGTTAGACGGGGGTGGGGTTGTAGATTTCAAAAGACTTGAGATAGATCTCCATAGTTCCCAGTTTTACTACTGTGTTCCCAGCTTTACTACTGTGAGACAATGAAAACTTAACCTTTCCAGCTTCATTTTCTCACCTTTGAAATGAGAGCTTGGACTAGTGTATCTTTAAGGATCCCCTAGGATCTAAGGATCTTTTCTCTAGTCTACTATAACCCAAACATAATTGAAGTTCCACATGGCTCAGTCTCTGTGCAAGAATAATTCAAAAAATGGTGTGGTACCCCAAAAGTCATTACAGCTATTAAAGTATTTTTTAGTTTCTCAGTAAACTTCCAAAGTGGGGTGTGCATTTCTCTGGGAGGGTACTCTGTTTAAAAAAAAATAGCTTTATTGAGATACAATTCACATTACCATACAATTCACCCATCTAAAGTGTACAGTTTAATAGATTTTAATATGCATTCTTAATATAGAAAGGGCATCTTAAAATCTCTCTACTTCACTGTCATCCTCATTTCCTTCCCACATGGACATCAGGTGCTCCCCAAAGCTCGGAATCTCCGCCTGACACCTCACAATCCCGCAAACTCTCCCTGACACCCATTTTGCGATTCTCTGGTCTCCCTCCCTCCTTGTCCATTTTTGTACTGTCTCTCCATCTGTTCCTTATTCAGATTCTAAAGAACAAAGGGATGTCCAAAAGCAACCTGGACAGGTAAGAAAATTAATTTCCTCTTTAGCCGTACAAGGGGGACATGAGGTATGGAGGGAAGACTGTAAAGTCTCACATTGAACTATTCTTTTCTCTTTTTTTGGCCATGCCTCACGTCTTGCAGGATCTCAGTTTCCTGACCAGGGATTGAACCTGGGCCATGGCAGTGAAATCCCAGAATCCTAACCACTAGACCACCAGGGAACTCCCATACTGAACTATTCTTATTCCTGTTGTACTATGGGCACAGTGTGACTTGTTCACCCACTTGTTTTTCCTCTCTGTACTTTCAGTCAGCTCTGCCCTTATGCATAACTAGAGTGCAGTGTTGTTTCTGAGGAAGACCTAGAGTTTAGGGGACAAAGTGTTAAATTAATTTCTTGCAGATTGACACAAATTCCACTTGTCTCATTTGCTGTAACAACTGAAAAGCTGTGCTCACATTGGTTACTTCTGCCTAAGGGGAGTGGAGCTCAATAGTATCTCTGGGATTGCGTGGGTATGTCCAGGCAGTGACAGGCCTGCCCTTGCCTGCAGTGGCAGGCCCTGCCTGATAAGGCCATACCATGCCTCTCAGCTCACTGGGAAGTCATCTCCATGCATTGTGAAATTTTCACTGTGACCCAGTTTGTTCAGTGAGTTGTTTTACTGAATTTCATACTGATGAAAATCAATTAAAGAATAGAAATTTATTAAGCACCTATTGTGTTCAAAATATGCCCTAAGTATTCTGTGGTCCCTAGCCTCATGCAGTTTTAAAATGGAGAAGTATATATAAGCACATGGAACATTATCATATTAGACCTAAAAAGACACATCTTTTTTTTTTTAAGATTTAATTTTTAATTTATTTTTGGCTGCGTTGTGTCTTGGTTGCTGTGCGTGGGCTTTCTCTAGTTGTGGCGAGCAGGGGCTACTCTTCATTGTGGTGTGAGGGCTTCTCATTGTGGTGGCTTCTCTTATTGCAGAGCACGGGCTCTAGGTACGCGGGCTTCAGTAGTTGTGGCTCGTGGGCTCTCCAGCGCAGGATCAGTAGTTGTGGTGCATGGACTTAGTTGCTCTGTGGCATATGGGATCTTCCTGGACCAGGGATAGAACCCATGTCCCCTCTATTGGCAGGCAGATTCTTAACCACTGCACCACCAGGGAAGTCCCGGCACTTGTCTTTTAGGACAACTTGAATTTTTTTTTTTTTTGGAATGGAAAATATTCTTGTAATAAGTTGATTAATAAATAATACATTGTTTACTGTAAAATATTTTGTAACACATAGAATTATGAAGGAGAAAGTATAAAGGATGAGAAATTCTGCTCCCTAGAAATAACTACTGTTAGAGTTTTGATGAACATTCTTTGAGCCATCTTGCTGTGCATACACACACACATATTATGCATACATAATTTTACATAAACAGATTTATAATATACTTGCTATTTGTAACCTGCCTCTTTTTGACTCAAAAGTATGTCAGGAAATGGCTTCTCTATCAATAAATGTAGACTGACATTATTATACTTAATTTAAAAATGTATTCAATTTTACCACCATAATTTATTTAACTAATCCCCTATTAATGAAAATTTAAATTATTTCCAATTCTTTAAAATATTACAAATAATCATTGCAGATGTGTCCAATTATGCCCTTACATAAATTACCTGGAGGTAGAATTGCTGGGTCAAAGATATGAGCATAATGTCACACTTCCCTCAAAAACCAAACCTTTGATTCAGATACTGTTAGCCCCTGGGGCCACTTTGGAGGCCCCTCAGATGGCACAAGTGTACAGCCTCTTGTGTGTCTCTGCCAAGGTCATTCTCTAGCTGTGGAGCCCTTCCACAGTCAGGAAGGCAGGAAGTGCCAGAAGTGCCTGGGAGTTAATATGACTCCTAACTAATAAATTATGAGAATTGGTGGATAAATGCCCCAGTTTCTTTGCCCTTTGGTGGGACTATTCTGATATTGTTCTACACAGTCCTTGGAGGAATTCAGTCTGTTGCCTGTAATGATATCTTGCTCATTAACTCACTTGTTTGCTTTCCTCCCTTATTGCCTGACTTCCCCACTCCTTTACTCAGCTTCCTGGGATTTGTACTCAAATTCTAGTCTCAGGGTCTGCTTCTGGGGGAACCCAAATGAAGACATCCTTCATATTACAGATGGAAAGTATGGTAGGCCCAATAATGTGCCCCCAAAGGTGCCCACATCTTAGTTCCTGGAACCTACGAAAATGTTCCTTTACATGGCAACAGGGATTCTGCAGATTTAATCACATATTAAGAACCTTGAGATGGGAAGATTATCCTGGATTACCCGACTGGCCCCGATGTAATCATATGAATCCTTAAAAGTGACAGAGGGAGGCAGAAGAGGAGAGTCAGAAGGAAATGTGAAGAATAGTCAGAGAGATGCAGTGTTATTGGCTTTGAAGATAGAGGAAGAGGGCCATGAGCCCAGAGTTGTGGGCGGCCTCTAGAAGCTGGAAAAGGCAAGGAAATGGATTCTCCCCTAGAGCCTCCAGAAAAGAACCAGCCTTGCTAACATCTTGATTTTAGCGGACCAAGGGGCAGACCAAGACTGTAGACATCGTGCAGGGTATGTAGTAGGGATGGAGTGTATGGTCAGGCCACTCAAGATGGCTGTTCTCTTGCTCTCTTTGCATCCCCTGCCTGACCAGTGCTTGCTTCACCTGCACCCTACACACATGACTGACCTTCCTACGTACTTGTTCCAGGCCCCAGCTAGTGATTGTTCTTATCAAAGGGGGTGGTGAGGGGTGTGCCCCTCTACTGGTTTCGCTGGTAACTAATGAGCCCGCCTGATGTCCATTCCCCTATAACTGGCAATCCCCAGCACCCCTCTCCCCTTTTCTGCCTGCCACACGCCTTACATGGTGGAGTGTTGCTCCAGGACCTTGCTTCAGAGGTGTAAACTCCCCACCCATTAAACCATTGATCTCTCTGTTGCTGACTCTGGGCTCTTTCTTTGGTCTTGAAGCTGGACAAGCGCAGGGCTTGTAGGCCTGTGAGGTGCAGCCCAACGTAGCCCAGTAGGACCCATGTTAGACTTCTAACCTACAGAACTATAATATAATAAATTTGTGCCAAGTTTGTGTAATCTGTTATGGCAGCAGTAGAAAACTAATAAAAAAAGTTAAACAATACAAGGCAACTCACGCCAGAAGCATCATATGGCAGTACTTATGATCCCAAAGGAAGAGCATGAACAATGAGACTTGGAGAAGTAGGAAATCATGAAGTGCATTCCTTCCTCTTGAGTACAGTCACAGTTTGCCTATGGGTGAGCTTCGGGTAGATGACTCAATGACCACTAAACATAGGCCTGTGCCCAGAAACTCTCCCAACAAGCTGAGGGTTTGTGTGAGTTTTAATTTACTTGAAAATTCTGTCAGGCTTTAAAAACTTTAGTGTGCATAAAAATTATCTGGTAAAATAAAAGTTAAAGAAAGATCATCTGGGGAATTTGTTAAAGATGCAGATTTTGGATCTTATGTGCCAGAGGTTCTAATTCAAAGGTTTGGAATAGAGCCCGGGGACTGACATTTAAAACTAGGTTATTCTGACACATGTTGCTTTAGGGACTCTCCTATTAAAAACCTTTGCTCCGGGCTTCCCTGGTGGCGCAGTGGTTGGGAGTCCGCCTGCCGATGCAGGGGACACGGGTTCGTGCCCCAGTCCGGGAAGATCCCACATGCCCATGGAGCGGCTGGGCCCGTGAGCCATGGCCCTGAGCCTGCGCGTCCGGAGCCTGTGCTCCGCAACGGAAGAGGCCACAGCAGTGAGAGGCCCGCGTACCGCAAAAAAAACCAAAAAAACCCCAAAAACCTTTGCCCCTTGGTGGCTGGGGATAGGGTCTCCACGGTGCCTGCTTTGTCAGGCAGGTTGTGGAGGCAACATCAGAAGAGAAGGGAATCACTGGAAATTATCTACTCTGGTATCATGTGCAGAAATCCTAGTTTAGTTTCTGTTTGGGGGAGTCAGTCACAACAGTAATGAGAGTCAACTGAAGCCTGATTTTAATAGATGGAGGTGGCCTGTGTCACCAAAGACAGAGTATCTGAGCTCCTGGACCCCTGAGGATCGTTTGATCTTATGGTTGGTTTGCCTGCAGTAGCATTTCCTCATTTGGCTAATGGTATATCATTTCCAGATGACCTTGGAGAGCCAGGACAGTTCAGCTCTTACTCACTGGAAGAAGCACACTCAAACATTTGGAACATCCTAAGGATTACAGATGTGCCGAAGGGTGTCTTGGATCTCCTCCAATTAGGACTGTGGAGGTCACTCAGAAAGAATTCTTGCATTTGCCTCAGGCCTTTTTGAAAGAGGGTCTGTGTTTGTCTAGCTCCATGCAGCTCTCTGAAATGTCAGAAGATGAGAAATGCCTCTCAGCATGAAGGCTTCCAGACACATATGTGACAAGAAATTTGGCATCAGCTTTATAAGTGTCAGATGTCTAGGATAAAGCAATATGGGTATAGTATTTCTAGTGCTATTTTGGTGCCTTGTGCATGAGCCTGCAGCATTAGAAAAACTGCTTTTCAGCTTTGGGTGATAGCCTTACTGGCTCTCGGTGTGCATGTCTGAAAGTACAGTTGGGTCACAAACTAGTGATGGGCCGCAGCACATCATCCACAGTCATGGTACCAAGTTTTGAGGAGTGCCTTTGAGGGAAGCATGCATACCACAGCCTATGATGACTTGGGTGGTACAGCCAGAGCCCCTCATCAGATGGTGCCTTATAAGCATTAATCAACTTTTGCAACACCTACGTGAAGTTGGTAAACACTTATCGTCACTTTTCAGACAGGGAACTAAAGCATGGAGAGGTCTAACAGACAGGGTCACAGAGTTAGTTGGTTTCCTTACCTATTGTTTAGTGATAACAGGTGAATGAGTTCAGAACAAATTTATACTTTATATAATTCAGGGAATATGTCTTCTGGTGAGAGAGCATTTTTGGCAGTTGTGACTCCCTAAAAGACTTAAAGTTCTCAGTCTGGCTGTTCAGTGGTTAGGAGCAAATGCCTGGGGCACTTGGCTTAACGACTGTCATGAGTGGTGTGAAAAAATGTGTAAGAAAAAACAAAATATGGTAATGTAGTGAGGTTTTTACAGCAATAATATCCAAATAGGAATATTTTATGTCTAAGGAGTAACACAGCCCTCTCTCCCAAGGTATTTGACAGTGTCTGGCTCCTCTTTTAATTTTATTTCCATTTACTTTTTTTAAAGTCCAGTGATAAGCTGTGTACACCATAGTTTAAGAAGGTCAGAAAGAACTGAAAGTGGTGAGTCCCCCAAATGATTCAAATGTGGAAAAAGAAGACCTGTGAGAAAAAATGAAGGCATTGCTATTAACTTGTAGAAAGAAGGTTGATGGAAAATTATGTGGTCTACAAATATATCACAGAGTATTATTTTGTAAAAGTCAAGTTAATTATCTATTGATGACAAAACTTGAAAAAAATGGTTTTATCCCAGAGCATGAAAGGCTTAAAGAGTCATAAGAAAGAATTTTCTGGTGTGGGACTTCCCTGGTGGCACAGTGGTTAAGAATCCACCCGCCAATGCAGGGGACGCAGGTTCAAGCCCTGGTCTGGGAAGATCCCACGTGCCGTGCAGCAACTAAGCCTGTGCGCCACAAATACTGATCTTGCGCTTCAGAGCCCGTGAGCCACAACTACTGAGCCCGCATGTCATAACTACTGAAGCCCGCGCGCCCTAGAGCCTGCGCACCGCAATTTCTGAAGCCCGCGTGCCTGGAGCCCATGCTCCGCAACAAGAGAAGCCACTGCAGTGAGAAGCTCTCACACCTCAACGAAGAGTAGCCCCTGCTCACCACAACTAGAGAAAGCCCACACGCAGCAACGAAGACCCAACGCAGCCAACAAAAAAAAAAAGCAAAAAGAATTTTCTGTAGTGGAAGATGATTAAAAACCAGAATAGGCTACCCAGAAAGGAACTGCCCTTTTCTTAAGGTCTCATATAAGTAGGCGACATCAGCAAAGCATGGCTAGTTAGCAGGGTTAATGGCTTCACATGGTGTCCCCTGTGCCCTAAGTGGGCTGCCTAGTAGTGATAGTAGTGGGCTTTTCTTTTTCTTTGAACTTCTTAGTTTGAAATAATTTTAGACTTACAGAAAAGTTGCAAAAGTAGTACATAGAGGTTCCATATATCTTTCACCAGCTTCTCCTAATGTTAACATTTTACACAACTATAGTACAATTATCAAAACTAAGAAATTAATATCACTGCAAAACATGGATGGGGGCTTTTGAGGGGAGGCAGAGTAGGTAGGGCTATGGATAGCCACAAATACCTCAGCAGAAGAGATTACTTTTGTTTGTTTACTATGTTGCAATTCCACATGAGACTTTGTTTACAATCAAGTGATCCTATTGCAAGAAGTTTTAAAACCTTGGCTCTAGGAAGAGGGGTAGCTCGATTGACCTCTACTACTGAGATTTTGTGCTTTTGGTAATTATTTCACCTGTTAAATAATTACAGGGTAACTGTGTTTGGTAAAGACATTTATTAATATAACTCAATGGTACATATACTTTTTGTTGTTGTTTCTTGATCTCTTCAGGCTTGTCCTGCATTAGGCAGAATCTTTATACTTGCTTTCTCCCCAGCACCAAAAATGATTCCTGGCCCATAGTCTATGCTTAATTAATATTTGTTCATTGAATCAAATTGGCATGCTCACCCTTTTCTCATTTTTTCATATGGCTTGCCCCTTATTCAAATATCTGGTCAGGCCTTACCTGACCGCCATAACTAAAATAACATTGATCTTTTCTCTCTCTCTTTCTGCTCTGTGCTATTTTTTCCCTTTTATTCAGAGTACTTTTCACTACCTGAAAGATAATTTGTTTGTTAAAAGTGTATGGTCTGTCTCCTACTAACAGTCTTCTCCTTGAGCACAGTGAACTTGTCTTGTTTTTATTGACTCCCTATGCCTAGAATGGTATCTGGTAGCTGGGAGTTTATACGAAACACATGTTAAAAGAGTGAATGAATGAATGCAGCCATGGTCACTTGTACTTTGAAGATACAAATAGTCAACTTCAGAAATCTTCACTTAAGCATCATTGACTTTACAATTTGCACATCTGAAAACAATCAGTTTGGCTATTTTTTTCAGTCAGATCACTGTGTTTATAAATTTCCTTATGCCTCTCACTGATGTTTGAAAATTATTTCTTATTTTAATCTCAAATAGTGCTTTTGCAGTTGGTAACCCCATAGGCATATTATTTGAAAGAAAAAGGATAAATTCTATGAAACCCTTTGAGCTCTAAAAAAGATGAAAACTACATTCTAGATAGTTGCATTGTCATTATTAATTAGTGTTATGTGAAAGCAAAAGAATCACATAGCCCTGTCAGTGTCACGGGAATCATACCACCCACCAGATTAATAGGGACTCAGATCGCATTAAATGAATTAAAATTATTCAAAATATTATGCATGTGGGCATCCTGTCACATGACAACTGGGTCATTTCTTAGGTCCAGCATCATATGTACACAGAGAAGGATTCAATTGTTGTTATCTGTCTATATGGATGTGAGTGAAGCACCTCATGTATATCTGCTGGTTTTTTTTTTTAACATTCTTTGTGCCCAAAGGAAAAAAAAAATCCTCATGGTGACTCAATTGTGCAAGGTTTTGGAGAGGGCAGTTTAGGGCAGCTCAGTCTAGAGCACTATGATTTCATCATGGCATTTATGATTTAAGAGTTGTATAGAAGCTTCCTATCCTATTCTGAGTGTGGTAGGCAGAATAATGATCTCCAAAGTTGTCATGTCTGAATCCTTGGAACCTGTGGCAAAAGGGAATTAAGTTTCACAAAAAAATTAATATTGCTAATCAGTTGACCTTAAAATGGGGAGATTATCCTGAATTATTTGAGTGGGCCCAAGGTAATCACAGTGAGAGAGGCAGAAGAAAGTGTCAGAGTGTAGTGATGTGAGAAAGAATGATCATTGCTGGCTTTGAAGTTGGAAGAGGGTCATGAGCCAAACTCTAGGGCAGCCTCTAAAAGCTAGAAAAGGCAAGAAAATGGATTCTGTCTTAGAGCCTCCAGAAAGGAATGCAGCCTTGGTCCGGTAAGACCTATTTCTGACTTCCAGAACTGTAAGATAATAGATTTGTGTTATTTTAAGCCACCAAGTTTGTTGTAATTTGTTACAGTAGCAATAGGAAACTAATATACAAAGTCTCATTCATATCCCTATAAGACCCTCCCACACAAAATTCTCATTCACATTCCTATAAGACCCACCACCAGACCTACCCAACTTTATCTGCCTCTCCTATAGCATTTCTGCTTTTCTGCTCCTTCTCACACCCTAGCTGTTAACCCATATGTGGGTTTCTATGATTGAGAAAGCATTTCTCCCTCTTGCTGGAATGAATCTGTGTGAACATGGCTTATTCTTCCCATGAACTACTAGATCAACCTTGATGGCCCGGAATCTTCAGGTGCCCAGATGTTAAAAGATTTTAACCAAGATGAATTTAATTTTTGCCATGTGCCAGTACTGATATCATGAAGATGAGGAAGATTAAAAAGCTTATTTTTACGGACACACAAGTTGACTAGTTGAAGAGAGATACACAGAAGCATTTACAAAACAACATGCCATATTCTATAACTGAAATATGTTTAGAGTACTGAAAGAATGGAGGGAAATGAATGACTGACTGCTTAATGGGGTAGATACAAGGATCACAGATTGGATTTCGGTGAAACTTCTCAGATAAGGGATGTGTGGGCTCAGTCATGAATGATGAGGCAGCAAATATATCCAAGGCCTCTGCTTCATTTATGGAATAGGCATATTCCATAAATATCAGAAAAATTTTAAGATTATTTTGCTTTACCTTTGGAAATAATAGTTGGCAAGATGTAACAAAAGTACAGAATAAAGATGGCAACAGGACACACAGAGACAGATCTGGAGTCTGGCAATGCTCTCAATGGGCACCAGTATAGACTGGCCAATACAGTAGTCCCTGAATCATTGTGTATGCAGGCAGATCAAGATTAGCATGGGCAAATGAAGTGATTCCAATGACATTAACACACTGATAGCAGTTAAGTGCACTGCTTGTTCAACAATTCTTCAGTAGACTAAAAAATATTTATTTAAAGTAATGGGAAACTTAAAACATTTTTTTAATTGAAAATGATGTTTTATTTGAATAAAGCGTAAAATAAATTTATACTATTATAATTTATGTCAATCCCTACATTATGCTTATGTTTTATTTATTTATTTATTTATCTTTACTACAAACTTTTACTATGCTAATATGTGTTGTGAATGATCATAAGATACATTTAACATATAGCATTTCCCATATGAAGTTTTCCCCAGGGCTCTTCCTTTGGGAAGCATCTCCTGGAAATATGGTTGCTTACAACACACTTTTGGAAGAGTGAAATTAATCTCACTGTCAGGGGAGGTGTTACAATTGATTGTTTTTACCCAAATGAAGACTAGATTTTCCCCTGATGAGGTTATTTGGTTAGCCCTTACCAGCCTGCCATAATGATTTTTTTTTTTTTTTTTTGCGGTACGCGGGCCTCTCACTGTTGCGGCCTCTCCCGTTGCGGAGCACAGGCTCCGGACGCGCAGGCTCAGCGGCCATGGCTCACGGGCCCAGCTGCTCCGCGGCATGTGGGATCTCCCGGACCGGGGCACGAACCCGTGTCCCCTGCATTGGCAGGCCGACTCTCAACCACTGCGCCACCAGGGAAGCCCCATAATGATTTTTTTTATATGTATATATGTCAGTCCCAATCTCCCAATTCATAACCCCCCACCTTCCCCCCTTGGTGTCCATAGGTTTGTTCTCTACATCTGTGTCTCTATTTCTCCCTTGCAAACTGGTTCATCTGTACCATTTTTCTAGATTCCACATATATGTGTTAAAATACAGTATTTGTTTTTCTCTTTCTGACTTACTTCACTCTGTATGACAGTCTCTATGTCCATCCACATCTCTACAAATGACCCAGTTTCATTCCTTTTTATGGCTGAGTAATATTCCATTGTATATATATACCACATCTTCTTTATCCATTCATCTGTCGATGGGCATTTAGGTTGCTTCCATGACCTGGCTATTGTAAATAGTGCTGCAATGAACATTGAGGTGCATGTGTCTTTTTGAATTATGGTTTTCTCTGGGTATATGCCCAGTAGTGGGATTGCTGGGTCATATGGTAATTCTATTTTTAGTTTTTTAAGGATCCTCCATACTATTCTCCGTGGTGGCTGTATCAGTTTACATGCCCACCAACAGTGCAAGAGGGTTCTCTTTTTTTCCACACCCTCTCCAGCATTTGTTGTTTGTAGAGTTTCTGATGATGCCCATTCTAACTGGTGTGAGGTGATACCTCATTGTAGTTTTGATTTGCATTTCTCTAATAATTAGTGATGTTGAGCAGCTTTTCATGTGTGTCTTGATCATCTGTATGTCTTCTTTGTAAAGGTGTCTATTTAGGTCTTCTGCCCATTTTTGGATTGGGTTGTTTGTTTCTTTAATATTGAGCTGCATGAGCTATTTATATATTTTGGAGATTAATCCTTTGCCAGTTGCTTCATTTGCAAATACTTTCTCCCATTCTGAGGGTTGGCTTTTCGTCTTGTCTATGGTTTCCTTTGCTGTGCAAAAGCTTTTAAGTTTCATTAAGTCCCATTTGTTTATTTTTGTTTTTATTTCCATTACTCTAGGAGGTGGACCAAAAAAGATCTTTCTGTGATTTATGTCAAAGAGTGTTCTTCCTATGTTTTCCTCTAAGAGTTTTATAGTGTCCGGTCTTACATTTAGGTCTTTAATCCATTTTGAGTTTATTTTTGCGTGTGGAGTTAGGGAGTGTTCTAATTTCATTCTTTTACATGTAGCTGTCCAGTTTTCCCAGCACCACCTGTTGAAGAGACTGTCTTTTCTCCATTGTGTATCCTTGTCTCCTTTGTCTTAGATTAATTGACAAAGGAGTGTGTGTGTTTATCTCTGGGCTTTCTAACCTGTTCCATTGATCTATACATTTTTTTGTGTGCCAGTATTATATTGTCTTGATTACTGTAGCTTTGAAGTATTGTCTGAAGTCAGGGAATCTGATTCCTCCAGCTCTGTTTTTTTTCCCTCAAGATTGCTTTGGTTATTCGGGGTCTTTTTTGTCTCCATACAAATTTTAAGATTTTTTGTTCTAGTTCTGTAAACAATGTCATTGGTAACTTGATGGGGATTGCATTGAATCTGTAGATTGCTTTGGGTAGTATAGTTGTTCTCACATGATATATCTTCCAATCCAAGAACATGGTATATCTCTCCATCTGTGTGTGTCGTCTTTGACTTCTTTCATCAGTATCATACAGTTTTCTGACTACAGGTCTTTTACCTCCTTAGGTAGGTTTATTTCCAGGTATTTTATTCTTTTTGTTGCAATTGTATATGGGAGTGTTTCCTTAATTTCCCTTTCAGATTTTTTCATCATTAGTGTATAGGAATGCAAGAGATTTCTGTGCATTAATTTTGTATCCTGCTACTTTGTCAAATTCATTGATTAGCTCTAGTAGTTTTCTGGTGGCATCTTTAGGATTATCTATGTATAGTATCATGTCACCTGTGAACAGTGGCAGTTTTACTTCTTCTTTTCTAATTTGTATTCCTTTTATTTCTTTTTATTCTCTGATTGCCATGGCTAGGATTTCCAAAACTATGTTGAATAATAATCTTGAGAGTGGACAGCTTTGTCTTATTCCTGATCTTAGAGGAAATGCTTTCAGTTTTTCACCATTGAGAATGATGTTTGCTGTGGGTTTGTCATGTATGGCCTTTATTATGTTAAGGCAGGCTCCCTCTGTGCCTACTTTCTGGAGAATTTTTATCATAAATCGGTGTTGAATTTTGTCAAAAGCTTTTTCTGTATCCATTGAGATGATCATATGGTTTTTATTGTTCAATTTGTTAATATGGTGTATCACATTGATTGATTTGCATTATTGAAGAATCCTTGCATCCCTGGGATAAATCCCACTTGATCATGGTGTATGATCCTTTTAATGTGCTGTTGGATTCTGTTTGCTAGTATTTTGTTGAGGACTTTTGCATTTGTATTCATCAGTGATATTGGTCTGTAATTTTCTTTCTTTTTTTTTTTTTTTGTAGTATCTTTGCCTGGTTTGGTATCAGGGTGATGGTGGCCATGTAGAATGAGTTTGGGAGTGTTCCTTCCTCTGCAACTTTTTGGAAGAGTTTGAGAAGGATAGGTGTTAGTTCTTCTCTAAATGTTTGATACACATCACCTGTGAAGCCATCTGGTTCTGGACTTTTGTTGTTTGTTGGAAGATTTTTAATCACAGTTTCAATTTCATTACTTGTGACTGATTGCTCTGTTCATATTTTCTATTTCTTCCTGGTTCAGTCTTGGAAGGTAATACCTTTCTAAGAATTTGTCCATTTCTTCCAGGTTGTCCATTTTATTGGCATAGAGTTGCCTGTAGTAGTCTTTTATGAGGCTTTGTATTTCTGTGGTTTCTCTTGTAACTTCTCCTTCTTCATTTCTAATTTTATTGATTTGAGTCCTCTCCCTCTTTTTCTTGATGAGTCTGGCTGAAGGTTTATCAATTTTGTTTATCTTCTGAAAGAACCAGGTCTTAGTTTTATTGATCTTTGCTATTGTTTTCTTTGTTTCTATTTCATTTATTTCTGCTCTGATCTTTATGATTTCTTTCCTTCTACTAAATTTGGTCTTGTTTGTTCTTCTTTCTGTAGTTCCTTTAGGTGTAAGTTTAAATTGTTTACTTGAGATTTTTCTTGTTTCTTGAGGTAGGATTGTATTGCTATAAACTTCCCTCTTAGAATGGCTTTTGCTGTATCCCATAGGCTTTGGATCATCGTGTTTTCATTGTCATTTGTCTCTAAGTATTTTTTGATTTCCTCTTTGATTTTTTCAGTGACCTCTTGGTTATTTAGTAACGTATTGTTTAGCCTCCATCTGTTTGTGTTTTTTACATTTTTTCCCCTGTAATTTATTTCTAACCTCATAGCATTGTGGTCAGAAAAGATGCTTGGTATGATTTCAATTTTCTTAAATTTACCAAGGCTTGATTTGTGACCCAAGATGTGATCTACCCTGGAGAATGTTCTGTGTATACTTGAGAAGAAAGTGTAATCTGCTGTTATCGGATGGAATGTCCTATAATTATCAATTAAATCTATCTGGTCTATTGTGTCATTTAAAGTTTGTGTTTCCTTATTAATTTTCTGTCTGGATGATCTGTCCATTGGTGTAAGTGAGGTGTAAATGTCCCCTACTATTATTGTCTTACTGTTGATCTCTTCTTTTATAGCTGTTAGCATTTGCCTTATGTATTGAGGTGCTCCTATGCTGGGTGCATATATATTTATAATTGTTATAGCTTCTTCTTGGATTGATCCCTTGATCATTATGTAGTGTCCTTCCTTGTCTCTTGTAACATTCTTTATTTTAAAGTCTATTTTATCTGATATGAGTATTGCTACTCCAGCTTTCTTTTGATTTCCATTAGCATGGAATATCTTTTTCCATCCCCTCACTTTCAGTCTTTATGTGTCCCTCAGTCTGAAGTGGGTCTCTTGTAGACAGCATATATATGGGTCTTGTTTTTTTATCCATTCAGTGAGCCTGTGTCTTTTTGTTGGAGCATTTAATCCATTCACATTTAAGGTGATTATTGATATGTATGTTCCTATTACCACTTTCTTAATAGTTTTGGGTTTTGGGTTTGTTTTTTTAGGTCCTTTTCTTCTCTTATGTTTCCCACTTAGAGAAGTTCCTTTAGCATTTGTTGTGGACCTGGTTTGGTGTTGTTGAATTCTCTTAACTTTTGCTTGCCTGTAAAGCTTTTGATTTCTCCATCAAATCTGAATGAGATCCCTGTTGGGTAGAGTAATCTTGGTTGTAGGTTCTTCCTTTTCATCACTTTAAATATATCGTGGCACTCCCTTCTGGCTTGTAGAGTTTCTGCTGAGAAACCAGCTGTTAACATTATTGGAGTTCCCTTGTATGTTATTTGTCATTTTTCCCTTGTTACTTTTAATAATATTTCTTTGTCTTTAATTTTTGTCCGTTTGATTACTATGTGTCTTGGATTGTTTCTACTTGGGTTTATCCTGCTTGCAACTCTCTGCACTTCCTGGACTTGGGTGGTTATTTCCTTTCCCATGTTAGGGAAGTTTTCAACTATAATCTCTTCAAATGTTTTCTTGGGTCCTTTCTCTCTCTCTTCTCCTTCTGGGACCCCTATAATGTGAATGTTGGTGTATTTAATGTTGTCCCAGAGGTCTCTTAAGCTGTCTTCATTTCTTTTCATTCTTTTTTCTTTATTCTGTTCCATGGCAGTGAATTCCACCATTCTGTCTTCCAGGTCACTTATCTATTCTTCTGTTCAGGTATACTGCTATTGATTCTTTCCAGTGTATTTTTCATTTCAATTATTGTAATGTTCATCTCTGTTTGTTTGTTCTTTAATTCTTCTAGATCTTTGTTAAACATTTCTTGCATCTTCTCAATCTTTGCCACCATTTTTTTTCCGAGGTCCTGGATCATCTTCACTATCATTATTCTGAATTCTTTTTCTGGAAGGTTGCGTATCTCCACTTCATTTTGTTGTTTTTCTAGGGTTTTATCTTGTTCCTTCATCTGTACATAGTCCTCTGCCTTTTCATTTTGTCTCTTTCTGTGAATGTGGTTTTCGTTCCACAGGCTGCAGGATTGTAGTTCTTCTTGCTTATGCTGTCTGCCCTCTGGTGGATGAGGCTATCTAAGTGGGTTGTGCAAGCTTCCTGATGGAGGGACTAGTGGTAGGTAGAGCTGGGTGTTGCTCTGGCAGGCAGAGTTCAGTAAAACTTTAGTCTGCTTGTCTGATGATGCGTGGGGCTGGGTTCCATCCCTGTTGGTTGTTTGGCCTGAGGCGACCCAGCACTGGAGCCTACAGGCTCTTTGGTTGCACTAATGGCGGACTCCGTGAGGACTCACACTAAGGAGTACTTCCCAGATCTTCTGCTGCCAGTCTCCTTGTCCCTGCAGTGAGCCACAGACACCACCCGCCTCTGCAGGAGAGCCTCCAACACTAGCAGGTAAGTCTGGTTCAGTCTCCTATGGGGTCACTGCTCCTTCCCCTGGGTCCTGATGTGCACACTACTTTGTGTGTGCCCTCCAAGAGCAGAGTCTCTGTTTCCCCCAGTCCTTTTGAATTCCTGCAATCAAATCCTGCTAACCTTCAAAGTCTGATTCTCTGGGGATTCCTCCTCCCATTGCTGGATGCCCAGGTTGGGAAGCCTCATGTGGGGCTCAGAACCTTCACTCCAGTGGGTGGACTTCTGTGGTATAATTGTTCTCCAGTTTGTGAGTCACCCACCCAGCAGTTATAGGATTTGATTTTATTGTAATTGTGCCCCTCCTACCATCTCACTGTGGCTTCTCCTTTGTCTTTGGATGTGGGGTATCTTTTTTGGTGAGCTCCAGTGTCTTCCTGTTGATGATTGTTCAGCAGTTATTTGTGATTCTGGGGCTCTCGCAAGAGGGAGTGAGCGCACGTCCTTCTACTCTGCAATCTTCTCTAAAACATTTCTTATTCATATTATAAAAATATGTTTCTTGTGCCTTCAACTAATAGTTCTGTGTTTATGATTCTCAAATATATCTATCTCTAGTCATTAGTTCTCACTTTTACTCTAGTCCCTTATTGAAAACCCTTACAGGACATTTCTAATTAGAAATTCTCTAATTACATCAGTGTTTACATATCTAAAACCAAATTAATATTATCCAAGAGGCCCAGTAATCTTTCCCCAAATCTCAATTTCTGTTATGGGTATCACTAATATTATAGTCCCCAGAATTTTCTAAATTGAGAATAAGTTATAGCAGAAAAAATTCTGGAATAGTTGTTCAAGATTTGGGGGTTTAGTTTAGATTCTGCTGCTCACACAAACGTACTTCTGGTTAATTCACATAACCTTCAGGATCTTTCCTCCTGGGCAAAACGAAGGGCCTGGGCTGGAAGCTAGGTGGTTCACTCATTTATTTAACAAACATATTTTCAGCATCTACAATGTGTCAGTCAGTCATTAAAAGACTGGTGTGGGAGTATGACGGTGACTGAGCTGGGCCCAAATCCTGACATCACAGACCTATTCTCCAAAAAACTCATGCATCAATCTTTCACTAAGTCCATTGATTCCATCCTCAGTATATCTCTGGTTGGGCTCTTGCTTCTGTCTCCTGCTGCTGTCATTTTACTCAAGGCAGGCCCTCTCTGCCTCGTGCTGGGGTGCCTGCCAGAGACTCCTCCTTGTCTCTCTCCATTCTCCCCATACTAAGCCATGCTGTACAGTGCTTACACTTATAAGAGTCACACTCTTAACAGGTGACTCTCCTCCTCAAGAATCTAATGCTTCTTATTGCCTCTAATAAACAATGTCTCATTTTTTTAGACGATTGTCAAGGGTCTTCCTGTAGTTTGTCCTTCCTTCATGTCTAACTTTATTGTCCAACATGAAACCCATCTTTTGTCAGGCCAGTGTCCTCATTCTTCCCCAAATAAGGCTCAGATCTACATCTCTGCACTTGGTGAGTCTCCCTCCTGAGACACTTCCTTTTCCTATCTCACCTCCTGACTAACCACACTCCCTCAAGGCTCAGTGAAAACTGCAAGTTGTCTCAGAAGCCTTCCCCAGAACCCACAGGCCACCATCCCCACTCTCTCATTTATTTTCCAAGGCCCTTAGAGTATATTTTTTTTATTTTGGACATTTGACTACAGAATATTATAGCATCCTTATTTGTTAAATATGTAGGTCTTATAACTTGAATATGTTTGGGAGCTTTTTAAGCACAGGGACAGTCAGATTTTTTTTTTGTGGCCCAGCCCTGTTCAGGAACATAAGAGTCAAGGTTAAGACTGTGAACTCATAAATCTGGCTGCCTGAGTTCTTAACATGGCTTCATGTTTTCCTGGCTGTGGGACCACAGGTGATTTACTTATCCTCTCTGAGCTTTCTGTTTTCTTATTTGCAAAATTGGGACAACCATATTACCTGCCCAAGTTACTCAGCAGTTAATGTGAGTAAAGGGTTTAGAATAGATCTTGGAATATATTGAATGCTCAAGAAGTGTTAGCTTAGTTTCATTGGATTATTGTTAGAATTAAACAGAATAATTCATGTAAAATCCTTAACATAGTGCCTGACTTGTAGTAAGTATTCAGTAAATATTAACTATTGTTATCATTATTCTATTTAGTGGGAGAGGAGGCTTTGTGGGGAAAAAAATGGCCAAATCATAATTGTTGTCAAATATTTAAAATTCATGAGGTAGCATGATAATGATCTCTATTTTTTAAAGATGAGGAAACTGAGGTTTAGAGAGGTTAAGTAATTTGACGAGGTCACACACCTGGAAAGTGATGGAGCAGATTAAACAACCAGGAAGGCCAACTGCAGAATTTGCATCTTTTAAACCATTATTCTTATGCCTCTGATTCTAGACTAGGCAACGTAGGGGAAATTTTGATCTGATAGTGAAAATAAACATAGAATTTGGGTTTTCACAGTCCTGTTTCCCATCCTGGCTTTACCACTTACCTGGGCAAGATATTTAATCCTTCAGAGGTTATGTTTCCTTATCTGTAAGATGGGGACAGTAATACCTCCTTCATATGATTGTAGTGGGAATTAAAGAGGTAACATAAGTAAAGCTTCCAGCACAAGGCCTGGCCTTTAGTAGGTATTCAGTACATTTTGGACTCCTTTCTCTCCCTTTTGAAAATTTGAGCTAAAGGTTATACTTTTTAGTGCCTTTAATTAGTCTGCGATATGAACTAAAATGCAGCATAGCAACCAGATAAGCAGTCTGTAAGACTCAGCATTCTGTTGCCCTGACTTTGTGTTATAAATAACCAGACATGGCTGGTATTCATGACATGTGAACACCTGGCACAACTTATTCATGACCACTGTCCATGCAGCATTCCTAACTAGATGGAGTTCTTTCTACAAGTTGCGGCACGTTCCAGCAGGGAAAGCCTTTTGCCAAGCAGGTGGGGGTGAGTAAAGAATTTGAGATTGCAAATATATTCTGAGTTGGGAATGCTTGATTGTGCATGTGAAGAGCAGAGAATGCCGGGACTTTGAACAAGCATTTCAGTGAGTCTTTTGAAGGTCATATCCCTCTTTGATGAGTATGTCACGGGAATTTTCCAAGGATTGTTTTACTTTAGTCTTTGGACTGAGTTGGTGGTGACACAATCTGTGGTTGAAAATAGCATGAATAATTAGGTTAGAGAGAACATTAATGTCCCAAAATGTTAATAAAGCCAGCTACTAGGAATTCATAGGTAGGAATTCCCTTCCCAAACTTGATTCCTAAGTAGGCACAAGTTATATGATATGTTTCAACAGCCAGTAAGAGAAAACATCAGCCTCTTGCATATGTTGTAACCTTCAAGTAGGCAGTACAGAGGCTACACTTTCCTTTTCTTCCTTTTAAAAATTTAATGAAGACGTGTTATCTTACACAGAGTGGATGATCCCCTGTGACTTCACTGCTCCCTCTAAGGGACAACTGCTGGCCCGTATAGTCAGCAAAGACAATCAGCACCTTGAGTTTCCACATGCTTTCCTGTTCTGTTTCCCATCTGAGCTCTCATTTCAAAGGTCCTTCATAATAGAAGTCTATCCCATTTCATGGGATTAATTTAGGCATTAAATTATTTCCTAAATATATCCTGCATAATAATTTGCATCAACATATTTGAAATATTTCACATCTGTGATAGAATGAAAGCAGTTGATCATTAAGAATAAAACACTCAAAATATCTACATACAAAAAATGTGGTGATTTTGTCAGAGAGACTAGCTTAAGCGAGTAGTGCTCTGAACGTAGATTGTCTGAGTTCAAATTCTGGCTCTGCCACTTATTAGTTGTGTTGTCTTAAGCAGGCACTTAACCTGTCTGAGCCTCATAGGGCTGTCATGAGGATAAAATGAGACAATATATGTAAAGCTGTAACACAGTGCCTCTCAATAAATGTCAGCTATTTTTATTATTGTTAATATCAGTATTACAATGGTCTACAAGGATGGACTCTCCAAGAGGGAAATGAAATGGTACTTAAGAAGCCCCTGGGACTTCTCTGGTGGCACAGTGGTTAAGAATCCGCCTGCCAGTGCAGGGGACATGGGTTTGAGCCCTGGTTCAGGAAGATCCCACATGCTGCGGAGCAAATAAGCCTGTGCACCACAACTACTGAGCCTGCACTGTAGAGCCCGTGAGCCACAACTACTGAGCCCGTGCACCACAACTACTGAAGCCCACATGCCTAGAGCCCATGCTCTGCAGCAAGAGAAGCCACTGCAATGAGAAGCCTGCTCACAACAACGAAGAGTAGCCCTCGCTCGAACGAAGACCCAACACAGCCAAAAATAAAAGTAAATAAATAAATTTATTTTAAAAATAAGAAGCTCTATACTTGAAACTGACGAAGCATATTCTTCTGAAGAAACTTGCTTATCTGTAAAGAAAATGGTTGGGGCTTCCCTGGTGGCGCAGTGGTTGAGAGTCCGCCTGCCGATGCATGGGACACGGGTTCGTGCTCAGGTCTGGGAGGATCCCACATGCTGCGGAGCGGCTGGGCCTGTGAGCCATGGCCTCTGAGCCTGTGCGTCCAGAGCCTGTGCTCCGCAACGGGAGAGGCCACAACAGTGAGAGGCCCGTGTACCGCAAAAAAAAAAAAAAAGAAAATGGTTGGATGAAGAAGACTGGGATTCTTTTTCTGTCCTTTGAATGGCTAGGAGAATGACAAGGGGGAAAAGGAGTAGGAGAAGTTGGTTGATGATATTGTCATCTCTATTAGTCTCTCAACTGTTACCCAGTAAAAAGATGACATCATAAAAGAGAAATTCAGGTTAGATTTGCTCAAGCACCTGCTTCTTCACAAAGTCTCTGAGGATTCCATCTATCTGTCCATCCATGCATGCATCCATCTATCTAAATATTTGTTGATCATCTACTATATTTCAGGGACCTAGCATTTTGCTGAGGCTACAAAGATAAACAAAACCAAGTTCCATCCCTTAAGACATTTACAGACTGGTAGGGGAGACAGATATGAAAACAAATGGTTTTAAGGCATTTACAGACTAATAGGGGAGAGGGATAAGAAAACAGCAAATGACTTAAAAGAAAATAATAATAAAGGAACATACAAAATACCAAGGAAACTCAGAGGAAGGTATTGTCTTTATTTGGCTTTTACTGAATTCTAAGCATTTTGCAAATGTCAGTGCATCATTGTAGTAATAACAGTGTTTGAGAAAAAAAAAGAGATACTTCCACCTGAAATGTACATATCTATTGTATGACACATTCTGACTTCAGAAATAAAAATGGGGGCTTCCCTGGTGGTGCAGTTGTTAAGAGTCTGCCTGCCAATGCAGGGGACACAGTTTCGAGCCCTGGTCTGGGAAGATCCCACATTCCACAGAGCAACTAAGCCTGTGTGCCACAACTACTGAGCCCGTGTGCCTCAACTACTGAAGCCCACGCGCCTAGAGCCTGTGCTCCACAACAAGAGAAACCACCGCAATGAGAAGCCTGTATGCCACAACAAAGAGTAGCCCCCGCTCTCCACAACCAGAGAAAAAGCCACGCGCAGCAACGAAGTCCCAACTCAGCCGAAAATAAAATAAATAAATTTATCTTAAAAAAAGAAAGAAAGAAGAATGGGTAAGAACTCTGTACCTTGCCCTTAAGAGAATACAGAAGTTGGAAGACAGGATTCTTAAGGAGTCTCTCAGAGCACCCCTCCAATGTGCCTGTCTATGGAGAGGTGTGTAAAGACTTAGGAAAGGTCTTTCTGGGATTTAGCTTCCTGAAGTATCAAAGATGGCACCTCCTGATGGCTGAGGACTCAAAAGGTATCACAGAGGAGGGCGTAATCGAGCACAGAGCTGAGAGTAGGTAGAATCTTGAGTGATGGGCTGGAATTCTCCAACATTCCTAGCTGTAGTGAGTGTTCCATGCCAGAAGCTGAAAGGAGCAGCTTAGACCTTGTCATAGGCCCTTCCCTCTCTTCTCCAAACAAGGGCCCTCAAACCCCAGTTCAAGAAGTTAGTGTTTCAGAAAGGATTAATTGATTTAGAGCCTTTCCTTGCGAAGAGGCTTGGAAGAGCCATGGGTCCAAAGTCTTTGAGATAAACCAACTGCCAGACTCCTGCTAGGAGGTCATTGATGCCTGAAGGTCATGTCTGATTACTTTTGTAAAAACACACTCTTGTTGACTTCAAAATAAATAAAAACTTCAAGGGTGGTAATCCAACAGTTGTGTAGTTGGCTGTGTACTTATGAACTGTGGACAAACACTGAAACAGGCAGGAGTCAGGCAACTTTCTGGACCACAGATTAAACCTATGAGTGTGCTGCTAATTTCAGTGTGATTATGGTACCAATAAAAAGCTCTCAAGTCTTCTGAAGCATGAGAGGCACCATGACTTACTGGATAAAATAGGAGCTTTGCACAGCTATTGGCTAGTCTTTTATATAGACAAATTAACTTTCGGTAAAAAAATTCTATGAGCCTATAAAAACAGTGAGGATATTTACTTTAGTGGTTGTTGTGAATATTAAACTATTTGATATGGCCCAGAATAATGCCTGGCAAAAAAAAAAAAAAAAGGATTTACTTTTAGATTTCCCTTGCTGGATGTGGCAGCCAGTCATTAAATAATTCTCCAGTGACTCATTCTCAAGATATAACAATAGTGAATGTTTACTGAGTGTTTACCATGTGCCAGATATTATATTGGCTGCTTTACAATGTTATCTCATTCATTCCTTATTATAAGGCTTTTTGAGATAACAGTATTATCCCTAGTTTATAGATAAGGAAACTGAGGCTTAGGTTTAGTAGTTTACCCAAGTTCACAGAGTTACCTAAGTATTAGAGCTAGGATTCTCTCCTAGGAGGTCTAACTCTGGAGCACATGTTTCTAGCCACAATATTATGACATACATGGACTTGGTAAGTGAGGACATGTAGAGCTGTGGCATTCTCTCCTGCACTGTGAGCACCACTGTGGTCTGTGATCAAGAGAGCCCTGAAGGGCTTCCCTGGTGGCGCAGTGGTTGAGAGTCCGCCTGCCGATGCAGGGGACTCGGGTTTGTGCCCTGGTCCGGGAAGATCCCACATGCCGCGGAGCAGCTGGGCCCGTGAGCCGTGGCTGCTGAGCCTGCGCATCCAGAGCCTGTGCTCCGCAACGGGAGAGGCCACAACAGTGAAAGGCCCGCGTACCGCAAAAAAAAAAAAAAGAGAGCCCTGAAGGAAACATGCTACCATTCTGGGGTCTGGTGGGTTACAGGTTTGTGAACATTAGGCAGAGAATCCTAGACAAAGACTTAGAATTTCCATAGACTGGCAAGTAAGGGACTGTATTCTGTGGTTTGAAGTGAAGAGTAAGGGTCATAGGAGAACTGTCCATGATCACACAAGTGGCAGCTACACTGTAACTATAATAGAAAGGCTGGGGGAGGGTGGTGGTGTTGAAGTCCTTCACTATTTAAATCCATGAGGGAACGGGGAGATACTATCATCAATGATATGTGTACCCCCAGGCTGATGAAATTTAGATTGTATGGTTTTTACTACTCTAATTGTTTTTAACAGTATGAAGGTTCTCTCCTTCTGGCTATATAGATGGACTGGTGAGAATGTTGGGTCTGGGAACTCAAGGAGGCTGTTTCACTCTCTCTGTGTAGTCTGAGGTTGCCACAGTGGCCTCAAAGCGGTTGCTTTGGTTGAAACAACTTTCTCAAAATTTTCTTATGACTTTGTAGTCCTAGTCTTTAGTTTGAGAAAGAGACTCAGTTTGTTTCTTTTCCTGAACTAGAGATTATTATAGCTGTGTTCAGTGATACCAAGGATGTACCTGATCAGACAGATATTAATATTGCCCAATATTGGGTAGGATATGAAGGAAGTGGAAGCCACAATCCTGTCCTCAAGGATATTTTAATTTTCATTAAAGGAAAAACCAGAACACCACTAGCAAAGATTAATTGCTGTTTTAAGGATTAAGATAGCAAAGTGGAGTTAATTGAAATACTTTATGAGGAAACTCATGAAATTTTACTGGCAAACTTATTTCAACATTTACAGGTCTGAACACTTGACATTTGGTTGTGAGCCTAACTGAATGTTTATGAACAGAGAATGCTGATTAATAACTATTTCTCCAAAGAGGTCGAAATGTTTGGGAGGGATGAAACAAGGGCTCTTTCAAAATTTAGCACATTTACTAATAGACTAGGTGAGGGAAAAAATAATATTTACAAGTAGTAATTGAAACCCATTCATGATAATGAAGAGCAAATGGTGCTGGGTTGCCTCTGTGTCACTTCAGGGAAGTCATTTGGTATCTTCAGACTCAGGTAAATTTTTTAAAAATTATTGAAAGATTATTATTTTCCATGCATTTGCTAGGAGATTTACATATGTCATGTCATTTGGTTCTTACTATAATCCTATGAGGTAGATACTATTATAATCTGCATTTTGAAATGAAAGTTCAGAGAGGTAAGAAAACTTGCCCAAGTTTGCACAGCTACTAATTGACAAACCCAGAGTTCAAACCCTTGAGTCTCTGACTCCGAAGCTATTTTTGACCATTCCTCCCATATATTTTATGAGGATGTTGGTTGAGAGTAATATAGGATTATCGTATGCAGCAAACCTCAGTGAGGTTCCAAAACCATGAATATTGAGGATTTGATGTGACTTACCTGGAAGTGACTCAGCTGTTTCTCTGGTCATCATTAGCTCCCTTGCAAACAGTCCACAGGTGCAGGTGTTAAAGCTGATGCCTTGGGTTTAGCCAGATGTGGTGGACAGAGGAGACTCAGCTCCAGAAGTGGGATCCGGTGAGAGACTATGGCAGTGCAGTGATGGACTATTTAGCCAACTGTCTTTTCTCCTGTGTGCTGTGGTCTCTTCAACACAGATGGATTAACTCTTTGGCCAGAAGTACTTTTTAGCCTCTGGTATTTCTTAACTCAATAGAGTATTTCATGAGCTTCAGAGTTAGAGGCATAATCAACATGTCTCAAAATCAATTCCCTCCTTCAGAGGCTATGGACTGGTTTGTTTACTTCTGGATTCTGTGGATTAAGTACTGTAACAAATAATTCTAAAAAAATTTTTTTTTTTATTCTGTGCTTTTCTCTCTCTCTTTGCCCTTCTAATTCTTCTGTCATACCCTCTAATGTACTCCTTTCTCCTCCTTGTTCTGGCCTTCTTTCCTGGTGATCTCTGAGAAATGGTGTTGAGTGATTTTGTCAGCACCATCTCATAACCCAGAGCCCTGTACTGAGCTGATTTCCTCACAGCTTCTTGAGTGGAGACGTGCTGGAAATGCTAAATATACTGTGCTGGTGTTTGACCAGGCTTCCGATCTACATACTTGAAACCAGCAGTCCCTGGGCACTTGTGGTTCACGCTGGTATTCAGGCCTGAATACAAATCAGACCTCCATGTTCTTCAAGAAGTGTCGGCATTCATGAAAGTTGAATATAAGTGAGCGACTCTTATTTTTATAATTCATTTAAATAACATAATTTATTATCATAAATTTACATGTTGCTCTACTGCAAATTAAGCCATACCAGGCTTAGCTCCAAGCACAAAGTATATCCCTTGTGACTATTATCCTTTTCATAGAGACTCTTAGGAGGGACATAGATTGTATTTTATATTTTAAGAAGTCATTTATTTTCAGAGAATTCAAGGACTCAACCACTGTGATTATTTGTCCAGTCTTCCCAAGATCCCACAAAGCAGGCAATGTTGGGCTGGATGGAATAATGCACTTCATTTATTTATTCACTGCATATTTATTGAATGCCTCCCTGTTCCAGACCCTGCTGTGTGTTAGAGCTGTGGAGAGAGTGGAAATGGACTGGGATTACTGCCTTGAATGTAGAATGTGTCACTTGACTCCACACCAGAGAACCCAGGTGGTCAGAAGTAAAACCGCTTAGCAGTGGACACAAGGGAAAACGTCTTCTCATGAAGTGGCTGATTTGACATCGAAGAGAGATTTATGACTGAAGCAAAACAGAGCCTGCTGACACTCCTGGCTGCTTTAGGGCTGCCTATGTAGGTTGCCTGCCCAGGGCAGTCTCCTACCTCTTAGAACTGGGGGCTTTTTCAGGTACCACCACCTCCAGGGCCACAAGAGGGTGCTTTCCTCCTTTCAGGTTATGCCTTTTTGAAATGCAGCTCTTCAGACTTCTTAGAGGTAAGTTTCCTGGGTCTTGGGAAATTCAGTATATTCAGCTGTGGGTCAACAGACTTGATTCGAGGGGAGAGAGAAGTGTAGGTTTGGAAGTATATGTTTGTTTATCTAATGTCTGTTTCCTCCACTGAGCTGTAAGCTCTGAGGACCAGGTCTTGTCTTTTTGCTCATCCTCTTTTCCTGTGTCTGGCTTAAATTCTGGCACCTACAAGGCCCTTAATAAATATTTGTGAGTTTAAAAACCTGATCTTCACTTCAAGTCCTAGCTCAAAGGTTCTTAACATTTCTGCCTATTATAATCACCCATGGTCAGCTGGCCCTGGGATTCTCATTCAGTAGTCTGGGGTAGGGCTGGGTATGTGATTCCAGAAAACTCTTGTGTTATTCTGATTTGAGGACTGCTGTCCAGTTGTTCCTGCTCTGTACATAGCTATTTCATCTTGTTGCTCTGGACTTTGGGGCCTGTGGGTCCTCAGCTGCTTGAGTCTGGGCAACACATTCCTTTTTCTTGAGCATACCACTGAGATCCCTTCAATATGACCAAGGCTCCCTCTCACTCTCCTCTTCCTGTTCCTCTTCTCATGAGCATCTCTTCCTGTCATCCCATCCTATAGAAGAGGGAGATGTTCCCAGAGATGCCTTCATCTGCTGGTCCAGGGAGGAAACCTGGGAAGACACACATAACAAGATCTTGGTTACCACCCACAGGGGGTCAGCCTCTTCTGAAGTCTGGTGTTCAGAGCCATCATTGATGGATGCCACCTACTTCAGTTACACTTAAACGGATACTTACATACACACTGATGCTGGAATAGAGACCACTCTAAAGTTAATGAGAGCCCTTTGCTTAGAACAGAGGCTTTTAACATGGTCTCCTGAGAAAATCTGTTTTCTGTGTTTTTGAGAAGGAAATACATATGTATCCTGTCGACTTTGGAGGAGAATAACATTTTTTTTAAACTGGAAAAATTTATTTGAAAAATATATGGCAGAAAAACAATTAACCTTCTTAATATAAAATAAGAAATTATGCATCAATTAAAAAACCAATTTTTGTACATATTTAATAATGTTAAACCTCATTCATAATTAATGAAACAGTTAAGTGAGATGTTATTTTCACCCATTGGGTTGACAAAGATTAATAGTAATAATAATTGTAAAAAATTATCATGCTTCCTGTGTCCTATTGTGGAGGAAAATAACTTTTGATAAAGATGAATCCTTTGGTCATATGGTTTGGCATTGCTAGAGTAGTACAGGTAGTACAAAGAGCTTGGGCCTTGGAGGCAGAGGGCCCTGTACAAACCCCCTAACCTTACTGTGTACCTCATTTGGTGTGGTTGTGACCAAATCAATTAACCTCTTTGAGTCTTAATTTTCTCATCTACAAGGCTGGAGAATAATGTTGACTTTGTAAGGGTTCAGAGCAAGCCTCCTCCGAGATTTCCCTGGTGGTCCAGTGATTAGGAATCTGTCTTGCAATGCAGGGGATGCAGGTTCCATCCCTGCTCGGGGAACTAAGATCCCACATACCACAGGGCAACTAAGCCTGCGGGCCACAGCTAAAGAGCCCGAGTGCTGCAACTACAGAGCCCATGTGCTCTGAAGCCCACGCACCACAACTAGAAAGAAGCCTGTGCACTGCAACGAAAGATCCCACATGCTGCAACTAAGACCCGATGCAGCCAATAAAGAAAGAAATAAATAAAATAAAATAAAAACAAGCCTCCCCCAAATGTTCCACTTTTGTATGAGGATGATTTTGAGTTAAGGGCAATTGAGGCTGTAGGTTCAAGAGAAACTACTGCCCCTCCCTTAACTACCTAGAAGAATTTAAATTGGGGATTTATCCCAGAAAAGAGTTATTACTGAATATAAATTTTTTCTAAGTGGACCCATCTATAGGCAGAATGAACATCTAATTACCAAATTCTGGCCCCTATCCCATTCTTTAGCTTAGGATGGCATGTATACCTCATTTAACCTTTCTGTCTCTGACCCTCTCATGTACATGGGATTCCTGTACATACAAAATTAAATTTGATTTTCTCCTGTTAATTCGTCTCATGTCAATTTAATTATTAGACCAGCCAAAAGAACCTAGAAGGGTAGAGAAAAATTTTCTTCTTTCCCAACAACTTCAGAGAGTTATGAAATAACACAGCTCTGTGCACACTTTCTTTTAGTCAGTTATAAAGTCCACAGCTTATATTCAAATGTCACTATATTATGAAATAGAGTTTGACACTTGTATTTGAAATTCTATTTTAAAGATGTTGTAGAGGAAGTTGTTTTGTCCATCATGCAGTGTTCCTCTCCATTGAAGAAATTCTCATTTGGTCTTAATACCAAGAACAGTATCACTTCTCCTGCTGTGCTTTAATCTTATGGATTTGATGATTTGTATAACTGAATGGTTTTGCATCTTTGAACTACCTGCTAGAAAGCCTAGAGCCAAATGTGTGGTCCATCAGTTTCAAGTGTGGACACATCATTATGGTGTGCAGTTTTGGCCTCATACCTGGCTCCATTTTTACACTGTCATTGTTTCGTTCTGTTTTTTAGATTTGCTCTCACTTTTCATGTATGTTATTGTGGGTTTTTTTTTTTTTTTTTTTACTGTACTGCTCTTGAGAATGGTTTTATAGAAAATGCTTATTGACACAGCAATATATCCAAAATACATTAAGTACAAAAATCAAGTTTAACATGGTATATGAGATACGATACTTTATAAAATGGAATTTAAATATATATGTATTATATTCTGGAAGGTTATTGGCATAATTTTAACAAGGGTTAGAGTTAAGGGAAGAATTATTAATGAGTTTTTTTCATTATGATTACCTATAATTTTTTTTTAACATCTTTATTGGAGTATAATTGCTTTACAATGGTGTGTTAGTTTCTGCTTTATAAAAAAGTGAATCAGCTATACATATACATATATCCCCATATCTCCTCCCTCTTGCATCTCCCTCCCACCATCCCTAACCCACCCCTCTAGGTGGTCACAAAGCACCGAGATGATCTCCCTGTGCTATGGGGCTGCTTCCCTCTAGCTATCTATTTTACATTTGGTAGTGTGTATATGTCCATGCCATTCTCTCACTTCGTCCCAGCTTACCCTTCCCCCTCCCTGTTTCCTCAAGTCCATTCTCTACATCTGCAACTTTATTCCTGTCCTGCCCCTAGGTTGTTCAGACAATTTTTTTTTTTTTTAGATTCCACATATATGTGTTAGCATACGGTATTTGTTTTTCTCTTTCTGACTTACTTCACTCTGTATGACAGACTCTAGGTCCATCCAGGTCACTACAAATAACTCAATTTCGTTTCTTCTTATGGCTGAGTAATATTCCACTGTATATATGTGCCACATATTCTTTATCCATTCAACTGTCGATGGACACTTAGGTTGCTTCCATGTTCTGGCTATTGTAAATAGAGCTGTAATGAACATTGTGGTACATGACTCTTTTTGAATTATGGTTTTCTCAGGGTATATGCCCAGTAGTGGGATTGCTGGTTTGTATAGTAGTTCTATTTTTAGTTTTTTAAGGATCCTCCCTACTGTTCTCCATAGCAGCTGTATCAATTTCAACAGTGCAAGAGGGTTCCCTTTTCTCCACACCCTCTCCACCATTTATTGTTTGTAGATTTTTAATGATGGCCATTCTGACTGGTGTGAGGTGATACCTCATTGTAGTTTTGATTTGCATTTCTCTAATGATTAGTGATGTTGAGCATCCTTTCATGTGTTTGATGACAATCCATATATCTTCTTTGGAGAAATTTCTATTTAGGTCTTCTGCACGTTTTTGGATTGGGTTGTTTGTGTTTTTGATATTGAGCTGCATGTAAATTTTGGAGATTAATCCTTTTTCAGTTGCTTCATTTGCAAATATTTTCTCCCATTCTGAGAGTTGTCTTTTCATCTTGTTTATGTTTTCCTTTGCTGTGCAAAAAGCTATTAAGTTTCGTTAGGTCCCATTTATTTATTTTTGTTTTTATTTCCATTTCTCTAGGAGGTGGGTCAAAAAGGATCTTGCTGTGAATTATGTCAAAGAGGGTTCTACCTATGTTTTCCTCTAAGAGTTTTATAGTGTCTGCCCTTATATTTAGGTCTTTAATCCATTTTGAGTTTATTTTTTTTGTATGGTGTTAGGGAGTGTTCTAATTTTATTCTTTTACATGTAGCTGTCCAGTTTTCCCAGCACCATTTATTGAAGAGGCTGTCTTTTCTCCATTGTATATTCTTGCCTCCTTTATCAAAAATAAGGTGACCGTATGTGCGTGGGTTTATCTCTGGGCTTTCTATCCTGTTCCACTGATCTGTTTTTCTGTTTTTGTGCCAGTACCATAATGTCTTGATTACTGTAGCTTTGTATTATAGTATGAAGTCCGGGAAACTGATTCCTCCAGCTCTGATTTTCTTTCTCAAGATTGCTTTGGCTATTTGGGTCTTTTGTGTTTCCATACAAATTGCGAAGTTTTTTCTTCTGGTTCTGTGAAAAATGCCATTGATAGCTTGATAGGGATTGCATTGAATCTGTAGATTGCTTTGGGTAGTAGAGTCATTTTCACAATATTGATTTTTCCAATCCAAGCACATGGTATACTCTCCATCAGTTTGTGTCATCTTTAATTTCTTTCATCAGTGTCTTATAGTTTTCTGCATACAGGTCTTTTGTCTCCTTAGGTAGGTTTATACCTAGGTATTTTATTCTTTTTGTTGCCATGGTAAATGGGAGTGTTTCCTTAATTTCTCTTTCAGATTTTTCATCATTAGTGTATAGGAATGCCAGAGATTTCTATGCATTAATTTTGTATCCTGCTACTTTACCAAATTCATTGATTAGTAGTTTTCTGGTAGCATCTTTAGGATTCTCTATGTATAGTATTATGTCATCTGCAAACAGTGACAGCTTTCCTTCTTCTTTTCCGATTTGGATTCCTTTTATTTCTTTTTCTTCTCTGATTGCTGTGGCTAAAACTTCCAAAACTATGTTGAATAATAGTGGTGAGAGTGGACAACCTTGTCTTGTTCCTGATCTTAGAGGAAATGGTTTCAGATTTTCACCGTTGAGAACGATGTTGGCTGTGGGTTTGTCATATATGGCCTTTATTATGTTGAGGTAAGTTCACTCTATGCCTACTTTCTGGAGGGTTTTTTATCATAAATGGGTGTTGAATTTTGTCGAAAGCTTTTTCGGCATCTATTGAGATGATCATATGGTTTTTCTCCTTCAATTTGTTAATATGATTTGTCACATTGATTGATTTGCGTATGTTGAAGAATTCTTGCATTCCTGGGATAAACTCCACTTGATCGTGGTGTATGATCCTTTTAATGTGCTGTTGGATTCTGTTTGCTAGTATTTTGTTGAGGATTTTAGCATCTATGTTCATCAGTGATATTGGCCTGTAGTTTTCTTTCTTTGTGACATCTTTGTCTGGTTTTGGTATCAGGGTGATGGTGGCCTCATGGAGTGAGTTTGGGAGTGTTCCTTCCTCTGCTCTATTTTGGAAGACTTTGAGAAGGATAGGTGTTAGCTCTTCTCTAAATATTTGATAGAATTCGCCTGTGAAGTCATCTGGTCCTGGGCTTTTGTTTGTTGGAAGATATTTAATCACAGTCTCAATTTTAGTGTTTGTTACTGTCATGTTTATATTTTCTATTTCTTCCTGTTTCAGTCTCAGAAGGTTATGCTTTTCTAAGAATTTGTCCATTTCTTCCAGGTTGTCCATTTTATTGGCATATTGTTCCTTGTAGTAATCACTCATGATCCTTTGTATTTCTGCAGTGTCAGTTGTAACTTCTCCTTTATCATTTCTAATTTTATTGATTTGAGTCTTCTCCCTTTTTTTCCTTGATGAGTCTGGCTGATGGTTTATCAATTTTGTTTATCTTCTCAAAGAACCAGCTTTTAGTTTTATTGATGTTTGCTATTGTTTCTTTCATTTCTTTTTCATTTATTTCTCATCTGATCTTTATGATTTCTTCCCTTCTGCTAACTTTGGGGGTTTTTGTTCTTCTTTTTCTAATTGCTTTAGGTATAAGGTTAGGGTTTTTTTTTGAGATGTTTCTTGTTTCTTGAGGTAGGATTGCATTACTCTAAACTTCCCTCTTAGAACTGCTTTTGCTGCATCCCATAGGTTTTGGGTCGTCGTGTTTTCATTGTCATTTGTTTCTAGGTATTTTTTGATTTCCCCAGTGATCTCTTGGTTATTTAGCAGTGTATTGTTTAGCTTCCATGTGTTTGTATTTTTTTTTCTTTTGTGGTATGTGGGCCTCTCACTGTTGTGGCCTCTCCCGTTGCGGAGCACAGGCTCCGGACGCGCAGGCTCAGCAGCCATGGCTCACGGGCCTAGCCGCTCTGCGGCATGTGGGATCTTCCCGGACTGAGGCACAAACCTGTGTCCCCTGCATTGGCAGGCCGACTCTCAACCACTGTGCCACCAGGGAAGCCCATGTGTTTGTATTTTTTACAGATTATTTCCTGTAGCTGATATCTAGTCTCATAGTGTTGTCAGAAAAGATACTTGATACGATTTCATTTTCTGAAATTTACCAAGGCTTGATTTGTGACCCAAGATATGATCTATCCTGGAGAATGTTCCATGAGCACTTGAGAAGAAAGTGTATTCTGTTGTTTTTGGATGGAATGTCCTATAAATATCAATTAAGTCCATCTTGTTTAATGTATTATTTAAAACTTGTGTTTCCTTATTTATTTTCATTTTGGATGATCTGTCCATTGGTGAAAGTGAGGTGTTAAAGTCCCCTACTATTATTGTGTTACTGTTGATTTCCCCTTTTATGGCTGTCAGCATTTGCCTTATGTATTGAGGTGCCCCTATGTTGGGTGCATAAGTATTTACAACTGTTATATCTTCTACTTGGATTGATCTGTTGATCATTATGCAGTGTCCTTCTTTGTGTCTTGTAATAGTCTTTATTTTAAAGTCTATTTTGTCTGATAAAAGAATTGCTACTCCAGCTTTCTTTTGATTTCCATTTACGTGGAATATCTTTTTCCTTCCCCTCACTTTCAGTCTGTATGTGTCCCTAGGTCTGAAGTGGGTCCCTTATAGACAGTTTTTATACAGGTCTTGTTTTTGTATCCATTCAGGCAGTCTATGTCTTTTGGTTGGAGCATTTAATCCATTTACATTTAAGGTAGTTATCGATATGTATGTTCCTATTACCATTTTCTTAATTGTTTTGGGTTTGTTATTGTAGGTCTTTTCCTTCTCTTGTGTTTCCTGCCTAGAGAAGTTCCTTTAGCATTTGGTGTAAAGCTGCTTTGGTGGTGCTGAATGATTTTAGCTTTTGCTTGTCTGTAAAGGTTTTAATGTCTCTGTCGAATCTGAATGAGATCCTTGCTGGTTAGGGTAATCTTGGTTGTAGGTTTTCCCCTTTAATCACTTTAAATATGCCCTGCCACTGCCTTCTGGCTTGCAGAGTTTCTGCTGAAAGATCAGCTGTTAACCTTATGGGGATTCCCTTGTATGTTATTTGTTGTTTTTCCCTTGCTGTTTTTAATATTTTTTCTTTGTATTTAGTTTTTGATAGTTTGATTAATATGTGTCTTGACGTGTTTCTCCTTGGATTTATCCTGTATGGGAGTCTATGTGCTTCCTGGACTTGACTGACTATTTCCTTTCCCATATTATGGAAGTTTTCAACTATAATCTCTTCAGATATTTCCTCAGGTCCTTTCTTTTTCTCTTCTTCTTCTGGGACCCCTATAATTTGAATGTTGGTGCGTTCAGTGTTGTCCCAGAGGTCTCTGAGACTGTCCTCAATTCTTTTCATTTTTTTTTCTTTATTCTGCTCTGTGGTAGTTATTTCCACTATTTTGTCTTCCAGGTCACTTATCTATGCTTCTGTCTCAGTTATTTTGCTATTGATTCCTTCTAGAGAATTTTAAATTTCATTTATTGTGTTGTTCATCATTGTTTGTTTGCTCTTTAGTTTTTCTATGTCCTTGTTAAACGTCTCCTCTATTTTCTCCATTGTATTTCCAAGATTTTGGATCATCCTTACTATCATTGCTCTGAGTTCTTTTTCTGTAGACTGCCTATTTCATCTTTATTTGTTTGGTCTGGTGCGTTTCAACCTTGCTCCTTCATCTGCTGTGTGTTTCTCTGTCTTCTCATTTTGCTTAACTGACTGTGTTTGGGCTCTCCTTTTCACAGACTGCAGGTTCGTAGTTCCCATTGTTTTTGGTGTCTGCCCCAGTGGGTAAGGTTGGTTCAGTGGGTTGTGTAGGCTTCCTGGTGGAGGGGACTGGTGCCTGTGTTCTGGTAGATGAGACTGGATCTTGTCTTTCTGGTGGGCAGGACCACGTCTGGTAGTGTGTTTGGGGATGTCTGTGAACTTATTATGATTTTAGGCAGCCTCTCTGCTAATGGTTGGGGTTGTTTTCCTGTCTTGCTAGTTGTTTGGCATAGGGTGTCCCACACTGTAGCTTGCTGGTTGTTGAGTGGAGCTGGGTCTTAGTGTTGAGATGGAGATCTCTGGGAGAGCTCTCGCCATTTGATATTATTTGGAGCTGCGAGGTCTCTGGTGGACCAATGTCCTGAACTCGGCTTTCCCACCTCAGAGTCACAAGCCTGACACCTGGCCGGAGCACCAAGACCCTGTCAGCCACACAGCTCAGAAGAAGAGGGAGAAAAAAAGAAAGAAAAAATAAAATAAAATAAAGTTATTAAAATAAAAAATTATTTAAAAAATTTAAAAAGTAATAAAAGAGAAAGAAAGAAAGAAGAGAGCAACCAAACCAAAAAACAAATCCACCAATGGTAACAAGTGCTGAAAACTATACTAACAAAACAAAACAAAACAAAACAAAAACGGACACACAGAACTCTAGGACAAATGGTAAAAACAAAACTATACAGACAAAATCACACAAAGAAGCATACCCATACACTCTCACAAAAGAGAAAAAGAAAAAAATATATATATCTATATATTTAAAAAAAGGAAGAGAGCAACCAAATCAATTAACACATCTACCAATGACAATAAACTCTAAATACTAAACTAAGATAAACATAAATCCAGAAACAAATTAGATGCAGAAAGCAATCCCCAAGTCTACAGTTTCTCCTGAAGTCCACCGCCTCAATCTTGGGATGATTCGTTGTCTGTTCAGGTATTCCACAGGTGCAGGGTACATCTAGCTGATGGTGGAGATTTAATCCGCTGCTCCTGAGGCTGCTGGGAGAGATTTCCCTTTCTCTTCTTTGTTCACACAGCTCCTGGGGTTCACCTTTGGATTTGGCTCTGCCTCTGCCTGTAGGTCACCTGAGGGCATCTGTTCTTCGCTCAGACAGATCGGGGTTAAACTAGCTGCTGATCAGCGGGCTCTGGCTCACTCAGGCTGGGGGGAGGGAGGGGTACGGATGCGGGGCAAGCCTGCAGCGGCAGAGTCTGGCGTGACGTTTCACCAGCCTGAGGTGCCCGTGTGTTCTCCCAGGGAGGTTGTCCCTGGATCACGGGACCCTGGCAGTGGCGGGCTGCACAGGCTCCTGGGGGATGTGGATAGTGACCTGCACTTGCACACAGAATTCTTGGTGGCTGCAGCAGCAGCTTTAGTGTTTCATGCCCGTCTCTGGTGTCCACGCTGATAGCTACAGCTCGCGCCCATCTCTGGAGCTCATTTAGGTGGTGCTCTGAATCCCCTCTCCTTGCTCACCCGAAACAATGGTCTCTTGCCTCTTAGGCAGGTCCAGACATTTTCCCGGACTCCCTCCCGGCTAGCTGTGGTGCACTAGCCCCCTTCAGGCTGTGTTCACGCCGCCAACCCCAGTCCTCTCCCTGGGATCTGACCGAAGCCCGAGACTCAGCTCTCAGTCCCCACCCGCCCTGGGGTCAAGCAGACAAGACTGTCAGGCTGGTGAGTGCTGGTCGGCACCGATCCTCTGTGCGGGAATCTCTCCACTTTGCCCTCTGCACCCTGTTGCTTCGCTCTCCTCCGTGGCTCCCAAGCTTCCCCCACTCCCATCCCCCGCCTCTGCCAGTGAAGGGGCTTCCTAGTTGTGTGGAAACTTTTCCTCTTTCACAGCTCCCTCCCAGAGGTGCAGGTTCCGTCCCTATTCTTTTGTCTCTGTTTTTTCTTTTGCCCTACCCAGGTATGTGGGGAGTTTCTTGCTTTTGGGGAAGTCCGAGGTCTTCTGCCAGCATTCAGTATCTGTAGGAGTTGTTCCACATGTAGATGTATTTCTGATGTATTTGTGGGGAGGAACGTGATCTCCACGTCTTACTCCTCCACTATCCTGAAGGCCTCTCCTGTTATTGTGTTTTAAGTACTCCTCTAAGCTGCTTTTTTAAAGGTTTTTTTTTTTTTTTTTTTTGCGATACGCGGGCCTCTCACTGTTGTGGCCTCTCCCATTGCGGAGCACAGGCTCCGGACGCACAGGCTCAACGGCCATGGCTCACGGGCCCAGCCGCTCCGCGGCATGTGGGATCCTCCCGGACCGGGGCACGAACCTGCGTCCCCTGCATTGGCAGGCGGACTCTCAACCACTGCGCCACCAGGGAAGCCCCTCTAAGCTGGTTTTTTAGCCTTTCTGAAATGAGACAGGATAAAAAAACATCGTCACTAAATAAAGAAGCAAACACATTTAAAGCAGTTTTCACAGTGCCTGGCCAATAGTAGGTACCCAACATAAAAGTTAGTTTTATATATCCTTGTAAACAGTCGAATTAACCTTTGTGGATCCAAGTTGGTCCCTTGTGGAATATATTAGGAAGGGCATGGAAAAGTGTTTTTTACCATAGACAAGTTTCCCAAACTGGAAAGATGTTACTGCATTAGGTAGGAGTAGGTATAACTCTAAAGCAAGCTGAGAGCCCAAATGGTCCAATCTCTGCATGGAATTCCCTATAAGTAAGCCCAGCCTAGACCAAAAATAATTTAAAAGTGATTTCAATCTTTACTTAGGTCTTTCAAAGGACATGAAAGGGAACTTGCTCTTATCTGTCAGCCACATATCATAAAATCTTGCTTCTTTTCCTTTCCAATTCTGTTTCACTTGCTACCTCTCAACATACCCACTGACAACTAGATTTGCCCCCTCTAACACCCACCTCTCAGCTCTTTATCATGTAGACTGACCAAGCCTCTCTGATTGGAGTTTCCCTTTTTTCTCATGCCTCTCTGGACTTCTTTCCCGCTACTCATTCTCTGATTCTATATCATAAAAGATTTATGAACTAGGCTGACAAAGACAATTCTTCTGCTTGCAGGTGGGTTGGGGAATTCTTACAGGCTGATAAATCTCCTCTGTCATCTAGGAAATAAAGGGTGATTAATGTGTGGTAGAAGAGGAGAGAACTTTAGAATGTAGCTGTAGCTCAGGAATATACTCAGGCATGTTGGGGCAAAGGTCAGGACTTGGTTCTTCTGGTCCTGCCTTTACCAAGGCTTCCCTTGCCCCATGATAAGGGACTTTATGACATCTGTAACTTGGGAGTAGAGTCATGATGCCCTTATGTTGAATGGAATGGAAGGTATTGGTGCAGAGTAAGGGGATAATGACAGGGGGCAAATGATCTGTCCTATTCTTGGTTTCCTGTGGACTGTGGGCTTGCCTCCCTCTCTGTGGAGTAAGCAGAAAGGACACAGTCTTAGATTCATTGTACCCAATTTGCTAATGGAAAATGGAGGCATCCATACACTAGTTATTTTCTTGCTCTGATAAATCCAGTAAATAGTATGTCAATTTATTGATTGTAAACCTATATGCTTATGTATCTGTTACGCCAACTTCAGGGTACCTAATCCAGACTCTGATGTAAGATCACAGTAGAAGAGAACCAGGGCAAAAGCTAGGCCAAGTCAGAATATTGAGCCACAGAAATATTGACTCAGTACCATGGGGTTAATTAATTAATATGATCATTTTGAATTGAACTGATGTTTTTTCCCCTCACATTCTTTTCTTCAATGAGTATTTATTGAATGCCAACTTGTCAATTCTTCTAAGTGCTGAGAACATTAAGATGATAGGGCACTGGCTCCTGCTCTCCAGGGGCTATAGAGTAGATAGGGAGACCGATGTAAGAAGGATAATCAGAAACAAGGTGTTCAGTGCCATAACTGAGGTATAAACAGAATGTCTTGGGAACCCAGAAGAGGGAGAGACTAACTTGAGAGAGTCAGAGAGGAGGGAACACCAGAGTTGGGATTTAAGGATAAGGAGGCATTTGCTCGTTTGCTGGGATTATATTTACCTGATTTTAGTTAATACCTTATTAATATTAGAAAACATTGTCTGGCCAAATATGGTCTTAGCATTTGGTCTTTTGGTTTTGCAATTAGTGATAGACCGGAGTAGAATTCCTGGAATGTTCTTCTGAGCTAAAGAATTTAAAATATGTCATACATAGTCAGAGACAAACCACATCCTTGGGGCTTAGCAGATAAATGCTCTGGGACTTTGTTAATGAGGATTATGGGAGACTTTCACTTGGGCCACCCAGTATTTACTTCCTGTGGCAATAACACCGTGTAAAATATATGCTGACTGGGAAAGATGGCCATTCGGAAGCGTGAACATGGCGCTTCAGCCCAGGGCCAAATGGACAGAAGTTGCTGTTTCCGGGGATGTAGGGAACCATGTGGCCTCAGCACATACAGTGGGGATTCCCTTCAAGCAGGAGTAAGGCTGTTGGATCCCAGCTTGAAACTGGAGGTCTTGGTGCTTGCTTCAGAATCAACACCAGGAAGGGCAGCACGGTGGCCCTCTCTCTGTGTGGCCTTCCTTAGCACTGCAACACATTTCTTTCCATTCTTTAGAAATAAATTCTGATTTAGACCTTTATATTTCTTTAGTGTTTGTTATTAAAGTGACCATTAAATACGGGATTTTAGTGACTAAAACAGTTGGAGACCACAACTAGGCTGACAGCTTTAGGAGAGAGTTTATTTTCAATTTTTTTTTTTCTCCAGCCTGGCTTTAGCTTTAAATTAGATTGTAATAATCATAACAAAGCTCCCCCCTGCCCTTACCTGAAAGCACACTGCAGACCTGATCTCTTTCTGGGACTTTATTTATGACAGAATCCCACACTATTTTAGAGCTTTCATCTTCAAGGTTGCACGGCATTTTATGGGTCTCCGTTTTCTATAGCATTTCAGGGACCAGTTCAAAACAATATGAATTCTCTAGGGTGCTAGAAAGATCTTTAGGAAAGGCGGGTTCTCCCCCCCGCCACCGACCACTACCCCCATTGTCTGCATTGATGTGACTCTCATTGTGTTAATACTGGAATACACAGTAAAGTAGGTTAGTTAAGGTATTAGTTCTGGAGCCTTATTATCTGGGTATATTTCCCAGCCTAGCCATTTACTCGCTGAGTGACCTTAGACCCCTTACTAAACATTTCAGTGCTGCAATTTTCACAGCTGTGAAGAGAGAACAGTGATAGTACCAGCCTCAGAGGAAGGTTGGGAGGATTTATCGAGTTAGAGTACTTAAAGCACTTAGAACAGTTCTCTGCAGCAGCAAGGGCTTAACAAATGTTAGCTGTTGTTATTAGCTCAGAAGCTCATGTAGTTACCTATAATGGATGAAACCGAATGGTCTAGTGGTCATCAAATAATTCCACTTTTGTTGTTCTGCACATACGTGCATGCTAATGGGATGGTTAGGAGATTTTGAACTCTAGACACTATACGCAATTGGTAGCTACTTAGAGTTATAATTTCCTAGGGACAGTAGGAGGCAGAGTGGCTTAGAGCATTGAGTTTGTTCAATTTGAGCTCTTAAGAGCATTGGGGTTGGAGTCAGACAGCCTAGTCAAATACCAGTTCTATTATTTATGTAGCCTTTTAGTGGTTTGGTTCCCTTATCTGTACCATGGAGATAATTTCTCACAAGACTGTTGTAAGGACAATGAATATGAATGTTTGGGACACATACCAAATATTCACAACAGTTGTTGAGGGGAAGGAGAGGAGGCATTGATTGATTGTGGGTCAGGTTTTTTATGATTAGTTCCCTGGTAACAAGTGATTGGAGATGGGGATTTGCTCAGGGCAGCAGGCATCCGAGAGCAAAGGGGAAACACTCAGCCCTTTTAAACTTCAAGAATGCTGAGAGAAATTACAAAACTCAGAAGGGCAAATGGCAATTTGTTGCTGTCAGTATTACAAGTGTGAGTGTGGACACTTTGGTTCAGATGAATCATTCTGGATGTGTCCCTGTCTCATCCAGGAATTCCACTTGCATAAGATGGGGTGACATCAGCAGAGAAAAGAAGGTAAAGGACCCAGTCTTTCTTCTCACTCCTGGAAATAGTGATGGTGGCTGTGCTGTCCTGGGGTTTATTCACTCTTACAAAATTCTCAAACTGTAGTGGGTATAAAACTCAAGTATGGAACTTGTTTAGAGGACATCTTCCAAAGTCTCACCCACAGAAAGTCTGGGAATCAGCTTATTTTGTTTCTCTAGGTGCTTCTGATGCAGGTGGTTAGACTAGACTTTGAGAAAGATAACTCTAGTGAGACTGGGCAGAATAAACTCCCCTGCAGAAGGCAGCTGCCCTGTCCATTGACATTTTCCCCAGCATGATGGTTTGCTTTTGGAAAGGCAGAAACAAAAAAATCCAGTTTTGCTTTATTTTGATCCAAAGCACTACTTAATAACGTATGTTATTTGTTAATTGTTTCTCACAACACTGCATGGATGACAATATTAATTGCATTTGACACAAGAGGAATCAGGGACACAGGAAGATTTCTTTAGGGGTGCGATGTGGTTTGGTGCAAACATGAAGTATGGGCAAACATTACACAGGTCCTTCAATTTGTCCCCAGCCATCTGGGCATTACTAAACACATCTGTTCCTTCTCCTGCAGAGGATGCTCTAGTGCTGCCACACGATTTAAATTATGTCAGGAGAAAGGGTTCCATTTGTCCACTTCTCTGGTGCATAGGGATGGCTCCCGGGAGCCTTGGTTCGCTGAGATTGGCGTTCATTCAGCGCCTGGGTACTTAACTCTGAATTTTGATTTGGGCATTTGCCAGGTACAATATTCTGCCAGGGCCTTCCCAGTCTGTTCTCTGCTGTTTTGCTCCTGAAGATTTACAGCTAATGAAGGGATAAAGAAAGGTCACGGCAAGAGGCGGTAGCATGTGGTGGTGACTCATGGTCTGGGCCTGGTGAGGAGCCAGTTTGGGTGGAACGCTCTACTAGCTGCTGAGCTTGTTTTCATGTGGCTCTCTGCCACGGCCCTGCAGGAAGCAGTTTCTCGCCTGTTGCTGGTCAGAGGGAAGGCCTGGTCATCCTCCCCATCCCTGCTGTTATGGTCTCAGCTCAGGCCAATGAAGCCTGGTGGCCATTTGTCAAAAAATCCCATGGAATAGGAGCTCAGGAGACAGTGGGATGGGTCAGGTCTTAGAGATCAGCCACAGACACCAGCTAGGGGCACACTGACAGAAGGGACTGAAGGAAGTCGGGAGATACTTGTACTGGCAGGCAGCATTTCTCAACCTTGGCACTATTGACATTTTGGACCAGATAATTCTCTGTTGCGGGGAGGAGAACTGTGCTGTGCATTTTAAGACTATTAACACCACCCCTGGCTTCTACCCACTAGGTGTCAGCAACACGCCCCATGCCTCCCCTTTGCTCCCAGTTAATGCAACCAGTAAAGTCTCTAGACATTGCCAAGTGTCCCCTGGAAGCAAAATAACCCCGGATTGAGAATCACTGAAGTATGGCTGAATCCCAGGCATGTGGCCAATTAAAAAGATCCATCTATCATCCTGTTTTCCCCATCCTTATTCATCATCATCCCTAAAATTTATTGAGCACTTACCATGTGACTGGTACTCTGTTTTGCATTCATTATCTCATTTAATCCACACAACATCCTAGGATGAAGAAACTCTTATTGTTCCCATTTTATGGATAAGAATACTGAAGTTTATAAAAGTAACTTGCCCAAGGTCACACAGCTGGTATTTGGGGCTCAAGCACAGCTGTAGATGCCTCTTCTTCACCCTGTTGCCATATGTAATGGTGCCATAATATGGGAGTCTGTGAGAAATGCTGAGAGGCAGGGGAAAAGGGCTGCTGGCTGGAGGCGGGGCCTCTACTTCAGGACTGGGATTCAGGATTTTAACGATAAACTGTGGAGATAATTAAGGGCTTAGATAAACTTGAATACTAGGTAGGTGATTCAGATAGAGATCCAGCTACAGGCTTGATCACAGGTAAACCCCTACCCATGCCCAGCTGTTGTCTCCTCTCTGTTTGTGACACCTGATCCCTGAGATATGACACCTGATGGGAGCCCAAATGCGCCTTTTTCATTTCAAATACTGTTCATTGGACTGTGGTCTCCCACCCCAACCCCCATTCCTTCCTTCGGGATCAGTACTTCTGCCTGAATCCCTGCTTCTTCTGCTTACCCCCAGCTGCCTTGTGCTTGGGGCATGTCTGTTGAAGTGACTGGACAACACGATGTTGCCGGTCACCTCTGGCCCTGTAAAGATTCTGTGACATGGCAACTGAGGCTGGTGTGTTCTCTGGTCTATGTAAAATACTTGTAGTTTGTGGGAACTGATGACTCTGAATTGAATGCCAGTAGTCAGAGCCAACCCTGGCAAGGTTTGTTGGGCAACAATTGTACTTTTAAAGGAAAGGTCAGGGCTTCTGGTGTTGTGGTTTCCTTAATATTAAGGGCATCACGTGGAGGTGAGGAAGATGTTACTTGAAACCCAAGTGAGCCTCTCCAATGGTCCTGTTAAGTATATTTTACCATTAATGCAGCAGAAGAGATTTTGGAGTGCACAGCTGTTTTGTAGTCTGCTTGACACCTAGAACCAAATGGCCTTTGATATTATCAGGCAGCTCTTGCTTCAGTTACATGGACTTCTCCTCTATCCACACCCAATTAATTAGCACATAAACTCATGTGTGATTTGAAAGCTGCAAGTACCTTTGCAGAGGGAAAATTCCAACTGGGCTTACTTGGGACCTGCAATAGTTTGAGGGCTTCTGCTGCTCAAGTGCCTGGTGTTTACCAATGTCCTGCTGAGCTTTGTCAGTGTATTAAAGTGTATCTTGCACAGTCACCACACAGGCTTCAGCATCCTGTAAGACCGTGAAATCAACTCTGCGATTGCCCTGTATTCTGAATTCCCTTTGCCCTTCCCTGGTGGTCTTGCCCTTTCTAGGGGGTACTGTAGTTGATACTTGCTGGTTCAATGAGGTGTCATTTGAGGGATCTCCATAGTACAGCAAGGCTGCTCATTGGAAATTTTTTGCTTTTGCTCACTCTCTCGTTACCTTTGACATATATTTTAAATAATAGAAAAATAATACAATTTTATTGATGACAAATTAGAAAATACAAATAAACAACAAAGAAAAGGAAAATATAAATTAACTTATAATCTTATAACTCAGATATAGCCACTGTTAACATTTTAGTTATGCCCTTGTGTTTCTGTTTTGCTTTTTACAAAAGGAGGAGTTCAAAGAAATTGCCATAAGACGTGGCATATTCTTAGTGGAATATTCAAAATGATGCTTAAATAAATCTTTTGATTTCTTGGCAAATGGGTCCTGATAATCTTCAAAGATATACATGATTTTAGAAACCTAATAAGAAATGCCATATATTTTTCTCCTTGCCGATAAAGGGCATATCTACAAGAGACAGTGTCTGTGCACGTGTGTGTGTATGTGTGCATGTGTGTATGTAAATGGAATGTCTATGGCTCCTGAAAAAGAAATTCTGTTGCTGGATTTGCTGACTCACTGCCAAGCCCTGCTGCAGGCAGGGAACAGATTCTGAGTTATTCAAGCCAAACATTTGGCCCTCGTGGATTACTGGCCACTGTGACAGACTTCTCCTCACACCTCACCTCCTCACGTCTTCCTCCTTGGCACCTGGGTGTATCTGGCATTTTGTTCATTTTGCCTCCTCATCTCCTGCTATTTCTTTCAGTTACTCTTTAGCATTTCTCAAATTCCTATCAGTACCACCCCAACTCCCTAATGCACAATGTTAGAAATACCCAGACACTTCCTTCCTGAGGTCACTGCGGGAATTCGCTGTCTCTCTTTCTAGGACCTTGTTTGTGCATGCTGTGTCTTTTCCGGGCTCCTAATGAAATGAGGGGAGGGTGACTTACCCTCATTTGTTCGCAGTCACTCATGGAGTGGCTCCCTGTTTCCTTTCCTAGCCCAAAGTAAGATCAGGGTGTTCAACTGAACTCAAGTTTTGTCACACCCTGAGGTGGACAGGCTTGGTGACATGAGGGAGAGGAACTCTACGACTTCATTGGATGATTCCGCGCCATACTGGGTAAAAGATAATTTTGTACAGACTGGCATGACCAGTAATGCTGTCGCTGAGAGGATGCATCCTAGGATCATAATTTTAAAAAGTTAAAAAAAGAAGTGTTTAGCTCTAGTTGGCAAAGGAACTAGACACGGAACGATACTGTAGCTTGCTTGCCTTAAAGGATCATGAGGTATGAAGGAGACTGGAATGGCAAGGGCTTTATATGAAGAACTTGTTTCCCAGCTGTGTGGTGTTTTCCCCCCTCCCACAGTCAGTTTTTTGGTTTGCTGTTTGATAAGTTTGGAAAGGATCCTCAGCTAATATGAGACTAACGATAATTGCTTTCTAAATCCCAATAGTTGTCATTCTAAATACTGATCATATACTCACTCATTTATACCTTACAAAACCTCCATGGAAGGATTAATCACCCATCTTATACAGTTGTGGAAACAGAGTATAGACTTTAAGAAACCTACCCAAGGTCACACAGCTGGTCAACCACAGAACCAGCATTCAGACCAGGAGTCTGGCTTCAGAGACTACGCTCTGTTCTGCCTCCCTCTTGCAATAAATCAGGTGATAGGACTCTGAGTTCCAGTCAGAGCCTTGCTGTGTTATCTCAGGCAAGTCAGTCTCCTCTCTGGGCCTCAGTTTCTTCATTTAGCTAAAAAAATTCTGATTCTATGGATAGATTTATGCCATTCCCCTCCCCACCCCTGCAATTCTTGGATGCAGCTAGAGAAAGAAATGCAATTCTTCTCAGAAGAAATCTGGACTTGGTTTTGCATCTAGCTCTTCTTTTGTTCTTTATTCCATTTCCCCTGTAGGAGAGAATTGCTGTTCTACAGGAGGGTCTCTGTTATAAGCAGAGACAATTCCCTTGGGGCAGCTAATCTCATTGGGCCAATCCTACTTAGTTATAAAGAAAGGTTCATTATAACTTGCACAAGAAAAGATTTGAGAGAGGACAATCCAGAGAAATGGAGACAGTTCTTCAATTAGGAAGTGCACTATTCCATGTTTCCAAGAAAATTTTTTAATCCACAGACCCAGGACAAGTTTAAAAGGAGAGACAAGATGGTTCTGAGGATGAAGCACGAAACTGGCTAAGGGAAATGCCTTTTTCCTGCTGATTTGCCCCTTGTTCCCCATAAAACAGTTGGCCATTTTAGACTTCTGTTTCTTTGGTGAGGTTGCTATGGTAAGACCTGAAGAATCACTTGTACAGCTCTCTGCAAATACTCACTTCTGATGATCTCGTTCAATCTCGGGAAGTGAGAGCATCCTGAGGAAGTTAGGAAGTTCTCAGCATCTTATCTGTCTGTAAGTCTGCCAGGGGTCCTGCAGCCCTGGCTCCTACTTGTTGAGCAGCACTTTCTGACCCATGTGGTAATCCCAGCAGTGTGGGGATCTGGGTGTGCAGAGCCTGCTCCAGGTAAGAAGGCTGCTGTTGACTGAAGCAACACAGATCCTCTCCATGGCTCTTGTCCTGTCTGAATATGGGCTCAACTGACATTGAGCTCTTTGTGACAATGGTGAAAGCAAACATGGCGAATGGGAAAAACCTGTTGACTTTGTGCTGACTCATCATAATCAATAAAATAGCTTACTTCATGACATACTGCATGGGGGACTATGCATATATTTGTAAAACTCATTCTGCTTCAGCTGTTACAGTAAACTTGGGACCGACTCTCTAATTCTTTAACTCCCAGAACAAAATCCATCCTTCTTCCCCTTTTCCCATGAATAGGTAAACATTACCTATAGTCATGGTCTAGTTTTTAGAAAAAAAATATTTAAGCCTGAATTTCATCTCTCATCCTTTTACAGTGTCTTTGTTTTCTAGCTTTTGTTCCATGTACTCACTACACGACCCACTCTTGTCTTTGCTTCTGACCTTTATGAGAATGTCTCAAGACTCAACTTCCATTAGGTGAGATCATCATTCCAAAAATGTCTAGGCAATGTGCCTAGGAGGAGAGCAAATATTTGCCCTGACATCAGAGAAGCTGAGCACAGATATTGTGCTGAGGTGGAGCGGCAGGGGATTATGCCAGAAGGGAACTGGAGTCAGATTGAGCTAAGTCCCCTATGTCACATTGAGGAGGTTAGATTTTAAGCTGTAAACAGCAGGAAACTCACAAAAGCTTTAGACAGATAATACACACACACACACACACACACACACACACACACACACATACACACACCCCACATGGATTCAAGACTTGTTTAATTAGGTTTAGTTTATAGTTCAGCACAAACATTTGATAAGCACCAATTTTGTTAGGCTCTGCAATAGGTGCTTGGGGTACAAAGATGGGTAAAACATCATTCTTTCTTTCAATAAGGAGTCAGAACTACATCATGACATATAACTATATAAGAGGAGTTGAGATTAAATGCTTAGTCTTCATGCTAACAGAATTTTTTTAGGCAGGAGAAGGACAATTTTTAAAATTTAAATAAAAATAGCTCTGATATTGGTATGGAGAGAGCATAGAACTGGCAAAGTATTAACTGTAAATTTCTATTCAGTGTTGGTTGTCTTCATTGTTATGATATCTCCTGCCAATTTTGGTCCTTTTGACTTGTGAAACCTGGTATTCCACACTTTGGGAAATCCTACCCAATGGATTTCTTTCTAGGATTCAGTAGGTAACAACCACTTGGACAGAAAAAACAAAATGATGATACCAAGGGAAGAAGTCAATTGGTGCATGGCCAGATTTGCTTTATATACCACAAGTTCTTGCCTGTTTCCAAATGTTCTGGGTAGATGCAGACTATTTGGAGATGGTCCAGCTGAGACTTCTCATGAATAAAAAATGTTGCTATAATTAAAATCTTTCAGGCCCAAGTTACCTTTTTCCAATAATTCACTTGTGATTTATGCTTAGAGACATACATAATATCAAATTACTTAAGTGGGGAGGAGGAGGGAGGGAAAGAAAACTAAGCTCTGTTGTAAGGATCAGTTATCAGAATATTGCTGACTTCATAAACCACTCAGGCTTTTTTCCCAGGCAACACTTGATGTATTTATAGCCTTGTAATTTGGTTACCTATCACTTAGCTTATATGTGAGTCACCCATGAAATATATGCACAGAGACCAGATGTACTAATTACAAAGGTAGAGTGCAGGTGGGAGAGCCCTGTTAAGACCACTGTTCAACAACAGTGGCAAATTGTGGGGAAAGGATCATTTATCATTAAATGACATTAAGATTCAATGGCAGAGCTTTTGAGTCTGGATTTAGAGAGCTATTCAGCTTTGCTCCTGTCAAGCTGAGCTTCCTATCTTGGAGTCACAGTTTTCCAGTTTGATGTGGTACGCTTGCTATATGGGGCAGCAGGGAGAGGATAGTGGCGGGAGGATGGTAAGGGAGATTACAGGAGAGGGAATAAATAGCTATTTGAGCAGAGTCATTTGTGGTAACTCACTTTTGCTTCAGAAGTGACATTCTGACATAACTGTCAGAAATTACTTTTTATTTATTTATTTATTTTTAAGCCTCCAGATTCTTCTTTTCCTGGAATGATTTTCCATTCCAGACTTTACCTGGTGAAATCTTATCCATCTCTCAAAATCCATTTCAAGAGTGACTTCCTCCATGGAAAAGCAGGTCTTACATTTTCTTTCAAGCATACACTAGCATATTACATTCAAACTGAAGGTATTATATTTAGGAGTAAGAAAAACTTGAAGTTGAAAGTGAACACCTTGTCTGGTATCACAAAGGTGTATTTAAGGTTACTTCATTGATTATTTCTAAAGTTTTCTTCTCTGACTTGTAAAATTGTGGTTTCCACCTAGCATTAAGAGGAATGAATTAGTTACATTCAGGACAGATGGCGTACTTTCCTCTCCCTGTGCTTGTCCTTACACAGAAAGAAAAAGAGCCAGATGCTGGGGAATTTTCTTAAGCAAATGTATGTATTCAAGAGCCAGCTAGACCTGGAAAATTAATTCACCCAGCTCTGAATTTGTATGCATTGTTTTATCTCTCGACCTAGCTGTCTGAATGGTCCATTTCAGCTGTGGAGACCTACCTTCAAAATGTTTTGGTAGCAGAGGAACTCAAAGCCAGATTAATTATTAAATTACAAACAGTGAGCCACAGTATTTAAAATCAAGTTCAACACAAAATAATGTTTTCATGCTGTTAAAAGACTCACTCCAAGCCTCCTTTTGAAGGTGGAGTTGCAGTTAAATACACCTAACAGATACAGAAGGAAAATTTCCCCTCGGTGTTTGGATACTCTTGTGGAGCTGGAGTCCTAACTGGGTGCGGGAGAGGTGAAGTCCCTGTAGCCAGTGCTGAGCGTGGTTACTGGCAAGTCTTGGTAGCAGTGATTCAGAGGCTGCTGGTGATCCCTAGGAGAGATCTGGAATTACGCCAATGCCCAATGTAGGGCTTTTGGATTGGAAAGATTCAGCTACATCCACTCAAACAAATCATCCATTGTACTCTAGTCCACCTGAATTCCTTCACTGTACACACAAAGACTTCATCTGAGACTTAATGGCTGAAACCTGAGATGTCATTCATTCATTCATTCATTCAAGAAAGAGTTGTTGAATGCATATTATATTCTGGGTACTGTGTGAGGTGGAAAGAAATAAATAGGATCTTTTCCTACCAACCTCCTGTCCTATCCAGGCTGGTGTGGGATAAGTTGTTCTTGGTGAGCTTATAGGATGTCCTAGAGATTAGTAGCTTTTTCTAAACTGCACATGTATCATTTTAAAAACAGTTTTTAAAAAATGTAAGTAAACCATGAACATGGTTTAAGCTAAAAAAAATTGAACAGTGTGGAAGAGTTAATACTGAGAAGTATCATTATTCCATCCCACTCCTCACTTCTCAGAAGTCTGCACCTTTAACTATTTCTACTTTATTTCATTTTCTGTTACTCCCAAATCTCTAAAAGCACACTTACTATGTGTTTCTTGATTCATTTGCTGCAGGCATTTTGTAATGATATCCTGCTATGGTAGGTGAGAATTTAGTTCATTCATCACCCCCATCTTTCTTCCTTTTTGTAATGTAATTATATCACTATTTTTAGTTCTTCTAAAGGTTACTTTTTTAACTCAAGATAATGTACTTAAATCTTTTTCTTGGTCAATCAACTACTGACTTAATTTCTTGACCATTTACTTTCTAAGATGAGGATATTGATATCCGTACCTCCCTGCCTTTTAAAAAATACCTTCTTGGAACTTCCCTGGTGGTCTAGTGGCTAAGACTCTGCGCTCCCAATGCAGGGGGCCCGGGTTCGATCCCTGGTCAGGGAACTAGATCCCACATACATGTTGTAACTAAGAGTTTGCATGCTGCAACTAAAGATCCTGCATGCTGCAATTAAGATCCTGCATGCGACAACAAAGATCCCGCATGCAGCAACAAAGATCCCACATGCTGCAATTAAGACCCGGTGTAGCCAAATAAATAAATGAATAAATATTTTAAAAAATAAAAAATGAAAATACATCTTTTACCCTCTCGCTCCTCTCAGCTGTAATTTTGCTTTCAGAGTGTCAAGGTTGATATTTACACTCTGTTCTATAATATAATTATTCTCAAAAGTCATTTAAAGTGATCCATTTAAGATTTTCTGAGGATTTATGTTAAGCTCAGTTGATCATTATTTCTGAAAAAGACCCCTCCCCTCTTTGAATATTGGGACAGTATTCTGGCCTCCGTCCTACAAAATATGGTTCCTTAAAGGTTCTGAGCTCAAACCTAGAAGTTCTTTTACTACCTTGTATTACAATATGTCTAGCTTAGAGTTTTGAGTTAAAGTTAACTCTATGATTTTTCAATATCTCCTCACCCAATCTTCCTATTTCCTACTGAAGTTTTTGTCTGGCCTTTCACACTTGAAGCCATCTTTAATGGGGATGAGACCACAGCCACCTGCTGTTACCATCTTCTATCATCTGTTGACACTGCAGCATATTCCTGGGGCTAGGCCTTCCTTTCCTTATTCTTCTTGTCTAAACAGAACTGTAGCCATCCCTCATCCCACGCTGCAGTTCTTTCCTGGTGAAAGTGAAGGCTCGGGCCAATTGTGTGCCAGTAATGAGAAACTTGGGTTACCTTACTGGATTCATACTGTGACAATAATAACACTATTTTAAAAACACTTTTTTATATACAAAGTACTTTTCCTATATTATCTCATTTAAACCTCACACCAGGGACTTCCCTGGTGGTCCAGTGGGTAAGACTCCACATTCCCAATGCAGGGGACCTGTGTTTGGTCCCTGGTCAGGGAACTAGATTCCTCATGCATGCTGCAACTAAGAGTTTGCATGCCACAATTAAGAAGCCTGCATGCTGCAATTAAGCAGTCCTCATGCTCCAACTAAGAGTCTGCATCCCACAACTAAGAAGTCCTCATGCCACAACTAAAGATCCTGCCTGCTGCAACTAAGACCCGGCACAGCCTAAATAAATAAATAAATAAATATTAAATAAATAAATAAACCTCATGCCAACTTGAATTCAGAGAGGTCCAATAGCTTGATTAAAGTCACAGCTAATATATGATAAAGCCAACCCAGTTTCTCAGATCCAGGACCCTCTCCCTTCCACGTGCACCACATGCTGCTGATGCAAGTTCTCACCATTGGGAAATTTTTATAAGTAAACTAAATCCCTCTTGCTATAATATAAACCAATTTCTTCCCCCCCCAGCCCTAGCTTTATTGAGATATAATGGACAAATAATATTAAGTTTAAGGTGTACGACATGCTGGTTTGATACACTTATATGTTGCAAACTGATTACTGCCATAGCATTAGCTATTAGCTAACACCTCCACCTCATCACATAATTACCATTTCTTTTATGTAGTGATAATATTTAAGATCTACTGTCTTAACAACTTTCAAGTACATAATACAATATTATTAGCTGTAATCACCATGCTGTACATTAGATCCCCAGAACTTGTTACTCTTATAACTGGAAGTTTGTACCCTTTGACCATTATCTCCCCATTTCCCCCACCACCCAGCCCTAGGAAACCACCTCTCTATTCTGTTTCTCTGATGAACTGATTTCTTTTTATTCTAACCTCAACGAACTTATAAAAAGTGATACTCAATTGCCCCTAAATTAAAAGATAATATTCCATGACACCTGATTATTATACTGCATGACAGCCTCATACAGTACTAAAGTCACAGGGACCTGAGGGAAACATTGAAAGAGACTGACAGGTTTCAGACAAGGCTTAAATCACATGATCACAGGTCTCATTTTAAAGCAGTGTGTGTGTGTGTGTGTGTGTGTGTGTCTGACATGATAGCCCCTTGCTTGTTCTTTCTTCTACTTCTATCCAATATGCTGAAACATTTCCAACCTAAAATATAAAACTACAGTGATGGATGTAAAATTGCAAATCCAGGTGTTCACGGGTTTCATAAGCTCCTGGAGAAAATATCAAAATACTTTCTATTTCTGTTATGCTCATGTATCAACCGCACGGCACCGTCTCTCAACCCTGTCTTCAGCGATGTGTCTTTCTTGGGCTGAGGAATGAGGATCAGGTCTGTGGCTCTAAAAGGGACTGGGACTCTGGTCTGACTTAGATGAATGTGCGGGATTCAGTATTGGAGTCGTGGTCAGGACTCAGGCTAAGTGGTTACAGAGGAAAGGCTGACAGGTAGAAAGAGGCTAAGGCATGTCCTAGAACAGGTAGGCTTGGGAAGCAAGGAGATCCTCAGCCTGAAGGTAGAAGAAAAGTCCTGATCTAATAGTTTCAAAAACTGACTGAAATAAATCAGTCCCTTTTTATCAGGAGTCAGCCTAAATTTACACCTATATAGTCACCCCTAAAGAAGACCATTTTTGCTCTTGAAGGGCTGGGGGTTTTAGCTGATTTGTTTATGCAGGAAGAGAGATGGCTCTTTTATGCAGAGTTCTTTGACATCTCAACTACTGTGCCTCCTTTTCGAGTTCGGTTTTTCATTCCACCTTAACTTGGAACAAGTAGATTACTCAGTATCCTCGTTCTTCTTTTCATTGTAGTTTCCTCCTCAGGGATTTTGCATCCCTGGGCTGGAATGGAATTGGGCAGAGCCCCAAGGCTTGTCTTTAACAAGCTTGAATCTTCTCCACAGAGGAAAATATGACCTCCCTTGATGCTCATTTTTTGGGGGGCCTGAATCAACATGTTTTAGGTTGTAACTGGCTTTGTGGATTGTAGAAATAAGACTTGACCTGTTTTATTGAAAATTAGAATGTTTTTCAGATAACGTCTGATGAAGAAAACACTCAAAATATGCATACTCGTGTAGAAATTACTTCATACCAAATGTTAATTGATGGATTCATTCATTGCATTCAACTAATATTTACTGAATGCCTAATACTAGGCACTGAGACAATAAGAAAGAATAAGATATTGTCTTTCTCAAAGAGCAAGCCCGTAGCAGCTGTGGAGGCAGTGAATTACCTATAGAAAGTATGATTAGTACTATAGCCATTTTGCTTTGCATTAGAGAGTTTCAGCATAGCTCTGCAGCCAAAGGTCTTTATATCCAATATCGTCCTCTAAATAGGAGTTTAAAAGAATGACCAATCTGATATGTTTGCTAAGTGTAGGTTTGTTCATTTAGGTGGACCATTTCACAGCATGTGATTGTTTTGATCTATCACTAAGTGTCCTACATCTCAAAAGAGACTACAATGGGTTGGCCTGTGTTTCCCACACTGGTAGCTTAGAAGTACTACGGATATTGTACATTGTTAAATTTGAAGTGTCAAAGAGAAATTTTTCAGTTTAGAATTTAATCAATCAATCTTTATTTCTGCTGGAAGAGCTAAGTATATATTATACTGTATACTTTTAGATCCTCCCTTTCTGAAAACAAAACTAAACTAAACCCTACTTTTTATTAATTAGCATGATAATCTTTCCAAAGGTGAACAGGAAATTGTTTTAGATTAGCTCCTATTTAATGTAGTTTTCTGAATGAATATTTATTTTGCAATGTGAGATCTTCCTGGTTCTTATTATCAATAGAAACCCAAGTGAGAATTTAAAGTGTGTGTGTGTGGGGGGGGGGGGTGATGGTGATGGTGGAGGCACCCATTACTTTGCGATACATCAGTATAACTCCTTATTCTTATTCATTATTACTCACTTGGTTCCTCTTAGAGTATGAATAGAAGGAAAAAACATTTATAGATCACTTAAAACATTCTACTAGAAGAAAGGGAACAAATAAGCCTACTTTAATCACTAGCTTTGCAGAGGGGAATGAGCAGAAGATATATTTAATCTTTCATCAAAGACTTTTTTTGAAATTACTAATATATAGGTCCACTCAGAACAGTGCTAACTGAGTTATTAGGACATTTAAACTAGATCATCATTGTTTTTATTAGCAACATTATTCCTTACTCCTTTTGTTAGAAAAACACCCTGCAGTGTGTGCAGATCTGTTTAATTGCAATGCTTTTACATTTTTCCTCAAATATATTTGACTTATTTTATAAATATTTCAAGTACGTAATTGCTTTTGCTTTAACAAAAATCACAAATGCATTTAGATAATCTAAGGGGTTAGAATCCATTTGCTCCTGTGAAGTTTATAGGAGAGGTAAGTATGATTTGTTGACTTTATGGACTACGATCCTGAAGGAAGGTCTCTCACCCCCATGACCCTCTGTTGTACATTTTCAGAATGAACACCTAAGGAATGTAGTGAAAGCTGTGGCATCAGATAGACTTGGGCTCCAAGCTCAGTTCTTTTACTTAATAATTGGATGACCTTGGGCAAGTTCTTTATCTTTTCTTTTTCAGGCTCTGGAATGTTTTGTAGAAATTACTGAATATAATAATACCAAGCTTGCCAGACTAATATGCAGATAAATAAATAGTATTAGGCACCTAACAGAGGGCCAGACAAATAGTAAATACTCAATACATGTAAATTGCTTTCCCTGTTGGCTGTTTTTGATTGATAGAAGAGCCTTACTAGGGAGAGTCTTGAGGTTCTGATCCCAATCAGCAGAGATTCATCTGCCTTTTTAAAATTATTGGGGCTAAGAACCTCTGATTTAACCAGGGACCATCCCTTCCCTTCTGTATGCTGTGCTGAGAAGCATATCTTTATCCTCATCCATCCTCATCATTGTGGTTCAACAATGATCACAATAGCAAACGTGAAGATATAGTGGTCATCTGGAATGGAGAAAAGTGGAGCAAATATAGAATCCAGGGCTTGGCTAAGGGTCCTGGGAAGTTTGGATGAGGTGGACCATCTGGGAATCCAGAAAAGCAGATGTCTTTGCAAGGATGTGCCAGTTGGGGATGGAGGGGACAGAGGCAGGGAGGCAAGCCGAGGTATGGTCCTTATTGGGGCAGAGACAGATATGTGCACCTTCAAAGAATCCATCCCTCAGCCAGTGACTGTTATTTGCTCCTAGAAAATATCTGGGAAATTATCCGTGTTCTTATCACTTAACCTGTAGCTCTGTGTCCACACAATGCTCACTGACACTTTGAAATGAAACTGGTTGCTTCAGTGAATGGCATAGTCAAGTGACTTCCCATACGGACACATCTTTCTTAAGGCCTTGTGCTGGAGAAGGTAAGCTGCAGACACGAGCTCATGCGGTTTTCATGTGCTGCTATCCTGCTGCAGGCACAGGAGTAGCCGTGCCTTGAATGCACAGCCTTGAAAATGTGGGATGTACAGTGCTTTCTCTGGTATTGTTGCCCATAGAATGAGTAAATTTACTCTACTTTGTTGTTATTTGTCCCATATACTACTTCCCTGGGCCAATTTTCAATGCACCCTAGAGGTGTGATGGAAACTGAGCAGCAAGGCCAAATCTCCACTGACCACCAGTCATTTGGAGACCTGGAGAGACCAAAGGCTGACCTGGGGATTTCTACCCACTCTGGACTGAGCTTATAGGATCACCAGACCTTCCTGGGGGTGGAAACCTTTTCTGCGCCTCTCACAGAGCCCTGGGCAACATCTTAACCACAAAATTATTGCTCAATAAATACTTTTTGGAATAAAAGTTTCTTTGAGACAGGATCTTTTCATATTTGCCACTTACACTTGTCAGCTATGCTTTTCATTTGTCATCATTGCCAATATCATCCTTGTAATTGTAATCAGTAAGAAATATCTATCAAATACTATGCAAGGTATGTTAGAAAGGAAAATCTAATGCACAATCTAAGCAGAATTTTGGGGGAGCAGGGATTGAGTCTTAACTGACTTTTTATCCCTAGAGCCTAGCACAGTGCCTGTCACAAGTAGAGGCATGGCAGGTTGTTAAATGCTACCTGGAAGAGTGAATGTGTAATGAGAACAATTGGTGAAAAGGCTATGATAGCTGAAGAGTAAGCTTTTCCATTCCTATTTTTCTTTCTTTTTATCAAACCACCTCCTACCCCACACCTGAGAGAACTCTGTTTCTGTTTAGTTTGGGAAAGGAGTGCATATTGTATCTCAGTGCTCTTACTTGGATCTGTTAAGGTGAGCACAGAATGTAGTGCTGCTGTAACGTTAGGATCTTGGCTGCCTTGAAATTTGCAGAGAGAAGAATTTTTTTGAATACTAGAAATAGATCGATATCCTGCTCCTGTTCTTTCTGTGTGCCCAGAACACCCACTAAAGTCAGGAGGAGCTGGAGATGTGTGGGGGAACCGTGGAATGGGGGCTTTTGTCTGTTAATTTGAGCTTCATTCTGTCATTTCAATCTGTAAGGTGATTCTGAAAAATGAATGCATTTATGAGGTTATTAATAACCATATTTCTCCCCTAATCATTATGATTAAGTCGCTGGTACTGCCAGGTGCCTGCAGCTTCCATCACAAAGCCCTGAACAATTTTGCTTTACCATTTGACTTCACTGAGATCCTCTGACTGACTGCCAGAGGAGTTGCTGCTGATTTTTTTCCTTCTTCTGTCTGTTGATTTAAATTCATACTGAAAACAGAGTAAAGTTTAAAATAATATTCTAAATCATAAAACTTATTCTTCAGTTGTGGAACAATAAGTCAGCTTTCCTTTTATTAGACTATTCCCAAAGAACGTTTTATGGTCAAAATGTCACAGCTGGTTTTTTCTACATTTTCTCTTCTTCTAGCCTGAGTGTCTCATGATCCAATCATTCAGTGCAGCCTGCAATTCCTGACACTTTATTCCCCCCCATTGTATTTACTGCAACAATGTCCCACATCACCACAGATTAACTGTCCCCCACCTCCCAACAATATTCTGGTGTACACTTGGCAGTACCACAGAGCATATCAGAGTGCAGGCCATGGAGATAGACTGCCTAGTTTTGAGGCCCAGCCCTACCATTTACTAGCTCTGTGACACTGGCAAATGAAAAACCTCACCAAGCCTTTCTTTCTTCGTCTGAAAATTAGAATTATACCTACCTCCTGGATTGATGATGAAGATGAAAACTTTCCTGGCACATTAAAAGCACTCATTGGAAGGTAGTTTTATTATTATGTGAAAGAGAAAAGCAGTCCTCAACTTCCAGGGGACAGACACTGAGTCTTGGTGCTTTCCTGTTGAACATAAACAATTTCACAAAACATCAGCAACAGACAAGGCCACTCTGTGACCGTGGAAGATTAAGGAAACAAACAAACAAGACCACTGTGTAACCATGTTTGAACACAGACAAAATATGGACATTGTCCAATTCACAAGCATGACAAAACATTTCTTTATTCTGGCTAATACGAGTGACTGTGGATTCTTTAGTAATTACAGCCTTAGCCAGGCTCTAGTCTTCCCTCTTTCTAGATAAGATTTATTATGATATTCATAGAAGTACTCCCACTTTCTGATAGCATCCAATCCAGAGCAAAGCCTGCTTCCTTAATCCCTCCCCCAGATCATCTAACAGAGCCCAAATTCTATAATAAGTCCTTTTTAACACTTTCTTATGAGACGCCCTGTGGTTCCTCACTGTGTGTGTTTTTCCTTGCTGCAGCATGCCATAATCCCAACATAATCAACTATAACTGTATTTCTGGTGGTCTCTGGCTGGAGGGCATTGACATTATTCCTTTTGATAACGGCAGGTCACAGGATTTAAGCAGGTACAGCATAAAACAATGAAAAGGACACTTAGAGACTTTGTACAAGTTATTTAATATTGCTGTTAGTTTTCTCATTTGTTAAAATTTGGGGATTGGGCTCATGAATTCTACAGTCCTTTTCAGCACCGGCATGCTATGGGATCTATGTCAGATACCAGCATTAGGAGTGCCATGGAACAAAAATAATTAACATGGGAATATTCTCAAACTTCTTATCTTTCCTAGGCTGCCAAAGAGAATCCTGTAATTACCCACCTAATTTCTCCCCTCCTCCCACCTCTTTATGAAAAAGCTCTGTCTTTAGGGGAGATAAGCTAATATGCTAAGAGTAGAGGGAGGAGAAAATGGAGAGAAAACCACACAGGCTGGGGATGGAGGAGGAAGTTTTCTGGGGATCACAGAGGGTGGTGGAGAGAATTAAACATCAGAAGGAAGTAGGTGAGAGAAAGCATGGAAAAAAGGAAAGTACTGTGCAGATCACATATGTGGATACTCTTTATTGCCTTTAAAAATGAAGCAAGTAAGTAATAGGATGGATTATTAAATAATTTGGATTGTTGAATTGTGCTTTCTGAAGGGAGTGCTCATCAAAAACTTAACCATATGGGCCTCTGAGTTTTTTAGGATTTCAGTAACACATTTCTTACATAGTCAGAGAACTGACCACCAAAGATGAGGCCTCTTTCTCCTGGAGGGCTTGCCATTTTATAGTTAGTAAAGGAAAGAATAAGCTTTTTTTCCTAAACATTTCCAGCAGGTCCCAGAATTTAGCCACACACCAGCTGCTCCTTTATCTCCAATTGGAAGGACTCATAGAGGCCTGCTCTTACATGGGTGATGGTGAGAATATGCTTAAATGGAGCTGGTCGGAAGGGGCAGAGATCAGTGTCATTGGTTGAAAGTGAGGCAATTAGTTATCTCCCTGGCAAGGGGTTCATGAGGCTTAGTTAATTAGAATTTGCATGGAAATTAATTTTAATTTGCCTGGAAACCCAAAGAAGCTAATCTTTGTCAGATCCAAGTAGTAGGGTAACCAGCCATTCTGGTTTGCCCATGAATGTGGGGATGTGGAACTTCCAGTGCTAAAATCAGGACATTCCTTGGCAAACTGTGATCACCCTAGTTAGTATTCCTCTTCCTTCATAGCCTCAACTTTTCTTCCTCTCTTCATTCTGTTGCAGGATGAATGCTTCTTTCTAACATGTTCCTTGTATACCAGATCTCTGCCAAATAATGGAATCCCAGAACTGAAAGGGATCCTCAGATGTCATGAAGTCATCTTTTGCCTCCCAACAGATTTCATTCAGATGGTCCGTTCAGTTTGTCTTTTCCCAGTGACAGGCTGCCCAGGGGCATCCACAGATAATGAACAATGCTATTCCTATCATTTTATAATCCTTACTATTTGCTATTTGAATTTCTTACATCTTATCCAGTTTTGTTTTTTTTCCTCTTAAAAGTTATTATGGGATTGGAAGAGAGGTGTGGCTGCCCAGGTTTATGCAGGGGAATTGTGAGGGTGTCCTAGAGTTTAGAATTTCAGAATTCTTATTATTTAGTATCAACCATGATTTGGGGGAAATTACTGCTTTGTATTGGGACATTTAAATAAAAATTTCCAGGAAGAGAGGCCTAAACTGAGAGTTCAGTGTTTAGGGGATTCCTCCAAATTGCTATTAGAACTAAAAGGAGACTGGCTTGCCTAGTCTTAAACGAGAAAGTTGCTGACATTTCAAATCCTGCTGGTTTTACTTAGATTTGGCTGAATTTCAGTCTTTGGCTGGTTAATTCTTTATATTGGGTTTTCTCTTATATCTTATCAGATATATGTATAAGTCTCAATAACTCAAGTTTCAGGAAGTGGAGTCCATTTGATTTTGTAAATATACTGCCCTTTTCTATCTCATCCAGAGTAGACAACCTATCTAATCTCAGTTGTTCAAACTGCTATCAAGTTCCAGTCAGCTTGGGTGAACTTTAGAGAACTAGTTCAATACTCTGTAGAGAACTCTATTTGTCAAATTCTAGATCCCAAACTTTGGCTTAGTTTAAGACTTCTATATACATATATATATATATATATATATATATATATATATATATATATATATATATATATATATAGTTGTTGTTATTGGTATGTAAATTATTTTGTCCCAAAGTTATAACCAGTATGTGTTCACTATAGTAAAATTTGTAAAATATAGAAAAATAATAGGAAAAAGAGAAAAATTACCCTGATTCTACCCAGAGACAATGACTGATTTGGTGGGTATTTCCTTCTATTCTTTCTTTCTTACGAAGCTTTGCTTGTTTCACATATTACAATATTGCACCCTACTTTTTTTCATGTGAATTATAACATAAGCATTTTTCCATTTTACCATGAACTCTTTTTAATAACATTTTTGATGGTTGCATAACATTTCATGGAGTGCAATGGCATTTCAGAAAGGACATAACTTGGTGGAGGAAACTGCAACATACACATAGAGTCAGCTTTGATTATGTTCCCAAATTAGTAAGGCAGGGATGTAAAATCTTATGGATATCAAGTTGTCCTCAGAAGGTGGGAGCAGTTGTAGCATATCTCAGCATAGCTTTTCTTGCTCTACACTGAACCAGACAAGGCACATGACTTCAGCAGATACTGTCCATAATAGGTCTCTGGATCTGGAAGGCTTCACAACCCTTTCACCACTCTTTTGTATTCTTGGAAGAATTTACACCAACAAACTATACACTTTTATTGAAGATAATTATTATAACACTGAACTTCCCTGGAACCAAACTCAGCAAGCATAAGTGATGTTCCTACCTTGGAAGATGTGTCAGTTATCAGTTTATTGCCTCACAGTTACAAATTTGCCTTTCATTGCCTACTCTTAGAGAATGGATGTGGGCCTTTTAAGTATTTTTTCTTTGCCAGATGGTGCCATGTTAAGCTTTGTTAGTAGACAGTGCTTGAGAGACATTGCAGGGGGAAAGAATTTTGCTTTTTAGTCTGGCCTCTGCTCCCTAGGCAGGCTCCTGGAGTGCATGTGGCTTTTCCAGCACCTGGCTCTGACCAGCACCTACCATGCATGGTAGCCAGCCATACCCAGTGACCAGCATGTTACTCTTTCATCTCTTCCTGGGTGGTTTTGTAGTGGAATGCCTCTAGTGAGACATCTCCCTATGAACATCTTTACCAATACCCTAGAGAATGGATTACCAGCAAGTTCCAGAAAGCAGATTTCCAGCATGTTTGGTCAGCATGGCACCATAACTATTTATCTGCCATTCATTGTGTGTCTGTGCTCTCTCCAGTGAAGTCCGGATTTCAGTCCTGTTTGAGGAGAGGCTGGGGTCATTCCTTGGGTACTGTATCTCATCCCTGGGGGTAGTAGCTGCTCCTTAATTCCATATCCTTTAGAGTTCCCTTTAGTTCTTAGTAGCCAATTCCTTTTTACTCTAATCTTCTGATATAGTTAGTAGTTCTCTATATTAAACATTCCTGTTCAAATCACTATGTTTCTTCTTTCTCCTTATTAGACCCAGACTTTTAAAGGGGAGGAAGCAGAGTGAGAGCCCAGGTGTCTCTCTCTACCTTTCTAGAATGATGGAAAGGCCATTTCCCTCATTAGTCTACTCCTTGACTCTTAGCCTTCCTGAGCCCCAGATTCCTCATCTGTAAAATAGTGTTAATAATATTACCTTTCTCGGGCCTCCCTGGTGGCGCAGTGGTTGAGAGTCCGCCTGCCGATGCAGGGGATGCGGGTTCGTGCCCCGGTCTGGGAGGATCCCATATGCCGCGGAGCGGCTGGGCCTGTGAGCCATGGCCGCTGGGCCTGTGCGTCCGGAGCCTGTGCTCCGCAACGGGAGAGGCCACAACAGTGAGAGGCCCGCGTACAGCAAAAAAAAAAAAAAAAATAATAATAATAATAATAATATTACCTTTCTCATAGGGATTTCATGAGGGTTAAAAGAGATAATACATATAAATTATTTGAAACATTGCCTGGCATGTAGTAAGTGCTCAATATATGTGATTTGTCATTATAGTTTAATCTGGGTAAATCTGTCACTGAGTTTGACTGGAGGACAACAAGTTCAAACTCAATTACTGACAAAAGCATATACCACAGTTTACTTAACCATTCCCATATGGTAGATATTTGGTTGTTTTTACTATTTTACTATAATAAATAATGCCATCATGAACATCTTTGTGTATAAAACCCGTTTACCCTGGGATTTTCTTACTTTATGAGGGGCCTGGACCAATAAAGGAAGTAGAATTAGAAAGTATAGAAATAATCATGTTGAGGATCTCAGTGACTCTGAGATATCACCAACTTCTCAAGAACCTCTTTCTGATTCTGCTCTTTAACATGTGACAAAACTAAGATTTTCTTTTTTGCGGAAATACCAACATCTAATACACAATAAGTCATCTTATCATAGTTCTTAAAATGTTTTTTGGTTCTAAGTTAGGTACCTTGGAGGTGCCCATTCTCAGTCAATCAAATTAATGAATATTTATTAAAATGCCAAATGGTTAAAAATTAAACAATTTGGGGATAGAATTTCAGGAATGACTTAATATTATGTGACCCTGGGAAATTTATTTTAACCTTTATGAGTCCTAGAAAAACTTTTTTGGCTTTTCTGAGATGCAGTTTCCTCACAAGTAAAACGGAGATAATCTCATATTAACCTGTTAATTAATTCAGTTATTCAACAATTATCTATTGAGTTTTTTCTATGTGCCAGATACCCTAGTCGGTACTTGGGGTGCATCAGTAAAAAATAAATACCATTCTGCACTAAAAGAAGCTAGGGGTCATTGGAGAAATGGCCAATAGCTGATTCCAAGGTGGGGGCATGGCCTGGAACATCTTCTTATGTTAGAAAATAAGGAAATACTCAGTGAATGATGAGGACATTTCAAAAGGACACAGGGGCTCCCATTGGCCAAATCAGGGACAATCTTAGCATTAAAAAAAGAAGAAGAATGGATTACAACTCATTGAATAAATCATGAATCCATGAATCCATATATCTAAATAAATAAAAGGGAAAGCTTGTCTTTCCTGTAGAATGCCAACTAATAAATGTAGCATGAATAATGTAAGGAGAGACTTGCCATTTGGCAGCCTGCACAGATGTGGTTGATTTTGGCTGAAATGGGCAATCAGCTAAGGCTGAAGGGTGAAGATTCACAAGGAACAGGGTATTTTGATATAATATAGGAATAGCTCTCCATAATATATTAATCAATTACAAAGGGAAAAAATGGTGAATTTAAGTGGAGAAACCTGGCAGATATCAACATGACTATGTGACCAAGGTTAACATCACCCATGTTGTATGGATTGATGTTATGTATCTTTTAATGTGATACACTGAGAAGAGCGTGGCATTGTTTCTGTGGAATTCTTTCTAAGAATGAACTTCCGGAGCCAGATAATGAGGAAACATCAGATGTTCCATGTTGGAGGTTGCTATGGTCTGAATGTCTGTGTTCCTCCAAAATTCACATGCTGGAATCTCAACGCCCGATGTGATACTGTTAGGAGGTGGGACCTTTGGGAGGTGCTCATGTCGTAAAGGTGAAATCCTCCTGAATGGGATTAGTGCCTTAAAAGAGAGGCTCCAGAGAGATTCCCTAGCCCCCTTCCAATGTATGAGGACACAGTGAGAAGGTGTGAACTATGAACCAGGAGAGGCCCTCACCAAAACATGACCATCCTGGTGCCTTGACCTTGGACTTCCCAGTCTCCAGAACTGTGAGAAATAAATGTTTGCTGTTTTTAAGGTACCCAGTTGGTGGTATTTTGTTATAGCAGCCTGAATGGACTAAGACAGAGGTCATCCTCCAAAATGCAACACATCTTACAGAGTGTCAAGTACATGAAAAATGGGGAAAGACTGAGGAATTTTTCCAGATCAAAGAATCTAAAGAGTCATAACAGCTAAACACAACATGTATTCTTTTTTTTAAATTATTTATTTATTCATTTATTTTTGGCTGCCCTGGGTCTTTGTTGCTGCGCCTGAGCTATCTCTAGTTGTGGCAAGCGGGGGCTATTCTTTGTTGTGGTGAGTGAGGGCTATTTTTCATTGCGGTGCGCGGGCTTCTCATTCTGGTGGCTTCTCTTGCTGTGGAGCAGGGGCTCTAGGCACATGGGCTTCAGTAGTTGTGGCTCGTAGGCTCTAGAGAGGAGGCTCAGAGGTTGTGGCGCATGGGCTTAGTTGCGCCATGCATGTGGCATCTTCCCCAACTAGGGCTCAAACCCGTGTCCCCTGCATTGGCGGGTGGGTTCTTAACCACTGTGCCACCAGGGATGTCCCAACATGTATTCTTGAGAGGATCCCACTTTGGATATATTGAGTTTGAGATACTTGTAAGACTTCCTAATGAAGATGTCAAAAAGGCAGTTAGACACAGAATCTGGAGTTCAAGAAGAGATCTAGGCTGGAGATATAAATTTGGGAGTTGGTGGCAAGCATATAGTATTTAAAATAAGTAGGGGATGAAATCATCAAGGGAGGGAATATAGACTGAGTAGAAAGAGGACATTCTCAGGACTGCTTGGCAGGGATTTTTCAGCCTAGGTAATCTCACTGAAAAATGGCTCAAAAATTTCCAACTACAATCTGCCTTCAGTATTTGAGAGTTCCACATTCATAGATTCAAATATTTGAAAAAAAATTCTAGAAAGTTCCAAAAAGCAAAACTTGAATTTGCTGCACACTGGCAACTATTTACATAGCATTTACATTGTATTTACAATTATTTACATAGCATTTACATTGTATTAAGTATTATAAGTATTCTAGAGAAAGTATACAGGAGGATGTGCATAGCTTATATGTGTGCCATTTTATATAAGGGACTTGAGCATCTGGGGGATTGGTTTACTAAGGGACAACTGTATGTAAAAACCCATGACCCAGATCCCAACATTCTTTGTCCTCAAAGAGCTAATAATTTGACACATGAAAATAGGATGAATAATATAAAAAACAGTTAATACTATAAGCATTAAGTTTATACTGTATTTACTGTGTGTCAGGAACAATGCTAAGTGCTTTATATGGATTATCACATTTAATGTTCACCTTAACCATATAAGGGAGGTAATATCATTCTATTTTTTTCATATGAGGAAACTGAGTCTTAGAGGATTTAGATAATTGGTTCAAGACCTCACAGCTAGTAAAGAGTGAGGCTGAGGTTCACACCCTAGTGCTCTATCTGCATCGGCTTTCATTTTAGTGGCTGTTGTATCCTGCCTAAAGTCCAGGACAAGGGCAAAAAAGCCTATAATGGTGCTCTAGATTCCTCTTGACAGGCTAAAACAGCCAAACCAATACACACACGCACACACACACACACACACAATTTGTAGCTGAAGATTTAAAGGATTGGAGAAAATTTCATTCCTCAGAATGGCTGCCCCTCACTTCCTGGGGGTGCCACCCTTTGGAGAGGGGCTCCAGAAACTCTGGTGTGATGGAGGGTGTGCTACAGGGCAGTAAACCCAAGTTTCCAAGGACCACGGTCCAACAATAGGCAGTGGAGAGGATATTCTGGCTCCAAAGAGAACCAACTGCTCCTGGATTCTGAAACCAACCCTGTTTTTAAGAATATATCTTTCCTGAAATTTCCTTCTTTTGGCTTGCTGTTATTTGCAACTTTTACAAGCTACTGAACCACATCACTGGTGTGAACAGTTTCAAAGCTTACATATTTCTTCTTGTAATCACTTTAGTCGATCTTGTAACTATAAAGAGTGAGATGGTAAATCCTGAGTTCCCATTCTGAGTCAGAATTTATGACAAGAACAACGTGCTTGTGCCCAAACAGAACCCTGCATGTATGGTAATATGGCACTCGAAATTTATGTACTTCCTTTTATCCAAGGAATGGAAAGTGCTTCGAGAAAAGCATTAAGAGCCAACTGTCTTCAGCAGGCGATGAGAACAGTTCAAAATAGGACTGCTGAGGGAATCATTTAATTTCTGCAAGGCCAGGGTTCATGCTAAACAAGCATGTTTCCCAATTTTATTTTATTTATTTATTTATTTTGCAGTACACGGGCCTCTCACTGCTGTGGCCTCTGCCGTTGTGGAGCACAGGCTCCGGACGCACAGGCTCAGCGGCCATGGCTCATGGGCCCAGCCGCTCCGCGGCATGTGGGATCTTCCCAGACCGGGGCACGAACCTGTGTCCCCTGCATCGGCAGGCGGACTCTCAACCACTGCGCCACCATGGAAGCCCCCCAATGTTTTATAGAAGTGGTTCTAGGAGACCACTGCCATTTCAACCCCTGCTCAGCAGTGATGAATTTAATTGCATCTTTGCCCACCAGTTGTGTAACTGAAGACATTCCTTCATCACTGCTGTTTGGTGCTGGTTGCCATACAGGACAAGCTCCTGGTATTTGCCGAAGAGATTACTAGCAGAATGGATCCTAGTCATTCCTTTCTACCGACTAGTTAGTTCTTCTCCTTAGCAAGGGCAACTCTCTGATTTTCTTTGCTCGTTTTAAAAACTAGTCCTGTAAATAAGGCCCCTTTAATTTACAACCGCACTATAAAAAAAAAAAGACTTCTATATATTGCATACTTTAAAATGGCCATGGTGCAATAGGTCCTTGTATCTGTTACCTATTGCTGCAGCCTGACAAATTACCCAAAATGGAGTGCCTTAAAACATTCGTTATCTCCCAGTTTCTGTGGATCAGGAGTCCTGGTGTGGCTTGACTGGGTCCTCAGCTTTCGGGTCTCTCACAAAGCTGAAGTCAAGGTGTTACCCAGGGCTGTGGTCAAATCAAGGCTTGACGAGGGGAGAATTACTTTCATTCGTGTGGTTTTTGGCAGGATTCAGTTCCTCGTGGGCTGTTGGACTAAGGCCTTAGTTCCCCACAAGCTCTTGGTCGAAGGTTTACCTCAGTCCCTCTACACATGAGCGTCTCACAGGCGTGGGGGTGACAAAGGTGCCAGCAAGAGAGAGTGCTAGCAAGATGGAAGTCAGCCCTTTGTAACCTAATCACAGAAGTGACATCCCATCACCTCTTATTCTAGTAGTTCTGTTAAGCTACCAATTCATGCTTAAGGATGGGGGATTACACAGGGCATTAAAACCTGGGGGGTGAGGGTCATTGCAAGCCGTTTGAGAAGGCTGAGTACTGCAGTCCTTCACATACCTCGTCTCACTTTATCCTCATAAGAATTCTCCAGTGCATTGCTGGTTCCCCCGTTTTATTGAAGAGGCATCAAGTTCTCAGTCTCTCCTGCTTGCACCTACTGACATTGAAATTCATCTTTAGTGACTCATAGTGTTTACTCATTTATGTATTTATTTCATGAATATGTAGAATTAAAAGACATTAGGTATGCTACTGTGCTAGGTGCTGGTAAGTTTGTATTCTTGGTAGAATATAGGTGTGTACAAGCATTCTAATAGTTCTTGAACAACTGTTCCTTAAGGAGAGGAACTGTTCAGAGTGCCTAATATATTGAGTTATAGGAGTAGTAGATATTTATAAGAATTATTAATCTATTAAAAATTTTTTCAAATATATAACTGGGAGTACTTTTCTGGTTTTTGAGTGTCTAGGACCCAATCACTCCCATTTCAGAGTTGAAACACAGATGAGTAGTGGTTATGATACGAACAACACCCCAGAAACTGAAATGGAGAATTTCATTCCAGGGCTTATTTATAGCCAACCTCAAGGTACAAACTACATGGGAAAAACCAGCATGTAACTTGAGTTAGCTCCACATTAAATGCGTTAGTATCCACCCCAAGGCTCGTCACTGTATCGCTGGTGAGATAAAGTACAGAAATAATTTTATAAATTGAAAAATGCCTATAAACATAAGAGATGAATCTTTAAAATTGTTAGTGCTGCTGCTACCTTAACTCAGGGAGCCTACAATGTGCCAAGTACTGTGTGAATTGCTTCTTAGAATGTTACTCATTTAATCCTCGTCACCACTACTGTGAAAAACAAAGTCAGAGCTGGCAGTCACTGGTGGTACGGCTCTGGGGTGTATGAGTCTTTGGTGACCCGAGAGGAAGAGCTACAGGTGAAACCATCCGTATTGACATAGTGAAATCCTAGAGTTTATGGAAGTGGGGTTGGGCCCCATCAACATGCCCCACACAGAAACAGATCAGTGCAAGCATGCTTTTCCTTTTTAGAAAGATACAATGCCTTCTGAGACAACGGAAGATACTCTGGGATTTGAAAGTCAGTGAGAGGAATTACTGGTGTAGAGTATTTCTTGACTAACAAAAAGGTAGGAGTTCTTCGGGGAGCCATCGTTTGGCAGACTAGATGTAGCCTAGAGACAGTGATATGGTCATCTCAATCTATGCAGTTACTCTGAGGCTAAAAGGAAAGACAAGCCCAGTTTAATAAAACTCAACAGCAGGCATCTAGAGAATCAATAAACGTTGGTTGATGCCCACAGGGCAACTTGAAAGCAAAGTTATGCTAACTGGAAGACCTTTTGTAGATAGTTATTTTTGAACAACAATCTAAGATATATAAAAGCAGAAATAGAAATGACTGATGGCAGGAACCCTGACTTGTGCCTTGAAATCATTAGTATGCTGTGGGTGATTTGCAGCTTTTTATGGTGTGGTCAAGAGGTCCCTATTATTCAGTACCTCTTTTTCCTACCACCTGCCTCTCTTAGAAAAAAAACAATGCTAAAATATTCTTTAGAACCAGTATTCTGAGTAGCAGCCTCTATAGCAACAGAGCAGGTAGGAGGTAGCTGCTATAGTTTCTTTTACTTTTTTCTTCCGAATATCCAGATTTCTAAGTGTCAAAAAAAACCACAAACACCAAAAACCTCATTAGAATTTTGGATTAAAGAAAGCTATCTGTCTTGTCTCATTTTTGATATGCTAGTTGATAATCAGGCTACAGCTGAGTCTAAAAATAACATACAGTACATTAAAATATTATTCTTTGGCTATATTTCCAAAGTGGTATTCTGGGACTTCTGTGCATTAATCCTGTAACAATAACAGGATTTGCGCTCTTAACTCCCCTGGTGTAGCTTTGAAAATCTAGCCTAAAGCAGCTAATGTTGCTGTTTAAATCATCCTCTCACTATCCTTAGGGAAATGTGGAGGTTAAAAAAATGACATCCCAACTGCTCAAATGACCTATACCTGGGAGAATAAGAGGAACAATGTATTTCTTCTCAGGAACTGGACTGATATTTCCAAGGTGGACATATGACGTTTCCCACTGGCAAGAGAGATGGTGTGGTCACTGAATAACTGGAATTGAACTGGGGTGCAGGTGTGTGAGCCTGTGTGTGTGTGTGTGTGCGTGTAGGGAAGGAACAGGAAGGAAGCTGTCATTACTGTGTATGTTTCTGGTAAACATTCTTTTTTCCCTACAGAAATTTGGGCGTATCCCATAAATTAGGTACTGTTAATCATGTCAGGTAAAAAAAAATGCATATCCTAAAATTTGCACACAGCTCTAAATTGGAGCTCTAACTGGCTCTAAATTGAAGTGGCAGGAGTTTTTCAATGATACCATTAATCGCATTTTATTAATTGAGAAAAAGAGCTTTTGTGTAGCCATGGTTGTATGGGCTAGATTTAATCAGTGTAGGTACCACTAATAGGCTGGCACTGCTTTTGGCCTGCGATGCCTTTGAAATTCTAAAATGGAAAAGGAGGCCAACACACTGAGCAATTATTTCAGAACAGATTGCCCGTTAACATTTCATAATATCACTGAAATACATCCTTTCTGGGACAGAGACTTGCTTTGGCTATGAACATCCAAGAGGTGGCAGCACCCCATGTGCTGCTGGCCGTTGCATCCCTCCAGACAGAGCTCACCGCAGAGGTCTCATGATTGCGTCACCTGAAAGCCAGTTTGCAGGGTTGGGGTGAGGGGAGGATGGAGGGGATATATAGCATTTTGCGTCTCAGTTCTTCCGGAGAGTTGAGGAAACAGCTGCACGGATTGTTTTAAATGGATTTGAAAACGTTTTCCTTTTCTTTCTTTCTTTTTTTTTTTTTTTTCCTGAAATCTTCGGCCCTATGTGATATCTTTCTATGAAGACCACATGGGTGCACTTAGGTGTTTCCTGGTTTGCTCCCTGAAGGAGGAAGAGTTTCAATTGTCAGGGATCCCCTGAGACCTCATTTTCAATTGCCTGTACATGTCTTCATAAACACAGGAAGGTGGGATTAAGACAGATCATCAACAATCATTCTTTGGAGCATGTGTTTGTGCACGGCACTTAACACAGCATTGAGAATGTGACACTGTCCCCAGCTAGAACACTTCTCTTCCTCCCCAACTGTTCTCCCAGCCACCTCCCTCATCTCGTGCTAAAAATACTCCACGGAACAAATAGCTATCAAGATAGCATGAAAACCTGCACAAATGAGTAACAATATAGCCTGACATGCTAAGTGTCAAATGCCTGGGATGAAAAGCATCAGGTGACATGGGTAAGAGAGCATCAGGGCTGGTCTAGACTGGCCAATGTCCAGGTATCTGTAGAACCTGGCCCTTTGCATGTGTGTTAGTTTCAGGGCAAGAGCTGGGATGCACTGGGGGCACTTTGCTGATGGGATTTGTTGGTAGGATACAGGAGACAGGACTCTCATGGAAAACTAGTCTTCAGGAGGCCACAGGGAAGATGAAACTGGGGAGTCCAGCACAGCTCAGCCATGGGAGTTCCTACCCCCACTCTTTCTATCATAGGGACTTGGCTTCTGTGTTCACCACAACTGGGACCACCGACTTGGCCTAGCTTTCAGCTCTGTGCATCTTTTCAGTAGCTCATTCCTTAGTTTAGTCTCAATTTTGGCACTCTCATACCCTCTGTCCCCCATAGCTTTCCTACATGGCATGTGTTGTCCATATACATCTTTTCAGCTTCTGTTCCCACTGACAACTCAATGACCATCTTCCCTGTATTTCCCAATCATTTCCAAAAGGAGAAAGGTAGGGAGGGAGGGGGGGGAGAGAGAAAGAGGGAGAGAGAGAAGGAGGGAGAAAGAGAGTCTCATTGGCTTAATTACATAATTACATAGTCCCTGTCTAGATTGAGCTTTGGACGCCTAACCACCTCCCAGCAAATGAGCCAGACTGTGATTGGCAGTCCTTGAGTCACCTTTATTAAAGACTTAAAGACGTGCTCAGGGTGCTCCCCAGCCTGGACAGTGGGCACAGGTGTTCCTTTCAGGAGGGCTGTGGATGTGAAAGGTGCTGACTGATATTTTGCCCCTTTCTCCACACAAAGGAAGGAGCAGCATTGTTCACTCAGGCTCAGTAATGCTGGATGTCCTGGTGTCAGGGTACCGCTGCCCTGGTGGGTTGCTCAAACTCTAGTAAAAGATGAACTCTTCACCTCTTTTCTTCTTTGCAGGAATTCAGTCATGCAGCTTGAAGAATGATCTTAAAGGTGGTATTTACACTCAACCTTCAATGATTTCAGAGACTTGGAGAAAGGGGAACAGGACCTATATTTGAACCATGATGTCATGCAATTATGTACAGCACAGGTTTGTTTGGGCCAGGCTGGGGGAGGGGAGTGGTTGGATTAGGTACCAGTCTCCTTGTTATAATCAAGTTTTCCTTACTAAGGTCTGACATATTTTAATCCAAAGACCTCAAGTGCCACCTCCAGGTGCCATAACATATGCAGCAATGAGCAACTTACCTGTTGCCCATTGAGTTGGCAGCATCCCTGGTTGTTACAGCCAAGCCATCTGGAGCAGGGATGAGGGGTGGGCACACAGGATATGATGGCCAGACAGCTGCTGCAGTTTATTGGCCTCTAGTCCTTCACTGTTACACTGAGGGCATGAGCCAAAACGAGGCAGGCCCCATGAGGCAGCTTGTTTGCTTTTGGTTACTTCCATATGAGCCGCCAAGAACTTGAGGAGCTCTTTCTTCTGCTGCTGTGTGCCTTGAGAGCCTCAACATCCCCTCCGTCTCTTCCAGTTGTAGTCAGTCTCAGCTGTAAGTATTGATGGGAATGTATTAACTATATCACTAATTAGGTTGAAGTTCCTCGAAAGAAAGAAGAGACCTCTATATTTGTAAAAGCATGTCCTGTAATGTCAAACATAGTCGTATACAAGGAATGGGCACTTAATAGATACTTGTTAAGTTGTTTTGACTCAATCTCAATTCCATGTTCAGCTCAGGAGATTTCTTATTAGGTTCCAAGGGGTCTAGATCCTTTCCAGTTATTCGTTTGGAAACCTGAAGGTACAGATTCATTTTGACTTCCACCTTCTCTTGATCACTTCAGGAAGAAGAGCACCCTAGATACTGAGTTTTCCAGCACTCAGAGTGCTAGGCCTCCAATGGGGTTAAAAATGTCCCGGAGTCTTCAGCTTTGGACTTATTCCTTTTTCATTTTCCTCGTAGTTAACTTCCTCTTTCACCGAACAATTCTCCTCTCCTAGTAAGATAGGTGAAGCTATGCCATGGTAAGGATAGCTTCCAAAACTCAGGAAAGAGTCTGCCTGTCAGAGTGACTCTGGGACCTAATGGAAGATAGTCTGTCATCCCAGACTGTCTGCTGGGGAATCACTGCAGCAGGGGTAGCGAGCATGGGTAATTGTGCACTAGCTCTTAACTAAGTCTCCCACCCAAAGGTGACACACTTTACATCTGATCGTATTTCCTTGGCCAAAGTATGTCACGTGGCCATGCTTATCTTCAAGGGGATGGAGAAGTGCAATCCTTCCTTGTCCCTGCAAGAGAAGAGAACCAGAAATACTGGCGACCTCCACAATGACCTCCACACCTCTTCAGAGAGCTTGGAAGTTACCGCCTTCCAGTTCATTCTTTAGTGAGGCATGGAACCTTGAGAATAAGTAGAAACGCTTTGTTTTTTGGGTTTCACAGGAAGTAAAAATCAAAATAAACCCACAATAAAGGTGATTTATTTCAATAATTTTTTAAAATTTATTATGTAAGTATCAGGATTTTGGGGGGTCAAATCAGTGATCAGAAGTAATCAGTGCAATCCCCCTTTTTTTTTTGTGGTACGCGGGCTTCTCACTGTGTGGCCTCTCCCGTTGCAGAGCACAGGCTCCGGACATGCAGGCTCAGCGGCCATGGCTCACGGGCCTAGCTGCTCCACGGCATGTGGGATCTTCCCGGACCGGGGCACGAACCCGTGTCCCCTGCATCGGCAGGCAGACTCTCAACCACTGTGCCACCAGGGAAGCCCAGTGCAATTCCTTTTGAATGCCATCTGTAAATAGAGGTTTGAGGTATGCAATCCTATGTGTTTATAGTTGCCAGGCCTATTTTTGTTTCTGATGCTTCTATACCTCACAATCACTTGAAGGCCCAACAGCTCAAAGACTCCTCCACAGAGCACAGTCACTTTGAACTCATGGGCTGTGAAGATCCACTCTTTAGTTCTGCCCTGTGCCTGATTCGACTCTGCTGGTTGCAAAGCAAGACCCCAGGTTTTTCAAAAGCAGGCAGGGAGCTGACCTACTCACTTAGTTGTCCTATATTCCTCACTCACTCAATAACTCACTCAATAACTCAATAACTCCCCTCCCTCCAAAGAATTAATTCTAACTGTTAAGTACGATAAGTTTATTCACCAATGTAATGAGTTTGGTATTCAGCTCTCTTTTAATGAGTTTGGTATTCAGCTCTCTTTTTTTTTTTTTTTTTTTTTTGTGGTATGTGGGCCTCTCATTGTTGTGGCCTCTCCCGTTGCGAAGCACAGGCTCCGGACGCGCAGGCTCAGCAGCCATGGTTCACGGGCCCAGCCGCTCCGCGGTATGTGGGATCTTCCCAGACCGGGGCACGAACCCATGTCCCCTGCATCGGCAGGCGGACTCTCAACCACTGCGCCACCAGGGAAGCCCTCAGCTCTCTTTTAATCCAAGTTAATGGACTATTACTATGACATGCCAGATAGAAGCCAACCATGGTGTGATTGAAAGAGTCTTTGTATTAGAGTCTGAAGATTGTCAGTCCCAGTTTTGTCACATTCTAGCTGTTACCTTGGAAAAGTCACTTTGCCTCTCTGAACCTTCATTGATGAAGGTTCCCTCCCCTCCCCCAGGCTGGCCCAAGCAAACCTGTGCTGTACATAATTGCATGACATCATGGTTCATGACACTCCTTCCAGGATGGAGTTTCCTCTCTATAAAATGTAAATTATATCTACCTCTCAGTGTTGTGGGGATTTAAATTATTTTGACAAAGATAATTTCTGGGAAATATATATGTATAAGTATGTATATCCCAAGCTGGAAACTTCTTCCCTCCTTTTTTGCTTGCTAATTAAGAGTCATAAATAAAATGCTGACGAGCTGCAGTCTGCCGTCTGTGCTGTAGCTGGAGGGCTGTTTTGACTTTGCCTGACAAATGGCTAACCAGCCGCTCCCACCATGCCCAACTCAAGTGTTCAGCACTGAGAAATCCAGCTACTGCCAAAAGCATCTTATAAACTTGTCACTGTTTACTTACTTGGTGACAGTGTTTTTGTTCACTGATCATCCCTGAGATTTCACCCATCAGGGTGTGTCTGTTTCCCTCAAAATGCCATTTAAACACAATCATTTCCCAAACCACATGAAAATAGCGAAGATCCCTAAATGAGACTTGGTGCCTTTGCAATTCATCCCCATTGCAATGCAGTTGGGGTGGGATGTTGTCTTCACAAAGCAGTAGCCGGATATACATGGGACTTTATTAAATGGGCAGAAACTTGAAAGCTGCTTCAGTATACTACTAGCCAAGACTTCCAGGTAACCAGTTGAGTGGTAAGCTTCTACCAGCTTGGGAGAACTGATTGTTAAATTTTCAGGAATTTTGCAAGGTGGTTGATGTCGTGTTGGTAAATTGAAAGCAGCCGTGGTGGGAGTGTTTACACCATGAAAATTGGCAAACACTTACAAAATCAGGCTTTTTCTCCCAGAGAGCTGGTCGCTAAACATTTACATATACAGTATAACCAAGTCTTTGTGCACATGGGTCAAACCCAGATGTAACCAAGGATGGGAAAAGGGACATGGCAAATCTGAAATATGAATGAAACCGTGGTGCTGAGGTAAGGGAGAAAGGGAGCTAACTTTCATTGAGCCCATGCTGTGTGCCAGGGTCTACTGTAACCTAGATTGGGATGGATACATATCAGGAGGCATTTAGCACATTAAAGAGATGGACCTGCCAAAAGTGTGTTCAGATGAAGAATAGAGAGACTTCCAGAGCCTGACTCAAACCTGGTCATGAGAGAGGAGGGACAATGTGAGGTATAGCCTTGTGCTTGTCACTCGGGTTTCTATCCAGGCCCAGGCTGAGACTGGTGGAGGCTGGGTCAGGGAAAGGCTTGAAGTAAAATCTGAAAAGGCTGCTTCAGCAATACTCTGTAGTAGCAGGCAGCATGTTTTGATTTGCCATCTTGTTTATTCCAGGACCTCACCTGCAGCAGTGTGGAGACAGCAGAGGCTTAGCTGACACCCTAGAGCTTAGTGAGGTGGGCTCACCTGTGAGCACTTTTTCAAGAAGACTTTGCAGAGTGCCATGGTGCTATATGAGCAGATAGGGAGGGGCAAGGGCCAGTAGAATTTATTTATGTGACCCCCGTATGTACCTTAGCTGATAAGGCAAGGGGGAAACTGGTGGCACATATATTTTCTCCATGTGTTCTCACAACAACCGTATGAGAAAGGCATTATTATATGCATCTTATAGATGAAGAAACTAAGGATCAGAGAGCTTGAGCAACTTGCCTGATATGATGCAGAAAGTAAGTGGAAGAGCTGAGATCCAAACATGGGATTGTCTGACTTCAAATACTCCTGGGGCCTCTATGACCTCCTTTTACCCTGTCTCTGCATATTCTCTGTCCTTTCCTTCTTTCTGGTCTTGGGGAAAGAATTGTCTCTCCTCTCTCTAAGGTCAACATTTTCACTTGTGTCCACAAATTCTGTACCCTCCCAGTTCCTGCTTCAGAGTCTTTATAAAGCACCCCCTTGCTCTGTGATGCATCTTTGATCTGTCCCTCACCACAGATTTCTTTCCATCTGTCACCTGAAGTGAGTGGCTGTATGGGTTCCTTTCTCAGTCTTCTCTCCCTTAGGCTTTCAGCAGCACTGAACACAGTTCAGATTCTTCTTTATTCTTGAAACTCTCCACATGCAGCTTCTATGACTTGTTTGTCCCTCTCTGGTTACTCCTCTGGCCACTTTTGGCTCTTCTCCCTTTTTTCTAATCCTTGAACTGTAGGCATTACTCCAAGAGTCTGGTGCTGGTTCTCTTCCTCTTCTTCTTCAGTCTTTCCCCTTTGAGGTTCCCTTTGGCCTCAGCTCTCTATGCAGACAATCCCAAATCAATAATGCACAGGTCTGATTGGGAAACGAATGGAATTAACTTGACTGGGTCTCTAGGGCCAAGAGCAGTCTCTGGCATAGAGTGAGCACTCAATAAACAAATGGATTTCAGATGAAGAGAACATTGTGAACAGGGCTTGAGCATATGTGTATTGATTTATTTGAAGGTTACCCCCTTTAAGACTCTGAATTCATCAAAGTCAGGAACTGTGCCTTTTCCCCATTTTTGATTCCCTGATCCAGCATAACACATAATAATAGCTGTTCAATAAATGTCTGTTGAATGAATGAATGAGTCCAAGCTTGCTGATAACTCAGTGCAGATCTGTGGCAGTTCTTATACAGGAATTTAGACTTTATTCTGTGTGCAGTGGGCTTGGAGCCATCCAAGTGTTTTTTCTCATTTGAGTAACTCATTCGGAGCCGAGCTCCAGGATGACTCATCTGGCTTCAGTCAGTGTTCAAGACCTTGCACCATCTTCTTCCCTTGCCTATTTCCTTCCCTATTCTATCTCTAATCAGTGGTCCAATCTTGTTGATTTTACTTCAAAATATGGCTTTATGGCTTATATCTGTGTTTTTGTTTCTGTTCTCATGGCCATCTCCCAAGGTCAGCCCTAATTACCTCTTGTCTGGGTGTCAGTGCCGATGTCACTCCCACTCCAATCACTGCTCTGTATGCCATAGGCTTCCGCTATGCTACTAATGGCTGGCTTCGTGTTTGAAAAAAAAGAAAAAAGAACAAAGCCAAATTGGTTCTGGAAAAGCAAGGATAAAGAGGGCTACTATAACTCCATTTTCTGCCTTTAATCCTGTAGGCCCTTTAAATCAGCTTGCTGCTTTGGGTTTTACCCTTGAGTTGCCTGAGTGGGTTTATCCCTTCATTGTTTCTTATAACAAAGACTGGGATCCCATCCCCACAATAGAGCCAAGTTGTAGGAGAAAGAGAGTAGACCATTTGAAAGGTTGTGCTTAACTGTGATGTGGAAGAGAGCAAAGGAAATGGAAGAACAATCCTTTAGGAAAGAGAGGACAAGGGAAGGGGAAAGGTAAGAGATGGGGAGAAGGTCTTTGAGATAATATTTCTAGATGAAGGGAAGAAAAAAGAGGGAGAGAAGAAGACAAGAGCTGAGCTTCTGCCATTTTTCTCATAGCTAATTTTGGGGAATCAGGCCCTTTCTGAAAATGCTTTCTTAGAACTTTGTGGATCCAGAATTTATCCTGATAAAATAGTGAGCTAATGGACTTTAGGGGACCTCTTTGGGGACACCTACACTTAAAACATTTAGGTCGGTGTTATGCAAAGTGTGACCTGCCTTCTGCAAGGAGTTAAGTACAAAAATGACAAGTAAGTACTTAGAAACTTTTCAGTCATTGTGCACTGCCACTGTGATGGGCTGGAGGTGGGTGATACCGGCTGGAGAGAGCCGATTATGGGCGTTTCTTCCCATCTCTGTGGCTCAGTGACTTCAAGTCGGTAGCTTGAAATCAGTCATGGCAGGAGGTATTTTTATCTTGCCGATGGGCAAATGATACAAATCAGGACTCCTCCTACATCCCACCCCACCACCCTGGGTACTGCTCATTGCCAGCACACCACTGCCTGGCTGCCATATCCACACACCTGATCAGGGGACACTGTTGAATAGAATATTGTTAAATTTACACAGTGAGTTGCTTGTGGCTGCTACTGCCTACTCAGCAAGCACAGTAAGATGGTGTATCTGTCAGCCAAGGAATGGGGGATGGTGGTTCTTCACCACAGGGAATTTGAAATGCAGTGCCTTAGATCATCCTCAGCTTGTTCAAGCATCCAACAGAGGTCTGCATGATAACCAAATGGAAGAGCCCACAGGTTTGGAAACCTGCTACTCCAGGTTTCAAGCCCTCTAAGATAGTTAGGATCCAAGGTAGCATAGGGGAGGGGTGGCGGATCCTGCCAGGGCAGAGAAGTTATACGTGAAATAGATGAAGGTGTGTGTAATTAGTCTACTAGGGCCGCCAGAACAAAATACCACAGCCTGGGTGGCTTAAACAACAGAAATGTATTCTCTCACAGTTCTGGAGGCTGGAAGTCCAAGATATAAGTGTTGACAGGTTTGGTTTCTCCTGAGGCCTCGCCCCTTGGCTTGCAGATTGCTGCCTTTTTGTCATGTCCTCACATGGTCTTTCCTCTGTGCTTGAGCATCTCTGGGGTCTCTTTCTTATAAGGACATTGGATTAAGGTCCCACCCATATGACCTTATTTAACCTGAATTACTTCTTTTAACACCCTACCTCTAAATATACTGACACTGGAGGTTAGAGGTTCAGCTCATGAGTTTCAGGGGACACACTTCAGTCTATAATAGTGTCTCACTGACGACTGTGGGCTCATGCTGCATTCCAGTCAAGCACCGTAATGGCACAGGACTGTGGAGACCTCGTACCCACTCCAGGGATACCTTCTCGCTTCTCCTGGATGCCGCTTCCACTTTCCAGCAATCTCCAACCTCACCAAGTGCTACCCCTCTCTCAGTTCCCACCTCAAGTCCCATGCCTCCAATCTAGTTCTCTGACTCCTGCTTGGAGAGAAGTCTCCCTCACCTGACTCACCCTAGCACTTTTGCTCTGTATTGTTAAGTTGGTAATGAATCTCATCAAGATTTGCAATGCCTTTCCTGATATCATTACATGTATCAGTACATGCAGTCAATACATTGCATGTATTTAGGGCTTGTCTACCCAGATGGATTGTAGGTACCTTGAGAAACGGACATCTTACTCTTCTTGAGACCCAACCTCCTCCATTTAGTGATTAATTAGCTGCACGCCTTGTACAGAGTAAGAAGTCAATAAATGGCACAGAGTTGATGTACCTTTTCATGAAACAGTTAAGGTTATTATACGCTCAGAGATGTATGTGGAATCAAACTCACAGTGGTAAGTACTGAGGCTTTTTTCCCTTTATTGTGGATGGCAAGCCAGAATTTTCTAGTAAATGCCCATTTGTGGATGCTATTGTTCCAGTGAGTTATTATGACTTTTCACTCTGACTCTGGTATAAAAGAGACCTGGATTTGAGTTCTGGTTTTCCCAGTTACCGCTGTCTGGCCTTGAGGAAGTTATCTAAACTCTGTAAGGCTCAGTTCCTTCATCTGAAAAATAGGAGTAATAATAATACCTTATTTCACAGAGTGGTGGCACAGTGGTGGCACTAAGTGGGTAGTCGATGTTCAGTACTAATATTACTCGGGTACACAGAGATTAAAAAAAAGAAAAACCAAAAAAACGTAGAACTCTTAACGATACATATCAGTCTCCACTCCTTAGAACCAGGAGTAACTTGAAAAGAAAAGCACTTGCACACCATCAGAGGATCAGCCGTGCAAATAGCCCATTTAGTGCCTGATGCCAAGTGCTCCTGGATTAAGAATACTGTGAAGAATCCAGAAGGAACATTTTCCTATCTGTGATGAGGTGGCTTCTAAACAACCCTTGGCCACACATTGTCGTCAACCCCCTTCCCAAGTCCCACTTCTCTTTGTAAAGCATAAAACATTTTTACCTGTAAAACCCTGTATGTGTATAGAGTTTTGTCATTCTGGAGGTAGTCAGGTTGCATGGAAAGTACAACATCATTAACTGGAAATAAATCAGCATGACATTTGTCCTGAAGTTAAGGCTAAAATAAAGTTAAACCATATTCAATGTTTTCTCAGAGATAGTCAAGAAAAACAACTTTAGTGGAAGAAGAGAAAAACTATTCAGGGACGCACACACAAAAAAACCCATAGTCTCACTAGAACTTTTAAATGCTCCAGAGCAAGCTTAGGTGGAGATGCTCCTGCAGGGAGAGCAAGAGGGCAGTGAGTGGGAAGACAGTGCAATCCTGTGCTTCTCTAGGGCTGCCGGTGAGAAGCAGAGGCCTCCAAAAAGGCTCAGAGTGGCTCGTCAGCTTTTCAGTATGTCTAACAAATTAGACATACATCCCAAAATGTATACTGTGATATTAAAGCCCATGTATATACGCTATAAAGTTTCCTCTGTGTGTCTTGCAGGCACATGCATGGCTGGGAAGTGTCTATGGGTTGATTCCTTTGTGAATTATATGGAGCTGACGCGGCCGAAACCCACAGTGACCCAGACGAGGACAGAAGTTTGTCCTGAAAGAGTGGCCTCCGCCCGTATGTGTAAGTAATTAATATTAATCCCCACTGAGCAGAGTGGGGCAAAATTATTAAGGCTGCTTCCTGAAGAAACTTCTAATGCAGTGTGTAATGAAAATGTCAGGTGCAGTGAGTTATTAGGTGCCGCCCCGCTGTGCTGAAGTGCCAGGTATTTCTCTACCTGTTATCCAAGCAGCTGGGGCTTGTGGGGAAGGCAGTTCCAGCCTGAGGAGAGCATCAGCAGTTATTTGAGCTGAGAGGATCATAAAGTGAGAGACAACAATGAAGCCAGGAGGAAGTGCCTGAGGAAACGGTGGGATGTTTGTGGTGGAGGTGACGTGAAGAGGGGAGTGTGGTGAAGAAGGACCCTGCCTGGCGTACGACGCTGAGTGATGTCATGACTAAAATCATCTGGCCCTGTGGATTTAAAAATTGTTCTCAGGGCAGCTCAGGAATTCAGATGTGATCATTGCAGAAAGAAATATGTTTTGGGTTATTTCTGTAGTCGTTCTAGAAATGCAAGCTCAGTGTTTGGCATTTATTTACGTTTATTATGGACCTCATAGACGTTTGCGTCTCTCCGACCTGTGTGATGCTTATCTCAGCCAGATTCTTGGAGTCTCTCTGGCTTCTCCTCTTCCCTCAGTCATGTCCAGTCATTGTCAAATGGCTCTGAGCAACTTAAATCTTTCTTAGTCTCCATTTCCTTGGGTTCTACCTTTGTTGTGTCCCTCATAGTCTGTCCCGTTTTCTCTTTGCAGCTCTCCTTGCCTGTACTTTGTCTTGTCTGGGCTCTCTACCTCCTACCTGGACCTCTCTGGTCTCCCTCCTCCCATCTTTTACCCTTTGACCTTCCTACCCAGAGCACAGCAGGAGGACAGCAAACACCATTTGCTAGGTGCTTTTCCTGTGCCAAGCCCTGGGGTGTGCATGTTATGTATGTTATTTCTAATGTTTCAGTAATGCTGGCAATGGTATTATTACTTCCATTGTTCAGCTTGGGTGGCTCCAAAAAGGTCCTAATGTGCTCACACCAGCTCTGAGGGATAGCTAGAATTATAACCTAGGGCTGATGGACCCCACAGTTCATGCTATACCCTACTCGTGCTGCTTTCTCTGCTCAGAAATCTTCAGTGGTTCCCATTGCCTAATTAGTAAATCAAGTCCAGGCTCTCTCTCTCTCTCTCTTTTTTTTTTTTTTTTTCAAAGTCCAGGCTCTTTTATCTCAGCATTCAAGGCTCTCTAAAATCTAGTTTACTATGTTTGTCGGCTCTCCCATCAACTCCTGTCACACACCCTACAATTTAGCAAAAAAAACCAAACAGCCAAACAAACAAAAAGCCTATTTTTATTTACACCCATACTTTCTTTCCTAAGTGCTTTTATACATACTTTTTCTTCTGCCTGCTGCAGAGACTCTGTCATTCCTTCCTCTGTATAAGTAAATGTTGCCCAAGAAAACATTAAACAGAGTTGGGCTAGAGATCCATTCATTTTCTGGTTCACAAAGGGTATGTTGGATCTTTATTAAATAGTCTAAAATGTTCTTTCAATAATGTTTTTCTTTAATATCTTTTTAAAAGACATTTAAAGTGAATCAGAAAGCAATTAAATGATTAATTGCTGCAGCCGGATTCTGCTGCCCTCAGCCTCTGTGGATGCTATCTGACCGATTAACCTCTGTTTCTGAGCTCTGTCTGATTGAAGACGGCAATGACGGAAAACGCTTGGCCTATCACATGACTGATCTTTGCTGTCATGAGCCATCGTTTTCTAACTGCAAGCTTTCATTTTCAAAGTCCTGGCATGATTTCAGGAGCTGTAAACCCTCATGAGAGTAAGTGAGCAGTGAGAACTGGCAGTTTTTCAATCTCAAGTCTCTTCAGCTTTAAACCTACATTTAGCTGTGATTTTTTTTTTCCACCTTAAGTTAGGCATTTTTTTGGTGTGTACTTTTTTGATAAATAAGATAGGATGGAGGTGAATTCGACTAAAACAAATATCAGTTGGTCCAATTAGGGCTGACCCTAGAAAAAAGTCACAGGTGCCCCAACGTTAATTCCATAGTCAGAACAGGAGGTGAGGGAGGAATAGTGAGTATATGGGGTTCCCAGTTTCTCTTCTATAATGACGGACACAGGGTAGAGAGCACTGAAAATGAACCTGAAAATTATGAACCCATTGGTGGAGATGACCCATGTGCCAGTTTGAACAGGTGTTGCTTTTGATGTCTTGGGGAAGGTCAAGGAGTATCTTCTCCAAGGTCTAACTCTGAATGGAAGAGCTTTGTGAGATATCAGGGAAGGATATATCATTGGAAAGATTTCTTTCCTAGTTACAATGTTTAAGTACTTGGGGTTCAATTTAATGCAGAATTAATTGTCCTTAGTGTATTCTTAGCTGGACAATTCGATTAATATTATTTACATTAATTTAAGGGATGGGTAATCTGAAAACAAAAATGTGTATATACTATGAAGGACTTCCTCAAAGATTTGTTCCTGCCTGATGGTTTTATTTTGAAATTTATACACCAAGTCTTTTATTATCCTCTTTTTACTTTATTTCTTAGCTTTTTTTTTTTTTTTTTTTTTTTTTTTTTTCCTTTTTGCGGTATGCGGGCCTCTCACTGTTGTGGCCTCCCCCGTTGCGGAGCACAGGCTCCGGATGCACAGGCCCAGCGGCCATGGCTCACGGGCCCAGCCGCTCCGCGGCATATGGGATCCTCCCAGACCGGGGCACGAACCCGTATCCCCTGCATCGGCAGGCGGACTCTCAACCACTTGCGCCACCAGGGAGGCCCTATTTCTTAGCTTTTAAAACAAATTAGCAAGAGGAGGAAAGAGGAGGGGGAGAAACTGCAAAACACAAGAATGTTACAGTCGGCAATGTGATGAAAGCTTGTAATTTCATACTGAGGTTTTGATTGTGCATCTATTTTTTTTTGTTGCTTTTTTCTTCTCCTTTATCTTCATACCTAGCAAATAATTATTGACCAGCAAATGTGCTTATGGTACCATCTTAGGAAATTTGATATAAGGAATTCTATAAGGAAAAAAACATTACCAGTATACTGAGCTCATCTAGAAGACAGTTACAGACAGCCGCATAAATAATAGTAACTTACATTTACGGAGCACTCACAATTTGCCAAGTACTCTTCTAAGTGCTTCATGTAGTATTAGCTCATTTAATCCTCTCAACAACTGTGTGAGATCGGTACTATTATCCCTATTTTATAAATGAGAAAACTGAGGCACAAGGAGATTAAATTATTCATCTACAGTCACATAGATGACCGGAGCCATAATTTGAACCCAGCCAGTGTGAATCCAGAATAAAAAAATAAAACAAATATAACCAGAATGAAACTAATATTGTTCTTTTTAGATTTCCTAAACTTACTATCACCACCAGTGAATTCTGCATGGTGATTAATATGGAACTTGTAAGAATAGAAGAGGAATTGTTTAGTGTAGAGAGATGGTGAAAGAGAGTGAAAAAATGAAGATGCTGGCAAAAGCACCTGCAGTGGGTTCCGAGATAAGGATTCTAGGAGGTAGGCGTGGCAGTAGCTTCTGTTGTGTGCTCAGCTGGGCCTCAGTCTAGACTGGTGGGCAGTGATGCATAGTGGGTCAAGGAATGTGGCTGCTGGCTGATTTTTGTCACTCACTGCACTGCTTTCCTGCTCCTCAAGCTGAGATAGATAATACTGACAGCTCACTTTGAGTTCCCATCCATATGAAGCACTTCTAAATTTGCAGTTCATGTTACCTTCTGCAGAGCCAGAATGTGTCCTCTTTTTTTTCAGATCTCTTACCACCTCAGAACATGTAGGACAGGCCCACCATCTTTTATCTAAACACAAGGGACCAGGTATGTTTAGAAATTCAAAATTTTATAGATTTTAGAAAGGTAAAATGGTATGTATCTCATACATTGTATAATATTTCCAGTGGGGTCTGGATCAGCACCCCATAAACAAATATTATCATAGTTCCACCACAAAAATATATGTATCATCACGCTAAGTGAGACAAAGAATGACTGTCTTCAGCTACATGTTAAGAAGGTCAGATTTTGCCACCAAATGAATTTTTGTGCCAAATTTATGGGAAAAACTTTTGGTTTCAGGGCTTTTTGGATTTTGGAATTGAGGATGGGGAATGCGAACTGTATCATCACCAATTCCTTCCACTCTAATCAGAGGGATGTGTGTGAAGGTGCTGACAGAGCTTTTCCTACATTTTCTCCACTGGCCAGGAAGGGGTCTGACGTGGGTGGAGCCTGAAGGACCTCAGTCTCATCTTCTCATTCCAGGTTTTAGTTGGGAAAGCAGGCAGTCAGGAAATAAGAGTCGATCCCTACACACTCCACATTCCCTGCGGGTCTGGTGGACAAAAAGTAATAAAGAAAATACAAACTCAGGAAAAACAAGATTCAGTTCTTTTTTTTTTTTTTCATTTGAAAGACTTATTTACACTACTTAGAAAAACCTCTCCCCTTCTCTTGGGAGTCACTTAGCTTAGCTTGGAGGACCACAGATTAAAGTACAATATAGTGAGTATTATTAAAAACAACCTGTAAAAATGCATTATCCTGAAGATTTAGCAGCTAATTTTCTGTTGCCTTTACTTCTTACATGATTTTTTTTTCTCTCAGTGTATAACCTTCTTTAAATTTTATGTCCTGTTCCCAAATTCCTCCTGGGTTTAATGACTAATCTCTATTTGTGTTGCTCTGGTGAAGCCTATAGAAGGAAAATCATAAATTAATGGCATATGTTTGTAGCTATAAACAGGGGACAGATTCAGAAATATACAAACATACCAAGTACCCTATTTCCTATAGCTGCAATGCTCAACACCCAATTAACCTTAGATTTACAAGTCTAATCAAATGGCCCAGTCCGTTTCCATTGAAAAGCTGTGCACTGTGTATAACCTTTCACCTGACCTAAATCTCTAGTAAACCCTGGGGAGCAAACTCCTTTGTAGAGCTAGTCACTCTGTTGGATGAAGCCAGTATCCCCTTTGAAGGCCCTGAGTTACCATTTCCTGCATTGCAAGGCGTAGTTTGCAAAGGGACAGCCTGTGGTACTTTATGTAGGGGGACAGTCCTGACTGCTGACACAGGCTGTGTTCTGTGACAGTAGGACTGTGCTGAGTCACTTACACTTTGCCCCCAGGTCTTCTTTACAAATACAGTATGATTTTGGAAGATAATAATACCAAATATTTATTTACCACCTCTCTGGGTCAGCCAGGCATTCTTCTAAGCTCTCTCCACCTATGAACTCATTTAATCCTTTTCACAAGCAAAGAGTCAGGAACCATTATGATCTTTGTCTTATGATGAGAAAGTGGAGGTACAGAGAGGTTAAGTCAATTGCCCAAAGAGCCTCAGCTAGTGAGCGGAGGGACTGGGGCTCTGGACCCTGGCAGTCTTTCTCCAGAGTTGGCCCACATGCCCACTGTCATGCTGCTTTCATGGATACTGCAGGGCCCGTGGCAAAACCTGGAACAATGGTGTGGAGTTTACCACTTTAGCTTCATTAGAATGTGCCCTATCCCAGTGATTTTTCAACCTTGAGGCTCTGCAGAACCCGTAGGAGTGATGGGACTGAGAGGCAAAGGGGGCTCAGGATTTCACACCCACATCAACCAGAGCAAGTTAGTTTTAAATGTTACTTTCTAGCCCTAAGATTTTATTTGAATAAGGGGTTCTGTAGCTCATGAAAACTTGAAAGACAGATCTAAACAGTTGAGCCAGTTAGCTCACACAGGGGTGATACCAATGGCAAAAAGAACTGCGATATAGAAACGTGGATCCCGGTGCTGTATGATGCTGTGTAATACTCTTTCTGACTACAGTCAGCCCTCCATATCTGCGGGTACTGCATCCATGGATTCAATCAACCATGGATAGTAAATATTTGAAAAAAAATAAAATCCTAGAAAGTTCCAAAATGCAAAACTTGAATTTGCTGTGTACCAGCAACTATTTACATAGCTTTTACATTGTATTTACAACAATTTACATGGCATTGACATTGTATTAGGTATTATAAGTAACCTAGAGATTATTTAAAGTACACTGGAGGATGTGTGTAGGTTATATGCAAATACTATGCCATTTTTATATGAGGAACTTGAGCCTCCAGGATTTTAGTATCTGTGAGGGCCCTGGAACTGACCCTGGTGGATACCAAGGGACCACGGTATTGACAAAGGATATATTTAGATGCAAATACATGTGGACTTTGGAGATTACATTTCAGGGTGAACTAGAGGCTGCTGCCTGGCCAAGACTAGATGGAATGCTGATAAAGAGGAAGGCGGAAAATACCATCCTAGTCTAGGGTAGAGGAAGGAGTGATGAGGAAAGAAAGCTTTGTGTGGAAGAAAAGGCTTGTGATTAAGGAAAGTGGTGAACAGAGCTTAGGGCAGGTAGTGAGATGAGGAGTCACACCCTGTGAATTAGATTGCTGAAAGTAGGGCTGAGGAAAGTAGAAAAGAAACCAATTGAGTGAGGCAAGATCAGAGAACCAGAATGGAAACTTTCCATGGAAAATGGCCAGAGCTCAGAGGACCCAGGAAGACACTCTCTGGGCTTTATGTGGATAAAGTCCAGAGGAACAAAAAGCTAGTATGTATTTGTTAAAAATAAAGTTTATGAGGTTAGTAGATCTGAGAAAAACAAAGGATTACGACAAAGCATTTTATCAGGTACTTCACCATGCCCTCAACTATGTGGATTCAAAACTGGTTGAGTGACCTTTCTCCAGAGGTGCTGCCTAGTGGATTACTGTCAGCCTGGAGGGCAGGCGTGGCCCTGTTCTTTATTTTATAAAGCAAATGCTCTGACAAGTCTCTGACACTATATGTCACTAAATGATGTGTGATCTCTTTTATCCTGTGTGTCCATTTCATCATTATTTAATTGGTTGTTAACATGGGATTCCTGAGTGAGCCTAAGAGGGTCCATGAATCCTCTAAAATTACTATAATACTTACATTTCTGTCTCCCTTGCTAGACAATGAGCAACCTGAGGAAACAGGGCAAGTTGTAACTGGAAAAAGAAAAGCAGTGTATGTATTCATCTATAATTGAGCTATAATTCACTCATTTATTCATTCACCCTTTTCTTGAGTATCTCTAACATGCTTGCAGTTGACTGCTGGGCATGCAGGAAAGAGGGTTTCAAATAAATTAACAAAGAGCAAAATAATAGTCTTTTTCATGTGGTGTTTGATGTAGCCTGGAGACTTGGGATTATCTTCCTAGAGAGGAAACTTTACTGCAGCTGTTTTTGGAGGGATACATGGGAATCATTTGGGTTGGTAGTCCAGCAGGAGATAAGGCGAAGGGCATTCCATCCAGGAAGAGGTGAGAAACAGCATGCCGTATGTGGCAAAATGCAAGTTGTTTGGGATGGCAGTGTCAAAGGGCACATGTAGGGACTGAGATAGACAGGGCTGGGTGGTGACAGAACTTTTATACCATATTAAGAATTTATATTTTATCCCCAAGGTCATGGGAGACATTAGAAGATTGAAAGGGTATGATATGATTAACTTTTTATTTTGGAAGAATTATAGTAGTGGTAATGTGAAGGATGTAATAAGGGGCAAGATTGAGGCTAGGGAAAAGTTTTAGAAAACTGCCACAATAATTGAAGCTAACAACACTGCCATGCCGTTACTTACTACTCTTATTATTACCACTGCCATTGGCGCTGTTTCTCTACCTACTGCTGTTACCACTGCCACTACTCCCACAGGAATAGTAAGGATGATGGGAAGAAGGTGTGAGAAGCTGAAGAAGAGTCTGAGAAGTGTAAGTGTGATGCTGTGATGTATAATAAGAGATATATATTCTGTTTTTGTCCTGTTTCTGACTCAGAGCTCCTAAAACCCTTGGAATTTCCTAAGTGATGAGAGCAATAAAAGTGTCTTGTTATGTTAATGAGTGACTTTTAGAAAGTTTCTGGGTAACCTGAGGAGGGGGTGCTGCTTACTAGGAGAACAAATCATGTGATTAGAGGGTTGGAACTTTCAGTCCCACCTCCAACCCCTCAGCCTCCAAGGAGGGGAGAGGGGCTCGAAGATTGAGTTCAGTCACCAATGGCCAATGATTTAATCAATCATGCCTCTGTAATGAAACCTCCATGAAACCCCATAAGGATTGGGTTGGGAGAGCTTCAGGTTAATGAACATCTGGAGGTTCAGGGAGAGTGGTGCTCTCAGAGGGCCAGGAAGCTCCGCGTCCTTTCCCCATACCTTGCCATATGGGTCTCTTTTGTCTGACATTCTTGAGTTATACCCTTTTATAATAAACTGATAATCTAGTAAGTAAAATGTTTCTCTGAGATTGGTGAGCCTTTCTAGCAAATTAATTGAACCCAAGGAGGGGGATGTTGGAACCTCTGATCTGTAGCTGATGGGTAAGAAGCCCAGGTGACAACTTGGACTTGCGATTGGCCTCTGAAGTTTGGAGCAGGGGGCAGTCTTACTGTAGGACTGAGTCCTTAATTTGTGGAATCTGAGGCTACATCCAGGTAGATAGTGTCAGAATTGAGTTGAATTGTAAGGCACCCAGCTGGTGTCACAGAGTTGCATGGTGTGGGGAAAAAAACCACACATTGGGGTTGGGTGCAGAATCAGAGTAAGGAAGGTAGAGGAAAATCAGGAGATGAGGACCTCCTAGAAACCAAGGAGAGGATGGTGAGCACTAACAGGTGATGGGGAGAGGTGAAGGAAGAAAAGAACTCAGAATGTGTTTGTATTGAGAATGAAGTAGTTTACTCTCCAAATGCCTCATTAACTTACTGTGAGTTTTTAAAATTAATTAATTTGTTTATTTATTTATTTTTGGCTGCTTTGGGTCTTCATTGCTGCATGCCAGCTTTCTCTAGTTGCAGTGAGTAGGGGCTACTCTTTGTTGCAGTTCACGGGCTTCTCATTGCGGTGGCTTCTCTTGCTGTGGAGCACGGGCTCTAGGTGCACAAGCTTCAGTAGTTGCAGCACACGAGCTCAGTAGTTGTGGTGCACAGGCTTAGCTGCTCCGTGGCATGTGGGATCTTCCCAGACCAGGGCTGGAACCCATGTCCCCTGCATTGGCAGGCAGACTCCCAACCACTGCGCCACCAGGGAACTCCCTTACTGTGATTTAATTAAGTTACACTAGTAGAAGGCAGAGGGTGAAAGGGTTTATACCTGTTCCTGAGACTTATTTCAATTCTTTGAGTGTTTGAGAAGAACCAGTACTTCAACCCTTGGCCAGTGACATGGGTCAATGACGGGTGCCTGTTGTTGAGAATGATGCCCTTGGAGACTTCACCACAGAGAAAAACTGGCTTGTTTAAATCTGTTCTCAGATAATAAAACACAAGCAAAGATACAACTTGCAGAAATACTACATCGTGATCAAAATGTGTACTAATTCACATCTGATAGTCTCAGATAGCCCTTGTATTTTTAGGTTAGGAGAAATGAGGAAGTAAAAACAAAACTTGCCTTTCAGTTCTCCCCATGCATTTTTAAAATTGTATCCTCCTTGGTTCCTCTACAACAGCCCAGCAGTCCAGTTGTGTATGTTCAGTGGCAGGTGAGGTGACCCACTTATCTCAGGATTGGCTGCCCCCTACCCTTCTATATTTTCCAGGTGTACATGGGGAGAGATGCAGCACTGGCACTCCAACCTCTCGCCTGATTTGAAGTGTCAAAAGCATTTTAGAAATCAGGTCTCGGTGTTAAAAACTCTCAAGTGAACTCTGATGGGTTTTAATGGCAGTCAGTACCTTAGAATGCTGATGAGGAACAACCACTTGGCCCACCCATGGTAAAAACCTTCTTTAAACCCACGAGCAGAACTATTTTGAATGATAAATAAGAAGATTAATTAGTTTTTGCTATTTGCCTATTATTTGTTAGAGACACAAGGATTTGTACATATCTTTTTAGCCTCTCCCTATCTTCTTGCAGCTATTTAAAGTATTTTCTTATATTTTAAATTTAATTTTAGTTTTTAAAAGTTTTTATTTATTTATTGGCTTCATCGGGTCTTAGCTGCGGCATGCGGGATCTTTTGTTGCAGTGTGCAGGCTTCTCTCTAGTTGTGGCGCAAGGGCTCAATTGCCCCACGACATGTAGATCTTAGTTCCCTGACCAGGGATTGAACCAGCGTCCCCTGCATTGCAAGATGGATTCTTAGCCACTGGACTACCAGGGAAATCCCTATTTAAAGTATTTTACAAAGGAGAAGTTCCAAGGAGGAGCTGTGCCAAAGGGTATGCACAAAATTCAGATATCTCTTACTGTAAAGTCCAGGGGCTCTCCTGGCATTTACAAAGACCTAGATAACAAATGTGTTCTCCTTGTTTCCTGTAACAGTTATCAAGAAAACAATCCCAGCATCAGTGGAATCTTCCTCAATGACCTCTGAAGGGTCATTTGTCAGTTGAGAGTAAGGTACATGCTTGAAGAAGTCTCAAGTAATTCTTGTTTGCACTACTTCTCTTTGGTAAATCTGGGATTGACCCTAGATGAAGATAGGACTCTGCTGGCTGAGCTCCCAGCTGACGTAGCAACTTGCCAGCCATGTGAGTGAGCCAACTCAGAGCTGGGTCCTCGGGCCCAGGAGAGTCACCCCAGCTGAGAGCTGACAGCACTGGAGCAGAGATGACAGGTCCCCACTGAGCCCTGCCCAAATTGCAGATTCTGAGCAAATTAAATGATTGTTGTTTGGTTAAGCCATGAAGTTTTGGGGTGGTTTTTATGCAGCAATAGGCAATTGGAACATTTGATTTCCAGGATACCATACTCCTGGTTTTCTTCCTGCCTCACTGTCCCTTTTTCTTGGTCTCCTTTGATAATTCTTCCTCATCTCTCTATCATTGTTTTCACTTTTTATCATGGAAAATTTTAGTCATACAAAAAATAGCAATGTATAATGAACCTCCATGTGCCCATTACACAGCTTCATAATTTATCTACTCAGGTCTAATTTTCTTCCATCTATGTTCCTACCCACCTTCCTCCATCCCACCCCATTTTATTTTTAACCAAATTCTCAGACCATCTTTTTGATATCATATTCTCTTGGTGATCTCACCTGGACTCATAGCTTTAAATTTCCTTCATATGCTGAAGACTCAAATTTATTACCTGCACTATATCATTGTGGCTCAAAGTATGGGTTGTGATATTTATGTGCCTGGATTAAAATCATGGCTCTTCCACAAATTACCTTTGTGACCTCAGTTACTTAATTGCTGTGCGCCTCAGTTATCCAGTCCGTGAAATAAGAGATGATGGAACCAAGCAGAACCCTGCAGGCTCCTCCATTTCCCCTGCCTCTTGTTTGTAGAAAAGCTGAAGTCTCCCTGGCTTTCCTGAGTCACAAAAGAGCAGGCTCAAGCAGCTAAGGATTAGAACAATAGAATCACATTCAGAATGTGTCTGATGCACATTCCTGAGTTGCTTTACAGATACTATAACTGCCACCAGAGGGAAAAAGTTAACACATGATGACAGGACTGCAGCCATGACACAAGCTGCTACATATTGAGCAGTACTAAATCTATGGCTAGCACAATTCCAAGAACTGGCCTTAAGAGAATGGGATTAACACTGTAGCTCATAATCATCTATATCTGCAGGCATCAGAATAATTGTAGCTTGTTCTGCCCATGTATGTAAACGGGAGCAACTGTCAACAAAGAGATGCCACAGACCCATGTCAACATCTTCCACTCTAAGAATATGGCACTCTCTGTCAGCATGAAGAAGTTACAGAAGGCGGACCTTCACCCATGATCCCATAGAAGTGGAATGATAGTCTGAGAAGTGGGGATTTGTAAGCAGCTTTTGGCAGGAAAGGGCTCTCTACAGGAGGCCCCTTTTGTCTGTCACTAACCTTAAACCAGGCACCTCCATGCTCTACTCATCTCTGGCCCTGCACACATTTCAAATCTTTTGATCACACAATACCTTGCCTAACCTATTGGTTCTTTCTGTAGATCAAAGTAGAAATGAAGAATAAATGATTAACAGATGACCAGATCTCTTCCCTAGATTCTGCATCCATAATCTCTGGAACAAACTGTGTGAACAAGATGGCATCTAAAGAAAGATCACAAGGAGTCAACGAACCTGCACTCAGTGGGGGATGACGATGACTCTGACCTCCTATCTCAGTGATTAACTGAGATTACTTCCCTGTAAAAACTTTCATGGCTGAGCAGAATCTTTGGAGGTGGTTTTGGGAGCACAGTGAGTCCACCATCTCTCCATATTGCTGGCATTCTGACTAAAAGTAACTTTCCTTTCTACCAACAACTGTGTCTCAGGTATTGACTTTTGAGTGGTGAGGAGCCAGACCTGAGTTTGGTAACAAGGATAATACTTCCTGCTACCTCTTGGGGTTGTTGTGAGGATTAAATGAGTTAGCATATGTAAAATGCTTATAACAGTGTGTGTACATATACACCTATTGGCTTTATTATAGTATCTCCAGGCCAGACCTCTTACCTGAACTCCAGGCTTATACCTCCAGTTGCTTACTTGGCATCCTCACTTACATGCCAAATAGACATCACAAGTTTATTATTCTAAAACCAAATTCCTGATCTAGCCCCCCAAACATCACACAACCCCTCCCTCAATCTTCCTCATCTCAGTTAATGGCATCTCCATCCTTCCATTTGCTTAGCCTCAAATGCCATGATCACATCCTTGACTACTCTCTTGTTTTCATATCTTATATCGTATCCTGTTGGCTCTGTTTTCAAAATACATCCAGTGTGTTTCACCATTATTACTCATGTAGAAACCTCCATCCTCTCTCACCTGCCATATTACAATAGCTTTCTAAGTGGTCTTCCTGCTTCCACTCTCCCCGCCCCAAACCTCACCCAACAGTCTACTCTCAATACAACAACCAGAGTGGTCCTTTAAAAAACTTAAGTCAGGAGCTACAGTTCTGCAGCCTGTGGAAGGAAAACCACATTCACAGAAAGATAGACAAAAGGAAAAGTCAGAGGACTCTGTACCAGATGAAGGAACAAGATAAAAACCCAGAAAAACAATGAAATGAAGTGAAGATAGGAAACCTTCCAGAAAAAGAATTCAGAATAATGATAGTGAAGATGATCCAGGACCTCAGAAAAAGAATGGAGGCAAAGATTGTGAAGGTGCGAGAAATGTTTAACAAAGACTTAGAAGAATTAAAGAACAAACACCTAGAAGAATTAAAGATCAAACAAACAGAGATGAACAATACAATAACTGAAATGAAAACTACCTAGAAGGATTCACAGAATGGTGGGATTCACTGCTGTGGAACAGAAAAAAGAATGAAAAGAAATGAAGACAGCCCAAGACACCTTTGGGACAACATTAAATGCAACAACATTCATATTATAGGGGTCCCAGAAGGAGAAGAGAGAGAAAAAGGACCCAAGAAAGTATTTGAAGAGATTATAGTCAACAACTTCCCTAACATGGGAAAGGAAATAGCCACCCAAGTCCAGGAAGTGCAGAGTCCCAGGCAGGATAAACCCAAGGAGAAACACACTGAGACACATAGTAATCAAACTGACAAAAATTAAAGACAAAGAAAAACTATTGAAAGCAACAAGGAAAAAGCGACAAATAACACACAAGGGAACTCCCATAAGGTTAACAGCTGATTTCTCAGCAGAAACTCTACAAGCCAGAAGGAAGTGGCACGATATATTTAAAGTGATGAAAGGGAAGAACCTACAACCAAGATTACTCTACCCGGCAAAGATCTCTTTCAGATTCGATGGAGAATTCAAAAGCTTTACAGACAAGCAAAAGCTAAGAGAATTCAGCACCACCAAACCAGCACTACAACAAATACTAAAGGAAATTATCTAACTGGGAAACACAAGAGAAGAAAAGTCCCTACAAAAACAAACCCATAACAGTTAAGAAAAAGGTAATAGGAAAATACATATCGATAATTACTTTAAACGTGAATGGATTAAATGCTCCAGCCAAAAGACACAGGCTCATTGAATGGATATAAAAACAAGACCCATATATATGCTGTCTACAAGAGACCTACTTCAGACCTAGGGACACATTGAGACTGAAAGTGAGGGGATGGAAAAAGATATTCCATGCTAATGGAAATCAAAAGAAAGTTGGAGTAGCAATACTCATATCAGATAAAATAGACTTTAAAATAAAGAATGTTACAAGAGACAAGGAAGGACTCTACATAATGATCAAGGGATCAATCCAAGTAGAATCTATAACAATTATAAATATATATGCACCCAGCATAGGAGCACCTCAATACATAAGACAAATGCTAACAGCTATAAAAGAAGAGATCAACAGTAAGACAATAATAGTAGGGGACTTTTACACCTCACTTACACCAATGGACAGATCATCCAGACAGAAAATTATTGAGGAAACACAAGCTTTAAATGACATAATAGACCAGATAGATTTAATTGATATTTACAGGACATTCCATCCGATAACAGCAGATTACACTTTCTTCTCAAGTGCACACAAAACATTCTCCAGGATAGATCACATCTTGGGTCACAAGTCAAGCCTTGGTAAATTTAAGAAAATTGAAATCATATCAAGCATCTTTTCTGACCACAATGCTATGAGGTTAGAAATAAATTACAGAGAAAAAAATAACATAAAAAACACAAACACATGGAGGCTAAACAATACGTTACTAAATAACCAAGAGGTCACTGAAAAAATCAAAGAGGAGATCAAAAAATACCTAGAGACAAATGACAATGAAAACATGATGATCCAAAACCTATGGGCTACAGCAAAAGCAGTTCTAAGAGGGAAGTTTATAGCAATACACTCCTACCTCAAGAAACAAGAAACATCTCAAGCAAACAATCTAACCTTACACCTAAAGGAACTACAGAAAGTAGAACAAACAAAACCCAAAGTTAGTAGAAGGAAAGAAATCATAAAGATCAGAGCAGAAATAAATGAAATAGAAACAAAGAAATCAATAGCATAGATCAATAAAACTAAAAGCTAGTTCTTTTTTTTTTTTTTTTTTTTTGCGGTACGCGGGCCTCCCAGTGTTGTGGCCTCTCCCGCTGCAGAGCACAGGCTCCGGACGCGCAGGCTCAGCGGCCATGGCTCACAGGCCCAGCTGCTCTGCGGCACATGGGATCCTCCCAGACCGGGGCATGAACCCGCGTCCCCCGCATCAGGGGGCGGACTCCCAACCACTGCGCCACCAGGGAAGCCCCTAAAAGCTAGTTCTTTGAGAAGATAAACAAAATTGATAAACCTTTAGCCAGACTCATCAAGAAAAAGAGGGAGAGGATTCAAATCAGTGAAATTAGAAATGAAAAAGGAGAAGTTACAATGGACACCGCAGAAATACAAAGCATAATAACAGACTACTACAAGCAACTCTGTGCCAATAAAATAGACAACCTGGAAGAAATGGACAAATTCATAGAAAGGTATAACCTTCCAAGACTGAACCAGGAAGAAATAGAAAATATGAACAGAGCAATCAGTCACAAGTAATGAAATTGAAACTGTGATTAAAAATCTTCCAACAAACAAAAGTCCAGAACCAGATGGCTTCACAGGTGATGTGTATCAAACATTTAGAGAAGAACTAACACCTATCCTTCTCAAACTCTTCCAAAAAGTTGCAGAGGAAGGAACACTCCCAAACTCATTCTACGTGGCCACCATCACCCTGATACCAAAACCAGACAAAGATAGTACAAAAAAAGAAAACTACAGACCAATATCACTGATGAATATATATGCAAAAATCCTCAATAAAATACTAGCAAACAGAATCCCACAACACGTTAAAAGGATCATACACCATGATGAGGTGGGATTTAACCCAGGGATGCAAGGATTCTTCAATATACACAAATCAATCAATGTGATGCACCATATTAACAAATTGAAGAAGAAAAACCATATGATTATCTCAATGGATGCAGAAAAACTTTCCACAAAATTCAACACCCATTTATAATAAAAACTCTCCAGAAAGTGGGCATAGAGGGAACCTACCTCAACATAATAAAGGCCATATATGACAAACCCACAGCAAACATCATTCTCAATGGTGGAAAACTGAAAGCATTTCCTCTAAGATCAGGAACAAGACAAGGATGTCCACTCTCACCACTATTATTCAACATAGTTTTGGAAGTCCTAGCCATGGCAATCAGAGAAGAAAAAGAAATAAAAGGAATCCAGATTGGAAATGAAGAAGTAAAAATGTCACTGTTTGTGGATGACATGATATTATACACAGAGAATCCTAAAGATGCCACCAGAAAACTACTAGAGCTAATCAATGAATTTGGTAAAGTTGCAGGATACAAAATTAGTGTACAGAAATCTCTTGCATTCCTATATACTAACAATGAAAGATCAGAAAGAGAAATTAAGGAAATAATCCCACTTGCCATTGCAACAAAAAGAATACAATACCCAGGAATAAACCTACCTAAGGGGGTAAAAACCTGTACTCAAAACTATAAGACACTGATGAAAGAAATTAAAGATGACACAAACAGCTGGAGAGATATACCATGTTCTTTGACTGGAAGAATCAATATTGTGAAGATTACTATACTACCCAAAGCAATCTACAGATTCAACACAATCCCTTTCAAATTACCAGTGGCATTTTTTACAGAACTAGAACAAAAAATCTTAAAATTTGTATGGAGACACAAAGGACCCCGTATAGCCAAAGCAGTCTTGAGGGAAAAAAATGGAGCTGAAGGAATCAGACTCCCTGACTTCATGCTATACTACAAAGCTACAGTAATCAAGACAATATGGTACTGGCAGAAAAACAGAAATATAGATCAATGGAACAGGATAGAAAGCGCAGAGGTAAACCCACATGCCTATGGTCAACTAATCTATGACAAAGGAGGCAAGGATATACAATGGAGAAAAGACACTCTCTTCAATAAGTGGTGCTGGGAAAACTGGACAGCTACATGTAAAAGAATGAAATTAGAACACTCCCTAACTCCATACACAAAAATAAACTCAAACTGGATTAGAGACCTAAATGTAAGACTGGATAGTATAAATCTCTCAGAGGAAAACATAGGAAGAACACTCTTTGACATAAATCACAGAAAGATCTTTTTTGGTCCACCTCCTAGAGTAATGGAAATAAAAACAAAAATAAACAAATGGGACTTAATGAAACTTAAAAGCTTTTGCAAAGCAAAGGAAACTACAAACAAGACGAAAAGACAACCCTCAGAATGGGAGAAAATATTTGCAAACAAATCAACAGACAAAGCATTAACCTCCAAAATATATAAACAACTCATGCAGCTCAATATTAAAAAAACAAACAACCCAATTAAAAAATGGGCAGAAGACCTAAATAGACATTTTTCCAAAGAAGATATACAGATGGCCAAGAGGCACATGAAAAGCTGCTCAACATCACTAATTATTAGAGAAATGCAAATCAAAACTACAATGAGGTATCACCTCACACCAGTTAGAAGATGCATCATCAGAAACTACAAACAACAAATGCTGGAAAGGGTGTGGAGAAAAGGGAACCCTCTTGCACTGTTGGTGGGAATATAAATTGATACAGCCACTATGGAGAACACTGTGGAGTTTCCTTAAAAACCTAAAAATAGAATTACCATATGACCCAGCAATCCCACTACTGGGCATATACCCAGAGAAAACCATAATTCAAAAAGGCACGTGCACCCCAGTGTTCATTGCAGCACTATTTACAATAGCCAGGTCATGAAGCTACCTAAATGCCCATCGACAGACGAATGGATAAAGAAGATGTGGTACATATATACAATGGACTATTACTCAGCCATAAAAGGAACGAAATTGGGTCATTTATAGATACGTGGATGGATGTAGAGACTGTCATACAGAGTGAAGTAAGTCAGAAAGAGAAAAACAAATTTCATATATCAATGCATATATGTGGAACCTAGAAAAATGTTACAGATGAACTCGTTTGCGGGGCAGAAATAGAGACACAGATGTAGAGAACAAACGTATGGACACCAAGGGGGGAAAGTTGGGGGTGGTGTTGGTGGTGGTGGTGGGATGAATTGGGAGATGGGGATTGACATATATACACTAATGTGTATAAAATAGATAACTAATAAGAACCTGCTGCATAAAAAATAAAATTCAAAAAAATAAAAAATTAAAGTTGCTATAAACATTAAAAAAAACTTAAGTCCGATCATGTCATTCTTTTGCTCAGAAGTCTCCATTGCCTTCTGATATGATTCAAATTGAAAGCCAAAATCCTTACTACCCTCTCTGATCCCATCTCTGTCTATACTCACTCATTTTTCTCCAGACTCACTGACCTCTTTTCTGCTCCTTGAACATGCCAGGAGGGCTCCCACCATAGGTCTTTACAATTCAGCTGTCCCTCTTCTTGAAATTCTCTTTGCTTGGATCTTCACAGCTAACTCCCTCACCTTCTTCAGTACTGGTTTAAATGTTACCTTCTCATTTAATGAACATCCTTCTCAATCGGCTTGAGTCCTGGCCAACTATCCCACTCCCACCTTCAACACTCTCAGTCGCCTTACTTTGCTCTACTTTATCTTTGGCATTTGTCACCTTCTAAAATACTTTATAATATACTCATTATTGTGTTTATCATTTATGCTTTGTCTCCTTCTATAAAAACGTACACATCATGAGGTCTTCTGTATCTGTTTGCTGTTGAATCCCAAACACTTAGGACAGTGCCTGCCACAAAGTAGACACCAGATAGATAGATAATATACATAGGTAGGTAGGTAGGTAGGTAGGTAGATAGATCCGTGTTTTATTTTATTATTTTTTAATTTTTTTGTAAAAAATATTTATTTACTTATTTTGGCTGTGTTAGGTCTTAGTTGGGGCAGATGGGATCATTTAGTTTCAGCATGTGGACTTCTTAGTTGTGGCATGTGGACTTCTTAGTTGCAGCATGCAGACTCTTAATTGTGACATGCATGTGGGATCTAGTTCCCTGACCAGGGATTGAACTTGGACGCCCTAATTGGGAGCACAGAGTCTTACCCACTGGACCACCAGGGAAGTCCCAGATCTGTGTTTTAGAAAGAACACTCAGGAAGCAATATAAAGGATAGTTCCCAGGCAAGAAAGAAGGGAAACTCTTAAGATCTGTGCAATAATCCTTGCAAGAAATGTTGATGAGAAACTGAACTAGAAAAGAGGCAAGAAGGGAGATGAGTAAGTATTTGTTGGTAGAACGAATAGAAATGCATGGCAGTCTTTTATGGGGGCAGAGAGAGAGCAACAGTGGTGAGTGGTGACTTTCAGGTAATTTTCCCTTTACCGTTCATTATTTTTGACTGAGACCTTGCTGTAATAAAAGACAGATTAACAAGAAAACCAAACAGAAGTTCAATAACATGCATATCTCATGTATACATGGGAGATGCCCAGGAAAACTGAGTAAAACTCTCTGAAATGGTCCAAGTCACCACCTGATATACCATTTTCAGCTAAAGACAAAAAAAAAAACAAAAAACTGTTAGGGGGTGGGGAGGTCAGTTATGGGAGGTTATCAGGAAAAGTAAGATAAACAAGGGTAAGGATGTTATACAGAGTCAAGTGTCCTTCTCCACTGATAAGTGTTTCTTGTGACCTAGAGTCATCCTTTTCTTCCTGGTACAGAGAGGGAGATAACCTTACAAATGGAGATTTCCCTTACAAATGTAAATTTCCCTTACAAAAGAGTAAATTTTACTCCATGTTTAGAAATTCTCCTGTGTGCACTTTTTCTAAAAGCTAATCAGCTCAAAATAATCCTTAAGCCAAAGAGGAATATTTTGGGGTGGCATATTCTGCTACACTTCAATTGCCACCTCATTTTTTATTTTTATTTTTCTGCTACCTGCAATGGTGAACTAATAGCAGGACTTTGACAAATAGTTGTGATTGGCTGACAGGCTGAAACATATTTTAAAAATGAAAAAAGCAGGAATTCCCTGGTGGTCCAATGGTTAGGACTTGGTGCTTTCACTGCCAGGGCCCAGGTTCCATCCCTGCTTGGGGAACTAAGATTCCACAGCCATGCTGCAAGGCCAAAAATAAATAAATAAATAAAAATGAAAATAAAAAAGTTCAGCTAATCACCTCACCCCCCAGTATTTGCCAGAATTACAGGCAAATACTGAATCCAAGTTCAGTCTGCTTGCTGCATAACAGGCCAATAATCCAGAAGTGAAGTGTTGAGGCAAGGAATAGAGACTTTATTCAGAAAGCCAGGCATCTGAGAAGGTGGTGGACTAATGTCCCAGAGTAACATCTTATCAGGGTCTGGAAGCCAGTTTCTTTTATAGAACAGAGAGGGGGAGGAGGTGAGGAAGTAAAGTAAAAAGGCTGTAAGTCTTGCAAAATATCTCCTGGTTTGGCCAGTATCAGGGAGGGGATGTGTTAATTTCTTCTTTTCTGCAGCCATTCACAGGTGGGGAGAGTCAGATTGTCTTCATGTGAGCTGAACAAAGGCACTTTAGTTTAACATTCAGGCAGAGGGGCAGGGTTCCTTGAGGCAGGCTATTATGTATGCTTACAGCTATTATAATCCTTTTAGTGATTATAATAACAAAAGCAATGAAAAGCAAAGGTTAAAGTAAAAGAAACAGATCCAACATGGAGTCAGATTTTGCTCTTCCCTGTTACACTATGACACACTGCTAGATGGCCCCCTTCTTCAGAGTGATAGAGTTTTAGCTGGATACATGGTCACTTAGCTAGAAACTATATTTCCTAGGTACCCTTTAAGTTGGATGAGACCAGGTCACTGAAGTCATGCCAAGTGATGAGAGTGGAAGTGACGTGTGCCATTTCCAGAACTTGGCCTTAAAATAGTAAGCCAATGCTCCCATTTGGTCTGGCTCCTGGCCCCTGAAGTGAAAACAGGACTATTTTATTACTCAGATTTGACCATGAAGATTAAGTAAAATGCCCTATACAGGTGGAGAAATTTTCCCTTCTTCCCTTCTAGGTTCTTTGGTTCTAGGTTCTGGTCTAATAATTAAATTGATATAAGACAGATTAACAGGAGAAGAACAAAAAAAATTTGATAACATGTATACTTCCTGTAAACACGGGAGATGACCAGGAAAACTGAATAAGCCTCTGAAATGGCTGAAGTCATCACCTTAAATACCATCTCTTCAGCTAAAGACAAAAGAAGATTTGGGGAGTGGGAAATCAGTTATGGGAGGTTACTAGGACAAGCACAGTAAAAAAACAAAGGTAAGGTTGTTATGCAGATTTAAGTTCTTGCCTTCTCTATTGATAAGAGTTTCTTATGATTAGAGTCATCCTTCTCTTCCTGGTACAGGGAGGTAGACACTCTTACAAATGGAGATTCCCCTTGTAAATGTAAATGTTTTTTTACAAAAGGCTAACATCTACTCAATTTTCAGAGCTTCTCTCTGTGGCTTTTTAAAAATAACCAGCTTAAAATAATCAATATGCCAAGGAGTCATATTTTGGAGTGGCAAAATCTGCTCTCCTTCAGCCCTATGATGGAGAAATAAGATAAAAGGAACCTGAGTCCTTAAATGACCTGGTGGAGCAGAGATGCTCTGCCAGTTACTTGGGAGAGAAATAAATGTCTGTCTTCTTTAAACTTCTGTATTTTGGGAGCTCTTTATTACAAAAACTTAGCCTTAATCCTGACTAATACAGTAGGTAAACTCAGTTGATGTCTTTGTTCCTTAGTGTCCCCCATTATTCAAAGGAAAGATGGGTACATAGAATTGAGAAGTTCTTGAAACACTAGTAAAATAATTCTCCCAATTCTGCTCCTCGTGTTGGTGAATGCTTGTTATCTGAATGTGACCAAGAATTATAGAATCATAAAATGGAAGCAGAGTTAAAATCAGGGCACTCAGGGTGGCTTGATACTTTGGTAAATACTATGGTATTCATAGTGGGTTAGTAATGTGGCACATCAACAGATATTCTTAATTTTTTCCCATAGTATCTAGTTCTTTAATTACAGTTACATTTTTCTTTTTAGTCTTTTTAGATGTTCTTTTTAAAATAGGCTATTCCAGATTATTTTACTACCTCAACTATTTGGGGGTGCTAATCCTCCATAACTTTTGTGTGTGTTCACTCTTTCTCAAGGTAGATTGTTTCTGTATATGCTTTGTATATGCTTTGTGAACTCATCTTCAGTTGGAATGGTTTTTTCTATAAGGTCTTATGTGCCATAGAGGATGGTGTAGATTTGCTTTTGTCACATGCCAGTCTTGGACCAGTTTTTATGTTCATTTTCTCAATGTAAATGAGAACTCCTAAACTGGACATAGCATAGAACTGTGTTTTTTATTTTTCACCCAAATACTCTGGAAAGAGACACCCTCCCTTGTGTCTTTGTCACTTCCCTTTCACTCTGGGCATTAAACTTTGTGAGTACCAGCTTTATTTAAGGATTTTGAAACCCTGCACCTCATATTGGGACTTGAACCCATGTCCCAGGACTTGAACCCAGCCTAAACCCAGATTGGGACTGGAACCCATGCGTCCGGGACTCAAACCTGGCCAAAACCCTGATTGGGACTTGAACCCACGTGCCTGGGACTCAAACCTGGCCAAAACCCACAGTCTTCCCACTGAGATCACACACGTGGTTTCAGGACTTATGAAGCTCAGGTTCTTGATGTCTCATCACAGAAAGAATTCAGTGCGAGACAAAGTGTTAGGTAAGAAGTGGATTTATTTAGAGAGAAAAACACTCCACAGGCAGAGGGTGGGCCATCCCAGGTGAGAGCGGCCTTGAGAGAAACATACTCCACAGAGTGTGGGCCGTCTCAGAAGGTGAGAAAGGCACCAGGGTATGGGGTTGTCAGTTTTTATAGGGGTGGGTAATTTCATAGGCTAATGAGTGGGAGGAGTATTCCAGCTATTTCAGGAAGGGGCAGGGATTTCCAGGAATTGGGCCAATGCCCACTTTCTGATCCTTATGGTCAGTCTTGGAATTGTCATGGCACCTGTGGTTGTGTCATTTAGCTTGCTGATGTGTTACAGTGAGCACATACTGAGGCTCAAGGTCTGGTGGAAGTTGACTTCTCCACCATCTTGGACCCATTTGGTTCTAATCAGTTTATATCATGTCCTTGGGCTTTGTCATTCTTTCAAAGGTTGTGCCCTGCCCCCTTCCCTCCTGTTTCAATTTCAGTCCTAGCCTCCTGTCTCATATGAGCCCAAGGCCATATCTCTTGACACCCATCACAACTAATACCATAGCACTTAGTGGACTAAGGTCTCTCATTTTTAGTCCAGTCCTCTCCCTGGGCCACTGTTACTACTTCAATTTTATGTTTCTTTTTCATTTATGTTGCCTGGGGTATCCTTTCTTTGAATCTCAACTATGTTAAAAACATTGCTTGTTAAATTATGTCAGTCATTTTTAGTCTGTAAGATAAAGGGGTTCTGCATTAGCTTAGTTGGCCACATGCTGGCATGAGATGCCTTTAAGTACTTTTTAGTATTTATTTAGCAGAAAGGCTGAGATCTTTTTGTTTGTCATTTTGTTCACTGGTTTATCCCCAGCACCACAAACAGAACACAGCATATAGGGATCACCCAACGTACCTGTATTGAATGAATGAATGCTGCATGACAGGATTCAGCCTCTCCTGTACATTCTAGCTCTGGATCCAAATATGCAAACCCCACCTTACAAAACAAGAGTCTGGTAGTCATCCCAATCTCATCTTGTTAGAACACAACTGAGGGCTTGTCAGCCATGACTCTGTCATAGCCTTTGTGAGTTTCTTTCTCTCACCCCAAGCAGCATTTAAGGCATTCCTTTCAACCACATTCAGTATATTCCCTGAAAGGAGGCCTGGTAACTATAATTTTCAATACTCTTGGGTTATATTTTCAGTGGAATTTGAGCCCCCGGTCATGTTATAGTTCCTGGTAAAGGGCCTCACCTGGCTGGCCTGTTGCTTGTTCATCTCAGAATGGAAGAGGCCAAAGTCCTTTGTCCATACACAGTTTCAGGAAAAGAGGATTAACTTGTGGTCAGCAGAGTTAGTACTTTCACTGTGATTGTGAGAGCTGAATCAAAAAACTTTCCACCAGGCAAATAGGGGCTTTCTGAAAGCCTTGAAATGAAAAACGGATCAGACTGGTCCCTAAGACTTCCTGCAACTAGAGAGTATTGCAACCACCCAGGTGCTGAAGTTGTCATAGTTCTCTTACCCCCTTCTATATGAGGGCCTTTCACCTCTAATGATCCAAAGTACTGTGTAAAATATTTAAGCCAACAAGAACATATTTTATTGTGTTTTACATTTTATAAAGCTTTCTGTACCATTAACAGTGAGGCAATCTTAGATTTGTATTAGCTCTGCCACTTACTAGCTATATGCCTTTGGCAAGTCGACCTCTTGGAATCTGTTTTTTCATCACAAAGTGAGGTTAACAATACTCATTTTATGAGGGTAGTTATGAAGATTAAATAACATAATGATTGTGAAACACTTAGCACAGTGCCTTGCACAAATAGACACTCAATACATTTTTTAAAATTTATTTATTTATTTATTTTTGGCTGCATTGGGTCTTCGTTGCTGCGTGCGGGCTTCCTCTAGCTGCAGCGAACGGGGGCTACTCTTCATTGCGGTGCGCGGGCTTCTCATTGCGGTGGCTTCTCTTGTTGCGGAGCATGGGCTCTAGGCACATGGGCTTCAGTAGTTGTGGCTCGCGGGCTCTAGAGCACAGGCTCAGTAGTTGTGGCGCACAGGCTTAGTTGCTCCGTGGCCTGTGGGATCTTCCCGGACCAGGGCTCAAACCCATGTCCCCTGCTTTGGCAGGCGGATTCTTAACCAATGTGCCACCAGGGAAGCCCAATACATTTTTGGTACCTTTATTCCTGTCTCCTTCCCTACCCAGGCTCAATATAGAGACAAATACTGCATAGAACTCCTTTTTAAACCTGTGAAACTCACTTCTCAAGGACCACAGACTTGAACGTGAAAGTTGCCTGTACATTGAAGTGTTATAAATCAAATCCTATTTTAAGTATACAGAGGAGCTTTTTGACAGAGTCTCTATTCCCTAAAAGTTACTGTGGGTTTGGCATCCTGTTTAATGTGACTGGGGCCAGAGGAGCTGAACTACGATGACATGCAGATGCATCACTGTTCTATGGAAATAGTGTCTGACTCCAGATGGGGTTAAGGAGAAAGGCGTAATAGTTCCTGTTGAGAGGGATGGGAATGCTGATCCACTGAGCTTGCTGGTGAGGAGGGAGAGTAAGAGATAAGGAGGTTAGCAACAGAGATAAGGAGGTCAAGGGGAAGAAACTCTGGATCAACTGAGAACCTACTGGAAGAACATTAAAAACAGACAAGGGAAAAAAAAAAAAAAAAACAGACAAGAGAAAGAAAAGAGAAAACACCCCGGATAATAGCTGTCTTCATGAAAGCTCCCATTTCTTAAGCACCTGTTATGTGACATGCCCAGGCCTGGATGCTTTATCAATATTTAACTTAACTTCTCACTCTCCAATGAACTGGGCATTCTTATCCCCATTATTGATGGGAAAACTGAAGCTTCAGAATATTGCAGTCACTTGGCTATTAAGTGGTGGGGTCAGAATTGGGATCCAGACACCAGTACCCATTTTCTTTCCATGAGGTCTAGATGCCCAGGACCATGAGAGAGCCTTGCCATAGGGTCCCCGAAAGCTGGTGAATGGTTTTTACATAAGGCTGAGAAAGGAAGAATTAAAGTTGTGGAGAAATAACAATGGGCACCCTTCCTCAAACAGGGTGCAAAGATTGGTAGCCGACTTGCATCAGACTCTTGGATGTGATCTTAAATGTGGAGCTTGGCAGAGAGAGGAGACTGGGAATGGTTCGCTCTTTGAAAGAGAAATAAAACCCTTCTCTTTGATGCCTCCAAATGTTGACAGAAGAAAATTACCCAAAGCGCACAGTAGCAGGAACCCACCTGAGAGTTGTCATTTTATCACAGGGGCTTACTATAAAGGAATCCTGTGCTGAATCTTGAAGAAAATGTAAATAACATCCTTTCTCCAATTTATCTTTTCTATAAATCTGACTTTTCATATCTTAGATTTTTTGACAGTAAATTGAAACCATAAAGAATAGATTTTAAAATATTTACCAAATGTCCTATTTATTTTGAACAATATTCAACACCATGAAACTACAGTGTTGGGAAGATCTTTGGACGCCTCCTCAACATTTGTCATAATGACTTGATTTGTAATTGAAAATAAAGTCTTAATTAAAAAACAATTTTTTTGGAACATCACTTTTATTTTCAAAACTTAAATTGCCAATCTGAATTCAGCAGTTTTTACCCTAGCAGGCCTGAAAACAATGTGGTATATATTTAATCACAAAGAATGCCACCCAGTGGTAACAGTGATACTGGGTTTATGATTATGGTTTCATTCATTTTGTGCTGAAGGGCATGACCATTTACAGAGCTGTCCTATAAAACATGTCGTGTACTAGTCACCTCATGTTATCAGCATCCTCCTGGAGGAATAGTGGATTTTTTTCCAGTTCATGCTGTGCAATCTCTTCGTCATGCGTGTGAACTTTGCAGGATGTCAAGTGCCCCATTAAAAATGAATGGAGTATTTGAGGGGCTCCTGCAAACCCTCTAATGATCTTCGCCTTTGAACAGACAGCATTTTATTGTGTAACTTACAAAACAACACAGAGCCTGGCATAAAGAAAGCGGAAACCTGGCATTACACCAAGAAAAAACCTGAACCTCAGTCTAAGACCTTGGGAACCGTTTAAGTGTTGCAACAGAATTGTTTCTTTGAGTTACATGGGAACACTGACAGACTAGGAAATCCTTTAAAATGTGGAGTTTGGTGCTAAGTCTTATTCTCAGGTGGAACCCAAGCGAAGATCATTGTACTCGCTGTTGGGCCATATCCTCTGTTTCCTCAATAGTGCTGTGATACCCCCTGGTCAGTCACAGTGTGGGAAAACCCCTCCTTCAGCAGCTGCTGTTACCCCAGTGTTATTGATATCACCACTACTTGACGTTGTTGTGTTTGTTTTTTTTCAGCTGAGCTTTCATAGTACTCCACAAAGTAGAGACTCAGTGTTCGAAGGTTCCCTAGAGAGCTTAAACCTCTTTTCTTTTTCTTTTTTTCAGCTTCACAGGTGTACAACTGACAAATAAAATTCTAAACTATTTAAAGTGTACGTCATGATGATTTGAGAAACATAGACATCGTGAAGGGATTCCCACCATCGAGTTAATTAGCACATCCATCACCTTACATATTCATCTTTTTTTTTTTTTGGTGAGAATATTTAAGTTTACTTTCTTAGCAAATAGAATACAGTATATTAGCAACTTTAATCACCATGTTTTATATTAGATCCTCAGACCTTATTCATCTTATAGCTGAAAGTTTATACCCTTTTGCCAACCTCTCCCTGTTTCAAACACACCCACCCACCCAAGCCACTTTTCCGGCAACCACTTTTATACTCTCTGTTTCTATGAGTTTGACTTTTTTTTTTCTTAAGATGTCATGTATAAGTGATACCAGGCAGTATTTGCCTTTTTCTATCTGACTTATTTCACTTAGTATAAGTGAAAGCATATTTCACTTTTCACCTCAAAGTCTGTCCATGTTGTCACAAATGGCAGTTTTTCTTCTTTCTCATGGCTGAATCATATTCCACTGTATATATACCACATCTTCTTTATGGATTTATCCATTGATGGCCACATAGGTTGTTTCCATGTCTTGGCTATTGTGAATAATGCTGCCGTCAACATAGGGGTGCATATAGCTTTTCAAATTAGTGTTTTTATTTTCTTTGGCTACATACCCAGAAGTAGGATCGCTGGATCGTGTGGTAGTTCTATTTTTAATTTTTAGAGAAACCTTTGTACTGTTTTCCATAGCGGCTGCACCCATTTATATTCCTACCAACAGTGCACAAGTGTTCCCTTTCTCCACATCCTTGCCAATATTTGTCATTTGTTAATAGCCATTCTTGTCTTTTTGTTAATAACCATTCTAACAGATTTGAAGTGATACCCCTCATTGTAGTTTTGACTTGCATTGCCCTGATGATTAGTGACGTTCATGTACTTGTTTGCCATTTTTATGTCTCTGTGGAAAAATGTCTATTCAGATTGTCTGCTCATTTTAAAATTGGACTTTTTTTTTCTGTTGGGTTGTATGAATCCTTTATATATTTTGGATGTTAACCCCTTATCAGGTAAGTGATTTGCAAATATTTTCTCCCTTTCAGTAGGTTGCCCTTTAGTTTTATTGATTTCCTTTGCTGTGCAGAAGCTTTGTAGTCCTTCTTGTTTATTTTTGCTTTTGTTGCCTTTAATTTTGGTGTCAAATCCACAAAATCATTGCCGAGACCCATGTGAAGGAGTTAAAACCCCTTTCGATAGCCCTCTTCCAGTTGCCTGTGCTGACAGCAGCCTCAACCTACACCTGAGTGAATTTGTCTTCGTGGCCTCTTCTGGCTTTTCTGAGGCTATGAAAGGGGCAGGACCATCTACGATTAGAATAGAGATGTTAATGATTTATTAAACATCTGATTCTTAGATGGTATCCCCAGGGTAAAGATAGCCTGGGGCTTATTGATATTCATGGCTTTCTGGTTATTTGGAAGAGGGCCTTTTCTGACATTATGTGGGTTTTGTAATTTCTATTTAAGGGTGTATCTTACATCTGGGTATATTATTGTTGTTGTTTTCATTTTAGACAGCAAGTAATATGAGCAAACAACATGGCTCTCATGCTGTAAAATTGTTAGTTTATTAAAACTAACATCTGACACTTAGCTTTGAATTATTTATGTTTTTTCATAAAGTGCTGACAATTTTAACAGGACTAGGACCACAGTCTGGTTCAGGAAGGTGATTGACTCTTCTGCTTTTCTTGCCCTTAGGGAAAGTTGCAGACAGCATTACCTTTATCATGACTTGTCACTTTCTATATACTGACTACTTACAGGTGCATTACAACTACAGGAGGGAGAAAGGGAAGCAATACATCTCTTTCCTTGTGCCTTGGGATCAAAGTGTGCCTAAATTCTGATAAAGACTTACCTGTCAGAAGAGGCAGAATGTCAAGGGCCCATCCCAAAATATTGAGTCATTCCATGGCTCCTTGATGGGATCAAGAGACCAGTCCCCAAACTTCACAATATAACTGATTATACTTGGTCCACATCAAGCTCAACTTGTATCTTGGCTTATCAATCTCGTGTTCCTCATTCAATCACTGGTACCTTCAGGTTATTTTCTGGCTCCTCCCTTGTCTGTCCCATTTTAGCTTGACATCACAGGTACTCTGTTCCTACTCTGCTTCATCCACCCAGCCTCAGGACCACCTGTTACCTTCCTGTACCACTGACTTTCTCCTGAAAGAGAGGACACAAGTGACCCCTGATCCTTCTTGTTCTCCATACTCCACATATTGTCACCCCCAAACTTGATCCAAGCTGAGTGCTTTGACACTGCTTGGAATGAATGGCCCCTAACCAGAAGGGAGATTTAGAAACAAATACAACTCTCCAGTGAAAGTTGAGGAATGGTATTGTATTTGGGGCCCACCTACCTTTTTGTCTACTCCATCATTGTGATCCAGAAGTCTGCTTCTGCCAGCCCTGCTTTAGCCTCCTTCACAATTGCAAGGAAAAAAATCTATGGAGGGGAAGGAACATCCCAGCTATGGGACATAGCCTGAAGATAGGAATAGAAGTGAAACCAAGAAGGTATGTTTGGTGAACTGGCTTGACCAGAGTTCACGTTTAAAGTTGGAGAGTTTCAAGTAGGAGGAAGATAAGTGAGGTAAGAATATTAAAGACCATTATTAAAGAATTTGGAATTTGATAGTTAAAAATCATTAGCAACATTTTTATGATATTACTGATTTTTAGGATAATCATTTATTGAGTAAAAGGGTGTAAAAAGCTCCCACTATGATGGTAGAGTATTTCCCTTGAAGTTCTCTCAATTATTGCTTTATTCATTTTGAGACTGTGTTATTCATTGCAATACAACTTGAGAACTGTTCTATCTTTCTTGTAAGTTGACTTTTATCATTGTACAGTGATCTCTTACCTGAAATGATGAATTCTAAATGATGGATTTAAATGATGAATTTAAATCTACTTTGTATGATATGAATACTGTAACACCAATTTTTTTCTTTCTTTGTTTTTTTTTTTGGTTAGTGTTTGCCCCTGAGTAAAATATTCTCTTTGCTTTTGGAATATGTTAGAGTTTTTTCTCCTGCTTTTCCAACCTATCTTCACTGTGTCTTTCTCTTTTTCCTTTTTTTTCCCCCTCCTCCTTCTGATTACACTGAAACCCAGGCCTTGTGTGTTTATGTACCTGGATGCACATGCTAACGTGTATGTGTTGCTTCTTACTTTTATCATAGGAGAGTTTATCTCATAGCTTTAGCTGTGACCCTATCTTTGAAGCTAGATTTCACACCTTCTCTCCAGTCTCATATTTCTAACTGCCTTTCAACCTATTGCCATTCTCTTCCTTTCAAAAATGAAACTCTTGCCTATATCATCTACCCCATTCTCTTTTTTCTTGGGCTTGGAGCCTTGGAATCATCTTCTTTTCTCCTTCATTCTCTATATTATGCTGTCATAAATCCCTTGACCCTGGCTGGAATGCTAACAGAATCTCAACAGTAGGTTCACTGGGAAGGAGCAAAGCCAGAATTTGGGTGGACAGGTAACTAATAGCAGCCACCTTACAGATTATCTTCTGTAATTCTCTCTCTTACTCTCAGTTTTTACTCCTTTGAAGCCCTGGATTACAATAACTATCCTGGAAAGTTTTCCAGTGCAAGATTCCAAAATTCTTAATCAGGGTCTTTTTGGCAAAAGTGACATTCAATGAAAATCTCTGGCAACATTTTCCCCAATTGGAAAAGGAATTGAGAATCAGATGAAGATTCTGGGAAGCCATGACTTCAAAATGTGTAAAGCATGTGTTGATAGCTTGTGAAAAGGGATGGTAGGAAGTGCCTGTCCCAGTGAGGATAACTTTTTTCCTAATTAGAATATTGTTTCCAAGTTCTCCCTGAACCCCACGATGAACTTTAAAAAAGAAAAATTCTTCCTAGAAGATTTTCCATTATTTTTCTCTTTTCTGTATGAGCAGCATGGATGAAAGAGTTCTGTGATTGAGTTGAGGTTCACATCTAACTATTGTGCCATGACAGCAGGTATTGAGCATCACTATTGGTTGCCATATAAGGAAGCTAGTGGGGTTTGCAGTTTTAAACGTTGTTGTTTTTCTCTATAGTAATATCCCTGCAATCCCCTTGGTTATCTCTCTCAAGTGATATAAAATGCCCTGACTTGTGTGAGAAGTCTCTAACCTTTAGAAATCCTCACCTAGCTTTCTTTTACTGGAGAATTGGTTTTCATTCTGAGAAAATGCTCCTTCCTTTTACTCAACAGTGAACTGAGAGCCCTTAAATAGAATGAAGGGAGATGGGAGAGGGAAGTTTGAGGTTGCCACTCTGTCCCCCTAGGAGAATGAGGAATCTAGTTCTCTGGAATCTAGAGTTTCGAGTGTCTGTTTGAAAGGAAAAAAGGCATTCCTTGGTTATTGTGACCTATTTAAACATTCTGTGGAAGTTGCAATCATTTGAGGTTTTCTAAGAAAGGAAAAAGAAAGTCTAAATATAATCCTAAAAGGCAGTTAACCTGATAACAAAGCACACCCAGTTGCAGAGATTTTCCTGGAAATTGGCAAAATAGGCAAAAATCTTCCCTGGCTATTACTGACTGTACCTGCTGCTACACTTTATTTCATGCTGTCTCTTCCTGGCAACACTATTGGTCTTCTTCCATGTGGGCTTCCCCAAACTTCATGCCCAGGGCCACACACATCCTACTCCTCCCATCTGGAAAGCTCTGCTCACTTCTCCCCAAGCTCTCCTCCTACCTGCCCTCAAAAAGCAGCTTGAGAACACTTCACAGAGATACCCTGAATGCCGGCTCTTCCATTATGGCCTTAGTTCTTTCTCCCAGCCTCCCAACTCTTAAAGCCTGTTAGAAGTGTTTCTCATCCATTGTGTTCTAATGTGGGACGGCAGAGAATGCAGGGCCAGGCTCTCTGACCAGTGGTAGGGATGAATTTCTCCTGGTCCACCCACACTCTGCCATTCAGTCTGCCAGCAGAGGCTGGTGGTGCAGGCCAACCGTGGAACTACATGAGGCTCATCTCAGCCCAGCTGAACAGATGCAGCCTGCAGCAAGCAATGCATTGTGTCATACTTTCCTGTCCTTGATCTTTATGAACATCTGACTTCATCTTTTCTCCCTGGTGGCAGGGGTTTCCATAGACTTTGTGCTTGCACATATTAAAGAATGTTGCTTAGTTGAAAGAAGATAATAAGTGCAGCTAGCAATTATTGAGAGCTTACAGTGTTGTAGACATTCTTATAAGCATTCATTTAATGTGTATTAAACTCATTAACTCATTTAATCCTCCCAACAATACTATGAGGTAGGTATGATCCCATTTTATGGTTGAGTAAATTAAAACACAGAGAGATTAGGTTACTTTCCTAGGGTCACACAGCTCATAAAGGCCAAAGCTCAAGCTCCTAACCCTGAGACTATGGTCACTCTAGGCTTCGGGGTCATACAAGATATGCAGGACTTAATAAACATTGACTGTACTTATGAGGCAGTTCAGTCATCTCATATCTTCATTACACTTGATTTGAAGCAGTGGCTCAGAAAGAAAGTTTAGAGAGCTTAGAAATTTAGCTCTAGGTGAGACCTTAGAGGTCATGTTGTCAGGGAACCTGAGGCCCTGGAGCAGTTCGATGAGAGTCCTGTGTACTTCATCTCATCTGACCTGGATCTTCCTGTCAAGGCTGCCAACAAGAATGAACAGGGAGCACTGTGTAGTTCGTATTGTGTATTCACAATGTTCCAGGTGCCAAACAGAATTCTCAGGAAGTGGAAGTTTTGCCCCTCCGGGGCTTTCTATACTAGGATATGGCTGTGGTTTTAATGTTTTGGTTATTCAAATCATGAGAAGGTAAATATGTACAATAATTAAAAACTTCTTTATTTTATATAAAAGGGAAACTTTGAAAACTTAGATTTAGCAACTAACTTTTATTTAGAACTGCCATTGCATCTAACACAAAGTTTGTTCACAATCTAAATCTGAAACTTTCAGGATTGTTTTAATAAAATCTGAAAAAGTAATTTGTCATACTGATCTATAAAAGTGTGAATTACTCTGGGGATTAGCAGGTATGTTTCTGTAGTAATTAGCTGTGCCAGAAATAATTCCCTCCCTCTCACCCCCTCTTCCTCCCTCCTTTTCTACATTTATTTGCATTGCATCCTGGCCTCTCATGTCATTCTTCTGGGATTGTCTAATATAATGAATTTCTCTTCCTCTACCCTGGAAAGTACCACTATTTCCATTATCTCATGGAGCTCTATGTGTGTGCATTTTGTTGATCTTTTGGTATTTCAAAGAACTATAAAAATCCCAAATCAGGAATGATCAGGGAAAGGGAATTATATTTTTCTTGTTAGTTATCTATTTTACACATATTAATGTATACATATCAATCCCAATCTCCCAATTCATCACCCCCCCCCCACCTTCCCCTCTTGGTGTCCATAACCTTGTTCTCTACAACTGTGTCTCTATTTCTGTCTTGCAAACCAGTCCATCTGTACCATTTTTCTAGATTCCACATATATGTGTTAATATACAATATTTGAGGAATTTTAATGGAACAATTTTTTCTCTTGAACTGAGGGTTAATCAGGATCCTTCTCTCCATAATTTTTCAACTTCTTGGTTGCAATTTTTTTCCTAATCCATGAGTGCACTCTCTGGACTTTGATGAAATGAGAGGCTATCTGGTGAAAAATGCAAATTGACCAGCAGTCATAAGCCCTGTATTCAAGTCTCTGTTTTTTCACTTGCCAGCTCTCTGGTCCTGGGGAGTTATGAATTTTCACTAAGCCATCTGTAAAATGGAGACAGTAACACTTGCCCTACCTACCTCATCAGGGCTGTAGAGTGTATCAAATTAGATAAAGAGAGTGGAAAATCTTTTAACAAGTCTTAGGTTTTATTTTGAAGAAGGTGATGACTACCAAGTTTTGGGTGCCAGGGACCATGTGCACTGTACACATTATTGTTATTTCTGCAACAAACCTAAAATGTACATATTTTTTATAGATGAGAAAAGTTGTCATGTCTCCTTAGTCTTCTCTAATCTGTGACATATCTTCAATCTTTTTTTTTGTCTTTCATGGCCTCCACACTTTTGAAGACAACTGGTCAGTTACGTATAGAATGTTCCCTATTTTGGAATGGTCTTTGTTTTTTCGTTATTACATTGAGATTATGTCTTTTTGTCAAGGATACCACTGAAGTGATATTAACACATTATATCAGGGGCCACATGTGCCAGTATGATTCATTAGTGTTGATGTTAGCCTTTATCACTTGGCTAAGATGATGTCTGCCAGATTTGTCAACTGTGAGACATTATTTTTCCCTTTGCAGTCAGTAAGTATCTTCTGGGGAGATACTTGGAGACTATGCATATATCCCATTTCATGTCATAATTTTGTCCACTAATTTAAGCATCCATGGATGGTTCTTGCTTGCAACATTTATCACTGGGTGTTGTCTACTGGTGATCTTTCTATTTCCCATAAGTTCTTTTAAATTTATTAATCGACATCCATTGCAAGGAGGAGCTGTCCCTTCTCTCCTGTTTATTTATTTAATTTTTGCTTTATATTAGTATGGACACAGGGATCATAATTTGATACCATCATTATTTATTTTGTTGCTTAAATTGAACCAGCTTTGGTCTTTGGGAGCTCTTTCAAGTTGCTTCTCTGTCCTTTCAACATGCCCCCAATTTTATTTTTGAGCATGTTCTTACTTGGAAAAATAGGTAGTTCCAGACCATCTTCAATTTTCCTTACCCTACCCCTGGACTCGACCATTTTTCTGGGGTTAATTCTATAGCCCTGATTCCTTTTATTGAGAAATGGTATTTTGAACCAAGATCTGGGCACCAGATATGCTTATTGCTACAGGATGTCATTGTTTCTATAGAACAATAGAAACTCAGTCAATAGAATAAGAAATTTATACATTCATATTTATTTCTGTATCTGTTCATATGTATACATATTAAAAATCATGTGTTCTTACCTTACTCAGTACCATAAGTTTCATTCTAGCTTTTCTCCTCTCCTTATTTGTAGCTTTTTTTGTTGTTTACAGCAAGAAACCTAGCTCTTATTATCCACAATATATTTACTTAATTTTTAAAATCTTAGTATACATATAAAGTAGTTTCAGAATTATCAACCCATACTAACACAGAGTACAGAATTTTGTGTACAGTTTTTTTTTTTTAGGTTTACAGTGTCCAGTCAAAATACTCTTTTCCAAAAACATTTAGTTTATTCTTTGCCACCCCCTTGAGTTTGGTTTTTAGTAATTTGTAATACAGTTAGGTTCATTTGTTACTATTTGTATTACATTTGAGGTCCCCATCACATTCTGGTTGATATTTATTTATTTGTTTGTTTGTTTATTTATTTATTTATTTGATGTGAAATATTACCATGTGTATTAATCAGTGTTCTCCAGAGAAACAGAGCCAATAGGAGATTGTGTGTGTGTGTGTGTATGTATAATGAGGAATTGGCTCACACAATTATGGAGGCTGAGAAGTCCCATGATCTGCTACCTGCAAGCTGGAGGCCCAGGGAAGCCAATGGTATAATTCAGTCCATGTCCAAAGCCTGAGAATCAGGAGAGCTGATGGTTTAAATCCCATCTGGAGGGCAGAAAAAGATGACACGAGATGTCCCAGCTCAGTGTTAAAGAAGGAAAATGGGTGAGTTTCTCCTTCCTCTGCCTTTTGTTCTATTCAGGCTCTCAATGAATTGGATGATACCCACCCACATTGGGGAGGGCAGTCTACTTTACTGAGTCCACTACTTCAAACGTTAATGTCATCTGGAAACATCCTCACTCAGAAATAATGTTTAATCTAGAGACCCTGTGGGCAGTCAAGTTGACACATAAAATTAACCATCATACTATGGTTCTAAGAACCAGAACAATGCAAAGAAGCATGGCTTACTCAAAGAAGTTTGGCTTCCTCACTCATCACCATTTTTATTCTCCATTCTATCCATTCTGTTCTCACCTACCTCTGCTAGGTAACCAATCTCAATTAGCTTCTGGTTAATCTTCCTATATATCGTTTACATGTGCACAAATGAGCAGATACATGTGTATTTTCTCATATTTCTTCTTTTTTACATGTAAGGTGGTACTATAGATACTCATGTACTTTGCTTTTAAAAAAAAATTATTTATTTATTTATTTATTTTTGGCTGTGCTGGGTCTTTGTTGCTGCGTGAGGGCTTTCTCTAGTTGCGGCGAGTGGGAGCTACTCTTCATTGCGGTGGCTTCTCTTGTTGTGGAGCATGGGCTCTAGGCGTGCGGGCTTCAGTAGTTGTGGCTCACGGGCTCTAGAGCTCAGGCTCAGTAGTTGTGGCGTATGGGCTCACTTGCTCCGCGGCATGTGGGATCTTCGCGGACCAGGGCTCGAACCTGTGTCCCCTGCATTGACAGGTGGATTCTAAACCACTGCGCCACCAGGGAAGCCCTGTACTTTGCTTTTTAAAAATCTGTTACTAGCGTATGTTGGAAATCACAGAAATCTCACTTTGTTTTTTTACTGCTGCATAGTGCTCCATTATATGAATGTACCATAGTTTATTCAACTGTTCCCCTATATATGAGAACTTCTGTTGTTTCCAACATTTTTGTTTGTTTGTTTTGCATATTTTAAAATTGAAGTATAATTGCTTTACAATATTTCAGGTGTACAGAAAAGTGATTCAATTATACATATACAGTAAGTCCCTACATATGAATGAGTTCCGTCCAAGAGCGTGTTCGTAACTCCAATTTGTTTGTAAGTCCAACAAAATTAGCTTAGGTACCCAACTAACACAATTACCTATATAGTACTGTATAGGTTTATAATACTTTTCAAACAAATAATACATAAAAAACAAACACAGTACAGTAAAGTACACAAAACACAACTACTTGTAGAGGATGCAAGCACATGATGACGTACACCAGACATGTGAATTAACTTACGTGATGGGACATGCGAACGCACGTTCACATCTTTGAAAGTTCGCAACTTTTAGGTTCGTATGTAGGGAACTTACTGTATACATATTCTGTATATATTCTTTTTCATATTCTTTCCATTATAGGTTATTACAAGGTATTGAATATAGTTCTCTGTGCTATAAAGTAGGTCCTTGTTGTTTATCTGTTTTATATATAGCAGTTTGTATCTGCTAATCCCAAACTCCTAATTTAGCCCCCACACCCCCTTTCCCCTTTGGTAACCATAAGTTTGTTTTCTATGTCTGTGAGTCTGCATCTCTTTTGTAAATAATTTCATTTGTATCATTTTTTAGATTCCATGTACAAACAATATCATATGATATTTGTCTTTCTCTGTATGACTTACTTCACTTAGTATGATAATCTCTAGGTCCATCCATGTTGCTGCAAGTGGCATTATTTCATTCTTTTTTTATGGCTGAGTAGTATTCCATATATATATATATATATATATATATCACATCTTCTTTATCCAGTCATCTGTTGTTGGACTTTTGTGTTGCTTCCATGTCTTGACTATTGTAAATAGTGCTTCTATGAATATTGGGGTGCATGTATCTTTTCAAATTAGAGTTTTCATCTTTTTTGGATATATGCCCAGGAGTGGGATTGCTGGGTCATATGGTAATTCTATTTTTAGTTTTTAAGGAACCTTCATACTGTTCTCCACAGTGGCTGTATCAATTTACATTCCCACCAACAGTGCAAGAGGGTTCCCTTTTCTCCATACCCTCTCCAGCATCTATTATTTGTAGACTTTTGGTGATGGCCATTCTGACCAGTGTGGGGTGACATGTCATTGTAGTTTTGATTTGCCTTTCTCTAATAATTAAAGAAGTTGAGCATCTTTTCATGTGCTTGTTGATCATCTGAATGTCTTCTTTGGAGAAATGTCTATTAAGGTCTTTTGCCCATTTTTTGATTGGGTTGTTTGTTTTGTTGATATTGAGCTGTATAAGCTGCTTGTATATTTTGGAAATTAATCCCGTGTCAGTCTCATTGTTTGCAAATATTTTCTCCTACTCCATAGGTTGTCTTTTCATTTTGTTTATGGTTTCCTTTGCTGTGCAAAAGCTTTTAAGTTTAATTAGGTCCCATTTGTTTATTTTTGCTTTTGTTTCCATTACTCTAGGAGATGGATCCAAAAAGGTATTGCTGCTATTTATTTCAAAGTGTGTTCCACCTATGTTTTCCTCTATGAGTTTCATAGTATCCGGTCTTACATTTAGGTCTCTAATCCAGTTTGAGTTTTTGTGTATGGAGTTAGGGAGTATTCTAATTTCATTCTTTTACATGTAGCTGTCCAGTTTTCCCAGCACCACTTATTGAAGAGACTATCTTTTCTCTATTGTATATTCTTTCCTCCCTTTTTGTAGATTAATTGACCATAAGTGTGTGGGTTTGTGTGTGGGTTTATTTCTGGGTTGCCTATCTTGTTCCATTGATCTGTGTGTGTGTGTTTGTGCCAGTCCCATACTGGTTTTTTTGTTTGTTTATTTTTGCGGTACACAGGCTTCTCACTGTTGTGGCCTCTCCCGTTGCGGAGCACAGGCTCCAGACGCGCAGGCTCAGCGGCCATGGCTCACGCACCCAGCCGCTCCGTGGCATGTGGGATCCTCCCGGACCAGGGCACGAACCCGTGTCCCCTGCATCTGCAGGCGGACACCCAACCACTGCGCCACCAGGGAAGCCCCCCATACTGTTTTGATGGCTGTAGCTTTGTAGTATAGTCTGAAGTCAGGAAGCATGATTCCTTCAGTTCCATTTTTCTTTCTCAAGATTGTGTTGGCTATTCAGAGTCTTTTGTGTTTCTATACAAATTTTAAAAATTTTTGTTCTGTGAAAAATGCTGTTGGTAATTTGATAGGGATTGCACTGAATCTGTAGATTGCCTTGGGTAGTATGGTCATTTTAACAATATTGATTCTTCCAATCCAAGATCGTTGTATATCTTTCCATCTGTGTTTGTGGTCTTTGATTTCTTTCATCAACATATTATAGTTTTTGGAGTATAGGTCTTTTGTACCTCCTTAGGTAGGTTTATTCCTAGGTATTTCATTCTTTTTGATGCAATGGTAAAAGGGATTGTTTTCTTAATTTCTCTTTCTGTGTTTCCAACTTTTTGTAATTACAGACAATGCTGCAGATGACTAACCTTGGGCATACATTTTTTTTCTGACTGTTATTGAAAGTGTATCTGCAGAGTAGATTTCTAGAAGTGAGATTACTGGGTTAAAAGGTAAGTGTATATGTAGTTTTGTTAGTTATTGTCAAACTTTCCTCCAGAACACTGCACCAGTTTGCACTACCACCAGCACTGCATGAAAGAGTCTTTTCCTGATAGGCTCACCAACAGATTGTGTTCTCATACTTTTTAATTGTTTCTAATCCAAGAGGTACAAGATGGTATCATAGTTTTATTTTAAGATTATTTCTCTAATTATGAGCGAATTTGAAGATTTTTCTATATCTACTTTTGGTGAACTGTTTGTTCATGTATGTTTCCCATTTTTCTATGGGGTTTTGTTCCTTTGTCCCTCATTTATTTAAAAGAGTTCGTCATATGTTAGTGTTATTAGTATTTGGTCATATATGTTGCAAATATTTTCTCCCAGTTTGTCAGTTGCCCTTTGACTTTATTTGTAGTGCCACTTTGTAATGCAATTTAAAATGTTTTTTATGGCACTTCCCTGGTGGCACAGTGGTTAAGAATCCACCTGCCAATGCAGGGGACAGAGGTTTGATCTCTCGTCTGGGAAGATCCCACATGACGTGGAGCAACTAAGCCCATGTGCCACAACTACCAAGCCTGTGCTCTCGAGTCCATGAGCCACAACTGCTGAGTCCTTGTGCCACAACTACATGCCCATGCACCTAGAGCCCATATTCTGCAACAAGAGAAGCCACCACAATGAGAAGCCCTCACACCGCAATGAAGAGTAGCCCCTGCTCGCCACAACTAGAGAAAGCCCACGTGCAGCAGTGAAGACCCAATACAGCCAAAAATAAAATAAAATAAATAAATAAAATATTTTTTAAAATAAAAAATAAATAAATAAAATATTTTTTATGTAGTCAAATTTGTCGATCTTTTATTGCTTCTGGATTTTGAGTCATAGAGTCTTTCCCATACCAAGGGCTGAAGAGGAATTCCCCATGCTTTCTTCCAGTACTTGTATGGTTTCATTTTTCTCCATTTAGATTTTTGGTCCATTTGAATTTTTTTGTGTGTATGGTGTAAGTTATAGATCTAATTTACCTTTTTCTCAATGAATGTCCAGTTATTTGAGCACTATTTACTATAAAATCCACATCTGTAACAATGATTTGAGATGCCACATTTATAACATATTAAAATTCTATATGAATTTGTGTCTACTGTTGAGCTTTCTGTTCTAGTCCGTTGATCTATTTGCCTATTCTTGTGCTAGTTTCACACTGTTTTAATTATAGAGGCTTCAGAATATGTTTAATGAGGTAGGACTACACTCCTTTTCCCTCCATTCATTGTTTGTGTTTTGTTTCTTGGGTGTTTTTTGGCCACTCCAGCTGGCTTGTGGGATCTTAGTTCCCCAACCAGATATTGAACCTGGGCCACAACAGGGAAAACACTGAGTCCTAACCACTGGACCACCAGGGAATTCCCCATTTTTTTGGTGTTTTCATGACTATCATTTCATGTTTTTTAATATAAATTTTAATATCGACTTGTCTAAACTCATGAAGACATTTGTTGGTATTTTCATCAAGATTGCCATAAATATATAAATGAACTTAGGAGGAACTGATGTGTTCACAATGTTGAGTTGTCCTTTCCAAGAACAGAAGATGTCTTTCCATTTGTTCAAGTCAACTCTTATGTCTTTCAGAAATATTTTTGTGGATTCTTGACATTTATTTTTCCATATGCATTAGAATTAACTTACCAAGTTCTATTTAAAACCCTGTTGACTGGAATTGCATTCAATTTATAGCTTAATTTGAGGATAACTGAGATATTTATGATTTTGAATTTTCCAACCCATGAGTAAATATATACCTCTATTTATTTAGTTTTTATTTTAGTCTGTCAGTACATACTTACAATTTTTTTCATCATAAAATCTTACACATTTTGTTAAATTTATTCCCAGGTCTTTTTTTTTTCTTTTTGTTGTTCCTGTTGTAAATGGAATCTATCTTAAACTTACATTTTTCTAGTTGCTTGTGGCTGATGTATAAGAATGCTATATATATATATATATATATATATATATATATATATATATATATATATATATATATATATATATGTTGATATTTTAATCCATCAGCCTTGCTGAAGTCCCTTACATCATCTACAAATAATTATAGTTCTGTTTCTTCCTTCCCAATCCTTTACTCATTTTATTTCTTGTCTTATTGTGCTGTTTATATCCTCCAGAACAAAATTAACCAGAAGTGATTATAATGGGTATTCTTCTTTTGCTTGGCATTTAAACAAGAGTGTTTCTGAATTTCATCATTAAATATAATATTTTCTGTATATTTTTGGTAAGTACTTTTTATCAGGTTAAGCAAGTTAGCTATCAGTTTAATCATGAAAAGATGATTGAATTCTGTAAAATATTTTTTGCATGTATTGAAATGTATGTATATTTTTCTTTTTTAATATATAATTGTGAGGATTTAAAAAGTAATAAAATATTAATATATATTCATATATATTTAAATGCATTGCTGAAATCCATTTGGTAATATTTTATTTAGAATTTTTGGGTCTTTGCTCAGAAATGCAATTGACTTTTCAGTTTTGTGTCTGGTTTTGGGATCAAGTTATATCTGCCTCATGAAATAAACATAGTTGCTTGTAGATTCCTTTCCTTTCTTCTCTTTTCTTTTCTTTTCTATTTTCTGGATGATTCTGGAATTGTCTATTCCTTGAAAGTATGGTAGAACTGCCCTTGAAAATTATTTGGGCCTATGTTTTTAAATTTTGTTCTGGGTACACTTTAATTACTGATTCAATTTCTTCAGTTGTTCAGTGGTTTATTCAGATTTCCTTTTTTAAGGGGGGTGACAGGGGGAGTCAGTTTTGATTTTACATTTGTTTCAAAAAATTGTCTTTTTCACGTATTTTCTAATTAATTTGTAATATAGTTGTTCAAAACATTCTTTTATGATTATTAAATATCAACCATATTTTAAACTGTGTCTCCTTTTGTTCATGAAATCTTTTATTCTTATTCTCTCTTTTATTCAAAGTCTTGTTAGAAGTTTGTTTTCAAATCACTTTTGGGTTTTGTAACTATTGTTTCATTGCTTTTAGTTCATTAATTTTCAGTCTTATCTTTATCATTTTCTTTACACTAGTCCATTTGTCTTTTTAAAAAATTTAGGGCTTCCCTGGTGGCGCAGTGGTTGAGAGTCTGCCTGCCGATGCAGGGGACACGGGTTCGTGCCCCGGTCCAGGAAGATCCCACATGCCACGGAGCGGCTGGGCCTGTGAGCCATGGCCGCTGGGCCTGTGCGTCCGGAGCCTGTGCTCCGCAACGGGAGAGGCCACGGCAGTGAGAGGCCCACATACCGCAAAAAAAAAAAAAATAAATAAAAAATAAATAAATAAATAAAATAAAAAATTTAGTGAGTTGTTTATTTAGCTCATTAATTTTCAGTCTTTTGTGTCAACACATGTATTTAGACAATAAATTTCCCTCTAAGTGTAGCTTTAGCTGCACCTCACATATTTTTATAGTTTTAATTATAACTCAGTACCAAGTATTTTCTAATTCCCAATGTTATTTATTTCTTCTTTGATCCATAACGTACATAAAGGCATTTCAAAAATATCCTGTCATAAAGGTATTCAGACAGTTTCTTCTGGATAATAGGCTGAAACTAGAAGTTGATTAAGAATTTGCCTAGAGGAAAAGCATGTTTTGTTTATTTTATTTATTTATTTTTTATTGAAGTATAGTTGATTTACCATGTTGTGTTAATTACTGACTGCTGTACAGCAAAGTGATTCAGTTATACACATATACACATTTTTTAATATATTCTTTTCCATTATGGTTTATCACAGGATATGTATAGAATATAGTTCTCTGTGCTATACAATAGGACTTTGTTGTTTATCCATTCTACATATAAAAGCTTACATCTGCTAAGCCCAACGTCCCACTCCATCCCTCCCCCAGCCCCCTCCCCCTTGGCAACTAGCACTCTGTTCTATATGTCTGTGACTCGCTGTTTCATAGATTGGTTCATTTGTGTCATAATTAGATTCCACATACAAGTGATATCGTGTTTTTTGTCTTTCTCTTTCTGACTTAACTTCACTTAGTATGATAATTTCTAGTTGCATCCATGTTGCTGCAAATGGCATTATTTTGTTCTTTTTTATGCTGATTAGTATTGCATTGTATATATGTACCACATCATCTTTATCCATTCATCTGTCGATGGACATTTAGGTTGTTTCCGTGTCTTCACTATTGTGAATAGTGAAGCTATGAACATAGGGGTGCATGTATCTTTTTCTTTTTTTTTTTTTGCGATACACGGGCCTCTCACTGTTGTAGCCTCTCCCGTTGCAGAGCACAGGCTCCGGACACTCAGGCCCAGTGGCCTTGGCTCACGGGCCCAGCCGCTCCATGGCATGTGGGATCCTCCCGGACCAGGGCACGAACCCGCGTCCCCTGCATTGGCAGGCGGACTCTCAACCACTGTGCCACCAGAGAAGCCCGCATGTATCTTTTTGAATTATAGTTTGTGTGGATATATGCCCAGGAGTGGGATTGCTGAATCATATGGTAATTCTGTTTTTAGTTTTATGAGAAACCTCCATACTGTTCTCCACAGTGGCTGCACCAATTTACATTGCCACCAACAGTGTTGGAGGGTTCCCTTTTCTCCACAGCCCCTCCAGCATTTGTTATTTGTAGACTTTTTAATTATGGCCATTCTGACTGCTATGAGGTGGTAGCTCATTGTAGTTTTGATTTGCATTTCTCTAATAATTAGTGATGTTGAGCATCTTTTCATGTGCCCATTGGCCATGTGTATGTTTTCTTTGGAGAAATGTCTATTTGGGTCTTCTGTCCATTTATTGATTGATTGATTGATATTGAGTTGTATATTTTGGAAATTAAGCCCTTGTTGGTTACATCATTTGGAAATATTTTCTCCCATTCTGTAGGTTGCCTTTTTGTTTTGTTTATTGTTTCCTTTGCTTTGCAAAAGCTTGTAAGTTTGATTAGGTCCCATTTATTTGTTTTTGTTTTTATTTCTATTGCCTTGGGAGACTGACCTAAGAAAACATTGATACAATTTATGTCAGAGAATGTTTTGCCTATGTTCTCTTCTAGGAGTTTTATGGTGTCATGTCTTATGTTTAAATCTTTAAGCCACTTTGAGTTTATTTTTGTGTATGGTGAGAGGGTGTGTTCTAACTTCATTGATTTACATGCAGCTGTTCAACTTCCCCAACACCATTTGCTGAAGAGACTGTCTTTTTCCTATTGTGTATTCTTGCCTCTTTTGTCGAAGATTAATTGACTGTAGGTGTGTGGGTTTATTTCTGGGCACTCTATTCTGTTCCATTGATCCATATATCTGTTTTTGTGCCAATACCATGCTGTTTTGATTACCGTAGCTTTGTAGTATTGTGTGAAGTCTGGGAAGGTTATGACTCCTGCTTTGTTATTTTTCTTCAGGATTGCTTTGATAATTCTAGGTTTTTATGGTTCCATTTGAATTTTAGGATTATTTGTTCTAGTTCTGTGAAAAGTGTCATAGGTAATTTGATAGGGATAGCATTAAATCTATAGATTGCTTTGGGTAGTATGGCCATTTTAACAATATTAATTCTTCCAATCCAAGAGCATGGGATATCTTTCCATTTATTTGAATCATCTTCAGTTTCCTTTATTAATGTTTTATAGTTCTCAGTGTATAAGTCTTTCATCTCCTTGGTGAGATTTATTCCTAAGTATTTTATTTTGGGGTTTCTGATTTTACATGGTATTTTTTTTTTTTACATTCCCTTTCTGATATTTCATTGTTGGTGTAAAGAAATGTAACTGATTTCTGTATTTTAATCTTGTACCCTGCTACCTTGGTGAATTCATTTATCAGTTCTAGTAGTTTTTGTGTGGAGTCTTTAGTGTTTTCTATATATAGTATCATATTATCTGCATATAATGGCAATTTTACCTCTTCCCTTCTAATTTGTATACCTTTTATTTCTTTTTTTTGTCTGATTGCTGTGGTTGGGACTTTCAATACTATGTTGAATAGAAGAGGTGAGAGTGGGCGAAATGCATGCTTTAAAATCGCCAAATATGTGGAGTTCTTTTTGCTTTATTTGATTTATATCATTGATTTATAGCTTAATTGAATTGTGGTTAAAGAGCTTGGTATGATATTAATTCTTTGCTGTATGTTGAGATGTGCTTTGTTCCCTAAAATGTGGTCAGTTTCTGCAAATGTATAATGTGCACCTAAACATAATGTGACTTTTTTTGTTTGGTAGAAAAATCTGTATACATCAATTTACATCAGTGATTTCAATCCTTTTAATGCCATGACACATACAGAAAATTATAATATTTGTACAGCACAGTAGCATACGATGGAATTGATTTGAAAATTTTTATAGGGTTTAGCAAAATGTTTATTAAACATCTTTTCTTTTATATAATTATAAAAAATACGAAACATTAGATAAGACATTAACTATTACATTTTTATAAGCCTAGTTAAAACATTTTCAAAATTTTATATGAGAAACTTGTTTTCTTTCATAAACATAACCTTCTTATATCAAGTTTTATATTAGAAATGACTATATACCATTCCTGATCAAGACTTAATAATAATTGACCCCTTCTAATCTCTCCAAATTGGTGGTTTAAAAAAAAAACAGTGAAAAACTTTGCCCAAATAAATGACAAAAAATATTTAAGACATTTAAAAAACAATTCAGTTGAAATTACTTTGAAAGCATCTAAAGCTCTTTATTACATGGACCAATGTAATGTTGAAATTTCTTATTCTAGCTCATGCTGGTGGGTTCTAACTTGACTTTGCTCATCATTTATACCTATTTCGTCTACTTTGTGGGCTTCATATCCACCATTAGATAAAAAAATAACAGCCTTATAGAGACTGCTTAGCTAGCCTTATATAAGGTCAAACCTATAACAAATCTATCATCTATGTATCTATCTATCAATAAATTTTTCCATCTATCTATCTATCTATCCAGGTAGCTAGGTAGCTGATCTCCTAGTGGTTCTGCTTCAAGGATTGAACCCTGACTTAGACAAAAGACAAATCCAAACAAACGTTCCCGTAGTGAGTGGTTTAAAATTCATTATGCAAATGAATTGGTAGAGCAGTTACTTACCTGTAGCTTGGCATTCACTCAAGTGTGCCTTAGTCACAAACAGACAAAGGCATTGGTGGTGGATTAAAGATTGCCATGAATTCTTTGACACTCTTCCCATTGAGAGGTGGGGTCTATTTCTCCTTTTGTTGAATATGGGCTGGCCTGTGACTTCTTCAACCAGTTGAGGAGGGAAGAGTTATCCAGGTCTATCCTCTAAAAGGACTTGGCAGGTCCTGCTTTGGCCTCCCGGCATCTGCGCTATCATGTAACAGGCTAGGGGATGGGCGAAAAAGGGAGATGCTGGTCAAAGTGTACAAGCCTTCAGTTATAAGATGAATAAGTTCTGAGGATCTAATTTACATAGTGTTGACTATAGTTAATAATACTATATTGTATACTTGAAATTTACTATGAGAGTAGATCTTAAGGATTCTGAGAGCAAAGGCAGCTGATTAGCACAATAATGACTAACTTAAGGTTTCAAAAGAATAGAATTAAATATGTAATAAAGGACAGAAGATGGGAAAAGGGTGATCAAGCACATAAAAAGTTAGTAAGAATTTAGAAAATTTAAGCAACACAATTAAGAAGCTTGACTTAATTCAAAGCTGCTAACAAATGTGCCAGGTATGCTGGAATGCCAAGCATCAGTTACAGATATTGATCCCCTTGGCCCTCAGGACATCCTGGCAGGCCTGACTGGAGGCCCAGTCTGCTAGAAGCCACAGCCAAGATTCCTTGGAGGGAGGCTTGAGCAGGACAAGGTTTGACAGGGAGCCCCACGGTCTCTGGAGGAGCTGAGCCCAGTAAGCAACATGGAGCAGTGACTGCTCTGCCATATGCACTTTGCATGGCCAACATGCTCTCCTACCTAGAGGTGTACTTAAGCAGGTACAGCAGGGCAAGTCCCTGCCCACTGGGTATAAGGGACCAGTGGAGCTTCAGGAGAGTTAGTGTTCTAGGTGCCCAAGGAGTAAAGGATTGCTGGATCATATGGTAACTCTATTTTTAGTTTTTAAAGGAACTGCCATATTGTTTTCCATAGTGGATGCACCAATTTACATTCCCACCAACAATGTAGGAGGGTTCCCTTTTCTCCATTGTGATAGTTAATTTTATGTGTCCAACTTGACTGGGCTACAGGATGCCCACATAGCTGGTAAAACATTATTTCTGGGTGTGTCTGTGGGGTTGTCTCTGGAAGAGATTATCATTTCAGTCAGTTAGACTGAGTAAAAATGATCGTCCTCACAATGTGGGTGGGTATCATCCAATCCATTGAGGGCCTGACTAGAATAAAAAGGTGAAAGAAGCATAAATTCTCTCTTTATGCTTGAGCTGAGACATGGATCTTCTTTTGCCCTCAGACATCAGTGGTCCTGGTTCTTGGGCCTTCAGACTCTGATCAGGACTTTATACTATCAATCCCCCACTCTCAGGTCTTTGAACTTAGACTGAATTATACCACTGGCTTTCCTGGTTCTCCAGCTTGCAGATGGCAGATCATGAGGCTTCTGTAATAAATTTCTTCTTCTATCTCTCTCTCTGTATAGATCCCACTGGTTCTGTTTCTCTGGAGAACTCTGACTAATACATGTTTGTTTTTTTTGGGCGGGCCGTGCCCTGTGGGATCTTCTTAGTTCCCTGACCAGGGATTGAACCCAGGCCCCGGCAGTGAAAGCGCTGAGTCCTTACCACTGGACCACCAGGGAATTGCCAATACATGTTTGTTTAAATTTACCCACGTTTATTAATTACTCTGAGCACCCTTGCTCTTTGCATTCCACTTTACTTTTTGGTTAAAATTTTCTTCTTTGTGAGTATATCTTTAGTATTTCTTTCAATAAGCGTCCATGTTTTAGAAAACCTACAGATTTAGTATTTTAAAATGTGCCTTTTTGTCATTTATTTAAGATCTTCATGCAGGAAGAAATGAAAAGACTGGCAACCAGAGGCCAGAACTACATATCACAACTCATTTCTTTTTACATACATTTTGTAAGTTCTCTTTTAAATGTGAATGCAAGGTTCCTCTCCACCCCCATGCAAACGTGTACCCCTTCCAAGAATTACTTTAGGATCCACAAGGAAGGGAGGGCTAGTACTCACAAACAAATTTCAAAAGAGGGTCAACTATACATTTTCAAAACAAGAAGGCTGAAAGATTTCAAATATATATACATAAAAAGATTCAAATATGCCTTTTAAAAGAAGGGGGTTCTTTGTTCTGAAAAAATAGAGGAATATGGCATTAAAGGTCTATAAAGGGGTCATGATTGTTGTTCAAGGAGTAGAACATTAGAATATTTTTGTCAGTTCAATTTTTTTTTTTTTTTTTTTTTTTTTTTGCGGTACGCGGGCCTCTCACTGTTGTGGCCTCTCCCGTTGCGGAGCACAGGCTCCGGACGCGCAGGCTCAGCGGCCGTGGCTCACGGGCCTAGCCGCTCCACGGCATGTGGGATCTTCCCGGACCGGGGCACGAACCCGTGTCCCCTGCATCGGCAGGTGGACTCTCAGCCACTGCGCCACCAGGGAAGCCCCTGTCAGTTCAATTTTTAACTTTTAGAAATCATAGCATAAAGTTTGGTCAGTTATGGAGGTGCTAATTTCATCATCTGTGAGCAGTAAACTTTCTTGGTATTTAAAATATATATATTTTTTTATTTTTATATTATTATTTTTTTAAATGAGGACACCCCTGACCAAACTGAGGCATCTCATCACTTTTTTTTTTTTTTTTTTTGGCTGCATTGGGTCTTTGTTGCTGTGCGTGGGCTTTCTTTTTTTTTTTTAGTTGCGGTGAGCGGGGGCTACTTTTTGTCGCGGTGCTCGGGCTTCTCATTGCAGTGGCTTCTCTTTGCTGCGGAGCACGGGCTCTAGTCGTGTGGGCTTCAGTAGTTGTGGCTCTTAGGCTCTAGAGCGCAGGCTCAGTAGTTGCGGCGCACGGGCTTAGTTGCTCTGCGGCATGTGGGATCTTCCCAGACCAGGGCTTGAACCCATGTCCCCTGCAGTGGCTGGAGGATTCTCAACCACTGCACCACCAGGGAAGCCCCCCAAAAATATATGTTTATTTTACCTTCATTTTTTAATGAGAGCTTAGCTGGGCATTGAATTCTACATTCATGGTTATTTTTGCATGGCACTTTGAGATCTCTTCTTTGTCTTTGAATTGCTAAAGTTTTATTATGTTATGGCAAGCTCTGGGTTTAGTTTAATTTATTCTTCTCGGAACTTTTTATTATTATTGAACTTCAGGATTCAAGTCTTTTAGTCATTTATGTAAAAATTCAGCCATTATCTTAAAAAAAATTTTTAAGTGTCCTATTTTCTCTATTTTCCACTTTTGGAATTAAATATATGTTATACTTCCTCATTCCATCTTCCATGTCTCTTAATCTTTCATATTTTCCAGACTTTTATGTCCTTGTGACTTCTGGATAATTTCCTCAAATCTGTTTTCCAGTTTATGACTTTTCTTGCTGTATCGAATTGCTCTGTAACCCATCCATCTACATTTTTAATTTCCTTGATATCTGCCTACACTAATGGATGGATTTTTACTTATCCCCTTCACATAGGGTGCAGTCCTTTAAGGGTTGTAACTTTTATGCAGTGTCCTCAGTTCTATCTCTGTACATATGGGCCAATGCCCACCTATGTCCCCACATGAGCATGAAATTCCAAGCACTTAGGTGAATAGATCAATAATAAACTTTCCATCACTATAATGCAGCTATATTATGAGCAGACACTTTGAAACTTTGTTCTGTTTTCAATTACCTCTCTGTTTCTGGTGCCTGAGGATTTCTCTTTCTTTCTTGAGAGCTTGGCTATGAATTTGAAACATATTTTATCCAGCATTTCTAGGTTTTTATAGTGAGATTTATCTTAGTCTGCATTTTGCTAGAACAGAAAGTCTTGAGTAATACTTTAATAATGAGAGAAAAAAAAAAAACCTCCCATTATTTGTTTTAAAAAGAGAATGACAATCTGTGTTGATCGGGGACCAGGACAAATTACTCACAGAGCACAAGCCAGAAAAGTTGGCTATGTCCGTGTTTTGAAGTATGATGACCAATAGATCCCAAAGCTATCCTACATCTGCATCTTAGTGGCCACATAATTTCCATCAGAGAACGTGAGCAATTACATGATGGGTTTACTAAGTAAGTCTTTGTGAAGTAACTCGTAATAGTGAGTATCAGAATTTTGAGTCCTAGTCATTGGCTCTACCACTGACTGAAAAGTTCAGGATAATTAGGACCTAAGTATGTATTCAGTAATTTATAATCTTAATTAATTAGATTTTATTAATACAACAAGAAAAGAATTGTGAAGCACCTACTAAGTCAAATCCTGGAGATATGGAAGAGAAGCAGATAAAAGTTGCTGCTCTCAGGGAACTTACAGTTCAGTAGTAGGAGACGGGCTTGGAATCAGTTATTATATGCTTTAATGGACTATTGTCAAGGTACAAAGGACAGAGTGGTGAGTTGAATCTTGATGGTAGGGGTGATAATCAAAAAAGAAATGAGAGTAAGAAAGGAGAGAGTTGGAGGCATACGATCTTGCGATCAGAGATTTATAGAAGGATATTTGAGGAGTGCACACTCCTCAATGAGTGTCCTCAATGCCTTTGGTAGAATGGGTACAAATGTACAGACTTCCTATATCCTTTCCTGGGTATCAGGAGGCTCAGAGAGATATCTGCAGAATGTTTGAGACTGCTGAAGAGCTGCCCTACAGGACCCATGGGGTCTTGCCCTTCTAACCATTCAATAAATAGCACTCAGTGGAGATTCTGGCTGAGGATACTTGTTTTCAAAACAACAGCTCTGAGCCAACTGACTTAAGTAGTTCCATATGTTTCTATGGAGAGTTTATGGATTGTGGCCTTTGGAATTCTTTTGTTTATCACTGGGAATCCAAGTCCTGAAGCTGCTAACCAACCATGAGGTTTGCTGGTTATACAAGCTGTTGGATCTCTTAAGGACTTTGCCATAAAGACCACTTTTCGTGGAATAAGAATTAGTGGTTTAAAAGAGTGCACTTAACAGTATCGTGTAAGTATCAGTTTCTGTGTGCCATTACTGGCCAGGCTTTTTTTTTTTTTTTTAAACTGGTCTGTGCTGGCTTGTGTGTGCATTTAAGGCCCTTAAAGGGAAATCTGAGCAGAGCCTTCATAGACTTATAATCAGAGAGGTCTTTTTTTTTTAAATGAATGACTATCTTCAGCAGATCTAAAACTGGGACCAAAAGATGGGGCCTTCCCTAGTTGAGGTCCCAAGGCACAGCCCCTGAAGACACTGAGGACCCATCCTTTCTCTGGGCAACTTTGCCTCTTTTGCCTGCCCCACCCCCATCAATACCCAGCTTGCAATGATATTCTTCTACCCTTTACCCATCTAATATCAAACACATGGGGGATCTATCCTGTTTCCAGGAAAGAGGTTTCCATGGATTGCCCCATCAGCCTTAATAATAGCTGCTATTTGAGCACTTTGTGCAAAGCACTGTACTCTTTTTATACTTTATCCCCTTTAATCCTCACAATAGCCCAATGAGATGGGTACTATAATTATTCCTCATTTTACAGATAAGGAAATCGAAGCTCAGGGAGTCTGAGCAATTTGCTTAAAGTTACTTAATAGCTACATTATCCTCCTACTTATAATTCCACTATGAGTGGCAGAGACAGGACATGAATTCAGGATGCCTGACTCAAAGCTCTTATCCACTATGCTCTATATACTCCCACCCTCTTAGGAAAGTACTTTCAGCTTGATCTCTAAGCCTCCCTTCCAGCTTGGAAATGCTATGGTTCTTCTCAAATGTCAGTTGCATTGGCTATCCATGCTGGTTTTTTTCATATAAAGCAATGCAGGAAAGAGGCTGGTCATCTCGCTTCACAAAACAGTCCCTCATACATTTGAAAACCATCCGTGGCTTATTATAGAAGCTTCTTCACAGAGTGAACTGGCATGGGTGGTGCTGAAGGGTAACCCCCTAGAAAGGCAGATCCAAGACCTTGCAGCTCTGCCTGGTATATATTTCTTAGGGATGACAAGTGAGTCAGCAGAGTGGACAGATAATACCATGTTTGGTTTTAACATGATGAGTCAGCCCTGAAATCTGGCCAGCTTTAGTGTAGCCCCCTGAAATTTTAACAGAATATTAATTACCCTGTCACTTCCCGTTCCACACAGCTGGGTGGGATTGCTACCAGCCTCACTGTTGAGAAATTACACATTTCAGCCCATCCCAGAAAGGTTTCCTATGGTGGGTGAAATGACAACATGCACAAAGGTCAAACTCCAGATGTGGGAATCTGACTTTTTCTCCTCTTGGGGAAAACATTGCCTCCTTACAATCTCAGAAGATATTCAGTACAGGTTTAAGGCCAAAGCCTACTGAAAGATCCAAGTTCCTCTAACCCAGAAGATGCCTGTTTCATGTAAATTTATCTAAGTGTTTGAGACCACCTATTTAGATTCCTGAACCAAAGAATCAGAGGGAGGGTTGTTTAGGCATTTCTGAATGAGGGGTCCTGGACCTAAAAGTTACTGCTTGCTTCTGGAAGTTGGAAGGCAGTTCAAGAGGAAGAATGGGGCTTCCCTGGTGGCGCAGTGGTTGAGAGTCCGCCTGCCGATGCAGGGGACGCAGGTTCGTGCCCCAGTCCGGGAAGATCCCACATGCCGTGGAGCGGCTGGGCCCGTGAGCCATGGCCGCTGAGCCTGCACGTCCGGAGCCTGTGCTCCGCAACGGGAGAGGCTACAACAGTGAGAGGCCTGCGTACCGCAAAAAAAAAAAAAGAGAGAGGAAGAATGGGTAATTTCCGGACTAATAACTTGACTGGATAGAAATGCCAGGAGGTGTTGATAAGAGTACACAGCAGTATGGTGGGAAGTTTACCATTCATTTGTTCATTAATCTATTTATTTATTCCACAAAAATTCCTATCAGGTTTGTAAAATTAGCTCATATTATATTGAAAGAGGAAAAGAACATGTAACTTGTTAATTTTTCTTTATTAATTAAAATAATGTTCCTCCAAGTTTCCATCACTGGGTTCCAAGGTGGGAATTAAATTTTAGTCCAATTTGGTAAACTTAGTCCAATATAATGATCTAGGTAAACACTCAGTTTCGTTTCCTCTTCCATATTTCTTCTCCCTACCTCTGCTCCTATGCAAGTTGATCTCTGGGTATACAGCTGGCAATGTATGGAATCCCTGGCTCATAGGTTTTGTGGCTCTATCATCAGGATAAGGGGCCTTTTGGATCCTCACTTGTCACTCACTGTGGCAGAGAGGTCGATGTGATCTGTTCCCTGGACTGGGAACCATTGAAGAAGATGACATTCTTTGATGTACTGGCATTCTTCCTTGGAGCCTTGGTGGTGAAGTTCAGCCCTGTGGTGGTGAGGAGGGCCTGGTTTTGTTCTGACCCTGAGCCCCTGCTGCTTCACCAGCACTCTCTAATGGGGGAGTAGAGAAAGGAATTAGCTTTCAGATGAGAAGTTGTGTCAGTGAACTTTTGCTTCAGTGATGCATTGTAATAAAATACCATTGAGCCCCAGGGGCATACAGCAATAAGCATTCACTTAGTTCAGGGGATAGCAATCTTTTTCCTTAAGGGGCCAGAAAGTAAATGTTTTAGGCTTCTCAGGTCATGTCACAAACACTCAGCTCTGCCTTTGTAGTGCAAAAGCAGCCATAGACAATATATAAACAAATGAATGTGTCTGAGTTCCAATAAAACTTTAATGGAACTGAAATTTGAATTTCATATAATTTTTCTTATAAAATATTATTTCATGTGTTATGAAATGTTATTTTTATTTTTTTCAACCATGAAATTGAATGGCCTGTGATTACTTTTTTCCATGGGCCATGTAAAAAACAGGTGGTGGGCCAGATTTGGCCCAAGGGTCATGGTAGGCTGACCTCTGATTTAGCTCATGACTCTGCTCTGCATTGGGCTTGGTTTCTCTGGGCTGCACTTGTTTATGAATCTATAATCAGCTGTGAGTTGGCTTAGCAGCTCTGCTGATGTAGGTTGGGTTCATTTACTTGTCTGAGGATTGGTGAGCTGCTCTAGGATAGCCTTGGCTGTGTGGCAACCATGGCAACTTGGTTCTGCTACATCGGGAGTCCCCAGTCCCCTTGTCTGTTAGGACCTGGGCCACACAGCAGGAAGTGAGTGGCAGGTGAGCGAGCAGGTGAAGCTGTATCTGCCGCTCCCCATCTCTCCCCATCCCTCGCATTGCCACCTGAGCCATCCCATCTGTGCCCCCTTGCTCGTCCATGGAAAAATTGTCTTCCATGAAACTGGTCCCTGGTGCGACAAAGGTTGGGGACCACTATACTACATAACTAGCCAGCAGGTTCGCCTGAACATATTCTCACAGAAATGGTAGAGGCACATGAGTACAAGTGGAAATGTGCAAGCACTTTTACAGCCTCTGCTTCAATTGTCTGCTAACACCCCTTTGGCCGAAGCAAGTCCCCTCTCTGAACCCAGAGTCAGGGGTGGGGCAGAATACTCAGCCCAGAGCATGAGGGCACTGCCACATACATGGCACAAGTGAGGAACTGGGGCCATGAACACAGTCAACCAACCAAAGGACCTAAACTGGGAGGAATTTTATAAATATTCTACCTGTGACCTCTTCCTTTAGGTGTGGTGATAGACAAGGATATGAGTGTGAAAAATATAAATGGGAGACATAGGCATGCAAAACAAATGTGTGATAAGAGAGGGTAGAATGTGTACAAAGGTATAGAAGCATGAAAGAACTATCTATCTATCTATCTATCTTTCTATCTGAGATTCCTTCCATCCTCCCTCCCTCCCTCCCTCCCTCCCTTCCTTCCTTCCTTCCTTCCTTCCCTCCTTCCTTCCTTTCTTCCTTCCTTTCTTAAAAAATATTTGAACTGGGTAAAAGGGAAAGTGGTGCCCCATATACTACAGACTCTGACTAGAGTCCTTGGCATCACGGGAAATTCCTTGACTTGTTTTGTGAAGGTTGGCTGCACCCCAAGGTTCCACTGTTTCAAAGTAGAGATGTGTATATGTCTTAGGTTTTGTGTAAGGACTCTGGGGGATTTGGTTATAAAATACAATGTGCAGTCTGCCTAGGTTCCCAGTAGCAAAATAGAAAACTAGGTCTATTTGTCAAGGAACTTTAAGCTTTAGTTTTCTTCTTGTAATTACAGATGTACCTTTGAAGCTTATTGCAGTAAATATGAGACCTTACAATTTAAAATGAAAGTCAAATATATTTGGAATGAAGCATCCTAGGTTTCAGAATGGAATATTTTAAAAGTGTAAAAACCAAAAAGGTTCTGTGTTTATGTTACCTAAATGTTAATGGTTTGCCCTTTTCCTTATCTCCTAAGTCCTGCTGTCCCAGAGCCCTTGATTCTTTGATTAGAATCAATGATGTCATTAAAAAGGAATGCTTGGAGGCTCTTTCCTACCTCCACCCCCAGTCTTTCACATGGCATTACCAGGAAAACAGGCTTGAAACCAAGTTAGAGAAGAATGATTATTTGTGTTTCGCTTTTACATTTTTCTGCTTTTCCCTCTTGATTATCTAGTTAAAAGGAACTTTCATCATCCTTGAAGTTTCATGTTGATCAGACATTTTGTCCCTATAATTTCCCCTCATTTTTTCACATTACATTAACAAAGGCAACACAAATGGGTCTGAAACAAATCTTGCTATGAGTTAGCAGGATGCTGGGGGGCTCTCCATTAACCCCAGAGCTAGTTATCTCTGCAGAAGATGCTACTGACGGGAAGCTGCTCTGCCAAGAGAGTCTCATCCAGGCCCAGAACTTTACACACCATGAATGTGCTGATGACACCTGATTCACTATCTCTAGCCCTATTTTTGCTCATACCTTTAGATTTGCATATCCAACTACTGCTTAACATCATGAGACCCTTGGATGTCTAACAGTCAACTTCAAATGCAACATGGCTAAAAGATACTCTTGATTCCACATCCACCCCATTTGGTTGCTCCTCTCTCAACCTCCCCATATCAGTAAGTAGTACCACTATCTACTCAACTGCTTAGTCAAAATGCTAGGAGTCACCCATTCTTCATTTGATTTCATACCTCACCTGTCATCCATCATCAGGTCCTGCAGCTGCACACAGTATCCAAAGCTGACCACTTCTCAACACCTCCACTGCTACAGCCCAACCAAGCGACTGCAACTAGCAGCCACTAGCCTCCTAACGAGTCTCTCTGCTTCCTCCCATAGCCATTCTTTAAACAGCAGCTGGAGAGATCTTTTTTTTTTTTTTTTTTTTTTTTTTTTCCTTTTTGCGGTATGCGGGCCTCTCACTGTTGTGGCCTCCCCCGTTGCGGAGCACAGGCTCCGGATGCGCAGGCCCAGCGGCCATGGCTCACGGGCCCAGCCGCTCCGCGGCATATGGGATCCTCCCAGACCGGGGCACGAACCCGTATCCCCTGCATCGGCAGGCGGACTCTCAACCACTTGCGCCACCAGGGAGGCCCGAGAGATCTTTTTAATGGGTAAAGATCAATCTACTCTCACACTTAAATTTATTTTATGGTTTCTTTTCACTTTGAAATAGAATGTAAGCTCCTCACCAAGGGTTACAAGGACCCACACCTCAACCTTCCTCTACCCATTCCTGCTCTCAGCCTCTGTCTCTATCTACACATTCTGTCCCTCAACATTCCCAAGGCACCCATGTCTATGGGCCTTTGCTCTTCCCGGCTGGAATGTTCTTCTCCCAGAAGTTCCCCTGGCTGCTTTCTTCTCAACATTCAGGTCTCAGATCAAATATGTGGTCCTCAGAGAGACCTTCTTGGACTATCCTAGCAGAAGCAATAGCACTGCTCTTCCCCCATCACTTTGTCCTGCTTTAATGATTATTTTATTTTCTTCTTCGCTCTTAAAACTCTCCAAAATACCTGTGTGTTTATTGTCTGTCTTCCCTAATAGAATGTAAACTTCACGAGAACATGGATTTTGTCTTTTCATTTTGGTATGCCTGGCACCTAGACGGTGCTTAGTACAATGTGGGTACACAATAAACATTTGCCAAATTAATGAAAAAAACACTAAGCTTGGAGGATTTATCTTGACGATCTAGTTTTTTTAAAGCCTGCAATGGGTGTTGAGTTCTACCAGGTGCAGATGCCTTTCTCTTATTTTTAGCTCTTAAGTACCAGGTCCACTGTGACTTCCCTGGTGGCGCAGTGGTTAAGACTCCACGTCCCCAGTACGGGGGGCCTGGGTTTGATCCCTGCTTGGGGAACCAGATCCCACATGCGTGCCGCAACTGAGAGTTCACATGCCTCAACTAAGGAGCCAGCGAGCCACAACTAAGGAGCCTGCCTGCTGCAGCTAAGGAGCACACATTCCAAAACTAAGAGCCCACCTGTCGCAACTAAGACCTGGCGCAACCAAATAAATAAAATAAAATAAATTTTAAAAAAGAACCAGGTCCACGTTGCTGGGCCCTGGTTCCTTCTAACTCATGCTCTCGTCTTCTCTTCATCAGCATTCCACCCACCAAACATTTATCTAGCTCCTATTTATATGCGGGGCACTCTTCTAGGTCCTGGGGAGGTAGACCTGAATAAAGCACACACAAACACCTGCTATCATGGAGCTTATGTCCCATGTATCTGGCCCATGTGTACCTTTGTCCACTCCCCTATATGACACAAATGTGAGGGAATCAGGTCTGTACCAGGGTGGCCTCAATGGGTATTATCCAGTCATTGCACAAGTTTCCCCTATTTGTCAGAAATGTAAGGGACTCCCAACTGGGATTGCTTGGTTGACCCATAAAGGAGAAGGTGAGATAGAGCCTGGGCCAGGGTAGTACCAGGATGGCCTTAAGAATGGGGTACAAGCAGCAGAACAACAGGTCTGCTTGGCACAGACGCATGGCCTCACCCTGCTGGCAGCTGCAGCAGCCCTGTTTAAGAAGTCCAGGTGAACTTAGTTAGAGCTCAGGCGCACAGAAAAACCCAAGTGTGCCAGCAACTATTTCCCACATGGAGGAGGAGGGCCTCAGCGGCCAAAGTTGTCCTTGGTTTGTCTTTGCTGTCTGTGGACAAAGCTGTATTTTAGACCTTAAATTACAGGGAGTTCACTAGTAACACTGTTAGAGACCATTTTTGATTAGAAAAGTCCTGTGCATTCCAAGTAAACTAAATTATGAGGATAAAGCTTTTGTCTCAAAGAACTACTAAATGCCAGGCTAGCATCTAACTTAAAAAAAAAAAAAAATCACCATATTTAGAATCATTTCATTGCCCTAAAGAGTCAAGCTCTTTTCTTTACGAAAAACTACCAACACAAAGAGAGTCCTTCACTTGACAACACCCTTTGAGGCTACCATTCTAGGGAGCATGAATGACAGGGTGGTGGAGTCCTCAGAAGGCACAAAGACAGGACATTCCAAAGCCTAGACTTGCCAGCACTCCCTTTTCTTGTGCACAGGCCAACTATTATCACCTCCTCCACCTCCCTCCCTCCCTCTCCTTGTAACGTCACTGCCTGGCAAGTTAAACTTGATCTTAAGGGCCAAGTGAAGTGATGTTCTGGAATTTAGGGCGGATTAGATGTGTATTCCCAGATGGGCTGCTTTTTGTAAGTGACCAAGCCTCTTGATATTCTAAGTATTTGCCATCTCTCTTAAGACTGAGCAGATTAATGATGAAAGGTGGGGTGATTTTTTCCCCTCTCTCCTCAGCCATTGAACTTCCTGCTGCGACAGAGTTCTTCCTCCATATTTGTTATATCACAGTCACTTGCGCATAGAAGGCGTTTGTTTCCCAAGGCCCAGGGACAACACTCTTTCATTTTACCTGCTAAGGCTTACATACACTTCCCCTTAAGTGTAGAGTTGTCCTAAGTATTAATACCACTGTGCCCTCTGAAACTTAGATATGAGATATTGGTGCCTGCAAGTAAGCTTTCTGGTAGGTTACCTCTGAATAGTCCATTATAAATACAACAAAAGGAGCAATATATGCGATGATACTAGTTTTAGAAGGACAGGTTCATGGCTTACAGCTGGAGATGCTAAATTTTCCTTAAGTTTGTTATGCTTTTTAAGTAACTGCTGAGATGTCTCACATAGAGTCTAAATTCAGTTTATGGAGTGCCTAAGTCTGGCTACAGGGCATTATTTTAATATCATAGCCATGTATAATTTTGCTTATTTCATTATATCCACATAAGAGTCTCCTTTCCTCTTTGTAGATGCTCTTTAAGGTCTTTTTCATTTCTAAACATTTTGATTCCAAATAGTTTGCATTTGTGGTTTGTTTGGATCATTTTTAGTCTGTGGAAATCCTGAAGCATAAGAATGGCTGTTTCTTTGTTCATCTTTTTATATATATATATAAATTTATTTATTTTTGGCTGGGTTGGGTCTTCGTTGATGCACGTGGGCTTCCTCTAGTTGCAGTGAGTGGGGGCTACTCTTTGTTGTGGTGCGCGTGCTTCTCATTGCAGTGGCTTCTCTTTCTGCAGAGCACAGGCTCTAGGCACACCAGGCTTCAGTAGTTGTGGCTCTTAGGCTCTAGAGCGCAGGCTTAGTAGTTGTGGCGCACAGGCTTAGTTGCTCCGCGGCATGTGGATCTTCCCGGACCAGGATCGAACCCACGTCCCCTGCATTGACAGGTGGATTCTTTACCACTGTGCCACCAGGGAAGTCCCTCTTTGTTCATCTTTAAGGTGGTTTGCTTATGGGTGTTTTTCCACCTCCTTAGGAGTGATAATTGAGTTATCTGTGTGTTATTTAAGGCCACTCATCTTAAGGGCAGTCCTTTTTGTAGGTGATTATTCAAAATCTGTCAGCTGCCACCCACATACAATAAACTCTCACACTTGACTTCAGAGTAGGGGTCTGCTCAATTACTTCTTGTCAAAGTTTCTAAGAGCTGAGTTTTTTCCCAGTTATTTCTTGAGCTTATAAATCCAAGTTTTTATTTAATCAGAGGAACTTCATGGGAAAATAGCAGTATGTGAAATATTCATTCACAACAGTGATAGTTTGATTGAGGAATAGCAGCAGCTGCCCTAAGTCCATGGCTGTGAGAACACAATTAAAATTTTAATTTTGTGAAACACTTTTCTCTAGCACTCAGCTTTCAAAGTAATGGGGAAATGTATATGGTGCTTAAGTATAAACTCCTACTTGAAGTCCTTTTGTAAGTTTAATGATGAGAAAATATCTTTTTTCTTTGACAAATTCAAACACATTGACCTAATGGATTTTAATAGTTGCTGAAATTCCCAGGCTTAGTCTCAATGTAAATCTTCAGAATATTGAATGCAAAGATTCTCAAAGTTTTGTGTGCATAAGAATCAGCTGGTGGACTTGTTAAAAATGCAGATTTGGCTCAATTGCCGATGACTTAGGTAGTATCATGTTTTTGACTATTATGAACAGCTGTGCACATCTTAGGTTGTGTCATTGTGGTGAACATATTTATGTATTGCTGTGGGGCATATAGCTAGGAGTGGAATTTCTGCATCATCAGTTAGCCACATATTCAGTGTTAGTAGTATACTGCCAAAAAGTGTTCCAAAGTGGTTGTACCAATTTATAGTCCCTCGTTCAGTATGTAAGAGTTTCTGTTGTTCCACATCCTCATCAACACTTATTATTTTCTGTTTTAATTTTAGCCATTCTGGTGGTTATATTTCAGTATTTCATTATCATTATCATTTAAATTTAAATTGAATGTATAAGTAAATGTTGGTATAATCACACAGTGGAATACCATTCAACCAAAGAGAATGAACAAACTACAACCACATGCAACAATATGGATGAATCTCACAAATATAATCAATAAAAGAAGCCAGACAAAAGAATGCATACTGTATGATTCCATTTATAGACTTCAAAAAAAGAAAATCAAGACCTCAGATGAAACTAATCTATGGCCTTAGAAGTTAAGATAATGGTTAACCTTGGGGTGGGGAAATAGGTTGTAAATGAAAGGGAGCAGAAGGGAGCCTCTGGGATATCAGTGATATTCTGGTTCTTGATGTGAGTGCTGGTCTTCCAGACAGGTTTAGTTGTGAAACCTCAGCAAAGTATCCATTTATGGTGTGTGTACTCTTCTGTATGTATATTATACTTTTGATTAAAACTTTTTTTTTAAGTACAGATTTTCAGGCCCTTACCATGAAAAGTTTGGTCCTTTGATGGGACCTGGGACTTTGCATGTTTAACAAGCACGTGGGTGATTGGGATGCAGGTGGCCCCAAAGTGCACTTTGAGAAACACTGGTGAAGGGGTTCAGAACAAGTCTCTCCCAGATGTTCCACTTTGTCATGTGGACTGTTTTGAGCTGAAGGCAATCCAGACCCAGCAGATTAAAAAAAGCTTTTACCTTTCCCTTAACTGCCTAGAAGAATTTAGGTAGAGGGCCTGGTCCAGGAAGAGATCACCATAGATAACTACAAAGAATATGGGCTAAGTGTGATAAGTTGGGGGAGAGCGTGGCTGGGCCTGCAGATCCAATTCCTCCTTGTGTCTCATTGTCTTTACATGGCACAGGGTGCAAACGTTTGTTGTCAAACATTTGCTCTTCCCATCTTCCAGTGAATTTTTTTTTCCCCTTTGAAGTGCCAGATCCCTACCCCCTTCTCCTTAGCTCAGAATGGCATATAAGCCTCAATTGCCTAACTACTTGTCTCATATTCTTATGTGGCCCCTGTACATAAGTAATTAAATTTGTTTTTCTCCTGTTAATACGTCCTATGTTAATTTGATTATTAGACCAACCAAAGAACCAAGAAGAGTAGAAGAAAATATTTTATTCCCCTACCTTGGTAATTACATTCAGGGTAGAGATTTTTAAAGCATTCACCAACCCTTCAAAATAATTTGATCAGCTGCTTTGTACATTGCAGTTATTTTAGGTAATCTCAGAGCCCCCCACCTTTCACCTTCTGAGAGTGAATCACTCCTGGAAAATGAAAACACTGAGTGAGCTCCACGTGGGAAAGAGCTGCAGCTTATACTTGATGTGGAAAGGACAATCAATTGAGAAATAAATCCATTAGGTGGGAAGGAAAAAAACCCCATGAACGGCTGGAATCGTAGAAACTCTCTCTGGGAGGAGGACTGATCATTTCTGATGAAAGCCCATTTCATTTATTTAGCCAAGAGTGATAAAGTATGTCTGTGTCTGAGGCATTTGGTGGAGGCTCTGTAAAAACTAGGTTTAGAACTGAATCAAAATCTCTTCCAATTACATGAAGGAGGAAGCTTAGAATGCAAATAACTGTAAGGCTGTTGCTTTTTTTTTTTTTTTTTTGCTGTACGCGGGCCTCTCACTGCTGTGGCCTCTCCCGTTGCGGAGCACAGGCTCCGGACACACAGGCTCCGCGGCCATGGCTCGCGGGCCCAGCCGCTCCGCGGCATGTGGGATCTTCCGGGATCGGGGCACGAACCCGTGTCCCCTGCATCGGCAGGCGGACTCTCAACCACTGCGCCACCAGGGAAGCCCAGGCTGTTGCTTTTTGTGACTAAAAGTCCCCCACATGGTAAGGCCTGAATCAGTTTTCATTTCATTGCTAAGGGGGAAGAACAGAGCTACCGGACACAATTACAGGCAAGTTTTTAAGGTGAACAAAAGGAGTGGGGAAAAAAAAAAAAAATCACTCAGTGCTTGTTTAGAGCTTGCCCTATCCACCAAGTCCTGAGAAAGAAAGTGTTCTCAAATGTCAAGGGGAAAGTGGCTCTTAACCAATGAAAAAATCCTCAGCCTTTAAAGGGGCCATTATTCTCCATGGAGGTACACGGGTATAGATAATATTACCTGATTTACCTATAGGCAGGCTGATATTAAGCTGGTATTCACTGATGTGCCTGTACCAATTGTTTAAAAAAAATTGAAATAGTTTCATACCTGTTGGAAAATAGCCACAGTCCAGGGTTCCCTGAGAGCCCCTCTCCACTGTCCACACTTCCTGGTTCCTCTAGACCTCTGGACAATACAGCAACTAAAGAGTTAATGTCAGACAGTCCTGGGGCTGCCAACCCTCTTTAGCCATAAGCTACTTCAGAGGTCTTTGCTCTGTGGGTATATCTGTGAAGGGGGAGAAGTAGCCTTGTTTGGGAGGGTAGGCAGAGGGTTCTTATCCATGGTCCTCTCCTCTTCTCTATCTTTTCACTGACACCCCTCCCCCAATGCTACTTCCCTTGTAATTTCTCATTCTTTGGCAACTTCTCATTAAAGTTATATTCTTAGGCACTGAAGGGTCAGTAATTAAATGTAGATGTTTTGTCATTAGATTAACCTTTGATTCAGTCAGTCCTAAATATCCAACGACTTACTGTTGCTATCTGATTCACTCACTCACTCAGTGTCTCACTCATTCAGCAAACATCTATGGAATGTCTGCTACATGCCAGGCATTGTGCTTACCACTAAGACTCCATCCGCAGCTTAAAATAAAGCTCACAGTCTGGTGGGGGTGACCAACCCATAAATGGATAATTTTGGTACAGTGATAGAGCTATGCAACAGTATGACGGGAACGTAAACAGTAGGATGGAGCTACCCACAAAGGTAGCCTGAGTAGGTCAAGGATGACTTCCTGGAAGAGGGGGTTTAAGCCTGGTCTTAATGGAAGAATAGAAGTTAGCTGGATGGGGATATGGAATGGAGGATGTTTTGGGCAAAGAGGGACTGTATGAACAAGGTGAGAAGTAGATGGTATGTGCAGGCAACAGAGTGTAAAGTGTGAGACTGAGGTTGGTAGGAAATGAGACCTGAGAGGAAGGTAGGGTCAAGAAAGCTGCTTAGGAGCTGAGATTTGATTCTGTAAGTCATAGGCTTTTTGACTCACCAGGTGTAACCAAATAATGTTACTAATAATAAAGTGTTGGGTTTGTGATGGCTTTACTCCTTAAAAAACTTAAATTAGAGCCAATTCAAGGTTATCCCCATAACATTGTGACTCTCCCCCACTGGCATTCCATATGCTTTCTTGAGACAGAGAGAGAGGAAGGGATAGAGTTAGGGCTAGGAGCCAGGGCTTGAGAATAACTCCCTGCTCACCTCATCCAAGCATCAAGCTAGCAGCATGGCATTAACAGATTGCCTCTGCTCTTTACCTTCTTACCAAGATTTGGGGGTTTCATCAAATGTGAGTACACCCAGAGGACAGTACACCTCCGTGTGTGTATATTAGCCGTCTCGTTGGTCCTGAGAGGACTGTGGCCACGAAGAATGCAAAGCCGGGGAAGGGTTTCCATGCTGTGGGCTCACGTGCATTTTACGGCAATTCCTCTGGCTTCGTAGAGCAGTGATTAGGCATCCCGTGGGCAAGGAAATCTCAGCCACATACTCCCAACGTAGTTATTTTTCAAATAAATTACATATGTTTATTGCTGCACTAATATATTGTGCCTGTTTAAAAACATCCTCCAAAATGGAAATTGTAAAAGGATAAGATAAATATGAGATTAAAACATTTAAAATAATTTTTATTTACTTATTAAAAAAACCTCATGATTTTGTCTAATTATTTTTTTAAATCTTGGTTTATTCTTGTGATGCTATGATTTGCAGGTCTTGCTCTAAGTTTATTTCAGTTTTGGTTTTAATGGCTGATGTAGTGGATAAGGCCTCATAAAGTGATATCCCCCCACAATGGAAATGCACTTCCTGAGTCAAGAGATTCAGTTTAAGTTCTATCTAGCAATTATGTAATTGTTTTGTTGAAATTCAAGTCAGTAAGTTTCCTTTATCCCTGGTATCAATCAGTTGTTCTTGTAAGCTAATTGGCAGGGGTACATGTTTTTCATAGTGTTGACAAATGTTTCAATTTTTAAACCTCTGTTTAAAAATTTTAAAAACAGGTCAGTAAATTCTAATCTATCCCATGTCCTTAAAGTGTTCTAATACAAATGTTTGTATACCTGATGCCTTTATATCATTTTTGGCAGTAAAACCACAAAAATGATGGAAACATTTCCAAACTTCTATATTCAAATATCTCTTCAGTAGGGGTTTCTTTTGAAAAGTAGTTACTTTCTCACTCATTGTCAAAATGTTATCTTTACTTTGAAGGGACTGAGTATGTAGTTTTTTGTTTATTTACTTTTGTTTTTGTTTTCAGAAACAACTGGGAGGTAGTGTACTAACAGCATCAACAAAAGGGCAGCAAATGTAGGCTATTTGTCTTTTTGTGAAAGAAAAGATATGCCTCTTATTTAAGTTTGGCAATTTGAAAATTGCCAAAATTGGCCTGATTGGATGTTAGAATGGGTGAGAGAAAGGAGTCCAGAATGAATTCTGAGCTTTCCTGCAAGGACAGCTGCCTGAATGTGGTGTCACCAAATGAGGTAGATGGAGGAGAGGACAGGGGCCAGTTTAGGAAGATAATGAGAGACCAAGTGGAACTTTGGACTTGCTGAGTTCACATGCCTACAGGACTTTCTGCTCTTACTTCATGCCCAACACATTAAAAACCAAACTCATCCTTGCCTTTATGCCCCAAACTTCCTTTTCCTCTGTTCTCCTATCTGTGTCGGTGGCACCACCATCTCCTAGTCACTTAAAACTAAAAACTTTGGAGCCATATGTGACACATTCTTTCATTTTCACCTGTATCTAATGTATAACTAAGACCTTTCCTCTGTCATTTGTTCATGCTACATATATTTATTGAGCACCCACTAAGCGCCAGGTACTGAGTTAAGCCCTGAGGATATGTGTGAAGAAAACAGACGAGGTCCTTGCGCTCATGGAGCTTATATTCTGTCTGGGAAAGATAGATAATAAACAAGTATATAAACAGAAAATTGTTGGTAAGTGCTAAGAAGAGAATTAAAGCAAGTGATATAATACTGCCTGGGTGGCTGCTATAGAATTATCAGGAGGTGTCATTTAGGGTGAGGTCTGAAAAGTCCATGCACTAGTAGTAGGGGAATGAGCTTTCCAGGCAGAAGGGCCCAAGCCCCAGATGACCTTGGTAAGTTCTAGGAACAGAAGGAGGTTAGTGTGGCTCTAGGGCTTGTTGGCAGAGGTGATGGGGTAATCCTGATAATCATGACTTTTCTTTAACCTCTGCTGCTTGGTTCCTGTGCTCCATCACCTCATACATGGCCCATTATATGATGCCCTTTAATTTCTTCCCACTTTCACTCTCTCCTCCAAACTATTTTGCGCATGAATGTCTAATTAGCCTGAAATTTTCACATCATTCTGCCATGGTAAAAAGCCTTCAGTAGTTTAGTAGTAGCAGGCTGACCTTTGGGGGCCAAAAAGACAGGCAGCTCTGCTCCTGGGATGTTTGCTCCCTGTGAGATTTCCAAGAGGCCTTGGGAGGAAACATCTCTTGATAGCCTCTAATGTTTAACCACCTGTGTATTAGTTTTCTATTGCTGCTTTAACAAATTACCACAAACCTAGTGGTTTAAAACAACACAGATTTATCCTTTTATAATTCTGGGGGTCAGAGGTCCTAAATGGGTCTTACTGGGGTTAAATCAATATGCTGGCAGAGCTATGTTCCTTTCTGGAGGCTCTGGGGAGAACCCATTTCCTTCTCTTTTTTCAGCTTCTAGAGGTCCCCCAGATCTCTTAGCTTGTGGCCTCTTCCTGCATCTTCAAAACTATCAGGGTAGCTTCCTCCAATCTCTCTTTGACTCCGACCTTCACTTTCTTACTTCTACTTCCACTTCTAAGGACCCTGTGATTATATTGTGCCTACCTGGATAATCCAGGATAGGATAATCTCCCCATCTCAAGGTTAACTAATTGATAACCTTACTTCTCCCTTATTGTGTCATATAATGTATTCACAAGTATCAGTGACTAGGACATGGACATCTTTGAGGGGGTCATTATTTTGCCTACCACACCAAGCTTCTTTTACATATTAGGATTTCTTAAATATCTGTGGCTCATGGGGACTTCCTACAAATGGAAAACCCACTAAGACTAAGAGAAGGCCTGTCATGGGAATCTGATTGCTTTGGTTCTATAAACACGGTGAAGCTATGCCCATCAATGGAGCAGGATTATTACTTTTTCCTGCAAGGGCAACTGAATGTGGGATGATGCGAATAGAAGCCTTCGCTGTTAATAAAGATCACTGACCTTTAAGGTACCTCCTAACCCTGAGAGTTTATGATCTTCCTGTTTGATGAGATGATGCCCAAGTGAGAATGCACTGTGGACAAGGGGGGTTGTGGAAATAGAGGGAATCATATTAGATAGCACAAGTTCTAAACTCTCAGAAAAATTATTATTAAGCTTTATTTAGTGGACACATCTGTCTTCCCCACACTAAGAAATTTATAGGTGAAGAGATAGCAGAATGTTCCTCAGTGAGACCTTCTTTTGCTGTCTTCAAACTCTAAGTTATGTCTATATGCTAAAGAAACTATTCTTTGGCAGGAAATCCAAGTAAACTCCCATTATATTGATCTCCATTGGAAAATGACCATATGTCCTGAATTTATGGAAGAGTTGTCATTTCATATAATTTTATTCTCCTCAATAAAGAATTAATTAAATGCATAACTAAATGCAATTTAATTTTTACCTTGTAAGACTTTTCATACAAATAACTTCACAAATCAGAATAAGATCCTCTGTCTTAATCCATCTTAATTTCAGTTTGAGCAAGTGTAGTCAAATATGTCTTCCTAGTGGTGGAATTTTTTTTTTAAGTATTTTCACTTTAATTTTTTAATTATTTATTTTAAATTTATTTATTTTTGGCTGCGTTGTGTCTTCCTTGCTGCACATGGGCTTTCTGTAGTTGCAGCGAGTGGAGGCTGCTCTTCCTTGCAGTGCACGGGCTTCTTATTGTGGTGGCTTCTCTTGTTGCAGAGCACGGGCTCTAGGCGTGTGGGCTTCCGTAGTTGTGGCACGTGGTCTTAGTTGTCATGGCTCACAGGCTCTAGAGCACAGGCTCAGTAGTTGTGGCGCACGGGCTTAGTTGCTCCACGGCATGTGGGATCTTCCCAGACCAGGGCTCGAACCCGTGTCCCCTTCATTGGCAGGTGGATTCTTAACTGCTGAGCCACCAGGGAAGCCCCCTAGTGGTGGAATTTTTTGCCTAAATAATTATATCTACAAAACATTCCTAGTCAATATAGCTAGAGACAAACAAAACTTACTTCCAGGCTCTTTGTATAAGCAGCAAATTGGTGTCTGGGAACACATTTACTTTGAAAAACAGGTAAAAGGAAGAAATGTTAAGAATAATGATATCTAATGTATATTAAACACCTGCCATAATTTAGACACCATGCTAAGAGCTTTACACGTACAGTTTGGTTTCAGTCTTAAAAATGAAGTGTCTTCTCCTCGCCTTTATTATAGATGTGGAAGATGATAAGGCACTTAGAGCAATGTGTCCTAATAAGGTATAAAGCTAGGAAGGGGAGAATTGATATTTGGATTAATTCACTGCCTCCTAATACTGCTTCAACCCCAAGCCTTTCTTCCTCTCAGCTGCTCAAGGAGGAGGAGAGCCTTTGGAATTTAGGTGGCTTTTAAGAGGGAAGGTGGTTGGGTAACTAAAGTGGGAAGGCCAACAGAGCTGAGGTGGGATTATAATGGTGTCCTAAAAGGGTAGGACCTGAACTGCAGAGAGAACCAATGAGAGTCTCTCACCAGACCAGGAACCAGGGACCTCTATGCCTGGGCTCAGAGTTCTTGCTTTGGCATCTTCTGTGATGAAGACCTGCTCTCACTCCAGGCTGCCCCATTCCAGAAAATAGCTCACCATTCTCCCAGCCACTCAAACCTAAGCTAGGAGTCATCTGCACTTCCTCTGTTTTCTTCCCTCCTCAAATCCTACTCATCAGCAAGTTCTGATTGTCCTACTTTAAAATACATCTAGAATCTGGACTCTTCTGTCCATCCCAATAGCCACCGCCTTCCTTGGTCCAAAGGTTCATCTACTCTCTCTCTCCTCAACTAACATAATAGTCACCCTACTTTCACTCCCACTTTCCTAAAATCCCACCCTAAAGTCAGCTTTCAAAAACATAAATCAGATGATGTCTTCTCTCCTCCTAATCTTCATTGACATCTTCCTACTGCATTTAGAATAAAATCCCAGTCCCTTAAAAGGGCACACAAGGCCCTTGGTGAACTGGATCTTGTCCACTTCTCTAAACTCCTTTTGTATCGTAAGTCCTTTCCCATCTCAGGGCCAACTTTGCACCTGGGTTCCCTCTGCTGAGATCACCCCCTTCCTTAGATATTTAATGTTATCTCTTCAAAGAGGCCTCAAGTAAGTACACCTTCACATGCATCTCTCAAATACTCTATCACATCACCCTTTCAATTTTTTAGGCAGCAATCATTCCAATCTATTATTATTTTATTTGCAAGCTGGTTGTTCTTTCATCTCTTCCATTGGAGGGCTAGACCTCATCTGTCTAAGTCCTCAGTGTCTGACAAATTATGGGTTCATTAAATATCTGATAAAGAAATGCATCATAATGATTTTTTAAAGTATTATTACGTTTTTAAGCTTACGTGCTTATAAGGGACACATTTTAGAATGTCTGCTCAGCTCCTAATTACCCTCTTAACTGGGTTCCCCAATTTGGAGAAAATGGCCCCCAGGACCATTTGGTTGAACACGCCCCTGATCTCCTGCAGCAGTGGATTGGACAGCTGACCCAAGCTGGGTGAACTAAAATTGCAACCTTTGCAATTTGGAATTAGGACTGAGAGTAATATAGTTGGACTGTACTGTGTATCCTCAGGAGACCTGAGCAGTCATGAGTTCTGCTCTGGGGGTCAGAGAAGGCTGGTGAGCAAAGAGAGAGAAGACTAAGTAGATGGGCAGAGACAAACTGTGACATGAGACACAGGGAGAGAGTCTGGATGACTTTCCAGGTTCTGATTCCAGTATTGTCCTGCTGCCCAGCTGAACTCCTGCCCTTGGGATCAGGGAAATATCAGCTGCCTACCCTTCAAATGCCAACCCATACGTGAAATCAGTGTGGTGAGGATATCTCAGTCAATTTAACACTTTGTGAAAACAAATTTGCCATTATCATGTTGGTTCTGCTTTAGAGCATGATGCCCTGTGCCATTTTCACCTCATATCATGATAGATGACTTGCTTTTCATCTAGAAACTGTGTGTAAGTGAGAAGATTTCTAGAAGAAGCAAATGGAGAAAAAGCAGTGAGAGCCCAACATCTTTGTGGCATCTCTTGCAAGGAGAGAGTAAGGCAAGCTCTGAAAAGGGGAGGTATGAGTGATGAAAAAGCAAGTGCTGAAGCAAATAGCAGGAAGTTGTGTGGGCCCAATCGCAGTGAGCAGGGCTGCTGAGAACTAGGGGACTTATAGAATATAAAATGTCTGTTTGCAAGATATGAGTTTAGAAGCAGCAGAGTGAATCTTCTCAGGTGATGGATCATTATGATGAAATCAATCTTCACAGTGGAAGACAAATTCAGCAAAAATGAAATATTCCCTTGGAACCAGGGGTTTAAAGTATAGTAGGCTGCTCCACCGTTGGTAACAATCAATGCCAACTCAGTTTAACAGCACACAATCCCCTCTTTGCCCGACCTCATTACACCTGATACTAATGAGGGACTAAAGTCCAATGGTCATGGCTGGGAGTTTAATATTGCTACAATCGCACCAATTCAAAAGCCTCTTATCAGCAAAGTCCAGGGAGAAAAACGTTGAGTTCTCAGCAATGCAACCAGCTGTAAAGTATCTCTCAATGAGTTCACCAAGGTGTGAACTTAAAAGCCCAGCAGGAGCTATTTATATCTGAAAATTATTAGGCATTCGCTGAGGAAAGGAATTGCCTCTGAAAATGGCGCCCCTAACTAGGTACTTCTGCTGTAAACCCCAGAACACTGAGCTCTTCAGAGTAATTTTCATTCTTATGAGAGTGTGCATCTCGGCTTGGAGTGTTGTTTCTCCTGTCATGTGTATCTGGACAGAATGGGGAGGGAAAGTGGTCTCCAAGGACATGGGACAGTTGAATGTCAGTTACTTTAGTACAGATCAATAGACCACCTGCTGCTTCCATGACTAGCACTTTTTAAACCCAAGGTAAGACCGATATGAACAGTTTATGTCTGCTTATAAGGACACGTGCAAAAATATCCTGGGACACTTCAACCCAGGGAAAGCTCTGCATCTGTAGCTGCATCCTGGCCCTGCTGGAATAAATGGCCATGAGACTTAGCTGGAGGAAGTCTCTTTGCCAAAAAAGAGAGGTTATAAGACCTGGAGCAGTGTTTCCCTGACTGAACTCAACAGGGTTTTAGTATGTGTGAGGAGATAAGAGGATTACATGGGCCATGTTTTTGAGATACTGAATTAAACAAGTTAAATTAAGATTTAGAATGTATGCATGAAACATTCATGCATAACAAAAAAATCTATATAAAAACATACATAAGGTGTAAATAGCAATAAAAACCCCATCTTTAATAAATACAACATTACCAATCCCATCAATCCACCTGGATGCCCTTTTCTGATTGTGTCCTCTCTCCCCAGGTAACCAGTTTTCTGAATTTTGTGTGTGAGTTTTGCTCTTCATAATGGTTCAACTCTGTATGTATATATCCTTAAATAATGTAGTTTAAAGTTTTATATTTTTTTGAATTATCTTTGTATCAATAGCATACTGTAGATATTCTACTGAGATTTGCTCTTCATTCAACTCATGTTCCTGGTCTTTATATACACTGATACGCACAACTGTAGTCCATTTTCATTGTTATTACCCATTCCATGAATATAACACAATTTATTTACCATTCTCTCTTTCTTTTTTTAAGGATGTTGTGTTGCTTACAGTGTTTTTCTATTACAAACAATGGAGTTATGAACTTTCTTGTATATGGTTCCTGGGGCACATGCGCAAGAATTTCTCTAGGGTACATGCCTAAGAGTAGAATTACTGGATGTGAGGGTTAGCACATCTTCAACTTTGTAGGATAAACCAAGTTGTGTTCCAAAGAGATGGTTGCAATTTTCATTCACTCCAACAGGCTTTAAGGATTCATTGCTCTGGGGCTTCCCTGGTGGCGCAGTGGTTGAGAATCCGCTTGCCAATGCAGGGGACACAGGTTCGAGCCTGGTCTGGGAAGATCCCACATGCCGTGGAGCAACTAGGCCCGTGTGCCACAACTACTGAGCCTGTGCTCCACAACAAGAGAGGCCGCAACAGTGAGAGGCCCGTGCACCGCGATGAAGAATGGCTCCCGCTTGCCGCAACTAGAGAAAGCCCTCGCACAGAAATGAAGACCCAACACAGCCAAAAATAAATTAAAAAAAAAAAAAAACAGAAAAAGAATTCATTGCTCTGTATCCTCATCAACACTTGGTAATGCTAGACCTAAATTTTTTTGCCTATCTCATTGGGATTACGGTTCTCATTTCTCTTATTATTTGTGAGTTTAATCATCTTTTCATATATTTATTGGTCATTTCAGTTTCATCTTCTGTAAATGCCATCCATGTTCTTGCCCAATTTCTAATTATGTTGTCTTTTCCTAATTGATTTGTAGGAGTTCTTTTTGCATTCTTCATTGGAATTCTCAAGTTATATGTTTGTAAATTTCTTCTCCCAATTTGTGATTCAAGTTTTCACTTTTTTTTTGTTGTTGTTGTTGGTTTTTTCTTGTGCCGTGCAGCATGTGGGATCTTAGTTTCCTATCCAGGGATTGAACCTGTGCCCCCTGCAGTGGAAGCTAGGAGTCTTGACCACTGGGGAAGTCCAAGTTTTCACTTTCTTAGTGGTGTCTTTTCATGAAGAGAAGTTTTACATTTTAATACAGATGGCTTCATCAATCTTTTTTTATAGTTGTGCTTTGGGGATCTAATTTAAGAAATATTTCTCTACCCAGAGGTTATAAAGATGTTTAGAAAATATTCTAAAATTTTGCTCAGAATAACTTAACTTTCAGTTGCTGGATTTCTTTTTGGTGTGTTTCTTTTACTGCAGTGTCACAGTAAGACTGACTAATTGGGGTCCCAGATATTATAAGATTCTTTTACGCATGTGATTTCCATTGATCATAATAATTCAGTGAGGTAGGTAGGTGAAACATTACTTATCTCCATTTAATCTCTGACAGTACTGACTTAGGGACGTGCAGTGACTAAGTCTAAGGACACAGTTTGAGAGTGGTTAGACAGCATTCAAATTCAGGACTAATAAATGTAGCATCTGTGTCTTTCTACCATACTATGCAGCATGTAGGGAAGACACATGTGAATGCTCTTTGAAAAAGTATTTATGCAAAAACTAACCACCTCCAGATAAAATGGCTATTTTTCTATTATTTGGGTTTAATGATCACAATTTCTTAAGAAATGCTACTCAAAGGTTACTGGAAAGTACCTGTATCTTATGTAATTTTGTAAGATTATTTTGTTTAACTCAGTGTTTCTCAAGTTTAGCTCACATAAAGAAGATTTTTTTTTAAGAAGTGGACATTTCCATTAGTAATAGGAGTAACTTGTTCATAAGTTCATAAGCATGTAGTTCAAAATCTCTATTTCTGAGAAGATGATGGCAGAATGGCAATGGAGGAGGCAACTTGAAATCTGTGTTCAACAAGATTAAAAAGTTAACCATCCCTGGGGAAATAAGCCCCTTAACAATTCAGTGAAATAGGACCAGAAGTCCTCATTTGTTGAGGAATGTACTTAACACTACGGTTGATTGGATCTCATTTTTCCATTTCACAAAATACATATGTACATTAATGTGTACTTTCAAGTTGCTAAAAAGGGGCCATCTTAAAACTAGAGATGGGGCTTCCCTGGTGGTGCGGTGGTTAAGAGTCTGCCTGCCGATGCAGGGGACATGGGTTCGGGCCCTGGTCTGGGAGGATCCCGCGTGCCGCGGAGCGGCTGGCCCCGTGAGCCACAATTACTGAGCCTGCGCGTCTGGAGCGTGTGCTCCGCAGCGGGAGAGGCCGCGATAATGAGAGGCCCGCGCACCGTGATGAGGAGTGGCCCCCACTTGCCGCAACTAGAGAAAGCCCTCGCACAGAAACGAAGACCCAACACAGCCATAAATAAATAAATAAAAAATTAAAAAAAAAAGCAAAAGAAATCTGAATGAAGTATGGTCTTAAAAAAAAAAAAGAATAAATAGCCTTAAAAAAAAAAAAACTAGAGACGAATATAACTTTACATATTTTGTAGTGGGGTGCATGCTCACAGGTTTACTCCATTCATTGGAAGAAATGATGTACAGAACGACTGCACACTGCAGCTAAGATGGGGCTACTATAGGAAATGGACTCCCAATACATTACTGAAGAAAAAAAGGTCTCAGTAGAAGAAGAAAAGGAACACTATTAACTTCAGCTGAAACTGGTGAAAAATAATTGCTAGGAGGAGGAGAGACTTTGTTAATAAAATAACAATAATTTCTTGAAATATTTCCAACACCTGAAATATTCTATCATCCTTGCAACACCAAGAAATAAAGTCAGATCTGTGGCCCCAATATGATAGCAACAGCACTGATTAATAGTTTGTTTTAATGAGGCAACTGGCATCTAATAAGTTATTGATTTTTCTCAGCATCTTACTAAAATGATTTGGAATGTGAAAAAAATCCTCTCCTCATATAAGGCAGTATTGATTAAGTATGAATTCATACATAGGGATTCTGGATACTTTGTTATCTCAGGGCCAGTGCATATTACCTGATTAATATTGATTGCACTCTGGCCATCAGTGAATTCTCAAGGCATCGTTTTTAGTCAAGGAAGAACGAATTGTTTAGTGTGACCCTGAAATCACTTTGTAGCAGCAGATCCAGAGAAAGTCAGGTTGTTGATGATGCAGAGCAAGTGGCCATGGATTTAATTTGTTCCAATGTTTTCAATGTTATAGTTATGCTTAGAAGATTCTTTTACTTCATCTTTTCATGCACATTTTTCTTTGCCCAGTATATTCTTTCTCTATTTTCTACATGGCAAACTTCTACTCATCCTTCAGGACCCCACTCAAAAGTCATCTCTGTGACCGTGTTTTTTGATCCTCTTGGGAAGATTTTGTTCTCTTGGGTCCTCTTACCACCCTTTGTTGTACATAAGTCTTCAAAACAGAGGGATAAATGCCAGTAATTATGTTTTATATCTGCTCCCTACTAATCCATGAGCTTCTTTTGGACAGGGCTGTGAATTTTCTCTTGTGATTTGTTTGCCCCTGATAATTCCCAGTATCCAAGAAGAAAGTACACACCTGGAATTGTGTAAATACTTGCTGCTGTTACATATTGGGTAGGTGTCTCTACAATACTGGAATCTGAAACTTCTGGTTCCATAGGATTTAAATGGGCTTTATACTGCCTTGGAATTTGGGAGTCACAGGTATTGCTGTACCAAGTATCATTATTACTACCAGTACCACCACTACTTACGGAGTGTTTGCATGGGTTACACTGTACTCAACACTTTAAATACAAAATCTCAATTTCTCACTGGGGAGCAAGATCATTGTTATGTTCTCCATTTTAGAGATAAAGAAAGTGAGGCTTAATACTTTTCCCAAGGTCACATCACTAATAAATGGTGAATCGGGGAGTCAAATCAAGGTGTCTCTGACCCCAAAGCCCATGTCTATAGTGTGACTTGAGACACTCTGGCAAAGATTCATCCAAACCAGGAACCCAAAATTCCACCCTTAGAGATTAACTTAGAGATTAACTTTTTTGAGTCTTGTTGGCTTTATAGGGGCAGCAGGGGTAAGATGGTGAAACATACCCAAATAGAGTATTCTAATATATTGGAAATAGTTGGTGAACTGTAATATTTTAAGTTCCTGCCTACTAATTTATCAAGATGAATCAGTTGACAATTAGAAAAAAGCTTTCCCTTTAGCAATAGTTTACATGGGAAAGAAAACACAGAGAAAGGAGCCAATGAGGGGCCAGAGAGAAAGGACAATATCTGAAAGAAGAGTAGAAGGTGCTAAAGACTAAAGGGAGGGGGTGTCCTTTTGGTTTTCATAGAGGCTCTGACTACCACTGAGATAATGGTGTCACTTCAGGTATATCAAAATGAAGGGGAAACGCCATGCCCATTTAGAGCATCATATTGGTTTCCTCTTGCTGCTGTAACAATTTGTGATAATTTGCCACAAACTTAGTGGCTTGAAACAACATAAATTTATCCTCATAATTCTGGAGATTAGAAGTCTGAAAGGTGTCAGCAGCATTGCATTCCTTCTGGAGGCTCTAGGGAAGACTATTTCCTTGCCTTTTCCAGGTTTTAGAGGCCACCTGCATTCCTTAGCCTGTGGTCTCTTCCTCCAGCCTCAAAGCCAGCAGCGTGGCTTCCAATCTCTCTGACGGACTCTGGCCCTCACTCTCCTGGTCCCTCTTTCACTTGTAAGGACCCTTGTGATTATATTGGGCCACCTGGATAGTACTGGATGATCTCCCTGTTCAAAATCTGTAACTTAATCATATCTGCCAAGGCTCTTTTGCATGTAGGGTTCCATATTTATAGGTTCTGGGGATTAAGATGGAGACATCTTTGGGGTACGTTATTCTGCCTACCACAAGTGTGTTAGAGTGGAAGTTAGAGATCAGGAGACTGGGTTCCAATCTTGGTGCTGCCCTTGAGAAGTTATGTGCCTTGAAGCAAATCTCAACCTCTCTGGGCCATTGCTTCCTAGGTGCCTTTATGTAAATGCTGCGAGGCGTGGCTCTGGCTAATTAAAAACCAGACCTGTTTTACACACCTGCAAATGATAACATAGCATTTATTTAAGGCCACTTCTGAACATTAGTCATTAGTCCTTCTAATGGTGTTTCTGCAGGTTCTCAGCTTATCTCTGCTTACCATCCTACGTTTACTTGCATCGTGCCTACAGAGTCTGTAAGTTTTCAATTTCTTATTTTAAATAGGGGGCTCCAGTTCTGTAGTGTGGCTGATACATTAAATATCCACAGCCAAATTGCTTAATGCCAGGTTTTTATCCCCTTCAAATTAAAGCTTTTAAAACACCCAGACTCCATGCTGGCTGAATGACACACACAGACTTTCTGCCGGCTCTCGGGGGCAGGCGATACTGGTTCCTGTCAAGTTCTAAATCTGGATGCTTTTTTATAGTGGAACAACTAAAAGGAATTGCTTCCTCATGATATATAACTACTACTTATTATAGACTGATCCATTTTGCAGCAGGGAGGTGGCAGGCAGGGAGCTGGAGAAAGAACAAGAACCAGTCTAAGACCTGAGAGAAAGTAACCTTCTAATTGCCTTTCCCATGACAGCATCATAAGCTTCTTTATGGCAGCTTTATTTCACAGTGACCTGCCACACTGCTCTAATTTTTCTGGTGTCACTCATGCAGGTTTAAAAAATGATTGGTTTTATGGCTTTTATTTGGGAATTTGTCAAGGTTTCACATTTGGGGAAGCCTTAAGCAGGGGCCTAACAATCCATAACTTGGTGTGCAAAGGGGTATTGATGGGTAACCTACTTGGGCCCACAGGTGCCTATAATGATCACATCTTACGCCTAGCAGCAAACTCTCTGTCATTTCTTTTAAGCTACAGTAAACCTTTACTGTCAGAAGACTCCATTCCAGGTTCCAGAGGATTCCTGGCATCCTGAGATGGGAGAAAAGCCTTTCTAGCTTCATGATCAGGTTGATATTTAAGCTTAATTCCCATGAAATATACTTCAGGTGTTAGTAAACCCAGACTTGGATCAGCATATTCTGGGCCTCCAGATTTACACACTATTTTTTATGACTCACAGTCTGGAAATGAAAAGTACTGGACTCTGAATCCTCTCTCTCTCTCTCTCTCCCTCTCTCCCTCTCCCTCTCCTTCCCTCCCTCTCTCTCTTTTTCTCTCTCTCTCTCTCTCCTTAGGATCTCAAAACCCCGAACAGATGTTTTTAAAAACCTCACTTTGGAGGGCTGTTTTGGCCTCCTGCCACTGTGTACTTTTAGATTTAATGAAAATTGGTGCCTCCCAAGCTCTCCTCCTGAGGGGGAAGGCAGCTACTCTGGTGAACTAGCTCATTCTTGCTCAGAAAGAGCACACAGGCCAGTGAGGTCGTGTGTAAACACACGCACACACACCTGCTTTGTCCCTGGCTCCTTTCTCTCCCGGTTGCCTGGGTTGGCCCAGCTTGGTGCATACCTGCTGGTGTTTATCACAGTTGGTGTTTCTCCCCCTCCGGTGCGCCTCGACATAGCGGGTGCTTATTTGAGCAGCAGGTGATTTTTCTGAAGTGACCTCTGCGGGATGGGAGATTTATGGTGGTGTTAGCTTTCATTATGTGTCGAGGCTGCCTCGTGAGCTCAGTGCGTCGCTGTCAGAGGAAGAGAAGAACGCTTCCCAGAATAAGCCTCCGGTATTATCTTTGAACATATGTTCTTGATTAAATGAGAAGAGGAAAGTCTCTTCGTTTTTCCCATTTGGAGGTTAAAGTGGAGGGTTTGTCTAAAAACAGATTGCAGTAAATTGTGGGTTATTTGAACAGTACGTCAACATTATTTACTCATGGAAAAAAAAATCTCAAATTGATAGGTTTCTTTTAATTACCTCATCCTGAAAGCTGCTCTCAACAAACAGCAAATATTTCAGAAGCCATTTGGATAAGTCTGGAAATGTTGAATTACTGGAAACCCGCCGAGAATAATACCTTTGAAAATGTTTCCATAGTTCTGAGTATAAGAAAACTTGATTAGGAAACAGCTTGTCTCTGAGCAAACTGGGTGTCGCCTTCTGTGATCTTGCTAGCCTCCTCCTTAAAGATGGCTTACAAGATTCTTGCTTCATGATGATCACGCCCCCTGAAAAACAGGTACCTTTCTGGAGCTAGTTGTTACTGTCCCTCACTCAGACCAGAGTGGCCTTGTTTAACCCCACTCTGATAATATCTTCCTCTTGGGTTCTGTCTAGCAAACACAAAAGCTAAATGAAAGAAGGTTCAGTAATTGAGTGTGAGTTCTGGGCAAGTCCAAAGAGCTCTTCTAGCAAATCCAGGCCAAAGCACATTTCACAAACAATGTCCTTTGACTTCATTGCTTGGTCCTGACTCGATGAAAAGAGGATCTGATAGATACAGCCATTCCCAGGGCCCAAACCTATTTGGGGGGTGAGGGAGGTCACTGAGGGGAAGAGGACAAGGGGACTCGCAAGACACTCATATACACATACACCCCTGGGCTCATGTCCTTTTGTGACACCCTTTTCAAAACTGCTTATGATGTTTTCTTTCTGTGTGTGTAAGGGACTGTGGTGTGGTGGCAGGGGTCCTATATGTGAGAGGTTGGGCTAGATTTGGGGTCAACACACTGTGATTTACCCTGGGCTTCAAGTTCTTTGGGCACATCCCATACTTTGGGTAACATTCCATACAGTAGCATATTGTATTGTTTACTTCTTGGGAAACTTATAAGCTGAGTATCTCATTAAGAGTATTTTGTCTGAGATGGGCATATGCAGGGCTGATTTCAGGACTGCTGTATGTGCTGATACAGTTGTTTGGTTGTTAAATATTGTTAAATATTGATTTCTCTACCAGTTGGTAAATCACTGCCTGAGATTCACTGCCCGGCACAAAGTGGAAGCCTCCATGACTGTGATGGGGCACTGGAGCCTCACGGCCCCGGGTGTATGTGCAGTTGCCAGTAGCCTGAGCCTCAGAGAAAATTTCCTGTGCCTGCCTAGACCCTCTAGTCAGCCACAGTGCTGAGCTCCCTTGGCCCCAGTTTGGGTTTGTTCAGAGGAGGTCAGACAAAAGGAGACTTGCCAGGGCAGTGCTCCCAGTCACGCCAACAAAATTCACTTTTTAAAAGAAGTTTTGAATCACCGGGGAGATCAAAGGGTCTTTCTTCTACCCTTGCAACTCTTTTCCTCCACGTACCGATGTGAAGTCCAGAAACCTTCACCGTGGAGACCAGTTCAAGGACGGAAGATGTAATTCTAGTCCCAGCTCCAACACTTAATAACTCCATGACCTTGGGCAAGGGACTTAACCTCTCTACACTGCAGTTTTCTCATCTGCAGAGTATTGATGTTGGCCTCGATTCCTTCCAGCTGTAACAACAAATGATTTTTAGTCCTTAAATTTCTGTTTACTAGCCCGTTCACCCACCGCATCAATGGATATGCCATTTACGCTTCAAGAAAAAAAGAAAAATAACATCATCTGCTAACAAATAATGTTTGAACACCAGTTAAGGTAAGAATGATGCCAAGCGCTCTGATGCAGCCTGAAAGAGGGAGTTGACAGGCACAGGATATGGCTGGCTTGCTCTACCTCTGCTCACCACATCGCTCAACACAGGTGAGCACTCTAGCTGAGCTCAGCTGATGGAGCTTCAGGCTAGTGGAGCCATGGCCACTGATTCAATTCCTGCTCCACCTGGCTAAGGTCATCCATCTCGTGGTCCTACCCTAGCAACCACCTTTAAAATGTGTATTGTGGCTCATCAAGGGCCCCTAAAAAGTATGTGGATGGGTCAATGCAAATTCATTATTATTAACACGGAAAATAATCTCAACATACTAGCAACAATGTCATATACTTGACATAGAGGGGCATTGTGTTAATGGACTTAGCATTGTTTTTGATTTTATGACTCATTTTGAGTATTGTAGTTATAAGTTATACATTATGCTATTTCTTTATGATTTTATAAACGTTTTTGGTCTTTCAACTTATAATTTTTTTTATAACTTGGGGAGTATTTTGGGATGAGGGAGAGGACAGAAAAGTTCCACCTCTTATTTTAGAATAAATATCATTCATAACTTCAAAGCTAATATATAGAAATTCATTTTGTAGATTTTTATTATCAACCTATTCCCTACATGGAGATTATCCTTAGTCATATAACATTATGTAGTCATCAACGAAGATGACTAGGACCAAAATACTGTGTTAATGTTATCTGCTGTTGGGAGGATTGTTGTTTTATGCTTTTTAAGGACAGAAGAATTTATAGATCCATGTGTGAGTCTGCTTTTCTGAAAAGTCTGAGTCCTGGCCTGGCCTATATGTCTAAGGGCTTCAATGCCATGGTGTTGATAGACAAGGGTTGTGGTGGTTTGGGGGTCACCCTCGTTGTTTTTTAGGAAAGTGAGTTTTTAATCTGCATTCTCATCTCATTTCTCTATTTCACTTTGGCTTCCTTTGTGTCCCATAAACAAAAATCCTACCAGGCTTGAACTCCAGCTTGGTTTTAGGAATTACAGCCAGCTTTTTTTGCAAGCAACACTGCAGACACTTAATGAAAGAATTTAAGCTGAGAAATTTAATATTCTTGAATTGGGAAGTCCTGGGATTTGTCCCTATTCAACATGCTCCTTAATTTAAAAGCTAACAAATTGATAAATGTCACTTCCAGATGCATGCACTAAATTCAGGATCTAAAAATAATTGCCAAAGTACAATATGAATGGGTTGATGTTCCTTCAGCAATTTAACCTCTGTCAGTATCTCATGCTGAGGGTTTGTCATTGTTGTGATAACATTTCAGGTTTGAAACTAACTTTCCTGTAATGCCAAACTTACCAGCCAACCTTTCCCCATTCTCTTTTTTTTTTTTTTTTGGCCGTACGTGGGCCTCTCACTGTTGTGGCCTCTCCCGTTGCGGAGCACAGGCTCCGGACGCACAGGCTCAGCGGCTATGGCTCACGGGTCCAGCCGCTCCGTGGCATGTGGGATCTTCCCGGACTGGGGCACGAGAACCCGTGTCCCCTGCATCGGCAGGCGGACTCTCAACCACTGTGACACCAGGGAATCCCCCCCCATCCTCTTTTATATGTGTGTTAAGGAACCTGCAAAACCCCTTGTTAAATCAAAGCCTGATCCATCAAGGCTTAGCAGTGAAGGAAGAATCTGCACCTTGGGAGGAACAGCCAGGTGTTATGGCAAACATTTGTTCCCAGGACTCCCCTTTCTCTTAGGGATTCCTTATTATGCTTTTGTCACCACATTGATCCCCATGGGACACTCCTCCTCCAGTAATGCTCAGGACCAAGGGTGGACCCAAATGTCTCCTTAGTTCTCCAAAGCACAGTGTGGCTGTGACCAAACTGCAATTTTTAAACAAAATTTTTAGGTACCAAAAACTTGGGATAACAAAGTTATCTAAGAGTTAAGTTGGCTAAGAGTTACATAAAAACAGATGATCTGGTTTGCATGATTCATCTCTCTGCCTTGTTTCTTTGGAGGAGATCTTCAATCTCTACAACCTGGAGGGGTGGCCTCAGGCCAAGTCACAAAGAGAGTCCACTGTTCCCTTCCCACCTATCTCAGGATCTTTTTCCAGCCAGGGACCTTTTTTCCTGGAATGATAGATATTGGGAATGTCCACCCTTTCAGGGCCTTATTCTGTGGCCTCCACAAGATCAGAATGAACCTGGATTGGCCCAGGAGCCCCATGAGACATGCATGAGGGTGAGGATTATTGATGTTGAGGAGATGCAGGAAAGTCAGGACCAAACTCCAAATGCCTTTCCTATAACAAGGACTATCACCCTTTTCTGGTTTACAACATACTTGCAAGTTAGGATTTTTGTCAGTCCACTTGGAGAAATGGAAAATTAGCAAGTCAACAATCATTATAAAACAACAACTTCTGTGCTATAACAGCTCTTATTGGTTGCATTTTATCACTTTGCTTCTGTTGAATAGAACAGTGTGTTGATCTGACTTATTCTCTTCGGGCCTCTAAGGACAAAGTTCTCCCTTGTTCTAGTAAATAGTTTTTTGCTTTGGTTTGATGTTACCACTGCCTTATGTTCCATTCCTAACAAGTTGTCCATTTGTTCTACATCATGTTGCTTCTGTCCATCAGACTCTATGACCCATCTGATGGACATCATAATAATAGCCTTCATAGTTGGATGTAGCCAAAATAAAATTTTCACATTGTTTAAATGTATTAGTACACTTATGAAGCTTTCTCTGACATACCAAAGTGCACAGGACCCTGGTTGACAATAACTGTACTACATTATTAGGGTAATTTGAACAAGATCAGAATTTTTATACTGCATATTTTGGCTAATCTTATTATATTAATATAAACTTGCTTTTAGTATGCATGTGATAGGTATGCAAAAAGATATTTGCATTTAAATTTCCTACATGTATGTGAATTTAGGTGTATGTGTATGTTTTAAATAAACAATATGGCAAGGAGTGCTGGCTAACGTACAAAGATCTATAGAATGGCTTTCTCAGTATAGACCCTTGGGTTTTGTGGTGCTGTGACTACCTCATAACAAAGGGGAATGTTTTGCTATGAATTTCCTGTTCCTGGAAGACTACATGGTTGAAAAATCTCTTCTTTCCTCTTGAGAACTATCCGTGTGCCAAAGTAAGAAGAAGCCCTTGAAAGAATTACTCAGCCTTCCCCCTACATTTTCTCCTCACCCCCAAGTCTAATAATTTAAAAAAAAGAAACGGAAGAGCACTTGTCACTAAATTGCTTAGCACTTTAAAATAGCCAGACGCAGTGCATGCATCTATGTCAGGTTTGGACTCACACCAACCATGAAAATGCTCTGTCTTTTTTTAGGAAGTAAATTGCATACATATTGCAAAGAGTATTCAAAAGAGTGGTTTCCTTTTTGCTTTGTCTGAACTACTCGCACGTCAGTTTTAACCATGCTCTGAATCCATAAACATTTTCTTTAGCTTGCCAAGCTTCACCAGCCTCTCTCTGCTCATTCGCCAGAGTGGCTGCACTGTAACAGTTGGTTGCTAGAAGGTCGAGATCCCTGCATCTTAGGCATGGAAGAGACATTAAGATGGGTTATGAAATGTCCTTATTTTATAAATGAGGGGATTGAAGCTCACAGAGATTGACTGGCATCTGGGGGCCACAAACCAGTATGTAATAGACTAGGAGCCATGCCTCCTTGATTGGTTTAAGTTTGTAATTCCTGCACCTCTGGTGAAGCCCTTTGAACATTGCTAGGCGTTCTATAAATGTAAGGTGTCTGTGGAAGGCTGACGAAATTGTCGTTGCACTCAATCCTTTATCAAAAGTGCCGAATCCACCAAAAGTTTGTCTGCTTCTAATGCACCTTTCAGGATTTAACGAAATCCTTAAAATCCTTTCCTTTAGCCAGGCTTCACCTGTCTCTTACTTCTGAAATGGCTGAGAAAATACAATTCATTATTATTTATTTAAAGCCTTCAGAATTTAAAGTTTGTGATAATCTAGATGTGAACACACCATACTTACAGAATAATAACTTCAAAATAAGCATTTTTTTTCAAAACAGTAAATACTTATAAGAGGAATTTTGATGAAAATCAGCAGTTCAGAAAATGAAGGATTTCATTAAAATGCCTTTATCTTCCAGGTTCAGCATCTAATTCAACAAAGAAAAAAAATACAGTGTTTACGACACTTTACTATGGAACATTTTTGAGGCCTGTTGATTTGTGATGGTTTTCATTCACATTAATCTTAATTTTTATCCTTCCTTTAAATTTGGGCTGGAATTATTTGATATTGTGATTACACAAAAGTAACAATAAATGATCCACTACCCTTATTCTATGATTAGGCTTCACATTTCATTGTTCTGTTGAATCCCTCACTTATCTTTTGCCCTTTCTCTCAGTGCATCCAGATGATTGAGGTTAAATATGCATTATTTTCTCGGTAATGTCAGAAACCCTCCAGAAATAGAGAAATATAGCAGTGCCCCCTTCTTCATGACAGAGATCCTGGGGAAACACCTTTTGCACCAAGTGGGTTACATCCAACATCATTTAAAGAATGTTGCCTGTGGGTATGATCTGGCTGTGGTATCTATAGGTCTATGTAAACATGAACCATGAGATTTGCTTTTAATTTGTTTGGCAGCCAGACTTCCTTAGTTCCTTGTCCCAGGCTAATTTTCAGGGATTCTTCATGGAATCTAACCCAAGTTTATGCGCAGTCATTTGAGACAACTATGAAGCAGGGTCAGGCCGCCTGCTGTTTGGGTGACAATAACTTGTTTACTGAATAGCTGGAACTCAGTGGAGTTTATTCTTCTCCTTTTATTGCCTGAAAACATGCTCTTGGATCTCCCTTCCCTATGCACAGCTTTCCAGCCATTTTCAGGCACAGAATTAAGGTCTACTCAAGTTAAATCTTCTCCCTGCTCTCCTATCAGGCCTAACCCACAGCCTCAGTATCCCCTGCAGGGAAGGCAAGTGTGGTCTTTTCTTTCACTTTTGTCTTTTTCCTTTCTCCTCAGTTGTTGCCTCTGGTCTCTCTTCCTTCTCTTCAGAGAGCCAGGGAAGAGGGATTGGGGACCAGGTGGAAATGTCTTACCTGTCAGTGTTATGATCTTGTCTCTATATCCTTGGTGTTCTTCCAGAGCCCTTTACTCTGTGGCTGACTCACTGTGACCCTTAGCAGTATACTCACAGCTGGCATCTCCTTGCACCCTGCTTAATCCTGAAATCGAACCTACTCTCCAGCCTACAATCAGCTCCTGGACTATTGTCAGCCCCTGCCTTCAGAGAAATTCTCTCTTTCACATATGTGCTCTCACTTGCTACTTTGGTTTCAAATCAACAGGTTTGTTGTTTTAGTTTGGCTTTGTTTTCCCCCCCTAGGTGCTTTCCCTCATTTGATTTGAATATAGCTGTGTAATTAGAATTTTGTTTCATGTTGGATCTAGTTATTGTAGGGCCTCCCAGTGTATTAAGTCTGCTATACTGAGGAAGCAAGAAGTTGGACATTTGAGTTTGGGAAGCTTTGAGAGGGAGAGGGAGAAACATTACCATCTCCCTCCAGAGAGGGAGAAACATTACCATCTCTCTTCACTGCAGATTTGCCTGTCCCTATGAATGTGTCTGTTCCTACGTGGTCCCTTCTAAGAATCTATTTTTAAATTTCTAGTTTTATTAGTATGGACAGGGTGTAATTGCTGGACTGGTTTTTGTGTGTTTTAGTAAGTCTTTTTTTTAGATTTTGTGTGAGTACTTAGTAGTTACTGTCTCCAGCTTTGGGGCTTTAGCCAGAATTCTGAGACAATAGGAAATGTTCCATCTTGTTCTGTGGTACTTAGTGCGTGGTTGAGCCCCAGTGGTTTTAGACCATAATTCTTAGTCTCATTTGGAACTCTAAATACCACTTAAACCAGTTAATCCCAGCCCTCCTGAGGACCTGGGCTCTACCATTAATTGAGTTGTATGGTGAGTACTTTGGTTGGCAAAACTGGTTATATGTTTGACTTGAGGTTTCTGGTACTCTCTTACAAAGTGTAAAGATTTAGAGTATAGCCACCGTGTCATACTTGGGATCTTCGACATAATTTTTAGAAAAGGAAAATCAACAGTCCATCCTATGATATTTTCACCTTGAGCTTGGACGTTGTTCAAACAAGCTGCATATTACAGGGACTTTATAGTAACAACATTGAAGAAAAGGGTGTGAATGGGAAAAGCTCATGGGAAGTCAGGATAATGGCTACCACAGCCATTAAGAGCAAAGCTGCTAGTCTCTAATGGTTTAGCTAAATTCCCCACCAAGAGGTTTCCCAAAGGTATCATGGAAGCTTTAGGGAGGCTTCAGAAGTTTCAAAACACATTGAGCTATATTGTAGACCCCTGACCAATCAAGTGTTGTTGAGCCCTAGAATTCTGAGCTCTGGTAATTTTTCTAAACACGGATCTCTAAGAATGTAACAGTTCGGAGTGTCTATTATCTTATCCTAACTTTTTAACACTCCCTTTACTCCACAGCCATATTTTTATGCTATGCAGTCCTCTGGCCTTAACTGATTGGATTGGGGTGGACAACTTGACCCCTTCTAGCTTGATCTTTCTTTCAAGAATTTGGAATTGGCACTAAGAAATAGATAGTCTGTACTTGTGGCTGAAACTTAAGTACTATAAACTCAGGAACTGTGCATGGAGAAGCATAAAAAAGACAGGAAAAAAGAGACACTTTTCCTTGTCTCTTGAGAGTTTTCCAGTTCCCAGAGCACTAACAGCTCTTAGGATTCTTCTAATGAATTTTCCTTTTAGGCAAAATATTGCTCAAGTTAATGTCTCTTGTTTAAAACCAAGACAACCTTGACTAAGACAGAGAGCCCCCTCTGGTTTTATAGTATTTCTTACAGTAATTTATGTGAATTCTATAAACACAATTCTACTTTTGTTTATATTGTGAAAGGAGGGGGAAGCAGGTAATAGAGGTTTACTGCATTGTTCAGGATTCTGAGTTGCAGACAACAGAATCCACTGGAGTCAGTCTAAGCAGAAAAGGATAAATTTTCTTTTTTTTTAAAGCCACTTTTATTTTGGGTTTTCTAAATATGCAGCTAAACATAGTTCTAACTCATACACAATCTTTTAACTTTTTATTTTAAATTATGAAACATTTTTGTGTTTCATAAATAATAATGATACACACAATAATTATGATACACGTTATATTCCCACTACCTAAGTTACAGAGATACTGACACTTTGCTTCTGCTCTTTTTAAATAACAATTTTTCTTTTTAATAATTTCTTTGACTATTTTTGCACATTTATTCTTCCATATGAACATTTATCTAGTCACAATTTAAAAAAATCCCTGTCGAGATCCTAATTGGAATTGCATTACATCTATATATCTCAATTTGAGGAAATTAACTTTTTTTTAACATCTTTATTGGAGTATAATTGCTTTACAATGGTGTGTTAGTTTCTGCTTTATAACAAAGTGAATCAGCTATAGATATACATATATCCCCATATCTCCTTCCTCTTGCTTCTCCCTCCCTCCCTCCCTATCCCATCCCTCTAAGTGGTCACAAAGCACTGAGCTGATCTCCCTGTGCTATGTGGCTGCTTCCCACTAATTATCTATTTTACATTTGGTAGTGTCTATGTCCATGCCACTCTCTCACTTCATCCCAGCTTACACTTCCTCCTCCCTGTGCCCTCAAGTCCATTCTGTATGTCTGTGTCTTTATTCCTGTCCCAACCCTAGGTTCTTCAGACCCTTTTTTTTTTTTTTTTTTTTTTTAGATTCCATATATATGTGTTAGCATATGGTATTTGTTCTTCTGACTTACTTCACTCTGTATCAAAGACTCTAGGTCCATCCACCTCACTACAAATAACTCAGTTTCATTTCTTTTTATGGCTGAGTAACATTCCATTGTATATATGTGCCACATCTTCTTGATCCATTCATCTGTTGATGGACACTTAGGTTGCTTCCATGTCCTGGCTATTGAAAATAGAGCTGCAATGAACATTGTGGTGCATGACTCTTTTTGAATTATGGTTTTCTCAGGGTATATGCCCAGTAGTGGGATTGTTGGGTCGTATGGTAGTTCTATTTTTAGTTTTTTAAGGACCCTCCATACTGTTCTCCATAGTGGCTGTATCCATTTACATTCCAAGAGGGTTCCCTTTTCTCCACACCCTCTCCAGCATTTATTGTTTGTAGACTTTTTGATGATGGCCATTCTGACCAGTGTGAGCTGATACTTCATTGTAGTTTTGATTTGCATTTCTCTAATGATTAATGATGTTGAACATCCTTTCATGTATTTGTTGGCAATCTGTATATCTTCTTTGGAGAAATGTATTTAGGTCTTCTGCCCATTTTTGGATTGGGTTGTTTGTTTTTTTGACATTGAGCTGTATGAGCTGCTTGCAAATTTTGGAGATTAATCCTTTGTCAGTTGCTTCATTTGCAAATATTTTCTCCCACTCTGAGGGTTGTCTTTTCATCTTGTTTATGGTTTCCTTTGCTGTGCAAAAGCTTTGAAGTTTCATTAGGTCCCCTTTGTTTATTTTTGTTTTTATTTCCATTTCTCTAGGAGGTGGGTCAAAAGGGATCTTGCTGTGATTTATGCCACAGAGTGTTCTCTCTATATTTTCCTCTAAGAGTTTGATAGTGTCTGGCCTTACATTTAGGTCTTTGATCCATTTTGAGCTTATTTTTGTGTATGGAGTTAGAGAGTGTTCTAATTTCATTCGTTTACATGTAGCTGTCCAGTTTTCCCAGCACCACTTATTGAAGAGGCTGTCTAGAAAAGGATAAATTAAAGAGTATTAGATAGTTCACAGAAATCTCTGAACAGAACCAGGCTTGGAGGCTAAGAACAAATCAGCCAAGTACAACACATCCAGAAGAATTGCCCAGTTATGCCATGGGATTGTTCTTAGAGACACTTGTGATGTTCAAGTCTGGGTGGCAGAAATGCTTCCACAGCTACCCCAGGTGAAATGGGTTCCTGATCCCAATTCCATCATATGGTGGTGGTTTCCCTACACCAGCAAGCAATTATCAGATGCCAGCAGGGTGTCTGAGAATTCAACTCAATTCTGACATATCTACCTGGAGATAGAATCAGGTAGAGGGTAAAGGGCTCAGTCCCACAAGACCACCCTCCACTTCAGATACCAGTCACATGTCTAGGTTGTTACCTTTGCTTCTGACCGAATGACTGTAAATCAGAGGTTCCCACAACCCCCTCCTCGGGTTCGATTAATCTGCTAGAACAGCTCACAAAACTCAGGAAAACCTGTTTACTCAGTAGATTACCAATTTATTATAAATAGATATTAAAGGATATGAATCAACAGCCAGCTGAAGAATTACATAGAGGAGGTCCCAAACAAAGGGGCTTCTGTCCTTGTGGAGTATGGGGCCTCAGTGGTGGGATAGCATGGCAGAATCACTCTGATTCCCCAAGAAGGGCCAAAAAGCTGTCCTTTTGAGTTTTTATGGAGGCTTCATTGCATAGTCATGATTGACTAAATCATTGGCCAATGGCAGTTGATTCAACCTCCAGCCTCTCTCTCCTCCCTGGAAATCAGCGGATAGGACTGAAAGTTCCACCCCTTTAATGATATGGTTGGTTCTCCTGGCAATTAGCCTCCATCCTGGGGTGGGATCCAAAAGTCACCTTTTCTGAAGCTTTTTCAGGACCTGAGGAGGAGAGATCAAATATCCCATTGCTCTTATCGTTCAGGAAATTCCAAAGGTTTGGGGATCTGTGAGCCAAGAACTGTGGATGAAGACCAAATATATATGTGAAATATATATATATATATATATATATATATATATATATACATATACATATATATATATATATACATATATATATATATATATATACATATACATATATATATATATATACATATATATATATATATATATATATATATATATATATACTTGGCCATCTGAATGAGTAAATATATGTATATATTTTCCTATAAATCAGTGTCACACCAGGAAAAGCCAGTCTTCTTCCACCGTATTTATTGGAAGAGCCTGCCTCACTGAGGGTTCAGCCACTGCCTCAAATTACTTTCACCTTCAAATCAGTGGTTGCTTGTGAACCCAGAGTTCCACGTGAACCTGAAAAGGGTTACATAGAGGTTTTGATAAAACAGTGAGTCGGAAGAGGCCTAGGAACAAGACAAGGAGGTCTCCAAGGGTGGAGACCACCTACCTGGAGGGTATGAGGCAGGAACCTCAGAATTCAGCAGTGAGTTCCAGCATAACCTCCCTTAAGACCAACTAGGATTAGCCACACCTTGGTGGACACCAGCAGAGGGCACTCGGAGACTGGGCCAGACCAAAAAAAACAGCTAGCTGGAAGACCAGAGTTCCCACTTTCAACTTCCATCCCTCCCTAGAGGCCATCTTGGGAAGAAAGAGGGGGAGAAGAGCCCCCTTGAGGGATTTGTTAGAATCAGCACTGATAGGGGATTTAACTTTGAATTGACTGAATATTTACCCCAAAGAGTGAAAATACAATAGAAAGAACTTTTTCTAAAAGCAGAAGAGGCTGAGGTTTAAGTTTTTAAAAGTTCTCTCTCTCTCTCTAGCTACTGAGTGGGAATGAGGCCCCATAGCAAATTGAGATCCATAATAGAAAGTGAGAGAGTTACACTGTTCGCACATTTGAGTTGTAGTGTTTACATCTCATCCTCCTTGAGTGCAAAATAGGAAAACTGTAAGCTCCTTTGGAGCGGCATCTGGTGGTGGTTTGGAAATGGCTTGGTGAGAGTCAGGAAAGGACAAAGGTAGTCTTTTCCTTTTCGTTGGAGCTAATGTTGACATTAGAAGGCTTCCTAGGTTTCTGGTGGGCCAAGAGAAGACTAAGAGCCTGCTTAGCTGGTTAAAGAGACTCATTGCCAAAGCTGAGGGAATGGATGGTTGAACGGGGAGAGACATACCTCCATACTATCCTCAATACCAGCAGGCTGCAGCAGAGGTACCCTGCTGGCCACTCATGACCACTCTCTTATGGCATGAGAAAGCAAGCTGCTAGACACTGCCAGTACCAGAGACTAACAGAACAGACTGCAGGACTTCCCATCTGCACTCTCAGCAGCGATAGCCACCAGGTGCCCAGGCACCAGCAGGGCCACAGGGGTCCCTTTCCCATAGACATGAGGACATGACTGGGAATTTACCCAAAAGAGAGAGACTTTATCTGGAAGAGGCTGCTTAAACCTGAGATGAATAGAGAAGATAATTTTAATAGCAAGTTTAATTTTATTTCTCACAATTTAGCATAGTGACTAAGAGATGACCTGCTCCATTTGCGAGCCATGGGGCCTTGGGTGAATAAATCTCTGACACTGGTTGCTCATCTGCTAAATGGAAATCCTAATAGCACAACCTCCTAGGATCTGTGAGAATTAAATGGTTAATGTATCTCAAGTCCTTGGAAGAGTGCCTGGCCCACAGAGCAACCACCAGTAAGGGTTGCTATTATCATAGCCCTACAGGATGATGATTCATGAAGAAGTTAAAATCCATTAGAGAACCTTTAAAAAAAAAAAAAAAAAAGGTTCCATGTCTGCTCCATCTCATCCGTGGCGTGTAAATCTTGGATCCCACCAGAGACAGATACTTGGCTCCAACAGAGTCGCACCTAAGAGAGCAGCCCCTGGGGGTAGTATGTCAATAGTCCTGCATTCTGCAGACTAAGTTTAGAAACACAGGCTGTAGGAGTCTCTCATATGTGCCCCCCAACCCCCTTTAGAGCCGTTTTTGCCTTTTAGCATTCAGGGCTGTTTTCAGCCCAGAGAAAACAGGCTGCTCCCCTGCCTTGGTCTGACTGCCTGTTTTAGTGGCTATTCTTTTATCTTCCACAACTGGGTGAAGTTGCTCTCTGAATTTTTATAGCACTTCAGGATGAGGGAAGCTATTGTTATAAGAAGAACCTTTAAGTTAGTGTTCATTCCTTTGAACAGAGATTTGTTGTTTTTGTTATTTTTAAATTCTAAACATTTGGGGCAGTGAGAGTTTTAGGAGAACAAACTCTTCAATGCATAATGAGACTGGATCTGTGCTATTATAAAGCGGGAGAACCCCGGTGTCCGTTGCCTGTGGTAGAGGCTGGTGGTAACAAAACTCAGGTCAGCCTTCTATCTTGCATAGGCTCAGCCTAACCATGGCCCCTGGCAACACTCTCAGGTGGCCACCTATGGATTTATACAGGTATTTACTTATTGCGACATTGATGAGGACAGGTGGGGAACCCACTATGTAACTACTATGTGCTGAGCACCTGCCAAATGCCAACATCATACCAGGCACTCTGCATTAGCCACTGTATTAATGTCCTAGGGCTATTAGAACAAATTAGCACCAACTTGGTGGCTTAAAACAATAGAATTTTATTCTCTCACAGTTCTGGAGCATAGAAGTCTGAAATCAAGGTGTTTGCAGGGCCATTCTCCCTCAAATGGGAGCTTTAAAAGCTCTAGGGGTGAATCCTTCCTTGCCTCCTCTGATCTTTGGCTTCTGGCTGCATTACTCTCATTTCTGCCTCTGTGGTCACATTGCTTTCTCCCTGTCTCTTATAAGGACACTTATCACTGGATTATCTGGGTGGGTCCTTATCATTAGGTAATCCAGGAAGATCTTGGATTCTTAATTTAAATACAACTGCAAAGACCCTTTTTCTAAATAAGGTCACATTCACAGGTTCTGGGGATTAGGATATGAATATATAGTTTGGGGGGCCACCACTCAATCCACTATAATACCTCTGAAAATCTTACAGTTACACTCTGAAAGCATATATCATTATCTCAAAACTCAACTTCAAAAAGTTTTAAATTGCTCAGGATTATGCTCTTTGTAAGGGACAGAGCTGATTTAAAAGCAGAATTGTCTGGTTTCAAAGCAGTTGTTCTTTCTACTATATCACACTAAAAATAATAATAGTTATAGCTGATATTTATCGAATATCAACTATGTATCAGGCACTATGCTAGATGTATTAGAAATGTTATTTCTAAACTTTATGACAATCCTAAAAATTAGGTCTTCTTATTCACAATTTATAGACGAGGAAACTGAGGCTCAGATGAGTTAAAAAAAAAAAAAAGGCTCCAAGTCATACATATAATAAGTGGTTAAGCAGGAATTTGAAATCAAAGACAAAGCAAGTCGAATGCTGCTAGAGAAATCTTCAAAGCACTGAGGAAACCTACATATAGTAGTGGCATGACTTTTGGTAGATGAAGGATTTGGCTAAGTCTCTTAGAAAGACATTAAAATTCCTGAAATCTTTAGGATCAGTTTAACCCTGTCCGGTGCAGTGTGGCTTGGGCATTTTTCATACTGTGAGTGAAGCACAGATTTAAGGCATTTTCTTCTTTTTCCAGCCCTTGAACCTGTCTTGGTTGTCAGGTTCTGTTCATGCTTTGACTTTGCCCAGTTAGAGAGAACTGCCTTTGACTCTATATAAAGGCCAATAACTTCACTTTGAAAAGCGCTTTAGCATTTCAGAGCTCTATCTCATTTGTTCTTAGAACATTCCCTGAGGTTGGCAGTGTAAGTATCATTATCTTCATTCTACAGTTGAGGAGACTGAGTTTTGAAGTGAGGTGTTACTGGCTATTTTTTTCCACACAGAGGCAAAAGCCACTTGAGGCCTGAATGTTTGACCACAATTCTAATTCCTTTTCCAGTGCACCAAGGCTGTTTTAGATTAGGAAAAACAAACAAATGAAAAAAAAAAAAAAAAAAACAAGGAAAAAATAAAGATAAATTTGGCTAGCATCAGCTTTTGGTAGGGTAAGCAGAAAAAAAAAATGTAGGAAAAAGGTCTTCTTTCCCTTTTCAGTCTTGAGGGTAAACTATTGTATTTTAGCACTGGCACTCAAAAGTGATTTGCAGTTGAGAATTTTTTCTTAAGGGCAAAGGATTCTTTATGACCTTATTTTCCTTACAATTCCAAACAAGAGGGCTAAGTGTGCTCCATTGTGTCCAGATTGGTGTTTGTTGTCCCATCCTCAGAGGATAAATGTTACTTTATCAAGTATTATGTAGTTCTGATCCCCTCTTCCAAAGACTGGGGCTGTACATACCAAAATTTTATGATGACAGGTCATTGAATTGGAATGAAAGAAATGTAGTACTCAAATCCTACTAACTCAGATAAAAGACAGAAATATCTTTTAAGCTAATGGTTCTTGGTTCTCAAGTCTTCATACTTGAGAGGGAGGTAATTTCCTAAATAATGTTACAAAGTAAAGCATTTAACTCAAGGGGCATGATTGCCCACTAAAACAATTATTCCTTAACTGTGGTATAAATGCTTCTTTTCTCTTGAATCATTATTTCCAACACAAAACCCATGAACCTTCTTAGATATCATGGCCACTGCCTTCTTCTAGGACATTCAGCTACCACCTCCCACTTGCTCCCCCACTGACTGAGACTGACTAGGGGCCTTGGAAGCCCTCCTGACTCCTCACCTCTCAACTACAGATACACACACACACACACACACACACAGAGAGAGAGAGAGAGAGAGAGCCAAGCCAACCAGCACTCGCCTAGAGTTTTTGGCTCTTCCTGTTACTTCCAGACTAGGATGAAACACCATACATCACGTTGTGAGGTCTAGCATCTCCAGTAGTTGAGAGAGTTAATTCTCAGTGGGACAAATTTTGACCATGGAGAACCAGGCAATGGGAGGTAGCTGGGAAGATAAACTCCCTCTCCTTTGTCCTTCCCAGAGAGCACTAGAGGCATGCTTTCTCCTTGTACCCCATTTCAAGAGGTCTCATATGCCAAAGGTCAGACCTGCTGAGTGACTCACTCTGCCTCTTCATGGCTCATCACAAAGCAGAGGCCAGTTCTGTCAGGCATCACTTTGCATTGCTTCAAATCCTTCCCCTCTTTCCTTTTTCCTTAGCCTTGCTGGCCTGGGTTGGCACTTCCCAAATAATGTATCAGAACTTTAATCCTTGCTTCAGGCTGTTTTTTCCAGAGAACCTAGGCTGTTTCTTATTGGATTGTTGTAGAAAAGATCCAAGAGTTGGTGTTCTCACTTCCAGGCACTCCCCTTCCCAGTTCAGTCCAACACACCCCTTAAGCACATGTTGAATGCGGCATCCTCCTTCAGTGGGCCCCATTGTTTGTAAAATAGAGCCTACATTCCATCACCTGGCATTAAAAGCCCTATAGATTTGCTCTCAAACTAATTTTCCAATTTTATTTTCCATGATTTTTCATTCATACACACTGTTCTCTGGCCAAACAGAACTACTTGGAACTGTTTTATTACCCCATATTTTCTGATCTCCATGCTCTTAATCATGCTGTTCCCTCAATCTATAATGTCCACACTTATGTCTCCTTTCCACATGCTTAAATTCTATCCATCAAGGGCAAGTTCAAATGCCATCTTCTTCTCAGATTAATCATAAATTCCCTCCCCTCTACTGTCAGCCCACAAAATTTAAAGATCTCTCTTTTCTGAACCCCTAAATCATCTTGTCTATATTTCTCTTGTGGTACTTACTAGTTTTTAACCTTCTCTGTAATATTTTGTTATATTCATTCTCTCCAGTTAGACCACAGGCTCCTTAAGGGCATATCTAACTGATATACCTTTGTTTCCCCAACACTTAGCACGGCAACTTGTGCATAATTGATGCTTAAGAAAACTTCATGAAATGAATACATAGTCCATTCATTACATAAAAGCCCAAGATTATGGCAAAAACTAATTAAATTTAAATACTTCTTATCTCAAGCTCTAGATCCTTGGTTTTTCAGGGATATACAGAAAAAAAAAAGGCCACAGGGATGCTTCTGTTTGTAAGTCGAAAGGTCAAGAGATATTAATAGTGAGAATGCCGTGGCTTTCTGCCAGGGGCCATCAAACAGAACATGCCATAGCATTTTGCTGACCTTGGACAGTTGGCTAAGACACAGTACCAAATGATCTAACTTCTTAAGGAATGACTAATCTACAAAGCTTCTGAATAATTATTCCTCCTGATAATGGATGAAAATTTTGATTAAAAGAATTCCAGCCTGAGCGTATTTTTACAGTGCTTTTACATCAGTTTAAAGTCTAATAGGTCAAAGCCCACAGCAAAAGAATAACCGTACAGAAAATGTATAAACTATTTAAACATACTATTTGTAGTCACTCCATATTAACCATTGCTAAGATAAGTGAAATCTTCATAGGAAGAGTAGGCAAAAAACATTGGCTGAGTATTTCTCTTGTATGAAATAATAAACTATGAATTTCAAACGTATTGGGGAAATCAAATCATATATTTGTTAATAACAATTAATGAACTTATATAGAAACTCATATAGAAATTCAGTAGCATTGGGAAGGTAAATAAATAGCACTAGTGGACATTACTAGTTTCCAGTTTATATTAAAACTATCATGTTTATATGGCTGACATACATATATACATATATGTTATATACATATATACGGGATAGTATTTGAGATTAGGAAAACTTGTTTCATTAAAACAGAAATAAATTCTACTTAATTTCCCATTCCCATTAATTTGTTAGGAAGTTCCATATGAAAAAGGGTATAATTATGTGGTCATGCATAGTTAGATTTTGTTGGTAGGAATAGACTTTATTAGATCAGTAGAGTCAGGCAAATATGACTTGGTCAGCAAGACACTTGGAAAAATAGTTATGATGAAGAGAAAGAGATGGTCAAGTTTTTCATTCTTATTAATACAAGAGAGAGGGAAGAAACAGGTTTAGTTGAGCCAATAACAGAGATCATATAGAAATGGTTGGGCTGGGGATCAAAGAGGACGCAATGAGCCTGTGTGCTCCGGAGTTCCTTGGGCAGATCTGTCTGTGGTTTCTCCCACTGGCACCGTCATGACTAAGATATGTAAACCAGGTGTTTGTGGATCCACGTTGCCTCACTGGTCTTACCTATAAGTATCACTTGCTGGCATGAGAGACAGCAGATCTCATTCTTTTCAGGGCCTTTATGGGTTGATTCCCATTAGGAATCACTGTGATAGCCTGCTGCCCCAGTTGTTCTCCTTGCTCCTGATTCCTGCTAAAAATGGATGTTTTCTCCCAGAGGAGTCAGCAACAGCTCGAACCAAGTGACTACAGTCTGGGGCCAGGCTCATAAGGCCCAGTTCTGATTAATGCCCCCTATAAATAAAAGGGTATACTTTTTGCTGGCATGATTTCAAGAACTTGTATTTTATAGCTTCCTCTTAAAATAGTCAAAACTTTTTTTCTTTAAGAGGATACTCCATTCCTTATAGCTATGTACTAAGCTAGTTTTCCACTGTTTTTTTGCTTCCCAGAAATTCAGAGAGATCACAGTATTTCAATTATTGTCAGTGCTTCCTTGAAATGTTTTTTATTGCCTTCGGTGATGATGACTGTCTTAGGTTCTCTGCAGTGTTTACCATACAACCAACACAAGTCACTAAAGTAGGTATACTCTGTGCGAGGTGTCAGCAAAAAAAAAACTTGCTGGGGACAGAATAGGTGCAAAATAAGAAATGACAATACTTCCACCCTAACAAAGGAACAAAAACAAAAACTAATCTCTCTTCTTTTTTTTTAGTTGAAGTATAGTTGACTTACAATGTTGTGTTAGATTCTGGTGTACAGCAAAGTGATTCATTTATATATATATATATTAAAAAAAAATTGGGTTGACCAAGAAGTTCGTTTGGCGTTATGTAAGATATTCTGTAAGAATATATACATATATATATTCTTTTTCATATTCTTTTCCATTATGGTTTATTACAGATTATTGAATATAGTTCCCTGTGCTATACAGCAGGACCTTGTTGTTTACCTCTTTTATATATATCAATAGTAGTTTTTATCTGCTAATCCCAAACTCCAAATTTATCCCTCTCCCACACCTTCTCCCCTTTGGTAACCATAAGTCTGTTTTCTATGTCTGTGAGTCTGTTTCTCTTTTGTAAATAAGTTCATTTGTATCATATTTTAGATTCCACATATAAGTGATATCATAATATTTGTCTTTCTCTTTCTGACTTACTTCACTTAGTATGATAATCTCTAGGTCTATCCAGGTGGCTGCAAATCGCATTATTTCATTCTTTTTTGCGGCTGACTAGTAGTCCATTGTATGTATATATACACATATATACCACATCTTCTTTATCCAGTCATCTGTTGATGGACATTTAGGTTGCTTCCACATCTTGGCTATTGTAAATAGATGTGCTGTGAACATTGGGGTGCATGTAGCTTTTCAAATTAGAGTTTTCTCCAGATATATGCCCAGGAGTGGGATTGCTGGATTATATGGCAACTCTATTTTTAGTTTTTTAGGGAACCTCCATACTGTTATCCATAATGGCAGCACCAATTAACATTCCCATCAACAATGTAGGAAGGTTCCCTTTTCTCCACATCCTCTCCAGCATTTATTATTTGTGGTCTTTTCAATGATGGGCATTCCGACCAGTATGAGGTGGTATCTGCTTGTACTTCTGATTTGCATTTCTCTAATAATTAGTGAAGTTGAGCATGGTTTCATGTGACTATTGGTTATCTATATGTCTTCTTTGGAAAAATGTCTATTTAGGTCTCCTGCCCATTTTTTGATTGGGTTGTTTGCTTTTTTTTGTTATTGAGTTGTATGAGCTGTTTGTATATTTTGGAAATTTAGCCCTTGTCAGTCACATCAGTTGCAAATATTTTCTCCTGGTCCATAGGTTGTCTTTTCATTTTGTTTATGGCTCCCTTTGCTATGCAAAAGTTTATAATTTTGATTAGGTCCCACTTTTTAATTTTTGCTTTTATTTCTATTGTCCTGGGAGACTGACCTAAGAAAAATTTGCTGAGATTTATGTCAGAAAATGTTTTGCCTATGTTCTCTTCTAGGAGTTTTATGGTATCATGTCTTATATTTAAGTCTTTAAGCCATTTTAAGTTTATTTTTGTGTAGGGTGTGAGGGAGTGTTCTAACTGCATTGATTTATATGTGGCTGTCCCACTTTCCCAACTTGCTGAAGAGACTGTCTTTTCTCCATTGTATATTCTTGCCACCTTTGTCAAAATTTAATTGACTGTAGGTGTGTGGATTTATTTCTGGGCTCTCTATTCTGTTTCATTGATCTAGATGTCTGCCTTGGGCCAATACCATGCTGTTTTGATTACTGTAGTTTGTAGTACTGTCTGAGGCCTGGGAGGGTTACACCTCCAGTTTTGTTCCTTTTCCTCAGGATTGCTTTGGCAATTCTGGGTCTTTTATGGTTATATAAATTTTACAATTATTTATTCTAGTTCTGTGAAAAATGTCATGGGTAATTTGATAGGGATCACATTAAATCTGTAGATTGCTTTGGGTAGTATGGCCATTTTAACAATATTAATTATTCCAATTCAAGAGCATGTTATATCTTTCCATTTCTTTGAACCATCTTCAATTTCCTTTATCAGTGTTTTATAGTTTTCAGTGTATAGGTCATACACCTCCTTGGTCAGGTTTATTCCTAAGTATTTTATTTTTGGGGTTGCAATCTTAAAAGGAAAATTTTTTTTTTTTACTTTCCCTTTCTGATATTTCATTGTTAGTATAAAGAAATACAACCACTTTCTGTGTGTTAATCTTGTATCCTGCTACCTTGCTGAATTTGTTTATCACTTCTAGTAGTTTTTGTGTGGAGTCTTTAGGGTTTTCTGTATATAGTATCATGTCATCTGCATATGATGACAATTTTATCTCTTCCTTTACAATTTGGATACCTTTTATTTCTTTTTCTTGTCTGATTGCTGTAGCTAGGACTTCCGATACAGTGTTGAATAGAAGTAGTGAGAGTAGGCATCCTTGTCTTGTTCCAGATCTTAGCAGGAAGTCTTTCAGCTTTTCACTGTTGAGTATTATGTTGGCTGCAGATTTGTCATAAATAGCTTTGATTATGTTGAGATATGTTCCCTCTATACCCACTTTGGTGAGAGTTTCTGTCATGAATGGATGTTGAATTTTATCAAAAGCTTTTTCTGCATCTATTGAGATAATCATATGGTTTTTGTCTTTTCTTTTGTTGATGTTGTGTATCACATTGATTTGCATATGTTGAATCATCCTTGTGACCCTGGGATGAATCCAACTTGATCATGGTGTATGATCTTTTTTATGTGTTGTTGGATTCAGTTTGCTAATATTTTGTTGAGAATTTTTGCATCTATATTCATTAAATATATTGGCCTGTAATTTTCTATTTTGGTAGTGTCTTTGTCTGATTTTGGTATCAGGGTGATGGGGGCTTCATAGAATGACTTTGGGAGTGTTCCCACCTCTTCAGTCTTTTGGAAGAGTTTGAGAAAGATTGGTATAAGTTCTTCTTTTATGTTTGGTAGCATTCCCCAGTGAAGCCACCTGGTCCTGGACTTTTGTTTGCAGGGATTTTTTGAAATTACAGATTCTATTTCACTTCTAGTGATCAGTCTGTTCAAATTATCTATTGGTTCTTGATTCAGAAAAACTAATCTCTTGAGTTTGACTCCTTGCACCTCTGTTAAAATTAAAAAATCTTCTTCATGCATTAAATAGGGACAGTGCAAAGCTCAAAATTGTATTAAAGAGGACTTCTCTGGTGGTCCAGTGGTTAAGACTCTGTGCTTCTACTGCAGGGGGAGCTGGTTCGATCCCTGGTCACACATGCCACGTGGCACAGCCAAAAATAAATAAATAAAACAAATTGGATTAAAGACCAAGGATTCTAAGAAGTAAATACAAATAAAGATTATAAGCCATTGATTGAAAACAGCTACAGAATTGTTGGGCAAAACAGCCAGATAATTTTGATGAATTTCCATAGATTCTAACTTTTTGGTTGTGTTTGTTTTGTCAATAATAGACCCTTTATAGCAGAAAAATTTATTCCCAGAGGAGTGAGCCTGACTGAGAGGCTCCCCACTTGACCAATTTAAAATGGTGTATCCATGTTATTGAGAAAGTACATTCTAAATATGCTTCATGGAGCGACTCTTCTATTATATCAATGAGATGGGGGTTTTTGTGGGTTTTTTTAACCATTGGTTTAAAACATTTTTATTAAAAATTATCACAGAGTGAATTTTACTTTTTAAATGTTTATATATAGTTCTGTGAATTTAAACACATGTATAGACTTCTGTAACCACTACCACCAATAATATACATAATAGTTCATATGAGAGAGGTTTTTATTGTATATGCACTTTAGTTTGAGATTCAAGTAGTCAGTGAATGTCCAAATATACATGATCCACAGAGTCTGATCCCCTAGAGAACAGTAAGAATTAAATATTAAACAATGGTAATAATGCTAATCTCAAAGAGTATCTAAAGTTTGTTTAATTCTTACTATGTTCTAGTGTGCTTGACTCCAAATACCTGCCCAATAATATTACATGGGCAACCCCATATTTATCTACTCCTCTGATGGTAATGCCTTCCAATTGTACAGCACTTTGAGAAACACTTTCATTGAAATAATCTCATTAATCTTCACAACAACCTTGTATGTTATACATTAATATCATTATATTTTCACAAATGAGATCTAAGAGATTAGGTGATTCACCTAACTCTTACAGCTAAATAAATGTCAGAGCTGAGACCTCAACTGTAACATGTGACTCCAAATTGCTCCAGTGGCCTCCTGAGTAATTACTTCCAAGTTATCGTTTCAAAAGAACACTTTAAGAAAAGTTTTATGCATGTATCTATCATCACAAATAAGAGGGACTTGAGTACCAAAGACAAATCATGAGTTTGGTGTAGACTGTCCTAAAATTAAAAATGACATCATGATCAACCTGATTGTAAACAAAACTAAGAAGACAGAGGAGTGGGAGTACAACTAGAGAAAAACCAAGCAGTAGATTTTTGCTGCTCAGTTTTATTTTTTTCTTAAAGTTAAATATTTAAAATTATTTAAAGTCATGTGAAGCTGATACCATGATTTCAATGCAATGTTTAAATGAAGTCTTAGGAATCTTGGCCTGTTTGCACCCACAGGGCAGCCCACATTGGTTTCTCATGCATTTTAGTCTTAAGGACCCCATACCAGGCTCCCCACCACCACCACCCCCTCCCCGAGCTGAGGAGTCTAAGAATAACGGAATGGAGTTTGCTGACTTAGTTTAATTCTTAAAAGTACTCCTGAAGGTCTGGAGCACTAAAGCTCTCTAGCAGAATGCATCATAGTATCGAATTTCTCTACAAAGTTTAGATAAATTACAGGAATTGGGTAGAAGAATTTCAAAAGCGTGCAATTAACTTTTATTATTCAAGGTCAGAATAAGCTGCTTAAATACTTTTTATTATTGGAAGTTCAGTTTGTACTTATCTCTAAACAGGGAATGCCAGGGTCTGCCAGGAACATTGATGGTAACAGTCTGCTCACTTTCTAGAGAGAATCCTTTTCCCTCACCCACACAAAAGTGCTGAATAAAGAAAATCACAAATTTGTATAAGTCTGGGCAGTTGAGTTATGAGTTAGTTACAACAAGGCTAGCAAAAATGGCCAAATGCCTAAATAGTGCCATTGTTATGAATAGTAGGAAAGTGCAAGGAATGTAAGAAACAGAGGTAGCCAAAGAGGGTGACGTGCAGATAAAGTCCCTACAGCCACCCTGAGAATGACCTCCAGGGAATCTTGACCTTTCCTCCCCATCTTTAGCCCCTAACCCTATGCTTTCCATAACTCGCCAAATACAATCAGGTAGGATGTAAAACCAGGTCTATCAGGAAACACTGATGTGTTTTAAGCTCCTAAGAGAATTTCAAAGAGAAGCAAACTAATAAATACATCAAGGCCCTTGGTTTCCAGGCTATGAGGTGATCCTGAAGTGAAAACTTAATTCACAGAGAAGTCTCAGCTCCTGTTACAGGAGCATTTTAAATTGGAACATGGAAGTGCCTGAGTGTCCCCTTTCCCCATTCTTTGGGGGCAACACTCCCCAGTCTCAGACCAGACCCATCACTGTTACCTTTTTTTTTTTTTTAAAGGGCTTCAAATGCTTGGCTTTTTAATTAATTTATTTATATTTGGCTGTGTTGGGTCTTCATTTCTGTGCGAGGGCTTTCTCTAGTTGTGGCAAGCGGGGGCCACTCTTCATCGCCATGCGCGGGCCTCTAACTATCGCGGCCTCTCTTGTTGCGGAGCACAAGCTCCAGACGTGCAGGCTCAGTAGTTGTGGTTCACGGGCCTAGTTGCTCCGTGGCATGTGGGATCTTCCCAAACCAGGGCTCGAACCCGTGTCCCCTTCATTAGCAGGCAGATTCTCAACCACTGCGCCACCAGGGAAGCCCCCACTGTTACCTTTTAGGAGAGTTATCTAAAAGCATGAGAAAAATAAGAAGTCATGCTTCCTCACCAGAAAGGTTACAGGCCGTCTCAAGTGAATCCTGATGAGGAGAATGTATGGTCTTGGGCTTATGGGCTCAATAAAAGGCCAGAGTTATTATAGGGTGGAGGTTTAAAAGTACATCTTAAAGAAGAGCAAATGCATTCCATCGGGGGGGGGGTAATTTTAATGTTTGGGTGGGCATTATACTATGTATTAGACATAATCTCAAACAAAAACACTTTTTTAATATGCCACATTTGACATCTAATGTTTTTCTGTCTCTGGAAGCTAGATTCTGAGTTTTACAGATCTCCAGGCAAAGCCCATGCCCCCCAGCTACCCCTAGTGTGACACTAGTACTCTACTGTCTGGCTATGTCAGTGTCACAGGAAGAATGCCCTGGCATCCAAACCATTATGGGTAAAGAAGATCTTGGAAATCAGCTAGCCACTGCAGGGGAAGCAGTTGAAGTCATTAACTTGTTTTCTTCCAACACAGAAAAGGTCATTTCCTTTGTCCTCAATTGGCAAAAAAAAATGCTTTTAAACACTCACATGGGAAGAGTTTGCAAATGGCCAGTGTGCTGATGGTAGTTATCAATTTGAGTCCTGTTGCCCAGGTTGGAGAAGCCCGTGTGTGCTGTTGCCTTTCTGAAGGCACATCTCTTGCAGAGGTGCTGACGGGAAAGAGGAAGAAGGGAGAATAACGTTACCTGCTTTCACCAGGAAGCCTCAGATCATCTCCCTTTCTCTCTGAGCCCCTTTGTGAGATATATATATATATATACATATATATATATATATATGTATATATATATATTTTTTTTTTTTTTGGTCCAGACGCTCAGGCTCAGCGGCCATGGCTCACGGGCCCAGCCACTCCGCGGCATGTGGGATCTTCCCAGACCAGGGCACGAACCCGTGTTCCCTGCCTCGGTAGGCGGACTCTCAACCACTGCGCCACCAGGGAAGCCCCCCTTTGTGAAATTTTGATCCAATCTGCTATGGTGAGAAGAAACTCTCAACATTACAACAACAACAACAAAAAAAACTCACCCCAACTTTCATTTTCCTCCTAAGAAATGGAATTTTATTTCTGGATGACAAGGGCTTTGGAAGGCCATGGCATAGTATATGAGTGATCCGTTTGCAGCTGTGGAACATCAGTAGACTACATATCCAAAGTGTAGAAGCACCTCTTAAAATATCAGCCAGAGTTTAGAGAGAGCTGAATGTATTTAAGGAACTATGTGAATGTTATTGAATCTTTCAAATAATGGTGTAGCCTCTATAATAAAACAACAATCCTCATGGACTGTATCTATATAGAACTGACTTCACGGAGATAGCACAGGGGTGTCTAGAGATGCAGGACCCCTTGTTAGCTGTTGTCTATTGATATTATTAGTCTCATTCTGCACACATTATCTACTGTTTCTCCAGTCCCATGGATTCTCAGCAGAGATGCTTTAAGAATGTCTGTAACTTAATCTCCTGACTGGCATCACCTAGGAGTACAGGAGTACGGTGACAGGAAATTAGATGAGCTCTTGGAGAAAGGTGCCATGGACATAAAGGTACAAGTTGGTGGAGCGACACTTCCCTTGATGACAGGGAAGAAGAAATCTGAAATCCCAAAGTGCTTTCTGACATTTGTCACCCACATAAATTGATGAGTTAGTTATTATTGGCCTTTCTGTTTAATTAGAAATCAAACCAAAGGCCCTGGTGTCATAATTTATTCTCTTGCAAAATGATGTGACCCAGAGGTTCCAGCCATAACCACAGAAGAATTGGAAGTTGGTAAATGACACTCTGACTCAAAACTTCAAAGACATAGGAGGGGCAGAGGGAAGAAAATGTACCATTAATAAACAGGATGAGGCAAGTAGGCAAACCTTCACCTATGATGTCACCTGCTTCTATATGATGAAATATTACACAGCCAGTTTCAGAACACTATCATAGGACCCCATTTTTCATTACTTCAACAATGAGAGATACTAAGTTAATGTCACATTATTTTCAATAGTTACATTAAACAAAAGCTTGATTCTGTCTACTGCAATCCACAGATGAGGGGAGTACATGATATGAATGTTCTATGGTTTTCTCAACTACTGCCCTATCAGTGGGCACCGGCATTGGTCCCAGTTCTATAAACAATGTTGCAACAAACATCTTTGGTCACAGAAGCTTACATATTGAACCTTTTATTTCTTTTTATTTTTGAGTTATACATACTTCAAATATATGGGAAAATGGATGATAATTCAAAAACACTGAAGTACTCAACATTATTTTTAAAACAGTTGTTAACATTTTGCCATATTTACTTCAGGTTTTAAAAAAATAATGCTAGAATTATAAAGACCTCTTTATATTCCTCTTCCATTCCATTTCTTCCCCTCCCCCCCCACCACTACCTTAAATCAGCTATATGTTGTTCACCTCCACATTTACTATGTATATACAGTTCTGTATAATTAACAGATTTACATAACTAGGCTCATACTCCAGGTATCATCCTGCAATTTGTTTTTTATTCAGCACGGTATCTTTTAAGACCTATCTATATTGACCTATGTAGAGCAAATTCTTTAGTTTTGACGGATTGAATCTACCAGTTTATTTATTTGATAATCACTTATAACATGCAGTGTTATTCATTTTAGCTCCAATTATTCACTATTCTAAACCATGGTTCATTCATCTTCCCTATCCATATCTCCTTGAGGTGTAGTTATAGGTGTGTATATATATAGTTATGTATATACCTAGATGTGAAGTTGGTGGGTAAGATACTGACTGTACTTATCATCAGTTTCACATGGTATTGCCAAATTTGTAAAAATTTACATTTCTATAGTGTGTAAGAATTCCTATTTCCCCACATTTTTACCAGTGCTTTTTAATCTTTGTCAATCTGGTGATGTGAACAGTATCTCACCATAGTTTTTATTTCTCAGATTTCTGATGAGTTAAGCATATTTTCAAACATTTATTGGCCATTTGGTTTCCTCATCTGTGAATTCATATTCTTTGTCCATTTTTTTTCTCTTAGGTTGGTGGTCTTTTAAAAATTGATTTGAAAGAATTCCTTGTATTAGATTGGATCATATGAAATTGTCATTTTTGTAAGTCAAAATTATTGAATATTGGCAATTACCTATGTATATAAAACAAATATTTCTTGACATTAATCTTTTGATCATTATATGAGTGTCAGCTATCTTCTGCCAGTTTATGACTTTTCTTTAAAATGTATTTACGACATCATTTGGCATGTAGAAGTAAACATTAATATAGCTGATTTATCAACATTTTCCTTTATGTTTCATGTTTTTCTTCTGTGTCTTGTTTAAGGAATCTTTCCCTATCCCTATGCCATGAAGAGATGCTAATATTTCAATGGTGTTGATTTACCAGAAGTGAGATTTCTGGGTTAAAGAATATACGTGTGTATTTAGATTTTACTTAAACTTCCAACACCAATGTATTACAGTCTCCCTTTCCAAAAAACTTCATATCTAATGAGTTACAAGGAATATATAATTGTTTTTTTAAATTTATATTTTCCTGGCAAGTAGTGAAAAAAAGCATCTTTTTATACACTTAATCACCATTTGGATTTGCTAGTCTGTGAATTTTCTATTCATCTTATTTGCTCTTTTGTCTGTTGCATTGTTTATCTTTTTCTTATTAATTTGTGGGAATTTTTTGCATTTACTGAGATTAGCAACTTACCTGACATATCCATGCCAGTTTCCCCCTAATCTAGTATTTATTTTTTAACTTTATCAATTGTATGTCATTTTCATTAAATTTTAAAATACTTTTGTGTATCAAACACATCCATCTTTTTCTTTAATATCTTTATTGGAGTATAATTGCCTTACAATGGTGTATTAGTTTCTGCTTTATAACAAAGTGAATCATCTATACATATACATGTATCCCCATATATCCTCCCTCTTGCGTGTCCCTCCCACTCTCCCTATCCCATGCCTCTAGGTGGTCAAAAAGCACCAAGCTGCTCTCCCTGTGCTATGAAGCTGCTTCCCACTAGCTATCTGTTTTACATTTGGTAGTGTATATATGTCCATGCCACTCTCTCACTTTGCCCCAGCTTGCCCTTCCCACTCCCCATGTCCTCAAGTCCATTCTCTATGTCTGTGTCTTTATTCCTGTCCCAACCCTAGGTTCTTCAGAACGCTTTTTTTTTTTTTTTTAGATTCCATATATATGTGTTACCATACAGTATTTGTTTTTCTCTTTCTGACTTACTTCACTCTGTATGACAAACTCTAGGTCCATCCACCTCACTACAAATAACTCAATTTCGTTTCTCTTTATGGCTGAATAATATTCCATTGTATATATGTGCCACATCTTCTTTATCCATTCATCTGTCGATGGACACTGAGGTTGCTTCCAAGTCCTGGCTATTATAAATAGAGCTGCAATGACCATTGTGCTACAAGACTCTCTTTGAATTATGGTTTTCTCAGGGTATACGCCCAGTAGTGGGATTGCTGGGTTGTGTGGTAGTTCTATTTTTCATTTTTTAAGGAACCTCCATACTGTTCTCCATAGCGGCTGTATCAATTTACATTCCCACCAACAGTGCAAGAGTGTTCCCATTTCTCCACACCCTCTCCACCATTTATTGTTTGTAGATTTTTCATGATGGCCATTCTGACTGGTGTGAGGTGATACCTCATTGTAGTTTTGATTTGCATTTCTCTAATGATTAGTGATGTTGAGCATCCTTTCATGTGTTTGTTGGCAATCTGTATATCTTCTTTGGAGAAATGTCTATTTAGGTCTTCTGCCCACTTTTGGATTGGGTTGTTTGTTTTTTTGATATTGAGCTGCATGAGCTGCTTGCAAATTTTGGAGATTAATCCCTTGTCATTTGCTTCATTGGCAAATATTTTCTCCCACTCTGAGGGTTGTCTTTTCTCTTCTTTATGGTTTCCTTTGCTGCACATAAGATTTTAAGTTTCATTAGGTTCCATTTGTTTATTTTTGTTTTTCTTTCCAATTCTCTAGAAGGTGGGTCAGAAAGGATCATGCTGTGATTTATGTCATAGAGTGTTCTGCCTATGTTTTCCTCCAAGAGTTTTATAGTGTCTGGCCTTACATTTAGGTTTTTAATCCATTTTGAGTTTATTTTTGTATACAGTGTTAGGGAGTGTTCTAAATTCATTCTTTTACATATAGTTGTCCAGTTTTCCCAACACCACTTATTGAAGAGGCTGTCTTTCCTCCATTGTATATTCTTGCCTCCTTTATCAAAAATAAGGTGACCATATGTGTGTGGGTTTATCTCTGGGCTTTCTATCCTGTTACATTGATCTATATTTCTGTTTTTGTGCCAGTACCATACTGTCCTGATTACTGTAGCTTTGTAATATATTCTGAAGCCAGGGAGGCTGATTCCTCCAGCTCTGTTTTTCTTTCTCAAGATTGCTCTGGCTATTCAGGCTCTTTTGTGTTTCCATATAAATTGTGAAATTTTTTGTTCTAGTTCTGTGAAAAATACCATTGGTAGTTTGATAGGGATTGCATTGAATGTAGATTGCTTTGGGTAGTAGAGTCATTTTCACAATGCTGATTCTTCCAATCCAATAACATGGTATATCTCTCCATCTGTTTGTATCATCTTTAATTTTTCTCATCAGTGTCTTATAATTTTCTGCATACAGGTCTTTTGTCTCCTTAGGTAGGTTTATTCCTAGGTATTTTATTCTTTTTGTTGCAATGGTATATGGGAGTGTTTCCTTAATTTCTCTTTCAGATTTTTCATCATTAGTGTATAGGAATGCAATAGATTTCTGTGCATTAATTTTGTATACTGCTACTTTACCAAATTCATTGATTACCTCTAGTAGTTTTCTGGTAGCATCTGTAGGATTCTCTATGTATAGCATTATGTCATCTGCAAACAGTGACAGCTTTACGTCTTCTTTTCCGATTTGGCTTCCTTTTCTTTCTTTTCCTTCTCTGATTGCTGTGGCTAGCACTTCCAAAACTGTGTTGAATAATAGTGGTGAGAGTGGACAGCCTTGTCTTGTTCCTGATCTTAGAGGAAATGGTTTCAGTTTTTCACCATTAAGAAAGATGATGGGGCTTCCCTGGTGGCGCAGTGGTTGGGAGTCCGCCTGCCGATGCAGGGGACGTGGGTTCGTGCCCCGGTCCGGGAGGATCTCACATGCCGCGGAGTGGCTGGGCCTGTGAGCCGTGGCCACTGAGCCTGCGCGTCTGGAGCCTGTGCTCCACAACGGGAGAGGCCACAATGGTGAGAGGCCCACGTACTGCAAAAAAAAAAAGAAAGATGTTGTCTGTGGGTGTGTCATATATGGCCTTTATTATGTTGGGTTAAGGTCCTTCTGTGCCTACTTTCTGGAGGATTTTTTATCATAAATGGGTGTTGAATTTTGTCGAAAGCTTTTTCTGCATCTATTGAGATGATCATATGGTTTTTCTCCTTCAGGTTGTTAATATGGTTTATCACATTGATTGATTTGCGTATATTGAAGAATCCTTGCGTTCCTGGGATAAACCCCACTTGATCATGTTGTATGATCCTTTTAGTGTGCTGTTGGATTCTGTTTCCTAGTATTTTGTTTAGAATTTTTGCATCTATGTTCATCAGTGACATTGGCCTGTAGTTTTCTTTCTTTGTGACATCTTTGTCTGGTTTTGGTATCAGGGTGATGGTGGCCTCATAGAATGAGTTTGGGAGTATTCCTCCCTGTGCTATATTTTGGAAGATTTTGAGAAGGATAAGTGTTAGCTCTTCTCTAAATGTTTGATAGAATTCACCTGTGAAGCCATCTGGTCCTGGACTTTTGTTTATTGGAAAAATTTTAATCACAGTCTCAATTTCAGTGCTTGTGATTGGTCTTTCTATTTTCTATTTCTTCCTGGTTCAGTCTTGGAAGGTTGTGATTTTCTAAGAATTTGTCCATTTCTTCCAGGTTGTCCATTTTATCGGCATAGAGCTGCTTGTAATAATCTCTCATGGTCCTTTGTATTTCTGCAGTGTCAGTTGTTACTTCTCCTTTTTCATTTCTAATTCTAGTGATTTGAGTCTTCTCCCTTTTTTCTTGATGAGTGTTTGTAATGGTGTATCAGTTTTGTTTATCTTCTCAAAGAAACAGCTTTTAGTTATATTGATCTTTGCTACTGTTTCCTTCATTTCTTTTTCATTTATTTCTGATCTGATCTTTATGATTTCTTTCACTCTGCTAACTTTGGGGTTTTTTTGTTCATTCTCTAATTGCTTTAGGTGTAAGGTTAGGTTATTTGAGGTGTTTCTTGTTTTTTGAGGTAGGATTGTATTGCTATAAACTTCCCTCTTAGAACTGCTTTTGCTGCATCCCATAGGTTTTGGGTCATCGTGTGGTCCTTGTCATTTGTTTCTAGGTAATTTTTGATTTCCTCTTTGATTTCTACAGTGATCTCTCGGTTATTTAGTAGTGTATTGTTTAGCCTCCATGTGTTTGTATTATTTTACAGAGTTTTTCCTATAATTGATATCTACTCTGATAGTGCTGTTGTCAGAAAAGTTACTAGATACAATTTCAGTTTTCTTAAATTTACCAAGGCTTGATTTGTGACCCAAGATATGGTCTATCCTCGAGAATGTTCCATGAGCACTTGAGAAGAAAGTGTATTCTGTTGTTTTTGGATGGAATGTCCTATAAATATTAATTAAGTCCATCTTGTTTAAGGTATCATTTAAAGCTTGTGTTTCCTTATTTATTTTCATTTTGGATGATCTGTCCATTGGTGAAAGTGCAGTGTTAAAGTCCCCTACTATGATTGTGTTACTGTTGATTTCCCCTTTTATGGCTGTTAGCTTTTGCTTTATGTATTGGGGTGTTCATATGTTGGGTATAAATATTTACAATTGTTATATCTTCTTCTTGGATTGATCCCTCAATCATTATGTAATGTCCTTCTTTGTCTCTTCTGATAGTCTTTATTTTAAAGTCTATTTTGTCTGATATGAGAATTGCTACTCCAGCTTTCTTTTGATTTCCATTTGCATGGAATATCTTTTTCCATCCCCTCACTTTCAGTCTGTATGTGTCCCTAGGTCTGAAGTGGGTCCTTTGTAGACAGCATATATACGGGTCTTGTTTTTGTATCCACTCAGCCAGTCTATGTCTTTTGGTTGGAAGATTTAATCCATTTACATTTAAGGTAGTTATTGATATGTATGTTCCTATTTCCATTTTCTTAATTGTTTTGGGTTTGTTATTGTAGGTCTTTTCTTTCTCTTGTGTTTCCTGCCTAGAGAAGTTCCTTTAGCATTTGTCGTAAAGCTGGTTTGGTGATGCTGAATTCTTTAGGTTTTGCTTGTCTGTAAAGGTTTTAATTTCTCTCTTGAATCTGAATGAGATCCTTGCTGGGTAGAGTAATCTTGGCAGTAGGTTTTTCTCCTTCATCACTTTAAATATGTCCTGCCACTCCCTTCTGGCTTGCACAGTTTCTCCTGAAAGATCAGTTGTTAACCTCATGGGGATTCCCTTGTATGTTATTTGTTGTTTTTCCCTTGCTGCTTTTGATATTTTTCTTTGTATTTAATTTTTGATTGTTTGATTAATATGTGTCTTGGCATGTTTCTCCTTGGATTTATCCTGTATTGCACTCTCTGCACTTCTTGGACTTGATTGACTACTTCCTTTCCCATATTAGAGAAGTTTTCAACTATAATCTCTTCAGATACTTTCTCAGTCCCTTTCTTTTTCTCTTCTTCTTCTGGGACCCCTATAATTCAAATGTTGGTGTGTTTAATGTTGTCCCAGAGGTCTCTGAGACTGTCCTCAATTCTTTCCATTCTTTTTTCTTTATTCTGCTCAGTGGTAGTTATTTCCACTATTTTATCTTCCAGGTCACTTATCTGTTTTTCTGCCTCAGTTATCCTGCTATTGATTCCTTCTAAAGAATTTTTAATTTAATTTACTGTGTTTCTCGTCATTGTTTGTTTGCTCTTTAGTTCTTCTAGGTTCTCGTTAAACGTTTCTTGTATTTTCTCCATTCTATTTCCAAGATTTGCATCATATTTACTATCATTACACTGAATTCTTTTTCAGGTAGACTGCCTTTTTCCTCTTCATTTGTTTGGTTTGGTGGGTTTTAACCCTGCTCCTTCATCTGCTGTGTATTTCTCTGTCTTCTCATTTTGCTTAACTTACTGTGTTTGGGTCTCCTTTTCACAGGCTGCAGGTTCATAGTTCCTGTTGTTTTTGGTGTCTGCCCCCAGTGGCTAACATTGGTTCCGTGGGTTGTGTAGGTCCTGGTGGAGGGGACTGGTGCCTGTGTTCTGGTGGATGAGGCTGGATCTTGTCTTTCTGATGGCAGGACCATGTCCGATGGTGTGTTGTGGGGTGCCTGTGACCGTATTATGATTTTAGACAGCCTCTCTGCTAATGGGTGCGGTTGTGTTCCTGTCTTGCTAGTTGTTTGGCATAGGGTGTGCAGCACTGTAGCTTGCTGGTCTTTGAGTGGAGTTGGGTCTTAGCGTTGAGTTGGAGATCACTGGGAGAGCTTTCACTGTTTGATATTACGTGGGGCCAGGAGGTCTCTGTTGGACTAATGTCCTGAACTCAGATCTCTCACCTCAGTGGCACAGGCCTGACAACTGGCCAGAGCACCAAGACCCCGTCAGCCACATGGCTCAGAAGAAAAGGGTGAAGAAAGAGAAAAATAAATAAAATACAGTTATTAAAATAAATTTTTTTTAAAATTATTAAAAGTTAAAGAAAATTTAAAAGTAATAAAAAAAGAAAGAAAGAAGAGAGCAACCAAACCAAAAATCAAATCCACCAGTGATAACAAGTGCTAAAAACTATACTAAAGAAAAAGAAAAAAAAAATTAACAGAGAGAACCCTAGGACAAATGGTAAAAGCAAAGCTATAAAGACAAAATCACACAAAGAAGCACACACCTACACACTCACAAAAAGAGAAAAAGGAAAAGATATATATATATATATATATATATATATATATATATATATAAAGGAAGAGAGCAACCAAATCAATAAACAAATCTACTAATGATAATAAACTCTAAATACTAAGCTAAGATAAACATAAAACCAGAAACAAATTAGATGCAGAAATTAAACCCCAAGTCTACAGTTGCTCCCAAAGTCCACCTCCTCAATTTGGGATGATTTGTTGTCTCTTCAGGTATTCCACAGATGCAGGGTACATCAGTTTGATTGTGGAGATTTAATCCGCTGCTCCTGAGGCTGCTGGGAGAAAGTTCCCTTTCTCTTCTTTGTTTGCACAGCTCCTTGTTGTTCAGCTTTGGATTTGGCCCTGCCTCTGCATGTAGGTAGCCTGAGGGCATCTGTTTTTCGCTCAGACAGGATGGGGTTAAAGGAGCAGCTGATTAGGGGGCTCTGGCTCACCCAGGCCGCGGGAGGGAGGGGTACGGAATGCAGGGCGAGCCTGTGGTGGCAGAGGCCGGCGTGACATTGCAACAGCCTGAGACGCAGAGTATGTTCTCCTGGGGAGATTGTCCCTGGATCACGGGACCCTGGCAATGGTGGGCTGCACAGGCTCCCAGGAGGGGAGGTGTGGATAGTGACCTGTGCTTGCACACAGGCTTCTTGGTGGCTTCAGTAGCAGCCTTAGCATCTCGTGCCCAACGCTGGTGTCCACGCTGATAACTGTGGCTCGTGCTCATCCCTGGCGCTCATTTAGGCGGTGCTCTGAATCCCCTCTCCTCATGCACCCGAAACCATGGTCTTTTGCTTCTTAGGTAGTTCCAGACTTTTTCCCGGACTCCCTCCAGGCTAGCTGTGGCATACTAGCCCCCTTCAGGCTGTGTTCACGCAGCCAACCTCAGTCCTCTCCCTGGGTTCTGACCTCTGAAGCCCAAGCCTCAGCTCCCAGCCCCCGCTTGCCCCAGCAGGTGAGCAGACAAGCCTCTTGGGCTGGTGAGTGCTGGTCAGTACTGATCCTCTGTGCGGGAATCTCTCCGCTTTGCCCTCCACACCCCTGTGGCTGCGCTCTCCTCCATGGCTCCGAAGGTCCCCCCACTCCCGCTGCCCCTGTCTCTGCCAGTGAAGGGCCTTCCTAGTGTGTGGAAACTTTTCCTTCTTCACAGCTCCCTCCCAGACATGCAGGTCCCATTCCTATACTTTTGTCTCTGTGTTTTCTTTTTTCCTTTGCCCTACCCAGGTTCATGGGGAGTTTCTTGTCTTTTGGGAAGTCTGAGGTCTTGTGCCAGCAAACAGTGGGTATTCTGTAGGAGTTGTTCCACATGTAGATGTATTTCTGATGTGTCTATGGGGAGGAAGGTGATCTCTATGTCTTACTCCTCTGCCATCTTGAAGATCTCTTATATCCATCTTTTTTGTTTTGATATAAACTATATCAAAGCCTCTCTGATCCCTAGCTTATATGTATAGTCTCCTAAAATTTCTTCTGATATTTTGTTTATTTTTAAGTATTTAATCTCGAATAAATTTTTATATTCAGTGTGAGTTAGGTTTGCAAATAGAATGAAATAATTTTTGTGTCACTGGGTATCCTGATATGTAAATAAAATCATATCATATTACATATGCGTTACGTTTGATTTGTGCCACAGCTCAAAGGTTAAAAGAGTCATAACATGCTGTTTCTTTTCTACTTCCATTTCAATGAGACTGTGTCCCCTCCATCATGGTTATTGGGAAGTGTCTTCTCAGTCATTTTCGAGGGAGCCCCTTTCACTCATTTGGGATCATAAAAGAACTCTAGGCCCTAGTGGTCAAAGATAAATGGGGATGAAATCCCTGGTTATCAGTCAGTTGAGTTTCTCTCTGAGAACTTGGTCTTCCTGCCCACGTAATACATTTGTGGGTAGGCAACTCCTTTGGCATTGTCTAGTTCTCCATGCCCACGCTTTGTCACTGATATCTTTACTGAGAATCCTGCTCGGGCTGCTGAGTTCCCAGACTGCCTAGGCAAACACGTGCATCGCTACTGGAGTTCCTATCAATTCCTGGAAGCTACCAGTTTAGGAATGTTCATGCTACTGTCTTCTGGGAGCCAGTGTTCCCTCCTCCCTCTCCCAAAGGTTGGGTCTCTCTGCCTTCTTACTCTCCAAGTACACAGCCTTGATTAAATTAAATTCTCATCTTTGGGCTTAAAAAACATAAAATACATTACCAGTAGGGTAGTAAGGGGTGAGGGTACAAGGGAGTTGTGGTGAAGAGAGTCTAAACTTTATTATGGACAAAGGCCTGGCTATCTTTTCTGTGGGTAAGAAATCTCACTCTTTTTTTTTTTTTTGCGGTACACAGGCCTCTCACTGTTGTGGCCTCTCCCGTTGTGGAGCAAAGGCTCCGGACACGCAGGCTCAGCGGCCATGGCTCATGGGCCCAGCCGCTCTGTGGCATGTGGGATCTTCCCGGACCGGGGCACGAACCCGTGTCCCCTGCATCGGCAGGTGGACTCTCAACCACTGTGCCACCAGGGAAGCCCAGAAATCTCACTCTTTAGATATTCAACAGCTCATCTCCTGTCCACCAAGAATGAAGAGTGTGCATTTTCCCAAATAGCAAAAGCTTAATAATGTGGTTGATTTTTCCTGTCCTGCTGCATTTAATTGTTGATGACTCATATATTATACCATATCACATTTTTTATATATTTATACATGTATTTGTAATAATATATATTTTGCATACTATATAAATATATATCTATTATAATAAATTGTATATATATTATATATATATAAAGTTCTGGAAGGATTACACTAAATTTTATCTGTGACTAACTCTAAAGGCTGAGCATTACCAAAACTTTTTTTTTTATTTCTATAACTTTTGAATCATTATCATTTTTTTATCTCTACAGTTAGAAAAAATATATGTTTAGGAAAATATCACAAAATGTTAAAAGGATGTTAGTAGCAAACAAAAGCTTTCTACACAAAACTTGCAAAAGCTTTTCAGATATTTACATTTAGAAAGACCCTTTTCAGATACTTAGGGGAAGGGAGCTATGGTGACTGGACAGTGACAAGGGAGAGATGTCTTATACATTCTAAAAAGCTGTTAGGTAAAATGAAAAGATCCCTAAATTAGCAATCAAGCCATTTGGGTTTTTGTCCTGGCTTTGCTATGAAATAGCTGTGTAATTCTGATAAGCCCTTAAACTCTGGGCTCCTAAATCTTTCCTAAAACTAGACAATCTCCAAAGTCTCTTTCAGTTCTAGCATTTTATAATATATATGATTTAGAGATTCTTAGTATCTATGACTCCAGTTGCAACTATCATAGTGTCACTAGCCATAAAACATCCAAACTAACTTTCCTCCTTGAGAGGGTAGATGTATTTGCCTGCCATTCCTTCAGCCCTTCCTGATTTGCAATGACAACTGAATCGAATGCTTACAAGAGCTTTTGCCTGGAAAATGCCTCACTGACTGGAGAGATGGAATTTTGCTCCCAGTATGGTGGAGTTAAACAGATTGCCACCAGACCCAACAGCTGGGCTGACTCCTTCTGGGCAGCCTGCCAGCCCGTGAGCACAGGGATGTGCTTGCTGGGCACTGGGATCTCCGCAGACATTCTTGCCTCTGCTCACTCTCTCTCCTTAGGCCTTCAAGGCCCAAGAAGCTGTGCAACTCATGTCCTGGTCACCAGGAGAAGCTGCCTCTATGCTGTAAGGATGGCTCTGAAACATTGCTCTCCAAAGCTAATTGCATTTCTGTAACAGATTTGTTCTCAGTTTCTACCTTTTTCATAGTCTTATTCAACCCTGCCCTGGGCAGCACGAATGGTTTTAGTCTCCTACCCTACCTAATTGAGTAGTTCTTTTCAACAACGGTAGAAGAAAGATCTATTTCTACCTTTCCGACACCAAGCCCAACCCACCTTTATAGTTGGGGCTTCTTAAAAGTAGCATTTTGGAGAACTGAACTGAGGATGCCAAAAGATAATGCTGTTTTCCCATAAGAGAATCCCTATTCTTTTATCCCTAAATGGTGAAACTAAAGGTGAAACTGCAGTTATGCTGTGTGGTTTAGCCTAGAAATCATGGGGTTTCAGGGTTGGGTATGTCTCAATATCACATTATCTGACTAAATTTCCATATACTCTCTTGGTTCATATTAAGAATATGTGAATATCCTTAATTCATATGAATATGAATGTATAACCTGCCCCAGTTCCTGCTGCCAATCTAGCTTAGAAGTATAGTCTTTCATTAATCAATAATCAACAAATATTTACAGTATATCTGTGCTGTATTTAATAGTGGATGGCAAGATAGAATGTAGTATAATTCTAGAGTAGTTTTTAAAGTTAGAAATGCCTAGATCCTAAGTGACAAAAAAAATTCAGTCTCATTTAAACCCAGAAGGGTGCTGAGCATAAGCAAAAGAAACTTCTCATTTCTCCTGTGCTTTTGGTGAGTTTAGATGTGAGTATCAGTGGATATATACTGTGATGATGTGTATCTAAGCAAACCGTTGTGTTCTTTGAGCCTACTGTTATGAGAGCCATAGGAATGCGGGAAAAAAGAGCATGGGAGATGGGGTCCTCATGCATTTAATTTATGAAAACTCAATATGTATTTCTCTCAATAAGTAGGGACAACCATTTTAATTGTGCTGGTGATTCTTTCTGACATTTCACTTACTGAGGTTACGTTCGAGAGACTGTGACCTGGGAGACATGTGTAGCTGACTTACAATGTATAGGCCATTTATATAAGTAGAAATGTGACTTTGTTTTTTCTATAACTGAACACAGCTTAGGTCTCAAGCCCTCATTTCTTGTAAGCAATGTAAACATTGTTATTTAAAAATAACTGAGTCACTTTTAGTTTCATACTTAATCTCTTTGGGCACATACCTGGGCATTGGTAGGATTCTTCCCATCACCATCCTTCTGCTCAGGGGAAACTCAAGTTTGCTGACCTCAGTTGAGGTGTGACTTCTCCTCCCTAGTTTTGGGGCATTGTAACAACATCCCACTGCTGATGGTTGGCAATCCAGGCTGCAAGTTCCCACTCTATGCATTGCCCTTCACCCCGGCCCAGGCCTCTTCTGGTCCAGTGGCCCCCTCAACATGTCTACACCCTCCTTGGGGGACTGAGGAACCCTCAGCTGCTTTTCTCCCCTACATAATGGAGTACATGGGCTGAGGGGCAGAGGGTGAGGCTGCTTTTAGACCTTTGGGGCAATGGATGCCTTTGACTCAATGATCGGGAGCTGCACTGCCATTAGAATTATTAGAAGCAAATGTAACTCATTAATTACCATTTCAGAATAGTCTACACACTGATCTGCTGGTCTCTCAATCTGTCTCCATTTACAGGATGCTGAGTGCAATTCTACTGTTTTAATTTATTTTAAAATTTTATTTATTTATTTATTCTTGGCTGCATTGGGTCTTCGTTGCTGCGTGTGGGCTTTCTCTAGTTGTGGTGAGTGGGGTCTACTCTTCATTGCGGTGCACAGGCTTCTCGTTGCGGTGGCTTCTCTTGTTGCGGAGCATGGGCTCTAGGCACGCGGGCTTCAGTAGTTGTGGCATGTGGGCTCAGTAGTTGTGGCTCGCAGGCTCTAGAGTACAGGCTCAGTAGTTGTGGCACACGGGCTTAGTTGCTCTGCGGCATGTGGGATCTTCCCAGACCGGGGCTCAAACCCATGTCCCCTGCATTGGCAGGCAGATTCTTAACCACTGCGCCACCAGGGAAGCCCCAGTTCTACTGTTTTAAAGATGTTTTTATCAACAATATTGCCCCTAAATGAAAATCAACCATTTACTTTAGTGCCTAACCAAAGTCAGAGGAAACATTGGCTGACTTAGACTTACTCAGATACAGCATGTGTTGGTTTCCACCATAGTACCCTCCTAAAGGGAATTTCAAAGCTACTTTTGCTTATTCACAATTTTCACCTTATATTCTGATTTTATAAATGTTTTATAACATTTTGAAGATGTGACTCCACAGAATTTTTCCCTGCTCTGATTAATGACTTGATTACTGAAACAGGATGCAGTGTCTAAAAGAGAACTAATGACAACAGTTCTTACAGCATTGTCAGAGGCAGAATTTCTCAGCTGAAGTTTAGAGAAGCCCATCTAAGAAGACCAAAGTAGTGTGGCCTATCTGTTCCATGTAGGAGGGCAAAGCCCAGCCTGTTTTATCCTCCTCTGAATCCCTAGCACATGGCATTGTATTGATACTTAGCACATATTCGGTGTTCAATATATTTGTTGAATAAGTGAACTAACAAACCTCTAAACAGCAGTTTTATATCACTGAGACATAGAATGTGCTGGTTATTGAAGTAAAATAAATCAGTTTGCACAAAGTTAGTGGACTTCCTAGGGAGCTGGTCATTGGAGAGAGTCTGCATGTCAGAAATACTGACTTTTAGGCTGATCTGATTACAAAAAAAAAAAAAACAAAAAAGGGGAAATAATGTATTTTATACATACCCTGAATTAGACTGCCCCCCTCAAGTTTGCAAGCAAGGCAAACTCCTATGACACCTGGCCTTTTGATTTTACATTAAGCAATTACATTTACTTCATACAGACTATTTTGTCCCCTTTAGAATTTTAGTCAACTCAACCCACAGAAACATAGATATAATTCTTACAGAAGGCCTCTGATTATCCCCAGATAGCTCAAGGTGTGAATGGCCCTCCTTAACCTCTCAGTCAACGTGGTTTTCATGCTTCTATGTGTTTTTTTAATATAAATTTAATTAATTAATTAATTAATTTTTGGCTGCATTGGGTCTTCATTGCTGCGCGTGGGCTTTCTCTAGTTGCGGTGAGTGGTGGCTATCCTTCATTGCGGCACGTGGGCTTCTTGTTGCGGTGGCTTCTCTTGTTGTGGAGCACGGGCTCTAGGCACGCAAGCTCAGTAGTTGTGGCTCACAGGCTCTAGAGCGCAGGCTCAGTAGTTGTGGTGCATGGGCTTAGTTGCTCCACAGCATGTGGGATCTTCCCGGACCAGGGCTCGAACCCGTGTCTCCTGAGTTGGCAGGCAGATTCTTAACCACTGCGCCACCAGGGAAGCCCTTCTATGCGTTCTTTTAAGGGTCTGCTTATTTGGTTGCTTGACCCATAGCAATTCGAGGCAGCAAACCTCGGATGGACAGGGAAGGCTACTGAAGCAAGCACATGGGCCCCCCACCGGGGATGTGGCCATTGAAGGAAGAGGCAGTAAAACTAAGGCCCAGTGCTTCCCTGGTGGCGCAGTGGTTGAGAGTCCGCCTGCTGATGCAGGGGACGTGGGTTCGTGCCCCAGTCCAGGAAGATCCCACATGCCACGGAGCGTCTGGGCCCGTGAGCCATGGCCGTTGAGCCTGCGTGTCCGGAGCCTGTGCTCCACAACGGGAGAGGCCACAACAGTGAGAGGCCCGAGTACCGCAAAAAAAAAAACAAAAAAAAAAAAACTAAGGCCCAAACATGGAAGTGTAACCCTGCTTGTGGACATCTTCCCAGCCCAGCTTCCTTTCCTTGGAGGCACCCTTCTTCTCTGTGTAGTCTGGTGTCCTCGCTCCACATATAATGCCCCCCATCCCACCCACCACAGAGGTGAGTGAAGAAGTGATGCTCCACGCCCCTTGAAATACAGACAGCATAAGCTGGAACTGGGAGCAAGCTGCTCCTGCACTTTACTAGCACAGAGGATGCTAACGTGAGGCTGCTGGTGGCCTTCTCTCTACCCCATGGAGAGAGGCGTGTTTGAGGTTCTTTACGATAACACAGTGATGAGAGAAAGAGGTGTCCTGACGTCTCTAGGCCCTGGTGCAGTCCCGAGGCCCTGGTCCCTATTCACCAGCTGAAATGAAAACTAAAACTGCTTATGTGTTTCCCCAGGCAGTTTTCAGTAGCTCTTGGTACTTACACCTGACAGCCACGTACGTGGCTGCACATCAGGCCCAGCGCCTCTAGCTCAGGCCCACAGTAATCTGCCCCCACCCATCCTGGCTGCTTGTGCCCACCCCTCTAGGTGGTACTGGCCTCTCCTCTGGCCATACTCTGCTCTCCCCATCCCAGGCCTGGAAAGACCGGCTCCCCTTCTCCTACCATGTCCTTCCCAGGTCACAGAATTCTCCCGTGATGCCTTCAGTCCACATCCATGTCTCACCTTCTCTGACTTCTTTTGCATGTGTTGTCTTTACCTCACAGTTAACAACTTGTTACATAGCACCTCTTTCTCCATCACTCCTCAACCCTTCATGCTGCTTCATTTTCTGTACAACACTCACACTCTGACATATATGTGTGTGTGTGTATGTGTACAGAAATACTACTTTTTTGTTTGTTAACTGTCTTTTTGTCCATTAGGATGTCAGCAACACAAGGGCAGGGACTTATCCCAGCACTCAGAATTATTCCTGGCAAATGATAGATAAGTATTTGTGAAGTGAATTAGTGCTGTGCTGCTCTCAGATTATCAATAGAACACATTTGAGAATTCCATTAAAATGCGTCTTCTTTGGCATTGCCTCTTTAGAGACTCCACGACCATTGGTTTGTTCTGCTTTGATAGACATAACTCACTCAGCCTTAGTCTTAACTGTGTCCTTCTGCTAATTGCAAAGTTGAAAGCAGGGTTAGGTTTCTCACCCACCTTTGCATTCAAGCTGTTCCTCATACATACAGTTCTCTCTCATATTAGGCCCTATAAAGAGTTTGCTGTATTTCCTGGGTGTACGGAATCTCTCCAACTAGTCTTCACACATGCTATGGGCAGTTTTATTTCATAATTCTTCTGTATCCCTGAAAGCACCATACACAGAGAATTGTTCAGAAAAGCATCATGACTTGCTGGACTGATCTAAATGCACACACTGAGGCATTACATGTCATTCAAGGCCCAGCGCATTGCAGTGACTTCAGATACACAGAAGACCATCAGAGAAAGGTGACTGGTTTCTCTTCCTTTGCGGGACAAAGCCTGAGATGTCCTGAGGACTGTATATACCTCAGTGGGTTTGGACTAAACCACCAGAGTGCACAGCCATTCCACATTCATTTCTCTCACATCTCCAACACCATTATACTAATAACCCCCAACTGCTGGTGAGTACTTGCCACAGTGCCAAGAACTGATTTAGTTCTTTGCATACATTTTCTCGATTAATCTTTACTTGAGGCATGGACTATTATTATCTTCCTTTTACACAAGTGACAACTTGGGCACAGAGAGATTAAGCAACTTGCCCAAGGTCACACAGTGAGTAATTGGTGGGGCTGGGGTTCAAACCCAGGCATACTGCTCCACACCTGCACACTTAATCTCTTCGCTCTGCTGCTGCCCTGTTATCTGGTTAACACGTCCAGTGACAAAGACTCTAGTAGCCAGGTAAGCTTCCTGTTTAGTGTCTAAACCATAAAGGTAATATTATATAATGTGATTAAAATTTAGAAAAACAGAAATCACAGCCTGTAATCGAGCGCCTCTTTAGCTGCAGGGTGTAGGGAATATAGGCTACAGTGCACTATCTGAATCTGACACTCTCACAGTCCAAACTTCCACAACAAGCCCAGGCCTATCGATGTTTGAAATCTGCTTCTCAGTTCTGCATTTGTGATTTTAGAATGACTTCCACATGCATTAGCATCCCATTAATGGGCCAGTATATGGGAACAGTTGTCTTATGAAGTGAGGGCTTTTTTTTTTTTCCTTTTCTTTTCTTTTCCATTAAAACCACAGGTCTACAGAATGAGAATGCTCAATCTAATGAGTGTAACCTGGAAAGTAATTTAATGGGCTGTAGTACTTTGATGGCAATAATTCGTGGATGTCAAAAGGATAAGGGCACAGTTTTCTGCTTCTAATTTTATTCTTAGAAAATGATGGTATTGAGCCAGCCATAGAGTGCCCCTGTAGATTAATTCCAGTTTCTCTTTTGTAGAGGAGATTTAAGGGAAGTCTTAATCTGCTTTATATTTAATTCTTATCTCCTCACTATGAATTAAAAATAGAAAGCTGGACTCTAGTCTCACCTCTGCAGACTCTCTAAGGGCTGAAGTTACCCCAGGGGAAGGATGGGCTGAGAGCCGCTCCAGGTCTCTACCTGGCTTAGCATCCCTCACTGACTTTCCCAACAGCTGCTTCTTTCTGATTTTCAGTCCAAGAGCCTCATATTAACATGTCTAAAATGAGCAGTCCTTATTCCATGATGCTTGAATGACATTTAGCATTTTCCTCAGGTAGCATTTTCATTTGTCAAGAAACTCAATTAGGGCTTCCCTGGTGGCACAGTGGTTGAGAGTCCACCTGCCGATGCGGGGGACACGGGTTCATGCCCCGGTCCGGGAAGATCTCACATGCTGTGGAGTGGCTGTACCCATGAGCCATGACCGCTGAGCCTGCGCGTCCGGAGCCTGTGCTCCGCAACGGGAGAGGCCACAACAGTGAGAGGCGCACGTACTGCAAAAAAAAAAAAAAAAAAAAAAAGAAACTCAATTAATCCTGAATCCTTTCAGGCTCTACAATCTGAGAAACTTCCTGCATCCTCTGGTTGTTTTCTCCTAAATCCATGATTAATGTGGGAAAAGAAGTAAAGAGCACTTTACTCTGCTTTCTCTTCAGCCACTAAAAATTGCTCTGGAGTGCTTCCCCTCTTTCCCTCCTCGTCTCTCCTACTCCTCTCCCTTACATTTCTCATTCCATAACTCTGCCCAATCCTCTTTTCCCTTCCTTGTCTCTTCCTTTGTCAAACCAAGGTCTGAGACAGCAGGAAGAGTGGGTAGAGTCCAGATGCTGGGAGGAGCCCGAGTCGGGCTCACCTTCCTGCCCCATCTCTTACCTGGAGCTTCAGAAATACAGTTGAGGGTCATTCATCCAAGAGCTAATCATCTAATCAGTCTAAATCAGAAAGAGAAAGGTACCTCTATGAAGACCTCTACAGTTTTGGGTTTCTGGCATTTCCAACCTGGCGAAGTTAGCATGTCTGGTGAATCGTGGCTTGGGTGAATGCAGGGAGAAAGCCAACCACATAGTAATCAAGCAGAACATCTCTGTATGTCATGTCCTCCCTTAATTTATAGACACTCTCTCTCCATCACTTTTTTTCCTCCTGCATCTTACCCCAGTGGCAAGTTTCAATTCTAATGTCTTAACCCCAAATACCAAAAGGAGGCCATTTTATGGTTTTTTTTAATATAAATTTATTTTATTTGTTTATTTATGGCTGCGTTGGGTCTTTGTTTGCTGCGCACGGGCACGGGCTTTTTCTAGTTGCGGCGAGCAGGGGCCACTCTTGGCTGCAGTACGTGGACTTCTCATTGTGGTGGTTTCTCTTGTTGTGGAGCATGGGCTCTAGGCATGTGGGTTTCAGTAGTTACGGCACATGGGCTCAGTAGTTGTGGCTCACAGGCTCTAGAGCGCGGGCTCAGTAGTTGTGGCGCACGGGCTTAGTTGCTCCGCAGCATGTGGGATCTTTCCTGACCAGGGCTCGAACCTGTGTCCCCTGCATCGGCAGGCAGGTTTTTAACCACTGCGCCACCAGGGAAGCCCTATGCTTTGTTAATTGTAAAACTGCACAGCTTCAGGGAAGAGGAGCCCTTGTATATTTTCTTTATTCTCTCCTCTTCACCACCACAATCATACGAGCAATGATGGTGATGACTTACTGAACAACTGCTGTGTGCCTGACTGGGGGGGTCCTGCATGTACATTCAGAGGAAACAGAGCTCCTCGAACTGTGGAGCCACCTACCCCTATGGACAAATGCATATAGCCTCCAGGACAGTGCTTTCTAAACTGTGGATTGTTTAGTAGAACATGTTAGCTGTGAGGCTGTCATTTCAAAAAAGAAAGAAAATGGAATGGAATGGAACAGAACAAAACAGAAAAGTATCAGAGGACATTGCCTGTGGTAGGAATAAGTATTATTTTGTGAGCCTTTAGTTTTAGCTAAATACTCATCTAGAGCGGAGAGCCTGATAGTGCTTACTGGGGTCTCCCCCCATTTCCTCGTGACTGAGATCTGGCTGTGGTAGTATGTCCAGTGGGATCTATGGCACATCAAACTCTCCCCCATAGGCTCCTCCACTTTCTTCCTCTGTATGCCTGCTAAATGACACCAGGGCAAGCTTGAAGCCATAAGATGTCAGAGCCACAATGTGAAAACAGCCTGGGTCCCTGAGTCATCATTGGAAGGAGTGCCACCCACCAGGGTCACCTGACCAGGGACACCAACTTTGAGCTTTATTTGAATGAAAAAGGAATTCTATTATGTTACACCATATTGTTTCACCTACCTTGTACACGTGTGTGTGTGTGTGTGTGCATGTGCATGTGGCTTATGCTCTAACATTTATTTCTAAATGTAGATTATAGTGAGAAACATTTGAAAGCCACTGCTCTGGACAGAGTGCGGTCCTAGATCAATTGTAGTTGAATCACTTGGGATGCTCATTATAAATGCAGATTGCTGGATCCTACCAAGACCTGCTGTGTAAGGATCTTGGTTCTGAGGCACGGGAATGTTTAACATGTTTAACAAACTCCACAGATAAATCTTATGAACACTCAAGTTTAAAGAGCGCTTTGGCTCCAGCATTGGTAGAAACATATTTTCTTGGCAACCCTGGGGCTGGATAAGCTTTATACCTATTTTCTTTGGTCACTGTTGGAAATGTGAGTCTCTCCCTACTCCCCACTCTATCTATAGTCTCTATATAATCTTATTACAATAATGATCTGTGCTGATTCACATAATCCTTTTCTAAGAACATTTCCCACTCCTCCCCTCCTTCATAAACACTTTAACTGTCCTCCAAAAAGCCTGCTGTGTAATTAACAAATGCCCCTATGCCTACAAACTCTTCCCCAGACATTTTCTTAATCTTCTGGCTCTCCCCTGAGTTATCTGTTCTGCTCCCCATTCAAATGGGAGCTGTTCGTTTTCCACATTTTATGTACTGTGCATTCTCAGGGCTGGAAAGTAAGGCAAGTCCGTTCCTCAGTACTCAACTGCTGTTTCCCAACCATGACTGCCCCCATTTTGGATAGGCCTGTACTAATTAACATGCCTTTGGCTACAAGTAACAGAATATCCAACTAGAAGAGCCATAAACAGTAAGGAAATTCATGATCTCACATTATAAGAAATCTAATCCTTGAGTGATAGCTGGCTAATTCGGCAGCTCTTTCCATGTTTCTACTTTGTCTTCTCCAGCATGTTTATCCTCTGGCTTGTTTCTTCATGGTCACAAGATGGCCACCACAACTCCAGCTATCACATCCCTCACAGCTATGTCAGTATGAATTTCCTATGGCTACTGTAACAAATTGTCGCAAATGTGGTGACTTAAGTGATGATAATTTATCCTCTCACTAGTTGGAGGCCGGAAATCTGAAATCAGTATCGCTGAGCTGAAATCAAGGTGTTGGCAGGGCCACACTCCCTCCAAATGCTCTAGGTGAGAATCTGTTTCTCGCCTCTTCCAGCTTCTGGTGGCTGTCAGTATTCCATGGCTTGTGGCTCCATTACTCCAATCTCTGCTTCCATATTCACACTGCCTTTTCTTCTGCGTATGTCTTTTGTCTGTATCAAATTTCCTTCTGCCTCGTTCTTGGAAGTGACATTTAGGACACGTGTGATTGCATTTAGGGCCCACCTAGATAATCCAGGATAATCTCCCCATCTCATGTCCTAACCTTAATCATATCTGCAAAGACTCTTTGCCCATACAAAGTGACATTTATAAATTCCAGAGATTAGCACCTGATATCTCTGAATATCATTATTCAGCTTACTACAACATCTAAAGGTAGAAAGGGCAATTTCTCCTCATCTACAATTTCTGAACAGGGAGAAGGTCTTTCCCAGAAGCCCCCTGTCTTAGCCAGTTCAAGCTGTTACAACAGAATACTATAGACTAGATGGCTTAAACAACAAACATTTATTTCTTAGAGTTCTGGAGGCTGGAAAGTCCAAGATCAAAGCACTGGCAGACCCAGTGTCTGGTGACATCACTTCCTGGTTTACAAATGGTTGAATCTTATTATGTCTTCACGTGGCTGAGAGAAAATTTCTCTCAATCGCATTTTTTCTTATAAGAGCACTAACCCTATTCATAAATTTCTGACCTAATTACCTCTGAAAGGCTTCACTTCCTAATACCATCACCTGGCAGTGGTGGCAGGGGTGTGGGGAGGTAGGATTTATACATAGAAAGTTTGAGGGAACACACACTTTCAGTCAGTAACACCCTCACCCCCAGCATATTGCCTGCTAATCTTATTGGCTGGGTTTGGGTCATAAACCCACGTATGTGGTCTCTATGGGGGAGAAAGGCTCTATCAGCAAAGAAAAAAGAAGAAAGGATGAGGGAAGACTTCTGGTTAGATCATCCGTATCTGTCTCTGGATTCCTGTTCCTTTAAGGTTCATATCTAATGATATGCCCTTCCATGATGCTATTCTCTTTCGGTTTTCTGCTCACTCCTCAGTCACTGAAGACTTTGGCATTTGCCTCATAGTCAGTCTTTCTATGTGGCCTGTCTAACCACTGACCATTCAGTTCTTTGACCTCTTCATCTTCCAGTGACCTCCCTGCTCTATTCCATTGCCACAGCTTCACCCTGGACCTGAACATCACCTGAAACTTCTTCTCTGAAATAGCAACTACAGACAACTGCCCCTCTGACCACGTCCTCCCATCCTCCTTCCAGCTTACTCATTTCACTCCTCCTCTCTCCTTTCTGCCTATCAGTCAGCAACTCTTGTCTTGAGTTTCCTCCTATCCAGAATATATTGCCCATATTGTACATTCTCTTGACCCTTCGTCCTTCCACTGAACTTATCTAGCAAAACCCCAATCCTGGATGAACTCACTATCTGTTTGCTCAAACTTCTTCCTTGTCTTTAATTCTCACCCCTTCACTGTCAGCAGATAACTTTACTTCATAATTAATTAAAATAGAAGATATCTGATGGAAACTCCTCAGCTCCCATCACTACATTTACTTGTCTGTGTACTGAGATGTTTGATCTTCCAGCCTTGTTACAGTGGAGTAGGGCTCTTCTGCTAGAGGCCAATCCATCTGCTTGTTCTATGGAAATAAGACTAAGTTCTGGTCAATGAGATACAAGTGGAAGTGTAGTACAGAAGCATTTAGAAAGCTTCTTTAAAAGACAATGGACGCATATCCTTTGCCCTATTCTAGCTCGTTCCTCCATCCAGATTCCTGGAATATGAAGGTGATCACTGGGCCTCCTGCAGTTTTATTATAAGAATGATGCCCATGAAATGGCAGAAGAGTTAGACAGAACTTCTTTAAATCATTTTACCTTCTTTAAATCATTCCAATTTCTAATCCCCACAGGTACACCTCTTCTCTCACATTCTAAAACCACACTCTTAGGATGTGTTTAAACTCTTTCTATGCTAAAGTATCTTAATTTTTATTCTAAAAGAACTTCTAGCTTCTTCCCAACCTTGATATATATTATAAAATCTGCTTCCATTAATTTAACTCTGGAAGATTCCATGTCCCATTGTCCTTTCCCAATTCCTGGCTTTCCTCTTCCTCACAGAGGTGATAGATGTTGGGGGGTGGGGGAGGAGGGTTGAGTATGCAAAGAAGAAAAGGTTGCCCTATTACCCCTATGGAATTCCAGTCAGTTTTTGGTAAAATTTGTATCATCTTCTCTTTCTTTATTTTCCTCCCTCTCCTTCTTCTCTTGTGCTTCAATTTCTATGCTCCTTTTACCTTGTTTAGAAGTTGACTCAGAGCAGGAAATATACTCAAACTATACATCACCATCATCAAGCTTTCATTCCTGTCTCCTGTATTTTCTTTTGGCTTTCTGTTTTAGATGAAAATATTAAAAATAAAAAGAGGGCTTTTTGTGTGATTGCATTCCACAGGGGCACAGAAAACACCTTCTTGAGGGAAAATATAGCCTGATGGTTTGTCTCAGAGTCTGAGTTGAACAGAGAAAAGGTTCTTGCAAAAGGTGGCCAAAAAAGAAATGGGAGTAGCTGGTTTTCCTACCATCGCACCCCCATCTTCCACTTTGCTGCCCAAGTGGCAATTCTGAGAGGCAAACCTGATTGTTTACTCTCCTACTTAAAGCCCCTCAGTGGCTGATCCTAACGTCATCCTTCACCTCTGGTCTGCCTCATGCCCAGTGCCTCCAGTTGCCCTGAATTACTTGCAGTAACCTGTGCTATTTCATTTCTTTGTACCTTCTTTCTGTTGCTCTTTTCTGGACTGACTTCCCACCTCATTCTTCTAGCCAATACCCATTCACCTTCAAGGCCCAGTTCCAGAAACTTGTCATTTGTGAGGCTTCTTGTCCCCCTTTACCTCCCTTCTCCCAACTGACCTTTTCCTTCATTTCGTCCTCCTCTAAAAAAAGTGTCATAACAGGCACCACACTTTATTACGAAATTATTTGACTTATTTGTGTCTTTCTGTTTGACTAAAAGCTCACTGAAGGCTTATTCATTCTTTCATTGCCCAAGTAATTCATAAACATTTTCTTTTTGTAAAAGAATCAGTTAATACAGAAATATAACATGAACATCTCCCTTCACTTCTAACCCCCCAGTCTCCCCCTGCCATCTTATTCATATTTGAACCCTCAGTGCCTAGTTCAGTGTCTAGCACACAGAAGCCCCACAGCTGTGTTTTCCAGTTGGTTTTTTAATTTCTTTTTTTTTGGCCACACCACGTGGCCTGTGATTTTACTTCCCTGACTAGGAATTGAACCTGGGCCCTCGGCAGTGAGAGCGTGGAGCCCTAACCACTGGACTGCCAGGGAATTCCTCACAACTGTGTTTTGAATGAATGGATGAATGAAAGAATAACTATCCTTTCAAGGTTTTTCTTGACCAGTGACACATCTGACATAAATCTGAGGGTAAATACCCATTCCCAGTGTGCAGCTTCCTCACTCCAAGGTAACGTCATGTATGTGCTCTGCTGTGGTTTATTTTTGCTAACTCACTGTCTGAGTCTTCAGCCTCCTCCAGGTCCTGTTTACTTTAACTATTCAAAGCTCTGCTCTCTGCCGGAGCAGTGGACACTGGGAGGAAGTTTTCCCACTGCCCGTGCAGTGTAAATTGGTTTCTAAACAATCTTACCCACAGTCTCCATTAATACAGTACTATAGAGCAAGGCAGGATAAAGTATTCAAAGTAGCAGGAGTTACTTTTTAGGACGACTGAATATGATGAAGGAGCCAAGGACAAAGGGTAATTTATTCCAAAGGAAGTCAACACCTTTGCTTTGCACTAGCTCTTGCGGTTAAAAAATAGGGCTGGTAATTGGACTTGCTTTATGAAAATCTCATTAGCATTAGCATATAACTAAAATGCACAGCTCCATAGTTAATTGCAATCCTGCACTACGGTTAACAACTACAGTGATGACATTTGCATATTGCACATAAAATTAAAAATGCATGTCAGATAGGTGCTCTTTCAGAAAAAAAAATCCTTGAATAACATTGCATTCACTACAATAATTGGACAGATTTTGAATTTGAATGGAAATTATATGTATAGTATGAGCTTTAGAAAGACAGAGGAGACTGATCAAAGAGGAGGAGAAGCTAAATATGAAACATCGCATAGGCAAAACTCCAGCAGCTGGGGTCTCCTTCTAGGGTAGGGACCTGTAATACTGAACTGTGTGTGCTTTGTGTAAATACAGCCCTTTGTTCTGAGAGTCTCATTTCACTTCCCAGGCATCAGTCTCATCTTGATGCTTTTCCTCTAGACTGTAAGCTCCTTGAGATAATAGACTTGATCTTTTTATATCTTTGAATCCCACAATGCTTAGCATGTACAGCCACTCAATGATTTGTAGGTGTGAACCGACTCAAGCTCTCTAGAGCTGAATCTAGTAGAACTGAGAGGCTGTGCGGTGAAGTGGTTAAGAGCGGATGTTTTGACTTCTAGGTCCTGGAACCGGTTACCCTGAGCCAGTTTTGCTTCAACTTCCCTAAGCCTCTATTTCCTCTGCTATAAAATGTTTCCTGCCTTATAAGGTTTCTGAGAAGATTCAGAAAGATAATGCACGTATAATACTTAGCACAGCACCATGCCTGGCACATAGCAAGTGCTGTTTTGTTGTTGTTGCTGTTGTTTGGGGGTTAAAGATCATGGGAAAGGGCATGTTGAGGCTGACGTATAAATCCGTTTTAATGTCAGTCCCAGTGCCAGTCAACCACAAGACAGAACGTTACCATAAGTAATGTGCTTACCACAAGGGCTGATAACTTTTGTTCTATTTCACCAAGAAAGAAAACGAGTTCCTGAAAAGAGAATGGAGGGGCGTAAGACAGCAAAACCACTCTCTAGGTGGATGATGCAAAGATCCATTACCAGACTTTGTACATGAGACTCCTCTGTGACCGTAATTGTCTGCTTCTTGGAAGACAGCAGTGAGCCAGGAACCAGTCAGGAAGGAAGGCAAGGTAGGGCTTTCTGTGGTGGACTGGGCTCTTCCTCTTCTTTCTTTACTTCTTTCTTTCTTTCTTTCCTTTTCCTTCTTCCTTCCTTCCTTCCTTTCTTTCTCTTTCCTTCTCTCTTTCTTTCTTTCTTTTTTAAAATTAATTAATTCATTTTTGCTGTGTTGGGTCTTCGTTTCTGTGCGAAGGCTTTCTCTAGTTGTGGCTAGCGGGGGCCACTCTTCATCACCGTGCGTGGGCCTCTCACTATTGTGGCCTCTCCTGTTGCAGAGCACAGGCTCCAGATGTGCAGGCTCTGTAGTTGTGGCTCACGGGCCCAGTTGCTCCGCAGCATGGGGGATCCTCCCAGACCAGGGCTCAAACCCACGTCCCCTGCATTAGCAGGCAGATTCTCAACAACTGCGCCACCAGGGAAGCCCTCTTTCTTTCTTTCTTTCTTTCTTTCTTTCTTTCTTTCTTTCTTTCTTTCTTTCTTTCTTTCTTTCTTTTTCTTTCTCTCTCTCTCTCTTTCTTTCTTTCTCTCTCTCTTTCTTTCCTCGTTCAGCTAATATTATTTTTGTGCCCATACACAAAAGGAGAGGAAAGTTTCAACTTGTAGGGTGGTAGTTGCCAGAGTCAGCTCTGTGTCAGGTGAGTGAATGTCATTGTATTTGGTGATAAGGAGGTCACTGGTGATTCTTCTCCAAGGGCGGTGGGGTGGGGTACTGTAAAGGGGTGTGGGTGAGAACTTGACATCTAGGGTAGGTAGAGAATGACAGGGTGGGAAGAAAATGTAGGAAAATATAGGCTATGCTTTGGCAGTGAAAGAATAAAGCTTAGCCAGTAGCTTAAGGGCACAGCAGAGTTGAAAAAGAACATGTATAGTGTTGGAGAGACCTAAAGTAGGAGCCAGTGAGAAAAGAGAGAGACAAGATAGGAGACAGCTGGAGGTGGTGATACCACTGGAATCAGCCCAAGTGATATGCTGCACAGGTACCTTGTGAGCTGTTCTGTTCTGTGGAACTGAGGCCAGCACCTTCTCATTTGGGTGAGGTGCCTCTTTTCCTTGGCCTGCAGACCTGGTCCTTACCTGTATCCCAATGCATCGTATTGAATTGTAATTTTCAGTTTATTCATCTGTCTCCTCCTTTGATGGTGAGCTCCTCAACTGCAGGAACCATGTCTTATTCATCTGAACATCCCCACTGCCTAGTTCAGGGTCTGGCACAGTCAGTAAGGATTATTTAATTCAACTACATAGTCACTCAGAGCCAGTCTGTTCCATCATCTGGAGTTCCCGGTAATTACACAGCCCCTTTATAAATTGTCTCCTTCTTGGAAGATAACAACAGGCCAGGAACCAGAGTCAGGAAGGAAAGGCAAGGTAGGACTGGGCTATTTCTTTCTTTCTGTGGTGGACTGGGCTCTTTCATTCATTCATCATTCAGCAAATATTATTTATTGTACCCATACCTATGCAATGCACCGTGCTAGGAACTCAGAGACACAGGTGATCATGGATGTGGACCTGATTGGTATACAGTTCGAAATTCTGGGATAGAAATAAAGTGAAGGATCAGAACTAAAGATAAAGATATGACCGCCTCTGCCCCTATCTTACATATTTCTGATATTAAGGTAAGAGCTGTAAGAAGGCTGTGTATAGTTGACTCACCTCCCCATGCTTGGGGGAGCAAAACAGAAGACAGGGGAGCCCCATCTCACCATACGCTAAATGAATTGTGTGAGGCAGTAACTGAAATGAAGCTAAGAAACCACAATCCTGTTCTCGCATAGCTTTTCCTTAGACAGTCTCTGCCCTGGAGTCTTTCTACTTCTCTCTCTACTCTTTCCATTCTGGCTAGTATGTTTTTACAACTCTCCATTTCCTGTATCCTATTTCTACTTTTGGAAGCCTGTTTTTAGACCCAAGTCTTTCATTTGCCTTTACTCAAAGTTTTCTGCAGACTCACTATCTCTAAGAAAATGATTTTGACCCATAATCTGACGATTGAGGTTGAACCAACATTTTTCACCCCTCCCGATTCCATGTGGGTCCAACTCAGACAAGACCCCAAAACATAACAGCTTTTGTTTAACGGCTGACTCTGGGGCCTCCGATGTAGAGCAATAGGCCTTCGTGGAAAGCGACCGTCACTACCACGTAGTCAAAGCTGTGTACCAGACTGTCCTGATTTCCTCAGTAATCCAACACTTGCAGAGCTTTCCAATTAGCAACAAAGAAACTTTTCCTTTTTCTCTCATGCTTAAAAAATATATTTTTTTTCTATTTTCAGAAAATGTTTTACTAGTAATCTCTTTAGGTCTAATCCCCTACTATTCAGTCCGAACATGTTGGCTTTCCACATGTTGCAGGACTAGGACGGGTCTGGCAGTGACCCAGGGGCACAAAGGGGCCAGCAAAGTGGGGTGTAATTCTACTCCCGTCACTGACTCCCTCCTGCCTCTCCGGCCGCTGCACACCCCTCTCTGTGAGTCATAGTTTGTGGAGCCTGGGGTCTAAGAAAAGGAAGTATTGTCTCACAGCTGTAAATCAAGAGTTGTGTTTGTGGATTTTGTTTTCCTGCTTCTCGCTCATGCTTGTTCTTGTTTTCCTGGCACAAGGGCATCTGCACCCGGAACAGCCGCTTATCTCAGCTGGCTGCTATTTGCTGATACCTGGCTCATTCTGTTGTTCTGAAAAGCCACATAAAGGAAAATGTGGGGACTTCTTTCTGATGCTACATTAAACTTATCTGTGCTAAATATGTCTCAAACACCCAAACTGCCTTAAAACCTAAACCAAGTTCCACGAGTGACTCACTCTCAGGCATGCAGGGGGCGGGGAAGGAGGGCAGCGGGGGCGTCGAGGAGAAAAACACACATGCCCTGATCGCCTAATTTTACAGCTCTTGTCTATTTCCCTCTACCACAGACTTATACCCTCAGCTTCTCTCCATCTTGCGTCTCTGGGCTCCTGACTGACGCAGGGTCTCTCCTTGCTGGGTGGGGGTCGGAATTCAGCGGGAAGGGCTTGGGTGGTGAGGGAGTGGCCACACACAGCGCCTCCTACCGCCTCTGAGTGGGACTATAGGACACTGCCAGGCATCTAACCAGCCGGCTCTTACACTTGATATTTCCACATTGAGCCTTTCCTTGGCTGGCTCTGTGGGCCAACACAGTTTGCCATTCGGCCTCTTTCTCCCTGCTGGTGCCTTGGCTGGAGGAGAGCCTCCAAAGGTGCCATGATGATGTCCCTGTCTGAGGCTGTTTTCTAGCAGCCCGTAGCAACACAGAGTCATCTGAAGCATATACCTAAAGAATTTATTCTATCCACTCTGCTTCCGCTGGAGCTCACCAAAAAAGGAGCTGCTTGTTTATCCAGCTGTCAGCCATTTCCCATAAATGTCTGGCCCAGCTTGCTACACCGTGGCAGGCATTGCGTTAGTACCAATAGGCTGGCCCTCTGCCAGGTCTTCATTGTTGGAGACTCCATCTTGCTATTGAATGCTAAGTATGAGTCAGAGGTGATGCTGATAAAACCCTGGATAGGTCCTGACAACAGGGGCAGACCAAGCCACACAGGGAGAATGGGCCTGACCTCTGCTCTGCAGAGCCGTGGGTAGTTCTGAAGCTTGGTGCCATGTTAGTGCAAACAACGTGAAATGCAATGCAGCTACTCCTGTGCACTCATCACCGGGCTGGGCCGTCAGAGGCACAGAAGAAGTATATGTTGGTTTCTGTAAGAATTATGGCCAGCAGCCCAGCTTCTTCATTGGGTTTAGTTTGAAAATAAATGCCTCACTGGACGGTGACATTTATCAACTCTTTTTTTTTGGAAGGAAATTGTTGCTTTGTGTAGGCTGATGTGTAGCTTTAATAATCATATCATTAGTCCCAGGTACTGTGCTAATTCTTCATAGCCGTCCTTCATCTTTTGTATGTATTACTGTATGTATACAGCAGCAGCTGGTGAATGACTGTATCATTAGATAATACCCATATTTCGAGAGGTTAAATTTCCTAGAAATCAGTTTCTAATTTTCATGTGTCCTTGCTTGTGCTCTTTAAGAGATTGAAAAAGAATATTCTACAAAATCCTGTCTTGCTCTGTGGTGATGAGGTCAGACAGACCTCCCTATGAGGCTGCTTTGGAAACTTGGAGACATTTGGGGTCTGCTTAGTCACCACCACAGCTCAGTCCCATGGCTCCTGTCACCACTTTGGTGAGTTGGTAGTACAATAGATATGTCTTCATGGTAGGGCCTGGAATGAGGGCAGTCACAGAGCAGTTTTCCTGGTAAAAAATAAGTTGTTTCTGGTTATTTCTTGTTAGAAGGAATTTCCTAATGGAAAATTCTCCTCCACTAAATAGGATTTTATCTGTACAAAATTTTATTGCTTATGACTATCAGGGTCAATTCCCATTGCCATCTGAGAGTTAGAAAATGACATCTATCATCACATAGGAAGAAGTATTTTTTTCCTATGTTGGTCAAAAGCCAAGTCATTAATTGCCAACCAATGAAGGTACAAGGGGAAAAAAGAAGTAAGAGTTTTAATTGCCCCAGAAATTCCAGATAAAAGTTTTACATTCAGTTACACCTGAGGTAGCAGAAAACGCCAAGGGATTGTTTACATTCTTTGGCCAAACCAGAATTTGATTTATATAACATTCCTTAGACATGGATCACTGGGACTTGTACATATGTTTGTTATATAGAGATTTTTTTCTCAGTATAACTTCAGGTGGATTATAATTATATATATACATATATATATATATATATATATATATATATATATATCAGTCTGGTGTATTAATCTTAAGATACCAAATTATTCAAATTATTTTTAAAGCCACAAACTTTATGTGAGGGTAAAGGTATTGTCATGTAAAATGAAAAAATACTTCCTAGCTATGCTGATATTTTATGCCAACTGAATACAGAATTTAGCTTAAGAAAATCATAAATTTGTAAATTAAAATGAGATGAAAAAAGGTTGACCAACTATATAAAAAGGGCAGCCATTCAAGTTGTGGAACCTAGGTTCTTTCTTTTTTCACTGCCCACGATTTTGTTTATAGTGTTAATGTTAAAAAGTCAGGGTTTTCCCCACACTATAAAGCACTGATACTATTTTTAATCTAATTCCTACCTACTGGAGTATAATGTAAATTCTTGTGTGTGCTTTAATAATTCTTTAGAAATCATTCTTTGGATTGCCATTCATAGGGTGAGAAGGAATTACTTGATGTATTCCATGTATTTTTATTGAAGCTAAGATTTTTAAAAAAATAAGGACTAGAAAAGTCTGGAGTCACCTCAGATTTTGGTCAGAGGAGGCAGGAGAGTAGTGTAGGGTGACACAATGGTAGTTGTGGTGGAAGCCGTCACCCGGCATAGCGCCACAGATTGCTTCACGGGATGACACTCAGAGGTTGTCTTTGATTTTAGTTTACATATTAAAGAAAATTTTACACTGTTGCAGACAAATAGCTTGACAACTTATACTTCACAATACAGTGTGTGCAAAGCACTTAACACCATTCCTGGGACATGTTCACTTCACATTGGGATGCTGGGAAAGGAGGTAACACAATAACGTGGAAGGCAGCATTCTCCATACCTGTAAATGCTGTGGTTACAGAAAAGAGATCTGAGCCTTTGGTTTACCCATCCAAGACTGTAAATTAATTCATTAATTCGTTCAACAAATATTTATTGAGTACCCATAATGCTATAAGAGTCTGAAATAGTCTTTTGTTTGTTTGGCCACACTGTGCAGTGTGTGGGATCTCAGTTCTCCAACCAGGGATTGAACCCAGGCCACAGCAGTGAAAGCACCGAATCCTAACCACCAGCCACCAGGGAACTCCCTGGGAAATAGTCTTTTATGAGTTGTGATATGCAACAGATTAGTATTAACTGTTGAATTAACAGAGGAACCTGAATTATCCATCAATATAAAGGACTCAGGAGTAGCTCAGAGCTCTCCCTGTGGCATGCCATATAACCTGGCTGTATAGAAATTAAAGGGACATGCATTTTGCTATCTGGACAGTTGCTGCTGGTCAAATTGCCACTGTGTGTCTTGGAGGATGAACAGGCAAAGAATTCTATCAGTAAAATGTAAGTCTTCAAAACTAGGATGCTATCATCTTGGGAATATAGACAAAATGGATTTTTTTGTAAAGGGCTTGAATCAGGAAGGACCACAAGATAGGGACCTACCTTGAGCATCATGAGTTTACATGATCAAGGGGGAGGGGAGCTTATGATTCAGAAGTTCAGAGTCAGCACAATCTAAATAAACCTGGTCTTAGAGGAGCAACTGTTTCTCTATGACTCATTTAAGATGCCTTACAAAACCAGAAGCTCTAGAACTAGAGCTTGAAGATACAGAAAAATTAACCATAAACGGAGAAACACTTAATAACACAGCCCTATGAGTACTGTACAAAGGAAGTTTGCTTTTTTGTTCTCATCTAGGTACGTTTCTATTGAAATACAAATGCAGTGTACCACATTTTGCAAAACCCAAAAAGCTCCTAAAATGGGGAACTTTTCAGGATGTTGTTCTCATGAATCAATCACTCACTGATGTTACGCTTATCATAACTAGGTAGGTGGGGATGGAGTTCTTCTAAGAATGAAGGCATTTACATGCAAAAACCAGATTGATATAAACCATTATCGTAAAAAGACTGGACGAAATGTCATGAGTAAATGCCCATGGCTAAAGTGCGATTTGAATCAGTAAAAGACTACTGTCTAGGAAATGATCTGATAGGCTGGTCTATTGTGAAATAGACACTGACTGACTAGACTTTTGTTCCCCTTAACACACTTATAAAGTAGTGGAAATTGAAAATTTTCAATGGCAATAGTCATAACTGCAGAGATAATACTGTTATTTTCCGAATATGTTAAAACTAATGTAAAATAGTAGTATTGTTTCATTGCTGAATGCCCCTAAATCATCCAGCTATTTCTATTATGAATCATTTAGATACAATTCTATTGCATTGTAGGAAACAGCTCAGATAAAACCTTGGAATGTCTCCAAGGTCTATAATTCCCTTGTGATAAGTACATATAATAGGCAAAAAAAAAAAAAAAAAAATTTTTTTTGTATTTTGCCTAAGACTGTCTCTGCTCAGTGATTCCATTTTCCTCTTTATTCCATTTTCTGAGATATTGAACCACCAAATATATAACAGAAACAAAATATGCCTAAAGTTCTTTCCTAATGGTCCACCACCTAAGGGCTGTGAACTGTGGTGGAAATATTGGAGTAGGAGAGCAAGTGTGTGTTTTCATTAAAAGCATTATTTATACATAAATAATATGATGCATAAATTTGTACTCTTATTTTTTTAAGTATATGTAAGCACTGTGGTGATTATTCATTTCAGAACATTACTGGGTTTACAGAAGCCTTTATCACTGTATGTTTTCTCACCCAACTGGTCGCTAAAAATATAAATACGATAAAATGGAGCATCCTCAAGATTTTTTGACTTTAGGAAGGAATTCTCAAACTTGTCACTGGAAGAATTAAGGTGTTAGATGTGGAAGGACCTCCTTGAGGTTAATTTTTTCCTGAGGAGAATATCAGTAGAAGATGCAGCAGGAATATTTTAGGATGTTCTAGATATTATATCTGCTTCCACAAAAATTACATGCCTACATTAAATTATGTAACCCTTAAATAGGGGAAATTATAATTCTATCCATTTGAGAATGTATAATCTTTTTCAAACACATTTAGATATAAGCCATATGTTAAATTGAGTAAATCAGGTGTTGAAATAAAGTGCTTTACTTTCGAATATATTACCCCAGTATTTTTAAAATTATGAAAAGTCAGTCACAGCCCAAGTATATCAGAATGAATTAATCAGGCTCATAGCTCTTCTGGAAGAGGATGTTGTTTTGACAGTTGAAATTTGGCAGTTGGTAACCTGATAGGTGGTGGATAATGAGATGATACCTATAGTTTGAGATCAAGGAGCTTGCCTTCATCCTGTCACTATTATCTGTCCTTGTATCCACTGGTACCAGTGCTAGCCAATTGACATGGGACATGGGTTAACCAGTTGACTCATTAGTACCACCCCTAACTCCAGTAGCATGGTCATCTTTCTTTGGAAAGGATTATCCATTGAAGATTATTGGCAGCAATTTTAATCTGCACCCTCTCTTCTTCCCCTCACAATGTCCATTCATTTATACATTGAAAAATATTTTTGGTGTGCCAGGAGCTGTGTTAGATGCTGGGATATAATGGTGAGCAAATATAGCCACGATCAAATAATCCGGCAATGAATATACAATTACAGAGTAAGATAAACGTTGTAGGAAAGGATAAGGGTCATGAGGAAGAGGACTCTGAACCCAAATGGGGACTTAGAGAAGGCTGCCCTATGGAAGTTTGGCTTGAGTAAGACCTAAAGCTCCGCCAACAAAAATGGTAGCCACAAACTGTGTGGTTATTTAAATTAAAGTAATTAAAATTAAATAACTTTTAAAATTCCATTTCTCAACCACACAAGCCACATTCAATGTGTAACATTGGTCCCAGAGGCTTTAACTTCAATACCTGCTGGAGTGTTGGTATCTCAGAGGTTAGGTGTTAAGAATCCCACAGATTAGGTTGAAGGATTCCACGTGAGCTGTTAGGAAACTCAGAGGTTTGGTGTTAGTCCAGTCTCAGAGAATGGAGTATTGGCAATCCTATGTATATGGCATATATCACTTGCTGTTCAGGTAAAGACATGTATTTCCTAGGAGATACATGTATTATTTATATATATATTTAATATATATATTATATATATATTTATTTAATATATATATTATATATATATTTAATATATATATTATATATATATTATATATATATTTAAAATATATATATTATATATATATATTTAGTGCTGTGGCTTATTACTAGAACTCAAGGAGTTAGAATTTACTCTGGGTCATTACATACAAGCTTCTCAACTTTTTAAGTCAACAGCATGTCCTCCTAAGTCTCTAACTGTAGATCAGAGGATCTTATAGCAAGTATAATCATTGAGCCCTGTAAATCAAGAACTCTGGTTGTAGCCCATCCTCAATTTTTAAATTGTGAAAAGTTGTAGGAGCTGCAAGTTATGTGCTATTTTTAATTTACTTCTAACAAAATATAGCTTGAGGTTTTGTCACAGATTAACAAACACAAATTATTGAGATTATTTATTATTTTAATTATGTGACATTATCTTTCCCACTGACAAAAGCAATCAAAATGACTAAAATTGTGCTTCCCTGGTGGCACAGTGGTTGGAAGTCCACCTGCCGATGCAGGGGGCACGGGTTCGTGCCCCGGTCCGTCAAGATCCCACACGCCGCAGAGCAGCTGGGCCCGTGAGCCATGGCCGCTGAGACTGCACGTCCAGAGCCTGTGCTCCGTAACGGGAGAGGCCACAACAGTGAGAGGCCCACGTACCACAAAAAAAAAAAAAAAAAAAAAAGACTAAAATTGAATCAGTGAAAATGAATAGATTCCTAAAGGTTATAAGTGTTGTTGAAAAACAGCATGCATTTATTAAATTTCTTACATGTTACCCCAAAAGGGTTAGTGAGGTAAATACATAGTGACTCCTTCCTTGCGGGTTCAGAACGTGGCTAGGAGTAGACGTAATTCTGGAGATCATTTCATCAATCCTCTCACTCTCTAGATCAGGAAACTGACATTTAGGTTAGGTACACTGACCATTTTCAGTGACTTTAACCTATACTGATAAAAATGTCAGGCAAGACTTTGATAGTAACAGGAACTAGACTGAATGACAATAATATTGTAAGCATTAAATCTCCAGTATTGCAGAATTATAGAGTTTTAGACTTTGAATTACTATAGCAGCGTCTGGTCCAGTATTAGAATCTCCTTGACAACAGCCTTGCAGGTGGTCACCTGCCACTACTTGAACACACCCTGATGAGAAGCTGGATAGCAACCCATTCTATTATGTGGTAGCTTTTAATATTGGAAAGTTTTTACACTGAGTTGGTATTGTTATCCCTATGAATTCCACCCATGGGCTTTGCCCTCTGGAGCCAAGAACTGCAAAGTGTTTGCCGACAGCAATTATGTTTGCTCTAATTCTCTTCTTTTCCAGGAAAGACAGCTCTAGTTCTGAGTTATATGTCATATGTGGGGCAAAGGTGAAGTGAAAGAAAGAGAGAGAAAATAATGTGCTGTGGCTTATTATTAGAACTCAAGGAGTTAGAATTTATCCTGGGTCAACAAATACAAGCTTCCCAACCTTTTTGAGTCAATAGCATGTCCTCATTAGTCCCTAATTGTAGATTAGAGGATCTTATATCAAATATAATCATTGAGCTTTGTAATTCAAGAACTCTGGTTGCAGCACATCTTTAATTTTTAGCTTGTGAAAAGACTAGCTACACTGAAAAGAAATCAAATGCCATGAATTGCAACATGGAGGGGAGATCCAATGAAATAAGAGGTGAGACCTTTTACTTACAAAGACTGTGGTCTGAGACACCTAAATTAATATCAGAATCTGTAGACTTCATGTTCACTAAAACACAATAATACTCAAAATATTATAGCTTTGTTATAAAAAATAAAATTCTTAACAGTTATTTAAATCCATCCTAAAAAAAAAATGTCTCTTCCCATCTCTTCCAATATTAGTTAAAATTCCAGGAAACAACTGATATGCTAGGATATTCTTAGCTATGATTTAAACTAGATTTGGGAAAGTTGTATCATTTTCAAATGTTTTGTGGACAATAAAATATAAATTTACTTTGACTTAATTTTAATTTAAATCCTAGAAGGCACCCTTTTCTCTAGAAAACCTAGGACATGGATGGTGCTTATTTAAATATAATTGTCCTCATGAATTCAAAGTATAAAATCACTTATTTTCTAAATAGAGAGGCAGATGAATACACACATTTATCTGGAAAATCCAGCTACATAGATGTTGATGTTTGTTCAAAAACTGATTTACCTACAGACGGAAATATTTTTAAAGCAGTCTAAGAAACCAAAGACAAACAGACTTGAAATGGAATTTTGTTGAAAATTGCTTTGAGTCTGGTGGGATTTTTGAATTCCTACCATAACTAGATTTGGCTCTATGTAATCTGCTCTTAAAAGCTTTCACTGTGTATAGGCCTATAGCCATTTATTCACTTACCCATTACACGTCATTTTGCGTAGTGAGAACTGGCGAAAAGTGGATTCTGTTTATTAGATTGCCCATGGGAAGGAGTAGGTCCAGTGAAAACATTTTTGCAAAGTGTTTGCTATTTATTTGCTAGAATGATAGCAATGTTAAACTTGAGGGATGTGTGTATATGCATGTTAAAATTAAGTTTGGCAGTTAGGTTGTTGTACACAATGACTATTCAATTTATTTAGGGTCCTCTACATCCTAGGCATCTTGCCAAATGTTAGAGGGGATATAAAGATGAATAAGACAGTTCCCACCCCACACTGTGACTAGTGAAACCAATGCCCAAAGAAATAATGATATAGCATGCTGTCTTATAGGATGTACAGAATGTTGTTGTAATATATTGGGTTGGCCAAAAAGTTTGTTCGGGTTGTTAGCATCATCTTACAGAGCAACCCGAACGAACTTTTTGGCCAACCCAATAAAATAACAGATTGTGACATAGTAGAAAATTTCAAATACAAGTTCCATGTTGAATGAAGACTTTGAAGCTATGTACACTGAATCATGCAGAAAAATTATTAAAATTGTAAAATGAAATTATCCAACTCTCTCAAAATCTTTTATTTTCCACGTTTCTTCTTTGAAACAAAATATATTGTTTATTTCTTCCTGGCATTCTGAGCATCTTACCTTTTTCTAAAAGTTTTCCATAAGATTTTTTAGAGAATTTCCTGGGAGAAAAGATAATTTTGATCTGGGGCTTGAGGAAATGAAGATTTTCTGAGCAGGAAGGAGCAGAGTCACACTCTAGGCCTAGGGACTTGCATGTGCAAAGGCGGGAAGCTGTGATCTGAATTTGGGGATTGGGAAACACTGGGCTGCTTATTGGGGTATGAGAGGGGAAATGGTAGCAGATGCAACTAGAAAGATGTCGAAGCCAGGCTACTAAGAGTCTAACTACATCCTCAGGTAGTGGAGAAACAGCAGAGGGTTTTAAAATTTTGTTTTATTCTTAATTATTTGTAAATAATTTCAAATTTACAGAAAAGTTGTGAGATGAATAGTAGTATAAGGAACACCTGTGTATATATCCTTTACCCAGATTCACTTATTGTTAATATTGTGTTCCATTTGCTTTTTCATTTGATCTCTCTCTCTCTCCTTCTCATTATACACACATACATACATATATGTGTGTGTGCACATATACACACACACACACATAATATGTTTTCCTGTACCACCTGAGAGTAAGTTGAATCATGGTCCTCTTCTCCTAAATACCTCTGTGTGTTTTTCCTATAAAGAGGGGTGTTCTCTTCATAACCACACAGCAGTTATCAGCTTTAGTAAATTGAACCCTGATATAACAATTTTTAATCTAACCTGGAATTCATATGCCAGTTTTGTCTACTGAAGGAATAACATCTTTTAATAGCATTTTGTCCCTTCCAGTACAGGATCCAGTCTAAGATAAAGTATCACATTTAGTTTTTATGTCCTTTTACTCTTTTAATCTAGAACACTCTACAGCCTTTCTTTGACTTTTATGACACTGATATTTTTTAATATAGCCCCTTCTCTTTTTTTAGTAGAACAGTCTTCATTTTCACGAAGGGGATTTTATATAGGGGGTGACATAATCAGATCTGAATTTTAGAAAATGTCATTCTAGAGGCAATGTTAAGGATGGACCCGAAGGCAAGAGACTATTGTTATGGCAATGAAATAGGCTATTGTTGGCCAATATTCCCTTCTGGGCAGGCAGGGATACAGGGTCAGAGCCTGGCCAGGATCCCTGAAAGTTGGGGCAGGCATAGGACTGGAGAGAAAGGGATTCAAAATGTCTGAGTCCTGGGTAAGTCTGCTTTAGAAAGAAAAGAGCAGTCTGAAATGCCAGGGAGTTGGTGGAGAAGCAAGACCCCGATCTAAAACAGTGGACTTGAATTTCAGATCGGAGCATAAAGCAAATCACATAATGTGAGGATCCTTCTGAAAAAATAGCATTACATGCACAGTTGAGCTTACAATAATGGAAAGTAAATCCTCATGAACTAAAAATTAAGATGGAAGAAAAACCAAAAAGCTAGGCATAAACTGAATTCTAGAAAACTTGAAGGGAGATTTCTGGCAGATGTAGGAAGTTAAGCCTTATGTGTCAGTGAAGCAGGGAATGGAAAAGGGGTCCATGCATAAAGCCAAGATCATTGAGGGCTATACCCTCCATAAAAGAAAACAAAAATAAAAATAAAACAACTATGGGCACTGTGAGGTGATAAGGAAGCTTGCCTGTCTTGGCCTGGACTTTGGGTAGAGGGAAAAAAAGTCTCATGTCAGTTTGGATTTTAATTTATACTGCTTTAGTGGTCTAGAAACTTTTCAGCCTAGAAATCTACATAAAAAGAAGCCAGAGGTAACACACATTTGCCCAATAGAAGCAAATGAAAAACTGCTTGGGAGAGACATACCTTCAATGTAATCTATGCAAAGATTCCTACAGATAAAGCCTTGATGAAGATGAGTTCAGTCAAAAACTATAAAACACATGTGGAGGAGGAGGGAATCCACTGTAAGAATCCACAGAGACAACTAAATAGCAGAGTTAAATTCCCAGGAACTTGAGATAATAGAACCACTGACTTAAGGCTATAAAATAAGCATTTAAAAATGGTTAAAGACCTAAAAGAATTAATCTAAACCGTAAGAAAAGAATAAGATACTTGGGGGAAAAAACAGAAAAATTTGAAAAATAAACAAGATAGAACTTCTAGAAATACAAAATACAGTTAATTTAAAAATTTGGTTAAACAGAAAATTGGTTACAATAAAAGGAAAATGAGTAAATTGGGAGACAGAAAAGATATTTAAAAGAGTAAGAGATATGGAGGAATGAGAAGAATTATTTGGAATACAAGAAAGAGAGTAGAGATAATCATGGAGACACAATATTCAAAGAAATAAGGGCTGAGAATTTTCCAGAATAAATGAAAGGTATGAATCATCAGATTCTAAACGCACAAGGGGACCCAAATGAAAATAAATACACACCTAGGCACATTGGGGGGGAACTATGAGCAAAAATAATCAAAGGATAGAAAAGATATTAAAAGTAAACAGAGAAAAAAAGACATTGTCTTTATTTTTTAAAAATTTCTATTGAAATACAGTTGACTTACAATGTTGTGGTAGTTTCAGGTGTACAGCAAAGTGATTTAGTTATATATTATATATATGTATATTTTTTTAGATTCTTTTCCATTATAGGTTATTATAAAATATTGAGTATAGTTAAGACATTATCTTTAAATGTTAATTACACTGATAGCAACAATAGAAGCCAAAAGACAATAAAATAATATTTTCAAAATGCTAAGAGAAAATAACTGTTAACTGCAAAGTCATACCCTGATAACCATTAAAGAACATGAGGGACATAAGAAACATTTCTGGACGTATAAACACCCAACACACAAATATATGTATATCTACACTTGAATACAATCAATTCTTTTTTTTATAGGAGACATCTATTTTATTTTTTATTTTTATTTATTTATTAATTTTTCGTGGCCACACCGTGCAACTTGCAGGAGCCTAGTTCCCAGCAGGGATGGACCTGTGCCCCCTGCAGTGGAAGCACAGAGCCTTAACCACTGGACCACCAGGGAATTCCCTACAATCAACTCTTTTGGGTTTTTTTTTTTTTGATGTGGACAATTTTTTAAGTCTTTATTGAATTTGTTACAATATTGCTTCTGTTTTATGTTTTGGTTTTTGGCCCCGAGGCATGTGGGATCCTAGCTCCTCGACCGGGGATTGAACCCGCACCCCCTGCATTGGAAGGCGAAGTCCCAACCACTGGACCGCCAGGGAAGTCCCTACGATCAACTCTTAATAAAAGAATTTCTAGGGACTTACCTGGTTGTCTAGTGGTTAAGATTCTGAGCTCCCAAATGCAGGGGGCCTGGGTTTGATCCCTGATCAGGGAACTAGATACTGCATACTGCAACTAAAGATCCTGCATGCGGCAACAAAATCCCGCGTGCCACAATGAAGACCCAGCGCCGAGGAAGGAAGGAAAGAAGAAAGGGAGGGAGGGAGGGAGGGAGGGAGGGAGGGAGGGAGGAAGGAAGGAAGGAGAAGGAAGGGAGGGAGGGAAGGAGGAAGGGAGGAAGAATTTCTAAAGGATGTACTTAAGGAAGGGAAAACTTTTACCCAGAAGGTTTAAGTGCAAGAAAGAATGATGAGCAAACGAATTGTTAAATATGTAACCGAATAAACATACAATTGAATAAATCACTAAATTACAATGTCTAATTTCAGGTTAATAAAAAGAAAGAACTAAAATGTGGGCAACAATTACATGTAAAATGAAGGAGGGATGATCAAAGGGATGTTAAAGGGATCTAAGGTTCTTGTGTTTAAAAATAGGTAGAGCAATTGTTTAATTTTAATATAAATTTTTTTTAATTTAAGGATAATCACTAAGAGAATAGTTATAGGGTATATACTGTCCAAAACATCAGTGAAGGGAAATAGGAAGAAGCTGTGATTGATCCAAAAGCAGGCTAGAAAGAAGTTTTTTAACAAAAAAAAATTTCTTTTTAAAAAAGAAGTTTTAAACAGCAACAACAGCAACAGCAACAACAACAACAAAAGAAAGGCAAAGAGAAGATCCAAAATAAGAGAAATAACTCCAAATATATCCGAAATTATAATACATACAAGTGGACTAAATGCTTCCATTAAAAGATTGAGATTCTCAACTGAATGGAGGAAAAATACCTTTACCATCTTTATAATAGAAATACCGAAAATTTAAGAGCATATTTGAAGTAAAAGTGTTAAAGATGAAATCGACAAATTCTAAACAGCTGTACTCTCTATAGTAATATCAAACAAAATATTTTTTAAGGAATGAAGTATAATTAGGGATTAAATAATTAAAGGAACAATTCCCAAGACAGTATAACAACTTTTAATTTAAATAGGGCTAATAACATAGTTTTAAATTATGTAACAAAAATTGACAGAGCTGTATTGGGAGAGATAGGTGTAGAAAGAAGCAACAACAAGTTAAATTTGAGGTGAGTACCTGTGAAACCTCCAGTGAGAGATCTTAAAGGCAGTTGGACATAACTGGTCTGTATCTCTAGAGAGAGGCCAGATTTAAGTCTAGAAATTTGAAAGTACAGACTGTATTACTCCAAGTTCAATAGATTCTGAGCTTCTTGAGGAGAAGAATTACATATTCAACTTTGTAAGGCCCTTGTGCCTATCACAGTGTCTTATACAAGTGCTCAATAAAGGTTAAATTGAACATAATCTAATAGATATTGACTTTTTTAGAATGTATACATTTTTAGTTCTAGAGATTAATACTTACTGAATGAATACTATGGGGACTGTAAGAAGGTTTGAGACATAGTTCCTGCCTTTAGGAATATTGTAATTCAGTTGAAAGATTTTTTTTGAAAACCCAGTTACTTGAGAAATTAAAGAGCAATACTCAATTGTCTATAATCAAGGTTTAATTGCTGTAGTATTTGGGTGAAAAGAGAAATTTCACCAGAGATTTGAGACATTGGAGAAAGCTGTAAATAGGTGAAATTTTAGTTGGTCCTTGAAAAATGGGCATCTTCGGTTGAAAAAAAAGAGGGAAGAGAACATTTTGGTTTGAAGAATTAGCATAAATAAAGGTTTAGAGGTAGAAAGTATTGTACGTATTTGTGTGACATTGATGATGCTAATTTCACTGTAGCATAAGTGGTAAGAATGGTAAGAGAGAAAGCTGGAGAAATGGTCATAGGAAGTTATGGAGGACCTTAAACTTGTTAGGGGTATTGGGATTGCTTACTAGGTAATATAGAATCATGGGTTCATAAGTTGGTCTGATAATTTATAAGCTATTTCTATAAATAATCTGGAAGTAATGTGTGAGAGGGCTTGAAAAAAGAAGGGAATGGGGAAGCAGGAAAATCTGTTAAAATGTATTTAAAGTAATCCAGGTATAAACTCATTACGTCCAGGGCTAAAGTAAAACCAGGGGAATGGAAAAATAGGGTAAATTTGAGAGACACTTCAAAAAAAGAAGTGACAAAATTTGGTTTGATTGGGTATAAGCAAACAAAATTAGAAATGTCAGTGTTAAACCTAGAGTAATGATGGTATCCTGGACAAGCAACTAATGTGAAGAAGAGTCAATAATTCATAAATTCATAGAAACTTAGATATGGTAAGGACCTTAGAAATTATATCCATAGACCCTTCTTTTCAAAGGTAAGGAAACTGACATCAGAGAGTTTATGTAATTAGTTCATGGTTACCCCAGTGGTTAACTTTGAGAAACTGGCTGGAATCCAAGGAGAGATACCCTGAGCGGTTGGGATTGTGCTACTGGTGGGAAATCACTGTTGGTTGTATTGATCTGGGGAGTCATCTGAAAGGCAATTGGAGACAAAGAAGTGGATGTACTCTTCAAGGAGAGGTTATGTAGGGATGAGAGAAGAGAAACAATGATAAAGTCACAGGGAATTTCCACTATAGGAATTCAAACTAGAAGGGAGATGGCTCCCAAAGGAGTTTGGAAAGATAGATTAGATATGAAGACAATCAGACGAGGCCAGATCCAGATCCTGTTTTATGTTGCCCTTATGATTTCAGTTTTTTGTTACATATTTTATTTTGCACAAAACTCAGTATCCTACTGCATTTTTATGTAACCATCACTACATGTTCTATCAATACTTTATTTCATGTGATTTTCCTCCCATGGATGTCCCTTTCTTTATTAATGTTTAATAATATAATAAACAAACATGAACTAACATTTCATGTTTGAAACATTGACAATAATATACCTATGTACTACTCTTCCATCTCTCTGACTCACCACACCTAATGTAAGCACAATTCTTTGCATTTTCATATAGTTTTATCACTATATATATACATATACCTGCTAAATGAATTTTGTAGTAACTTTTTTACTTTAAAGGGGCCATAAGTAATCTTTGGAACTTGCTTTTACACACAGAATTATGTTGTTAAGATTCATCCATATTGTATGTAGCTGTAGTCCGTTCATTTATACTGCTCTATAATATTCTGTATATGACTATGCCACACTTTATTTTCCTGTCAAAGGTCATTTAGCCTATTTCCAGGTAGTTCAGTCTATTTTGAATAGGGCTTCTATGAACATTTTCATACATGTCTCCTGGTGTATATTGTAAGGACTTCTACTGGGTATATATCTACATATATTGATTTAAAACTCTTTCTGGGGACTTCCCTGGCAGTCCTGTGGTTAAGACTCTGTGCTTCCACTGCAGCGGGCGTGGGTTTGATCCCTGGTCAGAGAACTAAGATCCCACATGCTGCGCCGTGCGGCCAAACAAACAAACAAACACTCTTTCTGTGAAGCATAGCACATTAGAATGGCATTAGGTGAACTCTGGTTGTGGAAATTCAAGTCTAAAATAATCAACATCTTTTCCTAAAGTGAACAGATTCAAATACCACGCTAGGAGCCTTATAAAGTGCCCACATCTAGGTAAGGGATATTTACCAAATGTTTTCTTGGGGAGCAAAATTATAAGCTGGAGTTGGTCACTGATTTTTTTCCACTGACCCAATTTAATGTCAATGCTATTTTCAGGATACAAAAGGAAAACTGAGGGCCAGAGGCAAGGAAGAGAGGTAACAGGTTAACTGAAGCTTAGCACTGCTTGGCAGCTGGTCCAGAAAAATTCACCTTCATCTCGTTTGAGGGTCCTCTTACCCTCCCTAGCAGCCCTCCTTGTGTGAGAGCGAACAATATGAACAAAAAGAACCAAGGGAAAAAAAAAAAAAAAAAAAAAAAAAGAACCAAGGAAAAGGGCTCTGTCAGATTTGTTCACTCAGAATCAGTTGATTGTCTGTCAAGAAAAGTTTCTCATCTTCAAGAGGTTCTGAGCTTAAAGTTCTCATCTCTTTGTGAACACACAAGAAAGAACTCTTCTCTGGTCGGGGATCCTGCATGTGTGTATGTGTGTGAACACAGGCACAGACAGACGTGCAAAGGAAAAGTGAACACTGGACAGACACAGAAGCTATACTGCCATTCTCTTTATTATTGTCTTCTATTTTCTGAGGTGTTACAAATATATTTTCACTTAAATAGAAATTGTTACTATAACCTAAATAGCAATAACCTTGTTGCTGAAACTTCCCACTCATTTTTACTTGTAGTAACCATACCTTAAAAATCTATGTACATTTTTAAGTCAAGCCTCCTAATTTCCTGCTTTAACCAAGCGTCTTAGCCTTTGTGCCCAATGACAATTTGCTCCCTTTCACACCCATCTCGAAGGGTGTCATGATGAAAGGGAAAGAATGGTTATCTGGTTATAAATGGCTGCAGAAACGGAGGACCATCCAAAGGGGCCAATGGAATTAGCAGTGTGATGTGAGCCATATTGCCTTACAGTGAGGTCTTCTTTGACAGGACCTTAGGGAAGAATCTTGTGGTCTCTAATTTCTAGTCATTTGCTGTACTCCTTTTCTTCTTGGAAAATAGATTTTTTTTAAAGTTGAATAGTATACAAATGGCATGCATTTAGGTGGAACACAGTGCCAATGCATTACCAATTATTCCAAGCCCACACACAAAACATACATAATGAAAGTATTGTTTCTGAATTACCGTGTGCATTCTACAAGAAGATATTTAAATCAAGATGGAAACAGCAGAGGTTTCTTCCTTCTTTGGACAGTACTGTAGGGCATAAAAAGGAACTATAGCTCTTTTCCTTACTGTGTCAAACAAGGATGCATTTCCCAATTTTTTTTTACTACCCCCATCAAAAGGGCTGGATGTAAATTGTATCCAGTTAAGGTCTGTGCTTACAGGTACATTCCTGTAAAGTGGATATTATTTGGAAATTCTTTATGTAACTCCTACTCAGCATTTATCTCAATATATTGTTAATATTTAAGGTTTTTAGACTCAGTCCTATGAAATAATATTATCGTTGCATGTTTACCCACCTCCAGTTTCCTGTAACAAAATATGAAAACTTGACTGCAAATATGTAGAGTAGAAAAGGTGAATTCCTCTTGTAGAAACAGAATTAACTGGAGCATTCTGATTCTCGTTGAGAATTAGTACGGCAATTTTTTTACAGATAAGAGAACCTCTTATCTTATGAAGAGCTGCATTAATTACAGCCTGAAATTCTGTTTCACGTATCCTGTTTCAGAGCCAAGGAGAGAGCGGAAAAGATGTTTGCTGTTGGAAATCTGTACTCCCATTTTCTTTTTCTTCTTATAAAATAGCTTTCTGAAAGGTAAATAGTACACAAATGCCATGAGTTTAGGTGGAACACAGTGCCAAAGCAATACTAATTATTCCAACAACAGCAGTAGCTATAACTTTAAAAACAAAAAACAAATTCCAATGTTATGAGTAACGTTGCTGATCATAATAAAAGAAGATGAAATTTAATGTCAATAGCAGTAAGAGTGTAGGAGGTAATTCTATTTCATTTTCTTTTCAGACAAAACAGAAACAGGACGTGGTGGTACAAGCAAATGAAAAAATCCAGGTAATAAAGAGTATAGACGTATCTTTGATCTACCTTGAAGCCAAAAGCTTTGGATTTAGAGCTATAAAAGGAAGTTAGGAAGTTTTCATTTTCTAGAATTATATTAAGACCTATAGTTCTTGTTATTTCCTCACATTACCCTTATTGGGTGATAATGATCAACCAAATAAATGGATATATAGGAGGGATGTGAGAATAATCTATTGAGCTGATGTTCTCTATGACAGTGATACTATTGTACATGCCAAGTTCACCAATACCTACTTCCTGTTTTCTTTGCATCTCTTCTTGAACTTTGTCCCCTTTCCTATTTACCTCCAACGATCGGTTTAAGTCCAACTTGGTGTGCATACAAGCCTGCTATATAGTGGTGCTGCCTACATGCTCAGGGTTAGGGTAAAATTCTTTCCTCATTTATTTATGCATCTCTAAAGAAGCCAGGATACTCTTATGCACTGTAACTATAGACCACATTTTCTATAACACATCCAGGAAAAGGATCAGGTCAAATGCAATACTTATAGGATATGAAGGAATTTAAAGTAGCAGCAGGCAAGCCTAATTCTATCAGATAAAGCACAAATAACAATCCTATTACTCTTCTGTAAAAGTCCTGGGTAAATAAACATGTTGAGTCCAATAAAATAACCAAGTCCAATATGGGATTGAGAGTCACCAGAGTAAAGCCAGCGCCCTGAGGTGCTCAGAATGAGTTCACGTTTACAAATGGTGTTGCCTGGTGTAGTAGAAAGAGCCCCACAAACCTAGATTTGAGTTTCAGATCTGCCATTGATTGGCTGGTGACCTTGGCCAAGTGAGCTTCTGATCCTCAGTACTCCCCCACAAAGGGGAGAATGATACTTAGCTTGCTGAGCCATTGGTAAGGGTAGATATATTGTACAAAGTGTCTAGAACAGTGCCTGGCACATATAGGCTCAAAAGTAAGCTGCTTTTGTTGTTACTGTTATTAAGCATCTTGGCACACTGCTTTTCTATCAAATGCCTCTAATATTATAATGAACATAAAGACCGCACTGAACCTGAAATAATAACTAAAATAATAAAATACCTTAAATTCAGAAAACAGTTCTGATCCAAAGCACTTAAAACCCTCCTCTCTATTTCTCCTCGATTAGTTTTGTAAAGTGAAAGGAATGAGGACATCCAAGTACAGGTGCAGGGGTAGGATGGGATATCACTGCCTGGCCACTTTCTAGCTGCACCACTTTTTTTTTTTGCGGTACGCGGGCCACTCACTGTTGTAGCCTCTCCCGTTGCGGAGCACAGGCTCCGGACGTGCAGGCTCAGTGGCCATGGCTCACGGGCCCAGCTGCTCCACGGCATGTGGGATCCTCCCGGACCGGGGCATGAACCCGTGTCCCCTGCATCGGCAGGCGGACTCTCAACCAGTGCACCACCAGGGAAGCCCTAGCTGCACCACTTTTACCAGCCAAGCCACGAGGGATGTCTCAAAGGATCCCATCCACTACAAAAAGTGCAAATGAATTGGAGTCACCTGAAAAAAAATAAAGAATTTGGAAAACGAGCAATTTACACAGAAGCTAAGAATTGAGGCAAAGATGTGGATTCCTCTCAAATATCATTTAAAAAAATTTTGTCCAGAATTAGCCCAGTCATTGCTTCCATTCTCAGCTTTTCTCAAGCTGTCAAAAGAGAGCCAAACTTAGTTCGTAGTTCCTTCAGGTGTCTTGCTGGGTGCGAAATGATAGGAGGCCCTTCATCTCCTCCCTGGTGTTGCAATCCTTTCTCTTTGCGTTAGCTTCATCCACCAACGGCCTCACGCCAACACTTTGCCTACTATTTTCTTCTCTGTCTCTCCTTCCCCTGTGGCCACTTGGCCAGCTTGCCAGCAGTGGATTGGCCCGGAGCAGTGAGCCGTCACGTGATCAACTCCCAGCCACTGTGAAGCACCCACATGTGAGTTTTCCATGACGCACCTTCTGCCGTCACACTGGCTCTCAAGTAAATCAATGGTCAAATCTTTTCCAAAAGTGGTTTTGACAAAGAACAGCTTAAATCGCCCAAGATGTTGACAAATGGGCTGTTATCTAGGAGAGCGAGTAAAGCAACCTATTTTGAACGATAAGAACAGATAAGGCCCACCTCTTTGTCTCCTTGCCTTTTTACACTGATATTCCTGTGGAGACAAAGGAAAAGAAGAAAAGGAAACAAAGGCAGATCTCTAGCTCTGGCTGTCCCAGGGTTGATTAGGATGCTGATCTGTGTGGCAGGTTTCTAGGTTCTCACCCAACTTCTTGGCTGCTATTCAAAGGATTTAGCAGTGCGCTTTGTAAATAGTGGTGTACAAAGCCAGTCTAAAAATAGTACATTTCCAGGGTCTGAATTGGGTGAGTGGAATGGGTGGCAATAGCTGTATTGTACAAGACAGATTACAAACAAGTTACTCGATGGTGCTTGATATGCAGGGTTATTCACATGCTTCATCTGGCTTCGTTAAATAATGCAAACACATTCACCAACGTGCTTGATCGTTTTGTTTATTTGTGCTCTGGAGAGCTTGTGTGTGTTTATGACCGACAAATGTACATGTTCTATTTTCTGACAATCAAACAAAGCTCTCCCGATGAGGTAAACAGCTGAGTTAAACAGTGGAGCCGACACTACTGAGAATCGCTGATGTGACACTATGGTGGTTGTTAATGACAGGTTTCCTGCTGCGCTTGCTGCCCTAAAGGATTTTTGCTGAAGGTAGGAATCAACAAGAGGGTCTGATGATTAGGGGGACTGCTAGGTCTGGCTGAAATCTCTCTGGAAACCATGTGCATGAACGCTTGCGCCTCACTAGTAATTTTTCACCAAGGAAGCTACTGCGCTTGTTCTTCCTCGCCCTCGCTCCTGTGGACGGGCTGTGTGGACCACGGAGAGTAGAACAGTGCTTGCTGTTGCCGACTGCAGAAGGCAGGTCCCAGGTACCTTTCACAGAAGACTAAGGCTCAGGGAGAATCCCAAAGGAACTTCAAATAAAAACTTAATTTTCTAAAATGAGATGCTGGGAATGTGTTTTGCAGTCATCTGAAAGCAAAAGACCCCACTTCTATTTTCAGCTGTAAGTGGTGGTTGTTCCTATATATGTTGAGGAGAGAAATGTTCTCTTACCAAAATACAACGTAATTATTACCTCCATAAATAATTGTCTTCCAGGCAGTTTGGAGATGCTTTTATTTAATATAATGTGGTAACTCTTAGGTGAAGTCCTTGATTGTTCTGGCAGGTCGATTTCCTTGTAGAAGACAGAAACTTAGAACAGGGACAGCTCTTGAAGGAACTGGACCAGAGAAATACATTAAAGAGGATTAAAACAAAAGCAAACAAAACCCCAGGCTGTCACTTTAGCAAACATTTCTCCTACGCAAATTTCATGCCTTTAACTTGATACAGTCTTGGGTAAATTGGGTCTGATGGTCTGAGAGTGTACATTTTGACACTCCGCTCTCCCCTACTTATGTATGACTTGGGAAAGGTACAGAAATGCTTTGACCCTCCAGTTTCCTCATCCATAAAATGGTGAGAATAATACCCATCTCATTGTGAGGACTGAATTAGGTAATGTAAGCAAAGCACTTGGCCCGGGATAGTAAATGGGAGGCAATTAGACAGCATTCCTGGACATGGCCTCTCACCTGCCTAAAAACATCCCAGTCTCCCTCCAAATACGTATCATCTCATAGGCTGAACACAATGAAAATGTCTAATTCCTTTTGAGAATTACCTCCATCATCATCGTTATTATCCTCTTTGTTGAATGAACAGTCCAAACAGCATTAAATCAGAATTTCCTGGCATTTCCCTCTTTGTCAATAGCTATGTGATATTGGGTGTTAATATTTCTTTAGAGCTGCCGTGGAAGAGAACATAAACCATGATTTGCGCCATTCTGGAATTTCCTCAACCTGGCTTTTTCTTTCTTATGCAAAGGAATTATGCTTTTTTTCCCAATAAGGCAGATATTTGTTTACATCCCTAAAGAGTCAGAAAAACAACATAGATTTCATCTCTTGTTTGAGACTGAATTTTCCAAACAATTGAAAGACTATAACTGAGTAGACTTTTGGGGGGCACACCCTCAGGCATGAGCAAAAGTAAGCTCTGAAAGAACCTGATGAGTTATGGAAACATGAAAAGCCAAATAACACCCTAAAAGTCATGATCACAGCAAAAATATTTACCCACAATGTTTGTGAAGTTAAGGACATATGAGGTAGCTCTATAAATGGAAAAATCAAACTGTAATGTAGATGTTACCTCTGCTAGTAACTACTTTCCAGATTGGCTTTCAGTATCCATGCTACAGTGTTCTAAACTTATTCTACAAAGAAGGATCACTTTATGTATAGTGATCATTACCCAAAGTTAACTAAGTTCCTTATAAACAGAGTCTCAGGCAAATATATGAAAATATTGGAATTGACCTTTTTAATAAAATTTTCACATCACTATACTTAAAAATCATACTGAAAAGACAAAAGATTTTGAAAATTGTCCAAATTTCATTTTCACTGGCCAAATTGAATTAATTCCTCTGTTTTCTCTTCAGAGGGGCACAATTGTGCCTCTAAGGGGCTTCTCTTCTCAAAGGGATAAAAATGCACAAACACAGCAACTAAAAGAATGACATTCAATTCATCTGAGATTTGTTTTGCTTTTCTGTTTTATTGTAAGCCTATCTACTAATGTGCTGACCGTGTTCTAGGCACTGAGAGGGATTAAAAGCTGTCACTGTGCTCATGGATCTTGTTGAGGGAGAAATGACTCTCATCTAAAAACTACTCAAGGCAGTGTCCATAAGTCCCCAATTCAATTGAATCAGCCACTAATATAATGGCAGAGATCAACAAGGCTGTGTATGGTTAACAGCAGGTAGGCTGGTGTGGCAGAGAGGTGGAATTTAGTAAAGGTAGATGAGGGTGGCTATTATGGGCTGAATTATGTGCCCCCCAATTCATATGTTGAAGTTCTAACCCTTATACCTCAGAATGTGACTGTATTTGTATATAGGGTCTTTAAAGAAGTGATTAAGTTTAAATGAGGTCATTAGGATGGGCCGTAATCCAATATGACTGGTATCCTTCTAAGAGGAGATGAGGACACAGACACACACAAAGGAGAGACCACGTGAAGACACAGGGAGAAGATGTTATCTGCAAGCCCTGAGGAGAGGTCTCCAAAGAAACCAACTCTGCTGACACCTTGATCTTGGACTTCTAGCATCCAAAATTGCAAGGAAATAAGTTTCTACTGTGTGAGCCACCCAGTCTGTGCTACTCTGTTATGGGAGCCTGTGTAGACTAATACAGTGGTCTTGAAGGATGAATGAGATTTACTTAGGTCGAGAAAAGAGGGAAAGTGGGTGCTACACTTCTGTCTCTCCTGTTATTCAATATTTGCATTTTATTTTCCTTGTTCGTGTACTTGTCCTACTATTAGGTGTAGAAGTTAGAAGACAGTGGGGAGAAGGGAGATGGGAAAGGAATTCGGGAAGGGAGAAGTGAAAGCAGAGAAAAGAAACTCTTTGATACCAGACTTGTGTTTTACTAGAGACCATCAGGTATGGAAAAGCAACAAAAAGCAGCAACTATAAAAGCAGTGAGCAGTTTTAAAACTAAGGGATGGCGTTAAGAATAAGGAACTGGGGCTTCCCTGGTGGTGCAGTGGTTGAGAGTCCGCCTGCCGATGCAGGGGACATGGGTTCGTGCCCCGGTCCGGGAAAATCCCACATGCGGCGGAGCGGCTGGGCCCGTGAGCCATGGCCGCTGAGCCTGCGCGTCCGGAGCCTGTGCTCTGCAACGGGAGAGGCCACAACAGTAAGAGGCCCGCGTACCGCAAAAAAAAAAAAAAAAAAAAAAAAAAAAAGAATAAGGAACTGTAGAGCGTTTAACAAGGTTATCAAAAGTCTGAAATTTATCTGCACTCAATAAGGAGGTCTTTATTGCTCACTTGTGGCATCTTGATAAGTTCAACCTCTATCTTCTAATGATAAATTCCAATATTATCATTACAGTTATGACTTATTTGATATTTATAATACCCCAGGGTTTCCTTCTTGCCACATTATTTTTGGACTGTAGAGATACATTTTTTTTACAATGGATATAAATGATGTAAATGTAATATGGAAGCATTTATATCAATAGTAAAGACATGGCTGGGCTACTTAGTCAAATAGGACTTGTCACTCAAGCAATTCTCATTACCCATTAAATATTTCCCAGTGATTGAAGGGTTTTCAGTTGGTTGAGAAACATAATAGAGACAAATGCCAGTTTGTGAAGATAAAATGCTGCCTCAAATCTAAGCTGTTAATGTAGGAAGACCCTGAAACTTATCTAATATATTCTACCACCTGGACATAATTTGTTTTCAGTGGTGATGTCAAGAAATTTGTGTTTAAATGGCCACGTGCACGTCGTTGTTTCTTAAGGAAAGAGCTTATGTTTGGCCTAAGCTTCTGTGAGTACTTTAGTCTCAATAGTAAATTTAGAGAAATGTTTCTTTCTTTACAATTTTGCAAGTTGTGTTGGGGGATGGGCAGGAAATAGAATTACTGAGGAAGGGTTTTATACTCTGATCTAAACTCTGAGGCAAATATTTGGTATGGTGAACATTTCTCCCTTCAGAACTCTCTTTTTTCTCTCCTAAGGATCAAAAGGCCTGGGTGCTTTCAGAGGTCCCTTTCTGGCCAAGGCCTGTGGGCTTCCCATAAGAAGTTCTTGCTGTGGGTGGCTTATAGCCTCTGGGGGTCATGCGAGGCCCTGCCTCAACCTGCTAGCTCTGCCTTGCATGCTCACTGTTGTCCACCCTTTGGTCCAGATTCATGCTCTCCACTCATGGAGAGCTTTGGTCTGGATACTTTGACCTTCTTCAATTTCTGGGCTGAAGCGCCACTTTAATCAGCTTCCTATAATCAGGGACAGTATTCTTTACTCTCGTGCCCAGCTGCAGTTCCAGAAATTCCTGGCTGAGCCACTGCTTTCCCAGGAGAAAGAGGTGATCATATAAAACATTTGAGTGCTTTTCTTTGTGTCTCTGTCAATAGTAAAATGCTCAGTAAACATTTGCTGCATGAAAGAAGAAAAAAAAAGAAGATAAGAAGGAAGGAAGGGGAAGGAAGGTAGAAAGGAAGAAAGAAGGAAGGAATAAATGTTGCCTTTTTGCACAATTGCCGCACTTGGGAATGTGGTCTGCAGCAGTAAGAAAAAGCCAGCTAAGCTTCTGTAGCAATTCTGTTCTTTTTTTTTTTTTTTTACATCTTTATTGGAGTATAATTGCTTTACAATGGTGTGTTAGTTTCTGCTTTATAACAAAGTGAATCAGTTATACATATACATATGTTCCCATATCTCTTCCCTGTTGTGTCTCCTTCCCTCCCACCCTCCCTATCCCACCCCTCTAGGTGGTCACAAAGCACCAAGCTGATCGCCCTGTGCTGTGCGGCTGCTTCCCACTAGCTATCTATTTTACGTTTGGTAGTGTATATATGTCCATGCCACTCTCTCACTTTGTCTCAGCTTACCCTTCCCCCTCCCCATATCCTCAAGTCCATTCTCTAGTAGGTCTGTGTCTTTATTCCTGTCTTACCCCTAGGTTCTTCATGACTTTTTTTTTTTTCTTAGATTCCATATATATGTGTTAGCATACGGTATTTGTCTTTCTCTTTCTGACTTACAGCAATTCTGTTCTTAATATTCTCTTTGCCCACTAGCCTCAACCATTACCTCCTAACCCACCCCCTTCTGTAGGGAGTACTTTTCTCCATAGAAGGATTGTTCCTGTCATCATATCACCAGATACAAGGGATTTTCCAAGGGTAGAAAGAAACATTTCAGAGAACACAGCAAGAAGTCAAATTTAGGAAGAGAAGGAAGGTCTAAAAAGTACACAGCCTGCCTTACTTATCTTAGTGGTATTATTGTTGCCAGATCCTGTGTTAATCCTAATGATTTCATTTCAGTTATCAAAGGGCCCTACATGCCACAGAATATCTGAGTAATTTTCCCAACTCTTCTCTTAGATTCATCATATCTGATATGAGAGGAAGGAAAAAGAAAAAGAATACCCCCATTATGTGGCAGATACTGAGCTAGGTACCTGTGGAAAACACATTTTGGAATGTCTACACAGTCCACAAGGACCCCCTCAGTACACTGCTCACCACGGGGTCAGCCCCTTCAGCCCTGTTTATGCTGAGTCTACACTCCACGGTCCCAGCCACCGTCCACTCATGCCACAGGGAACTCTTGTCATAAGGTAAAGGATCAGATTCCCTTGTGAGACTTTAGAATTGGAATTATGGATTCCCACTACCTCTGTGTTGGTGTCTTGGAAAGGGATACATAAACTCAAAAGCTATGGGTCTGTCAGTTCTGTTGGCTTAGTGGGGAGAAAGCCAATCCTCACAAAAGGAGGAAAAAAATCAAATATACGAAGAGAAGCTACAATGGTTCCTGATGATTTTTTATGTCTCGGCTACAACCTCATTATAAGGCTTAGCTGAATTCTTGACTTTAAGAATGAGGGGATATCACTAAAACCTCAAAATTAATTTTCTCTCTGTCTCAATCTCTCTCACTTTTTTCCTTAAACCAGCTCAGGTTGGTTTCTGTTACCTGGAATGAAAGGAATCCTAACTAATAACGCGATGCACATGCTTTACCTTATTTAACATGATTTTCACAACAGATCTGTGAGGTATTTTCTTTCTCTATTTTACTGATGAGGGAACAGGAATTAATAACTAAGTTGCCTAGGCTTTATGCCTCATAAATTTCAGGGATGACATTCGAACCCAAAGTTTGTGGACTCCAAAACCTGAACTTTTCCCACTGGGCCCTTATTCCTTTGGAGGTGCTCTGGCGGCTGGGAAGATCTTCCGCCATGACCTCAGAAAGACACTAAAGTTTTGTAAACCTTGAGGTAACAAAGATTCCAAGGATCACAATTGCCCCCTGTCTCCTGAGTCCCTGGCAGGACACCAGTTTCTGCCTGTTCTGCCTGCCCCTCCGCAGCGGGAACACAGACTGTGCATTCTTCTAGGGCTGGAGGAGAAGCTCCTAGGCTCCACGGGGAGCAGGATACCCCACTCCTGACCCCACAAAAGAAAAAAAAAGTCTAGAAGGTTGTCTGTCCTTTGGATATGTCTTCTGACCTCTAATAGTCAGCAGGGTGCTTACAGCACCAGGCGTGTGCCCTGCAAGGTGTCTCCCCTTGTATAAAGCTCAGAACACTCCTTCCACTAGAAAATGTGACCAGGATGGGTCAGTCTATTCTTTCCCATCCTTTTTCCTTCCACTGAAAGCTGTTTTCTGATTCATTTGGTGATTAATTGTTTGGAATTCATCATTCAGATCCTGTTGGGGAGGTGAGGATGCTGCCTATCTGGGCCCTGTGGCCTGTGTCTGGCCAGGGAAGTGCTCTGGGGCTCCTGTCTTGACCAGGGCCTTTGATACCTTGCTATTGGCTTAAGAACCTGTTAAAGACATGGACATAGTTCCCCGGTCTTCCTAATGACTTGAGTGATCATTAAATGACTATTTTGTGCTCAGAGTAGAAATAGAAATTATGATTCTCCTTCCATGGACCATGAGCCCATGTATCAGGGCCAAGTTCTTGCTGTTAGAATTCTCTCCTTTCTGAGGCAGATCGAGTGTAGCTCCATGGAGTTGGTAATTGATATATTTTTTTTCCTCTGTGATGATTCACATGGCCATTTGATAATTGCTGTAATCACAGTAGCCTGGCTGAGGTTTACACAAGGGGAATAATAATTAAAATTTGGAGATCACTCTCCACTCCCATCTTCATTTTCAATTCCCTCTATCTGACAAAAGTTTGTTGGCAAAGTGGTGGCCAGTTCAAGAATTTGGATTAGTTGTTAATGTTCCACTGATAGTTTTCTTAAGTACTTAACAGGGGAAGGTAAAGCAGACTAAGATTAATGTTAGGTTAATCTCACTTTAGTACCTGGCAGAGAGTAGTCTCTGAATAAATGTTAGAAGGATGAATTACATAATAGATTATAAAACATTGAATAAAAAAGAATCTATGGTACATCACGATGCTCAATGAGAGAGAGATAGGGGAAGTGATAGAGAGAAGGAGAAAGAGGAAGAGAAAATTCTTATCTATAGAAGAATAACTGTTAATAAAAAAGAAGGGACTGGATTAGAAAAAATCACTATTTTGCAATCCCAGTGTAATATTTGGTCCAGGCAAGGATCATCAACAAATGCTAAAGCCACTGGGTGAAGGGTTGTTAGGAAAGAAGTTATTCACAAATCTCAAAATATCAACTACCAGATCACTTTTTTTTTTTTTTTTTTTTTTTTTTTTTGCGGTACGCGGGCCTCTCACTGTTATGGTCTCTCCCTTTGTGGAGCACAGGCTCCAGACGCGCAGGCCCAGCGGCCATGGCTCACGGGCCCAGCCGCTCCGTGGCACGTGGGATCCTCCCGGACCGGGGCACGAACCTGGGTCCCCTGCATCGGCAGGCGGACTCCCAACCACTGCGCCACCAGGGAAGCCCCAGATCACTTATTAATTACCAAGGGGAAAGCATATCTTTATAACAGAAATATAGCAAATAACGTTTTAACCATGCTGTTACTCAAAACATCACCAATTATGGGACAAAGTGACATTATGTTTCTCCTGATATGATGCAGTCTGAAATATGCAACCATATCACCTGTTAATTTTTTTTCAAAAATATTTCAACTGAAGCTAATTATGAGGAAACTATCACACAAATTTAAAATGTTAGACTTTCTACAAAATAAGCAACCTGGGCTTTTCCAGAAAGGTTGATCCCATGAGAAATGAACAAATTAGGGAGCTAGTTCTAGGTTAAAGAAGCCAAGGAGACATAACCAAATCTAATGTGTGAAACTGAATGGATCCTAGAGTTAAAAAAAAAAATTGTAAAGAACATTTTGGGGTCGATTAGGGAAATTTAAATACAGAGTATACTTTCATGATGTTAATCAATGTTAAACTCCTTATGTGTAATAATGGTTCTGAGGTTGTGTAGAAGAATGCTCTTGTCTTATAAGATACATCTTTTTTTCTTTTTTTATAAATTTTTCTTTTTATTTATTTATTTTTGGCTGCATTGGGTCTCTTGCTGCGCGTGGGCTTTCTCTAGTTGCAGTGAGCGGGGGCTGCTCTTCATTGCGGTGCGTGGGCTTCTCATTGCGGTGACTTCTCTTGTTGCAGAACATGGGCTCTAGGCACGTGGGCTTCAGTAGTTGCAGCACACGGGCTCAGTAGTTGTGGCTCGTGGGCTCTATAGCACAGGCTCAGTAGTTGTGGCCCATGGGCTTAGTTGCTCCGCGGCATGTGGGATCTTCCCGGACCAGAGATTGAACCTGTGTCCTCTGCATTGGCAGGCGAATTCTTAACCACTGCACCACCAGGGAAGTCAAAGATACATCTTAAAGTATTTAGGGATAACGTGTCATGATGTCTGCAATTTATTTTCAAATGGTTCAGCAGTAAAATTATACATATGGTACGTATAGTGTGTGTGTGTGTGTGAGAGAGAGAAAGAGACAGAGACAGAGACAGAGAAAGTAATTGGAGCAAAATGTTAACAGTCGTTGAATCTAAGTGAAGAGTATATATTGATTGTACTATTCTTTCAACTTTTCTGTGGGTTTGAAAATTTTCAGATAAATTACAGGGGAAAAAGGAATAAAGAACAGACTGACTTTCACCTTATGAAAGAGTTAGAAAACCCAGGTAGTTCTTTTCCTGAAATAGGTGAGAGAAATTGGAAAGTTAGGCAGAATAAATAGGAAATAGAATCATAGAATGTTATCAGTTGAAGGATCTTTGAAGTCTAATGTGCAGACTGATTCTGAGAAATAATCTTTAGGAAAAAAATTTTCTGGCTAAATAAATTGGGGAAATAAGGCATTACTCTATCTCTCTCTTTGGAGAATCGCAATGAATAGTATTAGGACGCTAAAGTTCTGAGTAAGGAAATGTGTTTAATATTGTTTAATGTCACAATTCCAAAACTTATTTGACCATAGAACCTCTTTTTTAAAACATGACCCCCACTAATTTCCTCAGAAACAATGTTCCCCAGAATAGACCTAGAGAAATCCTGATCCAGATCAACACCCTAATTTAACAAGGAAAGAAACAGAGACTCAGAATAGTTGATTTTCTCAAGGTCACAGTGGAAGAGCTGGACCAAGAACTCAGGTTAGGAGAAAGGTGATACAAAGGCACAAATGCATGGTGGCATTCACAGAGAAAGGAAAAATGTTTCTTATAAAAATCATGCTGGGCTTCCCTGGTGGCGCGGTGGTTGGGAGTCCGCCTGCCGATGCAGGGGATACGGGTTCGTGCCCCGGTCCGGGAGGATCCCACATGCCGAGGAGTGGCTGGGTCCGTGAGCCCTGGCCGCTGAGCCTGTGCATCCGGAGCCTGTGCTCCGCAACGGGAGAGGCCACAACAGTGAGAGGCCCGCGTACCGCAAAAAAAATAAAAATAAAAAAAATAATAATAATAATGCTGATTGAAATAGTTAACATCATTTCAACCAATGAAAACCCCATATTTTATCCCATTTATAGAAGTTCTACATATAGAATCTGTTTTGCAAACATGACACCTTTGTTTATAACCGTGGAGACACATGTTGTTTGCTCCTAATATCTTACCAGATGTGAGAAAACGAATGATACAAATCTAAGTTTCATTCTAGTATATGGACTAAATATTACAGGGAATTGTGATAGAATCGCCCTGTCTTAAGTTACCCTGTTTAAAGTAGTGATGGGCTAAGGGGGGAAAAACTCCATGTTTTATTGCTTTACAAGCCAACCACATTAAGGACATACATCTGCTTTAAGACTACACCATTTCTTTTCTAGTGCCCAAGCAGATTTGCTCTGGGCTCAAGTAGTTATCAAACCCGGCTCTGTCTCTGATAGCTGCAGTTTGCATTCGGAGCATGAGCACAGCCCTGGTGCAGGACAGCAGTCTCAGTCAACAGATGTCAACTCCCCTTGGAAAGGCGCTGCTCTGTCTCACAACCAGCAAAGAGAACTGAAAGAGTTCCCTTCCCTTTATGGCTTTTATCTCTCTAGTTAATAGGGGATGATGCTCAGAGCAGGCAATTCTTGAGCAATAAATCCAGACAGCAAATAAAGCAAGGGGAGAGGGGAGAAAATTACAGTGTAAGAAGTTTTCCTTTGTTTACTATGTTTAATTGGGATTCCACATGTGAATGAAGAAGAGAAGAGGTTCTCTCCCAGGGTGACTGGGAAGGAGAAGAAGGTGGGTTTCCTCTGCCTGTGTGCTTTTTAATGTGCAAATTAGTCAGAGCCTTTCTCAGCCTGGGAGAATTTGTAGTTCTGAGTACAGGGCCAGTGTCTCAATGGGTGCTCAGTAAATATTAACTGAAGAGGAGGATGGCTTTGAGGAGTGGGCTTAATTGTATTCTCTCAGGCGCAGCCCTCTAGATGCACACAAATGACCCCTTCAGTTAATGAGAAAGGTCTCTGTTCTCTCATTCGTCTTCCACCTCATCTGCAGACTCCCTCCCAACCCACCCTGCCGTCTGTACTCAGAGACTGATGAGAACAAAAAGGGAAGCGTGGAAACAACAGCTGCTGCAGCCTCACTGCGTGTGTGGTCTCCTCCACACGACTCACCACTGTACCCTCCTTGAGCTGGCAGCAAGTGGAAGGGGCTGAAGGAATCAGCTGGAGAACTGGGTGGGGACTGCAAAAGGGAGCATGGTGCGGGGGATTGCGTTACCATTACCGGCAACTCACACTCCTTCTAACAGGATCACACAACTTGCAGTGCCTCCTATGGGGGAGTAGGCAGTTTCCGTACCTTTGATATCAGGCTTGGGCGTGTGAGTACTTTGGCTAATGGTATGTGGGTAACCTTGACTATGCCTCATCCAAGTGAAAGCTCTAAAAGCCTACTATGAACAGAATGTTTGTTCTTCTCCCCGCAAATTCATACGTTGAAGCCCTAACCCCCAACGCAATGGTTTTAGGAAGTGATTAGGCCATGAAGGTGGAGGCTTCATGAATGGGATTAGTGCCCTTAGAAGACGAGACATGAGAGAGATGATCTCTTTCTCTCAGCCATGTGAGGATACAATGAGAAGACAGGTGTCTATAAGCCAGGAAGCAGACCCTCACCAGACTCTGAATCTACTGGTACCTTGATCTTGAACTTCCCAACCTCCAGAACTGGGAGAAATAAATGTTTGTGGTTTAAGCCATTCACTCTATGGTATTTTTGTTATAGCAGCCTTAATTGACATAGATAGACTCATTGTGTATTTCCATCAGCTCTCTTGCTATTTTCTCTTTGTCATAGAGTGGCATGTCCAAAAATGGACTACTCTTTCAGCCTGGATCTAGAATGAAGAAAACACAAAGATAGTTTTGATGCACATGTCTTCTTCATTACAGATCCCAGAAAAAGCCTTTGCAGTTTTAACTAAAATTTGGGGTGGGGGTGGATTGTTTGTATAGCAGCAGAGCTGACTGATTCATGCTATTTGAGTGGAGTAGAAAGACGAAGTTAGTGACTTGAATACTCCATCAGTACTGGTCTTTACGTGTCAGGCTGCCAATCTGTGATGTAATAAAAGCTCCTTCAGCCCTTGTACCTGCTGTATTGACACTGCCACCACAGCCTCCTTGAACTAAATAAAGTTGTATGATACTGCATTTTGTATTAGAGTGTGCTTCTCCAAGTTTAGAGAAACCTTAGCTTTCTCCAGAGACCTGCGTGAAAGGCATTGTATCTTTCACTTTTCTGAACCGCAATCCAGATTAGCCTCAGTACCCTCCTCCAACACTAGGGGTACCAACAACCTTCCAGCAGAAGTAAAGGGGCCTATGGTAGAGTAGTGTGATGACATGGATAACTTTGACTCATTTGTACTTTGCCTTAGTATATATGTTCTTTCCCCCAAGCATTTGCCTAGTATAAATTATAACTAAATACTGACTTAGGCTAAGGTCCTAAACAGAGAACAGCTACCTAAAAATAAAACGTTTATGAATTTGAATTCAGTTATAGCTTTGTGTTAATTTTATTAGGGATCATTATTTGTTGATTTACGTGAGCACTATGCCTTTATAAAGATGGTTGGATGAAAATATTGAATCATACAGCCTCTTTCAGGAACTCTTTGACTATAAAATTTTCATGCTCTTGCTAAATTTAATCAGATTACATATTTCCAATAGGTTTTGATAGCTATCATAAAATAAGGAGTTCAGACCAACAGATGATTGTAACTGACAACAGGAATGTAACTGTGAGCTTTAAAAATATGCTAATGGTTATCCCTGTATAGAAATATTAGTCTAAGTTCTTTCTGTGACATATGTGTATGTGTTTATAATCTATTTTTGTAATAGGGTTAAAAAAAATCAGCTCCAAAAATATCACTCTCCCCTTTGACATTTATCAGTGATAACAATGATGTCAGGGAACATTAGTATACTGAAGAAGTACAGAGATAATGCCTAAAGCATACCTCTGGGTTTTACTTTAAAAGCATTTGATGCATATCCTGAACATTGGCCTAATTTTAATGATGTTTTAGATCAAATTCCTACATACTGGATGGTGACTATGTTGAGGTCTTGAATCTGGTCCTGTTCATCTTTGCAGACCCAGGAACTAGCATAAAGCCACTAAATAAGAGGGCCTTAAAACATAATTTGGATAGACAGATGGATGGATGGGTGGGTGGGTGGATGGAAGAATGAGTAGAAGAATAGATAGGTGGGTCGCCTTTCCTCCCCTAGATGGGTCGCCTTCCCCCCCACCAAAAAAAGTAATAGTTTCTATGTTGATATTAATTTAATCAATTTCAGAAAGAAGGCCATGTATTCTTTTAATATAAGGAAGGTAAATCCAAATTAATATAAGTTAAATTGTGATAACTGTTATCATAGTAATAAATGCTTACCTGAAGGCATCTTTTGCTTTTAAGTGCTCCTCCTTGTTACTCCTGGAGGCTCAATGGTGATGGGTAATTTTCTTCATGCCCTCAGAGGTTCTCCTTGAGAACCCTTCCACAGTGACCCCACAACAAGAAAGAACTTCATCATGTAAGGGCATGTGTTTTGGAGCTCTTCGGTTACTCTAATGTAGCCACAGAGTGTAGACAAAAGTTTCTATCTTATTCCTGCAATTCCTTTTATAAGGAAGAACAAGGAACTTCAGATTGGAATATGATTTTCCTGGTGAGATTTGATGAGATCTAATTGTCTTAATGAGAGGTTGGTTTTCATAGCCCCTAGACCCTTTAGGTTTTATTCATAACTATTTGTCTCATCCTTGTTAAAAACCTCTAACTTCTTGCTCTGTGCATCCATTCTCCTCCCGAGTTCTTTGATCATCTTTACAATCATTACTCTGAACTCTTTCTCAGGTAGATTACCTATCTCCACTTCACTTAGTTCTTCTTCTGGGGTTTTATCTTTTTCCTTCATCTGGAACATATTCCCCTGCTGCCTCATTTTGTCTAAGTTGCTATTTGTATTTTTATGTATGTGGTGGGTTAGTTATGTTTCTTGACCTTGGAGAAAGGGCCTTCTTTAGGACATGTCCTATGTGTCCCAGCAGTGCACTCCCCTCTCATCACCCAAGCTATATGCTCTAGCAGTTCCCCCTAAGAGGGCTGCGTGTGTCCTTCTGTTGTGTCAGGCTGACTATGTGGGCAGTCTGATAGGCTTGGTTGGCCCCTAGTCTGGTTTGTTGCCAGGCCCTGCCGTGTGCAGATGCTGCTGGCTGCTGTTTAGTGGGGCCTGGTCATGAGGCAGCTGGTTGCAGAACCGTAGGGGGGCCGTGGGGCTAGTGCTGGCTCACTGATGGGCAGTTAGAGTCCTGAAGACTCTGGGGCTGTTGCCCACCCACTGGCAGGTGAAGCCAGATACTGGGGTTAGTGCCAGACTACTGGCAGGCAGATCTGGTTCCTGGAGTCTGACTGCAGGCCCAGGGATCCCAGAGCTCGTTTCAGATCACTGTTTGTGCAGGGATGGAGGGCTCCTTACACAGTTGGGTATGGGGTCCAAGGTGTCCCGAAAGTTGTATTGGCCTGCTAGTGGGCAGGACCAGGGCCCAGCTGGTCCCAGGGTAGGGTCTGGCCTGCTGTTGGCCAACTTGAAATGCAGGCTGTGGAATCATAGTTTTCTTGTGTTTGGTGCCTGCTCCCTGGTGGGTGAGGCTGGTCTAGAGGCTTGTGCAGGCTTCCTGGTGGGAAGAGCTGGTGCCTACCCACTGGTGGGTGGAGCTGGGTCTTGGCCCTCTGATGGGCAGGGCCATGTCTAGGAGCATTTTTAGAGATGGCTGTGGACTCAGGAAGTCTTTAGGAAGCCTGTCTGCTGATGGGTGGGGCTGTGTCCCTGCCCAGTTAGTTATTTGTCCTGAGGCATCCTAACATTGGCTCCGACAGGCTGTTGGGTGGGACCAGGTCTTGGAGCTAGTGAGCCAAGATGGCAGCCACCAGCAGACGTTCACATGGTTGAATGTTCCCAAATATATCTGCCACCAGCAGTTGTTCACATGGTTGAATGTTCCCCACTATATCTGCCACCAGTGTCTATGTCCCCAGGGTGAGCCACAGCCACCCTCTCCCATCCCCTCCCCACCTCTCCAGACTCTCCAAGACCCACAGGTAAGTCTGACCCAGGCTCTTATCAAATTACTGCTTTTGCCCTGGGTCCCAGTGCACGTGAGATTTTTGTGTCCACCCTTTAAGAGTGAAGTCTCTATTTCCTCCAGTCCTGTGGGGATCCTGCAGTTAATCCCTGCTGGCCTTCAAAGACAAATGCTCTGTGGGCTCATCTTCCTGGTGCCAGATCCCTGGGCTCAGAACTCTCACTCCTGTGGGAGAACCTCTGCAATATAATCATTCTCCAGTTTGTGGGCTGCCCACCCGGGGGGGTATGGGATTTGATTATATCACGAGCCCACCCCTCCTACCTGTCTCTTTGGGGTTCCTTCTTTATGTCTTTCGTTGTAGAAGATCTTTTTGTGTATGATCCAGTCTTTTTCATCAATGGTTGTTTTGTAGATAGTTGTGATTTTGGTGTGCTCATGAGAGGAGGTGAGCTCTGGGTCTTTCTACTCTGCCATCTTGGCCACTCTCTCATCCTTGAAAGTAAGAACCTATCAAAGAAAATTATCACTTCCCTCCTTTGCAAATTCTGTTTTGGCCTTGTACTTCTCTCTATGTGTTGCCCTAGTTCTGTAGCATTTGACCCCATCACCACTCTGCCCTTCTTGAGCTTGAATCCTCCCTTAGCTTTCATGACCTTCCCCCCTTCTGGTTCACCACCTGTTTCCAGATCATTCGTTCTCAGAGTCCTGTTCATCATTCTGCATCTTGTTCATCATTCATTCATTTTTTTTTTTAAAGCAAACATTTTTTTTGGCCACACCACACGTCCTGTGGGATCTTAGTTCCCTGACCAGGGATCAAACCCAGACCCCAGCAGTGAAAGCACAGAGTCCCAACCACTGGACCACCAGGAAATTCCCCCAACATTCATTCTTTTTTTTTTAGATTTTATTTATTTATTTATTTATTTATTTATGGCTGCGTTGGGTCATCGTCGCTACACACGGGCTTTCTCTAGTTGCGGCGAGCAGGGACCACTCTTCGTTGTGGTGCACGGGCTTCTCGTTGCGGTGGCTTCTCTTGTTGCGGAGCATGGGCTCTAGAAGCGCAGGCTCAGTAGTTATGGCTCATGGGCTTAGTTGCTCCGTGGCATGTGGAATCTTCCCGGACCAGGGATCAAACCCATGTCCCCTGCATTGGCAGGCGGATTCTTAACCACTGCGCCACCAGGGAAGACCCCCATCATTCATTCTTAAATGTTAGCTTTCCTTAAGGTTTGTCCTCAGTGCTCCTCATCAATTCTCTCACCCACTCCCATGGTTTAAATTCTCACCTCTATACTGATAACTCCCAACTCTATATATCTAGTCTTGATCTCTCCTCAGCTCCAGACCTATAGATTCAAGTGACTACCAGATATCTACACAAGGATATACATTCACCTTAAACTCCTGCTCTCCATCCTGTATCTTGGTTGGTGGACACTCTCTGTCTGTCCCCCATGCCTGGAATTTGAAAGTCATTATCCCAGAGCTTAACAAACAGTAAACTAAAACATTAAACATATCAGTGCTTATATTATGGCAACTATTATGCTACATTTGGGGGATACAGAAATGAAAAAGACATGCCTTACCATGAGGAACTTGCATTGTAAGGGGAGAGGAAGACAAGTAAGTGAAAAAAGGCAAACAAAGGCAAAGTAAGTGTAACATTTAAGAAGTAAAACACTGTGAATGTAAGGAGGAGGGAGACGGTGATAATGAGTGAAGACTTCAAGCAGAGGCAGCAGGAAGCTGGGCCTTGAAAAATGAGTAGAAATTTCCTCACTAAAAATGGGATAGTGGGAAGGGTGGTATTCCAAAAACAGGGAAAGTATGAGCAAAAGCACAGGGTGTAATGGCACAGCTTATTTCATTCATTTATTCACCTAGTTGGAGTTCATAAATTGTTCTAAGCTCAGAGAAGAGGGAGTAATATGGTGTACTAATAGGATTGTATGAGGGAGGGGGGTAGGGGAGGTTGGGGGGAGGGGGAAGTGAAGGAGTATGGTAGAAGAAGAGACTAGAAAAGTAAAGTTGGGGCCAGCCCATGAAAGCAGATATTGTTTCATTTATTCAAATGAAATGTACTTTGTCCTTCCTGTGAGAAGGCTAAACTGCTAAATTTAGGGCTGACATTCACCTATATAATTACAAAATAATACAAGTTGACATTAAGTTGAAAAAGTATTGTCATGTGACTTCCTGCCAAACACCAGAGAAATTCATAGCATTAAAATTAAGTATTTAGTGAGCCAATATATTTTAGATCCTTTTCCAAGCCTCATTGCTTCCCTGAGCAGCTTTGGACAAAAATGGAAAAAAAAAAAAAAGAAGACAGAGGAAGAGGATAAGGGGAAAAGAGAGCTGGGGGGGTGGGGGAGTGGAAGAGGAGGGAGAGGAGAAAGAGAAGAAGAAGGGAAAGAAGAAGAAGAGGACCAACAACTTTATTGTTCATGTAGAATATTCTCATAGTGAGACAATCTTTTTTTTTTTTTTTTTTTTTTGCGGTACGCGGGCCTCTCACTGTTGTGGCCTCTCCCATTGTGGAGCACAGGCTCCGGACGCGCAGGCTCAGCGGCCATGGCTCACGGGCCCAGCCGCTCCGCGGCATGTGGGATCTTCCCAGACCGGGGCACGAACCCGTGTCCCCTGAATCGGCAGGCGGACTTTCAACCACTGCCACGCCGCGCCACCAGGGAAGCCCGTGAGACAATCTTAACAGGAGAGAGAATGCAGATTGATCACACTGGTTTTAATGAGCTTCCATACCTGCAGTCCTCACCAGAAAAGTAAAATCTGGCCTCTCCAATCAGAGGTGGGTCTTTTTTTTTTTTTTTTTTTTAGAGATGGTACTTTTACTCTGCTAGCCTTAAAGAGGCATGAAACATGGTTACCATTCTCCAAGATAGGATTTACCTGAGACTGTATAGAAAATGTCTCTGTATGGAATTCATCTCTTCTTCATTCCTTGGAGAAGGAAACCAAGAGAATATTCTGTAAAGAACAGTACGAACAACAGCTTATAAAGAGACAATGTGGAAATTTAAAAATGTTTTTAGAGCTAAATTATGCATAGTATTGAATCAAAAGCTATGTTTTACAAAGAGAGATAATATATATTGTCTGAAAGGATCAGAGTTCAAGAAAGGGAACAGGCTAATGTAGATGGTGGTTGGCTGCCATGATGGACGTGAAAATGAAGGTGATAGAGGGAAGGTTCTGTGTCGGGTTAAGGTCATCTGAAGAGGACATCTAAAGAGGAAAATTAGTCAGAGGTTGGGCTTCCATGGGTTGCTGCCCAAAAGAATAGGCATAACGTTTGTATGAAATGCCTGCTGGTGAACAAAGCAAAGTTATTTCTCCTTTTTGTGACAAGTGGTTGTGTGACACATAGGAGAGTACACCTTTTATTCATAGTATGAGGATTGGTTTATCTGAAGAAACTGTTAATGTGTTTAAATTGAAAAAAAAATTGCACTTATAGACTTTAAATGAAGAAACCTGCACCTCAAATGGTTCATGGGGATTTAGAAGTAAGGCTTGAGAATCGAGAAAGAAACAGTGACATTAATGTGGTGTATTTAAAAGAGACGAAATCCAAAGGAATTTGCCAGATCCAAGAGGAACTCTTCTGTGTTCTATCCAAGCTGAACATTCCATTTTTACAAGGGCTCCTTTGTTGTCATGTTTATACACAGACTAATAAATGCTTGACCTTTTTTAGTGATGAAGGAATGGTCTGTGCCTCAGGAGCATATTATTTCAAGAAGCACAAATGAAGAGAAAGTCCAAACCCCTCTGGGACAGATGGACTAAATATTTTGATATTGGGACCACATGGGGAAAGGCAGGAATTGGGAAACAATGGAGAAACGGAGGCCTGATAAGGGAATCTGGAAACAGCATTGGTCTTCTCAGATGTTTCCAGGGACTCCAGGCACGTACAGAACTGGACACCAACCTCACGTGAGGAGGGGATCAAAGTGAGCTAGACATTTATCTTGATGTGTAGTAAAAATGGACAATAAATGAGAAAAATATTTGTGGTCTGGCAAAAGTGTTGATTTCTCCACTTTTGGGTTCTGTAGAAAAATCACTAGTATTCATCAAGCATTTACTGCCTAGCTAGAACTAAGTGCTTTATATGAATTAACTTATTTAATCATCACATTGACCTTATGATACAGGCACTATTATTTCCATCCCCACAGTTTTTCTTATGTAGACATAGAGGTACAGAGAGGGTAAGTAACCTCTGAGAGTCACAGAGTGTTAGAGTGACTTTGAACCTATTTAGATGATGCCCAGATCCCCCGCCCTTATCCCGCCTCTCTGTGACTTTAGCAATCATTAGATTCTCATCTCCCTCCCTCCTCTGTTGCTGCTTTATTCCCCACTCCCTATTCTAAACAAGAACTGCTGCTAAGTTAAGGGTGAACTTCAGAGCATCCACGGTGCCTATGTAGTTGCCCTTAAAGTACCCCACGTATTTGTGTGTCTTTGAAACAATAAATCCATGGAAATCATTACAGTGGTGTGGGGCATGCTTAGAATGTGGTATTTCATTATTACTTACTCAGTGTTTTTTCTAATGTTAGAATATTTTGAGAACAAAGAATACTAATCAATAGTGATGGTGACAGAAAGTTTACTTTAAAAATTAAAAATAACTTAACTTTTGATTCAAAAACTCTTTACTTTGGAGGGTCAGAGGCCAGTGATGAAATGTGGGACTCCAATCACAGAGCTGAAACCACAGGTATCTAAAATGCAGCGGAAAGAAGCAAGAAAGATGTGAAAACCCTAAATAACGTGAAGCAATTGGTCTCGCTGTCGGGCATAATGAACTGCTACCTGCACTTGGTACCACACGATGCAGAGTTTATGGCACCACTGGGACTGTACGTAAAGAGCAATGTCTGGTAACCGTTCTGCTCAAGGACAGCGATTTGTTCAGGGGTGTCTGCTACACCCTTGAGTCAGGACAAGCCTGGCCTCCTCACCAATTCCCCCTCCCAGGAATCTAGGTGCTCAAGCCTTGACTTTACTTCCTCCATTCTCTCCTTACCCAACTCCTGTTTTCAGAAGAAGCAATCAGATAAACTCATTCATTTTGCAAAGTTTAATGTGTGACTCTTCCAAGGGGGGTTGGTTTTAACAGAAAATCAAGCCTCAGAACAAGAGGTGCAACAAGATCTCAAATTTAACTCGCTCTACTCAGGAGTGTGAAAAACAAAAGGTAGCTTTTTTGGTTTCCAGAAATGATCTAATCTTACTTTTCTAGCCTTCCCCACACTGGGTGCTGTGGGAAAAAAAGCTTAAAATTCCCATTTAATGCCATTTTAGTGTCTTCCAGTTTCAGATAGTCTTTTCTTGAATAATTAATTATTCAATCACTACAACTTGCCACCTACATTAGTTTTCTGTTACTCCTGAAAAAATTAACGCACATTAAGTGGCTTAAAACAGCACAAATTAATATCTTACCGCTCAGAAGTACGAACTGGGTCTCATTAAGCTAAAATCAAGGTGTCAGCAGGGCTGGTTCCTTTCTGGAGGCTCTAGGGGAGAATCCATTCCCTTGCACCTTCCATATTCCTTGGAGTGTGGCCCTTTTCTTCCATCTTCAAAGGCAGCAACAGCAGGTGGTGTTCTTCTTGTATCTCTTCCCTCTGCCCTGACTCTTCTGTCTCTTTCTTCCACATTTCAGGACTCTTGTATTACATGAGCCCATGCAGATAATCCAGGATAATCTCCCTACATTAGGGTCAATTGATTAGCAGCCTTAATTCCATCTGCATTCTTAATTCCCCTTCGCCATGCAAAGTAAATTTTCACAGGTTCCACGGATTAGAAGAAGGACGTATTTGGGGTGGGGGGGATTATCCTGTCTACCACACCACCCTTTCCGACTTGTTTCCCTCTCTCTTTCTGTTCCTTCCGAAAATGGCACATGCACGCGCACGCATGGGGATAGGGGATAGAGGGCCTCAGACCCCAGGGTTATCTCTCCTCTGGATCCTTGCTGGTTTCTATTCCAAAGTGCTGGACTAGGCTTGTTTCTGGATGAGCTGGACCTCACTGATTATATCCGTGACTTGTGAATTTGTGTTTGTTACAATTACCTCATGATGTGTAACAAACCACCTCAAAACTTAGTGGCTTAAATCAACAATGTTTTAATCGTTAAAACAATAATTTATCACGATCCTGTGGATTGACTGGGCTCAGCTGGGCAATTTTTCTGTTCCACACAGTGTATCTGTCACTTGTAGCTGTGTTCAGCTGAGAGCCTGTCAGGGACTGGAACATCCAAGATGGCCTTTTATCCTCCATAGTCTTCTACCTCATGTCCTCTCATCATTCAGGAGTGTAGCCCGAGTTTCTTTAAAGCGCGGCACTGGCTTCCAAGAGAACAAAAGCACAAAAGCCTCCAGGCTAGGGCCTCACACTGACACAGCCTCACTTCAGCTACAATCAGTTGGTCAAGATAGTGCAGGGTCAGCCAGATTCAAGGGGAAGGAAAATAGACTCCATGTCTTTGTAGACACAGGTGAGAGAAGAAATGATAGCAGCTAAATTTGCAGGCCAAGTGCCACATAATCAGTTCTTTGAGCTTGATCAGGCCCTGAGGCACTGGCTCAGTGAATCCTGAGTCAGTCGGCACTTTCATCATTCTAGAGGTCTCTAAATTTATGACCGATCTGGGTGGTGTGCCCTGCAACCCTTTGCTCCAGGGTCACTGAACTTCCAACCCCATTCTCTACATCCTGTAGCCTCAGGGCTGGTGGGAACTCCTGGGCACTTTTGGTGCCACAGGCTGCCAATGAGAACTGAAGCTTGGGATACTAACTTAGCCCTCTCCAACAAACTGTACTGGGCCGCTATTAGTACCCTGCTGAGGCTTCTTGGCCACAGTGGAGCACCTTGCATGGTGGTATACTCTGGGAGCTGGAGTTGGAGATACAATGTGCCTGCTAATGGATTATACAATTAATGCATTTTCTGATCTGAGGAGACAGGCACAAAATCTCTCTACTTTTTGATTTGTCTTGAAATCTATCTCATTGCTCCTTCCTCTAGGATTTTACCACAGAAGGTCAAATCAGAGCACAGATGGCTAACTGCTTGATTCTCATCATCTCTAGGACAAAAGAATTTTTCTCCTTCCCCATGCTATTGGGTAGTGGCTTTTCTAAATTCATAACTCCTTTACAAAAGGTAGCTTTTGTCTGGTCCTCTACTTAAGCTGTTGGGCATGATAATGGGTGAAAAGGGAGATTACAAATAAAATGGATGAATATTTTCAAAAAACACCATCCCCATTAAGAAATTAATCTCTTAATAGGACATTTATAGCATCAGCTATTCAGGCTGGTAGATTCGAGGTTCTGCCCTGCAGTTTCCCTGCACTGTGATTGCAGTAGCCATTTCTCTTTGGGAGGTGGCTACTGCTAGTTGAGAGCTTCCAGGAAGCCAGGGCATAAGCAGAAGTTCAGAGCACCCATTCATGCCCTACTACTGTGTTACCCATTCTCCCCTGCTACCAGACACACACAGGCTCGTATGTACACTCTGAGAATCTGCATTGCCTGGGCCTTCCAGAGACCAGTCACTCATCCTACTCAGTCCACAGGGCTTCTCTCCCCGTTAGACATTGAGGGCCCCAGTGCCATTGATGCTGCCCAATAAGCTGGCATCAAGCACCAGTTGTCACAAGATGGAAGTGGAGATACAACTGTAATTTGTACAGGCAATGCATTTCCCAAGGACTCTATCCCCTCTGCCTTTGTTGGAATGGTTGGAAAATGCATGCTTGTGGACCTGTAATATATAGCTGGGAAATTCACTGACAGTTATACCCAATACCCTGTGTATATGTGCTATATGTATTTCTCATAAGAATTCTGCCTAATTTTGTCATCAGACAAAATTATATACTGATGTGGAATATCATTGCCATAGTACTGTCATCATTCTAGGGGTCTCTAAGCTTATGACATTAAATATTGAAAAAAAGGAAGAATAAGACGTCTCCACAGAGCTTAGCCATGGAAAAAGTGTTGATACTATAAAGTTCCTGGAATGTTAGAAATGACCCTACATGCCTTACACAAAAGCTACCCAGCCTTACTTCCAAATTAGGGTTTTGGTTTAGAAGACTCAGGAATTGTACCTTGTGACTCTTCAGTTCTCCTGAGGCCTAGAGATGTGTTGGGGATACCCAGATTTAGGATGTATGCAGTCCTTCATAACCAGGTGGGTAAGAGGACCAGAAGCTAGCAATAATTGGATCCAAGCTGAACATAGGGTGGAAACCTAGGAGATGAGAGTCAGAACTTAATGTGAGAGTCCAGAGAATTTTGCCCACCAGCTGAGACCTGCTTTGAATTATACTTTGCTAGGAAGAGGAACAAGGTACCCTGATAAAAGCACTGGGCCAGGAGTCAGGACAGCTGGTTCCAAGCCACTGTGTACACATGTGAGCTTGGGTGATTCAGTCTCTCTGAGCCTCATTTTCTTTGTCTATAAAATGAAAAATGTTGGACTGCCAGTAATTCGTGGTCTAAGGTTCTCCTCTATTCCCATAATAACTGTGTACTAGTGAGAAGAAATAGGAGACATGAAGTTATACTAAATCCTGTTCCCACCAGTAGGTTGCTGTTGAGATCTCTAATATACCAAATGACAAATAGTCACAGAGTCCATTAAGATCCAAGTACCTGCTTTCTTGCTGAAAAAAGCTGGACTAGATAATAGGGCTGCAACTGAAATCAGGCCTTCTACTGCTTTGCCTCAAGTCTAAACCTTGGGACTTATTGAAGGAGCATATTGGATGCATAGAGCACACACCCAGGCAGTTGAATGGAGGGTGGCTGTCTTCCTTCTCACTCTGTGGTCCTCGAGACCACGTGGAATACCATGTGGATGCTGGAGCAGAGGGCCAGCTTGTCTTGTAGGCAGGCAGCTCTGAAGAGAAAGCCCACACAGAGAAACTGAGTAACTCTCTGAGATGGCCCAAGCTTCCAGTTTACGTACCATCTTCCCCTAAAGACAAAAGAAAGATTGGGAAGGGTGGGGAGACTAGTTACAGGAAGTTACCAGGAAAAGCACAGTAAACAAGGGTAAGGTTTGCTATGCAGATTTAAGGCAGTGCTGTCTCCATTGACAAGAGTTTCTTCTGATTTAGAGTTACCCTCTTCTTTCTGGTCCAGAGAGGGAGATACTTACCAGTAGAGACTTCCTTTATAAATGTAAATGTCCCTTATAAAAGGGTAACTTCTACTCTGTCTCAGAGCTTCTCCTGTGTCTGCAGTGTCTCAAAAATAATCAGCTCAAAATAATCTTATGCTAGAACTAGGACTAGAACTCAAGTCTTACACCAAAGTCTGAGCTTTTTAAAAATACTGCATATTGCATTTAGAAACACTTGTATCCAAGGCAAAACCCAGTACAGCTGGTTTTGGAGAGTATTAGACCACATTAGATAATTGAGAAGTTTGAGAACATAATAAAAGCACTAAGAGAATATTATAAAGCCTATGGCTTATGTCAAAGACGCTTGGATTGGATGGACTTCCCTGGTGGTGCAGTGGTTAAGAATCTGCCTGCCAATGCAGGGGACACGGGTTCGAGCCCTGGTCCAGGAAGATCCCACATGCCGTGGAGCAACTAAGCCCGTGTGCCACAACTACTGAGCCAGCACACCACAACTACTGAAGCCCGCATGCCCTAGAGCCCGCATGCTGCCACTACTGAAGCCTGCGCGCCTAGAGCCTGTGCTCCACAACAAGAGAAGCCACCGTGATGAGAAGCCCGTGCACTATAACAAAGAGTAGCCCCTGCTCACTGCAACTAGAGAAAGCCTGCCTTCAGCAAGGAAGACCCAACGCAGCCAAAAACAAACAAACAAACAAACGAACAAAACCTAACACACCACTGGATTAAAATGACAATTAATTGCTTCCTTCAGTTAATACTGCCCCCCCCCCCAAAAAAAAGACACTTGGATTGGAGAACAAAATGATGGGTGCCTTTAGCCTGGGATGTGGCAATTTGGCTCCAAAATTAGACCTGCTGGATGATGTAATAGACAAGGTGGGACAGAGGACTGTGGAACCACTAATTGTTTTCCACATGGAAACTGGTATGTTGGTCCTCAGTGAATGTTTTTTAATCATGAGAACTGTGATGACAATAATTATGCCATATCCAGGGAACAACAGTAAAGATGGAGAAGGACTGGGAGTCTAAAATGCAGACCTGCTAAAGAGAGACTCTTTATGGAGGCTGATCTAAAGCCTGAAATTGTGAACAAAGACTGAGGGTCACTCTAGTACCTGCTGAGTGGAGAGGCAAAGTGGTTAATGGTAGTATCTATCCCCAGAGAAATGTGAGTTAAAAACAATGGAGGCCACAGAATACTGACAGATACTTTTTTTAAAAAAGAAATCATGAAAAAACACATCAACATGTATTTCCTCATTTTAACAAAATGCTGTTCTACTCTCCACTTGCTAGACAATGCTTCCTTTCTGTCTCTGGAAATAATTGTGTTACAGTCTTAGAATTCCTTATAATGCCAAATGAATATGTCTAAATTAATACCTCACCAATCTGTATTGTCAGAAAATGGGATGTCACAAAGAAGTGAGTTTCTCATTGAACTGAAGCTTAGATCCTTTAAGCAGCAAACTTTTTAAAAAATTTAGCTATTTTTATGGAAATGGTAATAACATAGATTCCATTCTTCTCGGCCTCATTAAACCCGGTATATCGAACATCAGTTAACGTTTTCTTGATGGCTCTGAGTCCTTGCTATGAACATCAACTATACTACTGGACAGTAATACAACATGTCCTCAGGGTTTGGTGAAATATACGGGGTCCCACTGCAGTCTTTCCTGGGCCCAGAGATGAGGCTTGTCTTTCCTGCCTATGACCACTATGGTGGCTTCCACTCTTAGTCCCAGGTCCTACATATGTGCTGGTTTCTATTCTTTCTTCTTTAACCAGTAACCTAATACATCATCCATAACCTTTGTGTGAACTGATAGCTGTTATAGAAATCAAATCACCAATCTTTTAAAAACTGCCACCATATTTTTATAGAATTCTCTATCAGCAGGTTATGATATAAAGGCTTAGAAATGACCTGGGCTTCTGCCATAAATAAATTACATAGACTTGATGGCAGGGAGTTTCCTTGATGTTTGGACATCTTTTACATTGGTGCTTACCTAAATTCACAGCCGTATTTTGGATGCTTTTGATTTTTGCAATCTTATTACCAGATAGAACATTATTGGTATTGGTAAGTTTTATTTTCCTTTGTTTTCTAAGATGACATTACTCAACACTCTGGTCTCATACTGTTAGTGCAGAGAATAGGTACAAAAGGAAAATATCTCAGGAATTCCCCAGTGGTCCAGTGGTTAGGACTTTGTACTTTCACTGCCAAGGGCCCAAGTTCAATCCCTAGTCAGGGAACTAAGATACCACAAGCCACATGGTGCGGCAAAATAAAAGGAAAATATCTCATTGTATCAGGTAGCTTTTGCTGTGTAACATGCCATCCCAAAGTATAGTGGTTTGCAACAACAAACATTTCTTATCTCTCTCCATTCTGTGGCCCACTGGACAATTTTCCTAGTCTGGGCAGATTCAACTAGGGCTGGAACAACTGGGACCTTTCTCCATGTCATCTCTCATCCTCCAGCAGACAAGCTAGTCTTGTTTACATGGTGGACAAGAGCAAGTGAACCCCATTATGCAAGCACTTTTTAAGCCTCTACTTGTGTCATGCTTGCTAATGACCCAGAGGCCAAAGCAAGTCACATGGCCAAATCCAGATTCCAGGGAGAAATAGACTATATCTTGATGGGAGAGGCTGCAAAGTCACAGTACAAAGCATCATGCATACAAGGATATATTTTGTGCTCATTTTGCAATCTACCACATTCACAGTACTTATGCCATGACTCAGCATGTACACCTTATGGAAACTTCAGCTTTGCTACCTCTTTGATATACTAAGCTAGTGCTCTTCTTCCTATTACCATCAGATCTCCTGGAAGAGTAACTTTTCTTATCCCCTCCACTTCCTTCTCCTGGATTCAATTCTTAATTCTTGAAAGCTGGTTTCTGCAGCAAGTAAGTAGGTTAACTAGCTACTGCCCAATCATCAATGACATCTCCTCAGACTCTATCTTCCTTGACTGTTCTGTAGTTTTTAACACTTTTAAACCTCCTTTTTTGGAATTCACTTCTTATAGCTTCTGTTGTAAGTAAATATTCATTTTCTTCCTAGTTCATTGACTGCTTTTTCTATTTTCTTTTCAGAGCTCTGTTTCTCCTGCCATGATTAAATGTGTGGTTCTGTCTTCATCCACTTTCTCTTTCTTACATCCTCTCAGTAAACTCACTCACGTTCACAGCTTCGTTACAAACCTCTAGGTACTTGATTTCACCAGTTTATATAGCCAGTTCCTAAATTTTTCTTAAATTTGTCTCCATTTTTCAAATGGCCCACTGACTAGTTCCACCCAGATGTTTGACCTATAGTTCCTCTGAAATCTATTTTGGCCGCAAACTAAGGAGATAGTGCTGGGAGCTGTACAATGCCCTTATAGCCCGTGAGTCACTTGATTCTAGATTTTCCTTCACATAAAAGGGACTGGGAGTGGTGGAAGGAGGCAGTGTGGGACTAACCGACATTCGCTGAATGCCTACTGTGCGCAGGGTGCTGTGATCTCTCCTAATGGACCAAGGTGAGCATCTTGTAGGGTTGCTTTCAAACAGGAGAAAAGAGGCAGACATGGAATCCACACAGGTAGCATTGAGGACAGCCACTGATACCTGAGTAAAGGTTGCAGTGATGCCAAAGGAAATGAGGCTCTAGAGATCTCTGTTTGTCATAATAAATAAGAGGCATCTGACAGCCTCAAACAGCTTTCAAAGAGTTTCTGCTAAAGGTATCTTAGGGTATATCAGAGAAAACCATAACTCAAAAAGAGTCATGTACCACAATGTTCATTGCAGCTCTATTTACAGTAGCCAGGACATGGAAGCAACCTAAGTGTCCATCAACAGATGAATGGATAAAGAAGATGTGGCACAATGGAATATTACTCAGCCATAAAAAGGAACGAAACTGAGTTATTTGTGGTGAGGTGGATGGACCTAGTGTCTGTCATACAGAGTGAAGTAAGTCAGAAAGAGAAAAACAAATACCATATGCTAACACATATATATGGAATCTAAAAAGAAAAGAAAAAAACGGTTCTGAAGAACCTAGGGGCAGGACAGGAATAAAGACACAGACCTACTAGAGAATGGACTTGAGGACATGGGGAGGGGGAAGGGTAAGCCGGGACAAAGTGAGAGAGTGGCATGGATATATATACACTACCAAACATAAAACAGATAGCTAGTGGGAAGCAGCCGCATAGCACAGGGAGATCAGTTCAGTGCTTTGTGTCCACCTAGAGGGGTGGAATAGGGCGGGTGGGAGGGAGACGCAAGAGGGAGGGGATATGGGGATATATGTATATGTATAGCTGATTCACTTTGTGATACAGCAGAAACTAACACACCACTGTAAAGCAATTATACTCCAGTAAAAATGGTTTTAAAAAAAAGGTACCTTAGGGTTTGCAAAAAAGAAACATTGCTCTCTTAAGAAAGAACTGGTTTCTGGGGAAATGGATTATAAAATAAAATTGTGGGTCTTTCTTCCCCCTGATAAAAGGGCTTAGAGACTTCTAGGGCCCACATTAAGCTCCTGGTAAAGTTTCTTCTGTTCTGAGTAGATTTCATTCAATGAAAGTGAAATTTCTGATGGTCATAGATGGACATACTTCCAGGTATTTCCTGTGCTGGATTCCTTGATGGAGCTCTCATAGATAGGTCAGTTGCAGAAGTATATATGTTTGCAGCCATACTACTATGTATGCTGGCATCACTCTTCTGAGGGAATGCTAAGTATAATTAATCAAGTCATCGGGCTTGATGTAGAACACATTCTGAAGATGATATGAGAGGACACTTATGGCCCAATAATAGGTTCTGAACCTGTGTCTTCCAGGATAATTTTTTAAAATGTAGTTGTGTCTGTCCTTAAAAATGTAAAATAAAACTACCTTTGTTCTGTTTTATTTTCATATCTGTAGTGCACATAGAATTTTCCAATGCCAGAATAGAGCATGGTGTGATAGAATGCACGCAGGCTGGTAGAATGAATGAAACACCATTCTCCAAGAAGAAGCAACCTACTAGGGTTGCCATATGGCTTGAATTATATTAGTGTATCCCTCTTTTAAAAAGAGAAAATGGATTGGGTAAGAATTTGTGAGTGTTACTGAATTTTTTTTTTTTTTTTTGCTTCTTTTTGGTTTGTTTATATTGCTGTAAATATTCTTGCAGAGCAATTGCAACTCTTCTCATTGACCATATTCTCTGAGGGCTCTTTCTAGGAAACTGCTATTTAAGTATTGTGTATTAGGTATGAAATATCCTGTATTGTTCGTGTCTCTTACTGCATTGTCTTTCTTATTGTCAATGACTGTAAGTACCATGGTTTGTGAATTTGGCTAACAGTGTTTGAAGCAGATGAGATTTTAGCTCACTCCTTGATAGCTGCATTGGCTCAGTCTAAGCTTAAGTCTTATTTTCATTAAAGGAGCAGACATGCTGAGGAAGAAGGTGCTATTTTTACATGGGGACTTTTTCTACTGAAACCACATGATAACACTCTGCTGTTAAAATGATCTCAAGCATGCTGAGTTAGCTGAAGAAACAATATGCTTGTTGCCAAAATCAAGGCAGTACTATTCTGAGCCTCCTCTAAGGTCCTCTAGCTCTCCTTGGTGGTCATGAAGAGGACACTAGGAGAGGAGCTGGTGGGAATATGCAAATTACAGGTGAAGTGGAGGTAACTTACTGTTACCTACAAGAGATTATTCAAATTCTTGGTTATTGCCACCAATCATTGGGATATGAAAAGTTTGGTTACTCAGATATTTGCATATCACTATTTGTTGAGCACTGCTTTTATTCTAGATACACACACACACACACGTGTGTGTAATTTAAGCAAAACTAGCACAAAACCATACTAAGACTAACTTCAGAACATTAGAAACAAAAGAAGTTTAGGCAGAGGCCCTCCAAATCCAGTAAAAAATGCCTTTATTCTTATTATAGATAACTATGATTCAATATCTATTATATGACAGGTACTGTGCTAAGCATTTTACAAATATTATTTCATTTAGTCCTCACAATATTCTTACAAAGCCACTATTATCTGCATTTACAGAAGACAATGCTTCCCTTTCTTTTCTTCCTTCCTTTTCTGATAATAACTGTCACATTACAAGTTATACTCAGTCGGAAAGTGACTGAACTGGTATTCAGACGTCAGTATAAATATCTAGCTCCGAAGTCTGTGCTCTTTCACCAGGCCATGCTGCATGTCTGAGGATGACATGTAGAGTTAATAAGGAAACTGGCCCTCTATCAACAGTATTTTTATTCTTCACTCTTCCTCCCCCATTTTCAAAAAAATATTAATGAGAATAAGTTATAGCACATCAAAATGGAAAAATAAAAATCTCCCTTCCTGTTAGTCTTCAATTGCTAAATGTAAATGACCTCCCTTGTCTTCAATTACTGGAAGATTCTCTCTTTAGCCACACCAGAATTTGAATCAACTACTTGGTCACAGACAGGTTTTATCCTTGACAGAGAAAATCTTTGGGGAAGCTCCTGAAAAGATAAAGATGCTATCATATAGGACTTCACAACACTTCTTCTGTTCTGTCTGCACAGCAGAATTTCTTTTGTGGCCAACATATTTCCCATAACTTTGTGCAGATTTGGGGTTTTGGATAATGAGAGCACTGTAGCTGCTTAACTGAGAAAGCCAGAGTTTATAGCCACACAGAAGTAAATAGCTCTGGAATATGACAGAGGAAGGGAAGGTGAGACCGAAGTTAGCAGCCTTGGACTTGGGAAGAAAGTGGGGGAGTTTGCAGAAAGAGGATATAAAGATTTGGGGAGTAGCTTCCGCATATATGAGAAATGAAGAGAGAATTATAGAGAGAAATATTTAAGACATTTACTGAATTGTATTAATAAAATCCCAACTCCAGAGCCATTTTCCTAAAAAAATCTACAAAAAGATATTAACTGATGTTCAATTATTTTTGGAGACTGGACTAAAATTTCCTTGCTAAGACTGTTCCACAATGTAGATGGACTTTATATGGGTTATACTCTCATAGAACCATGAGATGTTGAACATGTTTGCAAAGATACCAGAGAAAAAAAATAGTTATGGATTTAATATGAAAGCCTGGAGTCAGATGTAAGGAATTCTGGCCTTTTAGGAAAGAGGGAACCCACTGGCATTTTGCAGGCTCTATGACTATGCAAAAAAGATTGAATTGACCTACTAGATGAGTATACATATCCCCTCAAAGACTCCTTGTGACAGTGGGAAGTAGGGAAGAGTGAAGGAAGGTGGGTGAAAGCCTTCTGCTTTCTAGAAGGACCTTCTCTCTGGGACTTCTTTTTTAGCAAAAGAAGGGACCTTTACAATTGTTATTAACATTGGCCCAGGACATATGCCTGAGATAAAAATAGAGGCATGATAACATTAACAAAATGGTATTTCTCTGACCCCATTCCTCAAACATTTTAGAAAACCCATCCCCTCTCAAATTCCTCCATAGATTAGCCAAGTGTCTTTAAAGTGTTGTCTTCTAGAGGTCTTAATGAATCCTTCTTAGCCTCCATCATTTTACTCCTCTCTAGCTCTGGCACCCTGTGGTGGTTTTTTACTGCAAAAGTCATCAATGTATCAAAGATTTTATGAAAATTGATCTTCTTTGCACACTTTTGTTTAACAAGCATTTTAACAAATGTCCTAGTCTATCTTCGTTCATAGTTAATCACAGAACTGCTTTGATTTATTTTAATTTCACATGAAGCAACAGGCATACAAGTAGTTAGGGAAAGTTTTAAACATAGAGTTAAGTTTAAGAGATTTATAAAAATCTTATTTGGCAATAAATTCCAAAAAATTGCAATAACTTTCAGGTCTTAGTTTCTTTAAGATCATTTCTAATGGTTTTTAAATGTTTCCACAGTCACATATTTCCCATTAAAATATCTTCTCCAGAAAAACTCATCATAGATTTCATTTATATTTGGTAAAAATTTCTGAGGTTTTTCTTCTTAGCAAATATCATAGAAAATGGCTAAATTATAGTAAATGTCCAGTCCTTGGTGAAAATGACAGAAAATTCAAGGAAAATTCAAACATTTCCCTTTTGATATTTGAGATTTCTTTTGATATCTTCTGGCAATATCAGAGCAGCACCTTTGGATATCTTGATAGCTTATATCTAACAGTTTGAACTTTCATCTGTTGGTTATAATCTAATAATATTTTATGTTAAAAATATTTAAAACTAATGAGTAAATTTTAACAAAACCACAACTTCACAAAAGTTACTTATTTAGGTAACTACTAAATTATATCACTGATGTAATATTTTATTTTCTTGATTTATTAGTTCAAAAACAATTAACAATTTAAAAAGAATACATTTCTATTTTTAAAATAGCATTCAAAGTAAAACTATTTCATGTATGAACTAAAATCTGCATTTAACAAAATTACTGCACAAATAAAAGAAACTGGTCACACAGAATGGCAGAATTGAAGTAACAAGTTCTGTTTCTTCATCTTTAAAGTTGTTGGACTATCATCATTTATTACACATCAAAATTTTAAATACAGGCATATGAAGTACCACAGGACTTACTATCAAAGCAAACGTGTGGAGCTGAGTCCACGTGTCGAAGGCTAAGTGGGTAATTGGGAGATTTCCGAATTCATTCCTATACGGACTACAATGTTTATTGAAGAAATTGTAACAAAAATGTGCTAATCTGAAGCTTACTTACATATTAACAGTAACTGCAGCAATTGTTTAGAATTTAGGTCCAAAATTTTTTTCTCAGAGAGGGCAATTTCATCATGGATATTGTTTAGAATTGCTGAGAATAATGCTAATAAAAAGCAGATCAACTTTTAGTTGGTTTTATTATAGTTTTTAAATTCTCTAGACAAGGCTTGCCCTGACTGCCCACCCAGGGAGGCCTGCTCCATGGCTCTGCCCTTGATAAGTACGCCTGAAGGATTTCTGCAAGGAGGAAGCCGCAGTGAGCAAAGTGCCGATAATTTTGAAATTAACAACTATAATAAATATTTAAGTGTACATACAACTTTTTATTTAAAGTTTGGGGCTGAGAGTAATTTAATGATTTTAAAAAATCAAAAGAATATTGTTTTCTGATTTTCGGTTATTAGCTAAGTTTTTCTGAGAAGAGTCATTTAAATAGGTATTATAAACACCCTGTGTAGGATTGCAGCAAATGCTCCCTTTGATTTCCATAAGCATCATTCTCAGTGTAAACTGAAGGAGTGGGTCTAGAATTATCTTTCAGTTTCAGGCCCTTTCAAGTCTAACAATCTGTGATATCTATTTTGGTTTTTTGTGAATGAAAGAGCAAACTATCACCCCACCCCTTCACCTCCCACAGTTCTCCTCCTTACTCCAGTCCTCAGGGGTTTGCTTGGAGAGGAGATTAAACTCGCACATCTTTCTGCATTTCTATAATCTCCACACTGGAAAGACATAAGACCTGGGCTAAATAGTAAGGGAAAAAAGCCATAAATACTAAAGCTTTTTCCGGGTCTTTGTGAGCTTAAGGGTGTCCATGGAGAGGTCAATTGCTCTGGAATGGATCCCATTTCTTATGCAGTGGTAGGTCTCAGGGTACAGTTTGAGGAAAAACAAAGGGAACTGACATTGCTCTGCATTAAAATATCAATGAAAGCTATCTTCTTCGTGGGAAGAAGCAGTTCTGAAACTATGTTGCAGATGAAAAAATGGATCTTGACTCTATTGTTTCTGAAAATTAGTTTTTGTCCTTGGAAAATGTAGTGCATGCGTGTGTGTGTGTGTGTGTGTGTGTGTGTGTGTGATGCAACAGACACCCAGTAGGCTACCGGAGGGGATGTGAAAGTGTATTTTCACCTCACATGTCACACTGGAGGGAAAACTTGAGGTGGTTCAAATTTGGAGTGAGTGCCAAAGCCCTTCTTCAACTCTCCTGCTGAAGGAGCTTCCATACTGCTCTTGACAGAGTAACTCACACTGCAGAAAATACACTGCTAGAGATTGCTAGCTCCTACTGATTGTCTGGAGGCCAGGAGAAGAGAGGTGAATCCTAGGGTAAGACTGGATCCTAGAGGTGTAACTGTCTTCTTTCCTCCTCTTTCTTATTTTTCAGTTAATGTACACAAAAAACGATGTAATGGATTAATGAGCCTCCATGTTCCCATCACCTGTTCACAACCTTTGCTAGTCTTACCTCATCCTCCCACCTCACAGATACAACTTTAAAGCAAATCCCAGGAACATATGATTTCAATCTCAACTTAATGATTCCCTTTTTGTTTACATGACCGTAATACTCTTATCTTACCTTAAAAAAATAATTCCTCAAACCATCAAATATCTACTCGGTGTTCACAATGTTCACATTTTCAATTGTCCCATGACTGTTTTTTTAATTTTTAATGTGGTTGTTTGAATCAGTTTATATAATGTGAACAGTTGATCTTTCTTATTTTATTTTCTAGGCTACCCTCTCATCTTTTCTTCCCTGTTGGGGTGGAGTTTTCTTAAAGGAAGGTAGAGGTTTGCATTGAGGAAGTATACATAAAAATAATGATGTCTAGTAATTATGGATGTAGTAATAATAATTACTTGACAACAACATGTATTTGTATCCATGCTACATGAAGTACTTAATACATATTAACTCATTAAATCCTCACAACAGCTCAGTGGGTTAGGAACTACTATTTACCAATTTTGCAGTTGAGGAACTGGGGCAGAGAGGTTCAGTAACTTGCCATAGGACACATACCTTGTAAGTAGTGGAATCAGGATTTGAATCCAGCTTTTAATCACATGCTGCTTCTTTGTAAAAAAATTAACAATTACCCTCCTAGGGGGGCATTTAAATAGTTTTGAATTTTTACAATGATAAATAACATACTTTACATAATATTTTTCCATAATTCTGATTCTTTCTCTTTTTTTATGAGTTTCATTTTATTTTTTTTATACGGCAGGTTCTTATTAGTTATCTGTTTTATACACATCAGTGTATACATATCAATCGCAATCACCCAATTCAGCCCACCACCACCACCATAGCCCCCCCACTGCTGTCTCCCCTTGGTGTCCATATGTTTGTTCTCTCCATCTGTGTCTCAATTTCTGCCCTGCAAACTGGTTCATCTGTACCATTTTTCTAGCTTCCACATAAATGCATTCATATACAATATTTATTTTTCTCTTTCTGACTTAACTCTGTATAACAGTCTCTAGATCCATCCATGTCTCTACAAATGACCTAATTTCATTCCTTTTTATGGCTGAGTAATATTCCACTGTATACATGTACCAAAACTTCTTTATCCATTTGTCTGTCGATGGGCATTTAGGTTGCTTCCATGACCTGGCTATTGTAAATAGTACTGCAGTGAACATTGGGGTGCATGTCTTTTTCAATAACAGTTTTCTCTGGGTATATGCCCAGTAGTGGGATTGCTGGGTCATATGGTAATTCTATTTTTAGGTTTTTAAGGAACATCCATACTGTTCTCTGTAGTGGCTGTATCAATTTACATTCCTACCAACAGTGCAAGAGGGTTCCCTTTCTCCACACCCTCTCCAGCATTTGTTGTTTGTAGATTTTCTGATGATGACCATTCTAACCAGTATGAGGTTATACCTCATTGTAGTTTTGATTTGCATTTCTCTAATAATTGGTGATGTTGAGCAGCTTTTAATGTGCCTCTTGGCCATCTGTATGTCTTCACTGGAGAAATGTCTATTTAGGTCTTCTGCCCATTTGTTGATTGGGTTTTTTGTTTTTTTTAATATTGAGCTGCATGAGCTGTTTGCATATTTTGGAGATTAATCCTTTGTCCCTTGATTTGCTTGCAAATATTTTCTCCCATTCTGAAAGTTGTTTTTTCATCTTGTTTCTAGTTTTCTTTGCTGTGCAAAAGCTTTTAAGTTTCATTAGATTGCATTTGTTAATTTTTATTTCCATAACTCTAGGATGTGGTCAAAAAAGATTTTGCTGTGATTTATGTCAAGGAGTGTTCTTCCTATGTTTTCCTCTAAGAGTTTTATAGTGTCCAGTCTTACATTTAAGCCTTTGATCCATTTTGAGATTATTTTTGTGTATGGTGTTAGGGAGTGTTCTAATTTCATTCTGTTACATGTAGCTGTCCAGTTTTCCCAGCACCACTTATTAACTAGCTGTCTTTTCTCCATTATATATCCTTCCCTCCTTTATCATAGATTAATTGACCATGGGTGCATGGGTTTACCTTTGGGCTTTCTATCCTGTTCCATTGATCTATATTTCTGTTTTTGTGCCAGTACCATATTGTCTTGATTACTGTAGCTTTGTAGTATAGTCTGAAGTCAGGGAGTCTGATTCCTCCAGCTCCATTTTTTCCCTCAAGATTGCTTTGGCTATTTGGGGTCTTTTGTGTCTCCATACAAATTTTAAGATTTTTTTGTTCTAGTTCTGTAAAAAATGCCATTGGTACTTTGATAGGGATTGCATTGAATTTGTAGATTGCTATGGGTAGTAGAATAATTTTCACAAGTTGATTCTTCCAATCCAAGAATATGGTATAGCTCTCCATTTGTTTGTATGTCTTTTTTTTTTTTTTTTTTTTTTTTTTTTTGCAGTACGCGTGCCTCTCACTGTTGTGGCCTCTCCCATTGTGGAGCACAGGCTCCGGATGCACAGGCTCAGCGGCCATGGCTCCCAGGCCCAGCCACTCCGCAGCATGTGGGATTTTCCTGGACGGGGGCATGAACCTGTGTCCCCTGCATCGGCAGGCGAACTCTCAACCACTGCGCCACCAGGGAAGCCCTGTTTGTATGTCTTTAATTTCTTTCATAAGTGTCTTATAGTTTTCTGCATACAGGTCTTTTGTCTCCCTAGGTAGGTTTATTCCTAGGTATTTTATTCTTTTTGTTGCAGTGGTAAATGGGAGTGCTTCCTTAATTTCTCTTTCAGATTTTTCATCATTAGTGTATAGGAATGAAAGAGATTTTGCTGCATTAATTTTGTATCCTGCTACTTTACCAAGTTCATTGATTAGCTCTAGTAGTTTTCTGGTAGCATCTGTAGGATTCTCTATGTATAGTATCATGTCATCTGAAAACAGTGACAGTTTTACTTCTTTTCCAATTTGTATTCCTTTTATTTCTTTTCCTTCTCTGTATTACTTTTATTTCTTTTTCTTCTCTTCTCAACATAGTTTCTCTAAAACTATGTTGAATAATAGTGGTGAGAGTGGACATCCTTGTCTTGTTCCCAATCTTAGAGGAAATGCTTTCAGTTTTTCACCATTGAGAATGATGTTGGCTCTGGGTTTGTTGTATATGGCCTTTATTATGTTGAGGTATGTTCCCTCTATGCCCACTTTCTGGAGAGTTTTAATCATAAATGGGTGTTGAATTTTGTCAAAGGCTTTTTCTGCATCTATTGAGATGATCATATGGTTTTTATTCTTCCATTTGTTAATATGGTTTATCACATTGATTGATGTGGATATGTTGAAGAATCCTTGTATCCCTGGGATAAATCCCACTTGATCATCATGTGTGATCCTTTTAATGTGTTGTTGGATTCTGTTTGCTAGTATTTTGTTGAGGATTTTTGCATCTATACTCATCAGTGTTATTGGTCTGTAATTTTCTTTTTTTGTAGTATCTTCGTCTGGTTTTAGTATCAGGGTGATGGTGGCCTCATAGAATGAGTTTGGGAGTGTTCCTTCCTCTGTAATTTTTGGAAGAGTTTGAGAAGGATAGATGTTAGCTCTTCTCTAAATGTTTGATAGAATTCTGTGAAGCCATCAGTCCTGGGCTTTTGTTTTTTGGAAGATTTTAAGTCACAGTTTCAATTTAATTACTTGTGATTTTCTGTTCATATTTTCTGTTTCTTCCTGGTTCAGTCTTAGAAGATTATACCTTTGTAAGAATTTGTCCATTTCTTCCAGGTTGTCCATTTTATTGGCATGATTTTCTTATAGTAGTCTCTTATAATGCTTTCTATTTCTGTGGTGTCTGTTGTAACTTCTCCTTTTTCATTTCTAATTTTATTGATTTGAGTCTTCTCCCTCTTTTTCTTGATGAGTCTGGCTAAAGGTTTATCAATTTTGTTTATCTTCTCAAAGAACCAGCTTTTAGTTTTATTGATCTTTGCTATTGTTTTCTTTGTTTCTATATCATTTATTTCTGCTCAGATATTTAGGATTTCTTTCCTTCTGCTAAGGAAAGAAATTTTTTTGTAGTTCCTTTAGGTGTAAGGTTAGATTGTTTATTTGACATTTTTCTTGTTTCTTGAGGTAGGAGTTTATCGCTATAAATTTCCCTCTTAGAACTGCTTTTGCTGCATCCCATAGGTTTTTGATCATCCTGTTTTCATTGTCATTTGTCTCTAGGTATTTTTTGATTTCCTCTTTGATTTCTTCAGTGATCTCTTGGTTATTTAGTAATGTATTGTTTAGCCTCCATGTGTTTGTGTTTCTTAAGTTTTTCCCCCTGTAATTGATTTAATCTCATAGCATTGTGGTCAGAGAAGATGCTTGATATTATTTCAATTTTCACAAATTTACCGAGGCTTGATTTCTGACCCAAGATGTGATCTATCCTGGAGAATGTTCCATGTACACTTGAGAAGATAGTGTAATCTGCTGTTTTCAGGTAGAAAGTCCTATAAATATCAATTAAATCTATATGGTCTATTGTGTCATTTAAAGCTTGTGTTTCCTTATTAATTTTCTGTCCGGATGGATGATCTGTCTACTGGTGTAAGTGAGGTGTTAAAGTCCCCCACTATGGGCTTCCCTGGTGGCGCAGTGGTTGAGAGTCCGCCTGCCAATGCAGGGGACAGGTTCGTGCCCCGATCCGGGAAGATCCCACATGCCGTGGAGCACCTGGGCCCATGAGCCATGGCTGTTGAGCCTGCACGTCTGGAGCCTGTGCTCCGCAACAGGAGAGGCCACAACAGTGAGAGGCCCACATACCGCAAAGAAATAAAAAATAAAAAAATAAAGTCCCCCACTATTATTGTGTTACTGTAGATTTCCTCTTTTATAGATGTTAGCATTTGCCTTATGTATTGAGGTGCTCCTATGCTGGGTGCATATATATTTATAATTTTTATGTCTTCTTCTTGGATTGATCCCTTGATCATTATATAGTGTCCTTCCTTGTCTCTTGTAACATTCTTTATTTTAAGGTCTATTTTTATCTGATATGGGTATTGCTACTCCAGCTTTCTTTTGATTTCCATTTGCATGGAATATCTTTTTCCATCACCTCACTTTCATTCTGTATGTGTCCCTAGGTCTGAAGTGGGTCTCTTATAGACAGCATGTATGTGGGTCTTGTTTTTGTATCCATTCAGCGAGCCTGTGTCTTTTGGTTGGAGCATTTAATCCATTCACGTTTAAGATAATTATCGGTATGTATGTTCTTATTACTATTTTCTTAATTGTTTTGGGTTTGTTTTTGTAGTTCCTTTCCTTCTCCTGTGTTTCCCACTTAGAGACGTTTCTTTAGCATTTGTTGTAGAGCTGGTTTGGTGGTGCTGAATTCCCTTAGGTTTTGCTTGTCTGTAAATCTTTTGATTTCTCCATCGAATCTGAATGAGGTCCTTGCTGGGTAGTGTAATCTTGGTTGTAGGTTCTTCCCTTTCATCACTTTAAATATATCGTGCCACTCCCTTCTGGCTTGTATTGTTCCTGCTGAGAAATCAGCTGTTAACCTTATGCGAGTTCCCTTGTATGTTATTTGTTTTTTTCCCCTTGTTGATTTTAATATTTTTCTTTGTATTTAATTTTTGTCAATTTGATTACTATGTGTCTCAGCATATTTCTCCTTGGGTTTATCCTGCCTGGGACTCTCTGTGCTTCCTCGACCTGGGTGCTATTTTCTTTTCCATGTTAGGGAAGTTTTTGACTATAATCTCTTCAAATATTTTCTCGGGTCCTTACTCTCTTCTTCTGGAACCCCTATAATGTGAATGTTGGTGCATTTGATGTTGTCCCAGAGGTCTCTTAAGTTGTCTTCATTTCTTTTCATTCTTTTTTCTTTATTCTGTTCTGCATCAGTGAATTCCACCATTCTGTCTCCCAGGTCACTTATCTATTCTTCTGCCTCAGTTATTCTGCTATTGATTCCTTCTAGAGTGTTTTTCATTTCAGTTATTGTATTGTTCATCTCTGTTTGTTTGTTCTTTAATTCTTCTAGGTGTTTGTTTTTTAATTCTACCAGGTCTTTGTTAAACATTTCCTGCATCTTCTCGATCTTTGCCTCTATTCCTTTTCCGAGATCCTGGATCATCTTCACTATCATTATTCTGAATTCTTTTTCTGGAAGGTTGCCTATCTCCACTTCATTTACTTTTTTTTCTGGGGTTTTATCTTGTTCCTTCATCTGGTACAAAGCCCTCTGCCTTTTCATTTTGTCTATCTTTCTGTGAATGTGGTTTTCGTTCCTCAGGCTGCAGGATTGTAGTTCTTCTTGCTTCTGCTGTCTGCCCTCTGGTGGATGAGCCTATCTAAGAGGCTTGTCCACATGCTGCTTCTTAACAGCTAATGATTATCGAGCACTTAGTAGTGTCAGGCACTTTTCTAAGTGCTTTACTTGATTTAACATATTTCAACCTCACAACATCCCTGTGAGGGCAGTATGATCATGGTCCCCATTTCATAGATGGCTCAGTCAAGACAGAGAGAGTTTAGACATGAGAAGTGTCTAAGGAAAATCAGCTCCCAGATGGACAGCTCAGGGGCAGACTCAGGAGACTACTCGCCCTTGCCCCAAAATCCTAAAGGAGGAGGCCCTTGAAGGAGGGTGGGGGAGGCTGATATGTGTGTTACGTCCTTTGTTGCCCTCTCTTCACCTTTGTAAATACTTGGTCTCTTCCTCCTGCAGACACTACACCATTCAGACACTTAAGGGAAACTTTAAAAACCATGCCATCACTCTTAATAATCTCTTCTTATGTCTATTCTAAACATGAGTTCAAGACATTTGGAAATGACTTTATACTCTTTAGCGCTGGAGGCCAGTTACTGCCCAGCTATGAGATGCTACAAAGAATAACACTGTTTCCACAGAACCCACCTCAAAAGTCCATTACTGTTCCATACACTGTACTTTCCTCCATCCCTTCTCTCCACGTTTCTCTTGCATTTTCGGTACTTGTAAAGACTTCTGTGGGCAGGCAGTGGCTGCACTTAAGTACTTAGAAGTTCTGCAAATTCAGGTACAGTCCAAGCAAATATCAGACATTGAATTACATTATAGGCAGAATAGTTGAGAGAGAGAGAGAGAGAGACCTACCCACTTTAGAGACAGAGACTTGTTTCACTTCTGGGAATGTGTCTCCTTTAACAGATGCTGGAAAAAAAATCTGGGGCCTCCTAGGGAAAAAACATTGTTAATGGCTACTGGAAAGAATTAATACATATTTAATTGAGGTTGGAGTTGTTAAAAGATATTTTTTTAATTAAAATCAAGATTCTCATACAAATATGAAGTGAGCAATGGCAAAGATTTTATTGAAATTTTTCATTTATGAGGAAACCAGTAAGATGTCACAACCAGTTTAAAGAAAAAATCTGAAGAACAAACACTTATATACAGGCAATGGGGAATGAGAAGATGAAACTGCTAATAGATGTGAAAACTTTATAGGCCAATAAACGGTAGTTGTTGGAATCTTCTGCAAGGGAAAATAAAATGTATCTCTATAAGACAAAATTCATTTGCATCTCTGTGGATAAGGATCACTTGTATTACTATCAGCTTTCTACAGTTTATAGAGTTGTAAAGTAGCCTAGTCAAAGGCAGTAAAAGGAATAGATCCCTATAAAATCAGATAAGCTCTAAAGGTCTTCTATATAATGCACTGGAAGGACATCCAGTAATCTTTTGCCCATTTCAAAGTCTTTCACAAATTTTCCTAACAGAGCCATAAAAAAAAACTTATTTATCAAGTAGAGCAACGAGGCAAGGTGATTTTTTGAATAGATTCCTTAAAACAGAAGTGATATTCATAGAGGATCTCTGTTAGACTGTTACCACTCTCCTGCTCTATCTCCCTTTTCTGCTAAGTTGTCTGTTTCTTTCTTTTGTAATATATTTATTTATTATTTATTTTTGGCTGCACTGGGTCTTCATTGCTGCATGCAGGCTTTCTCTCATTGCGGTCAGCAGGGGCTGCTCTTCGTTGCGGTGCATAGACTTCTCATTGCAGTGGCTTCTCTTGTTGCAGAGCATGGGCTCTAGGCATGTGGGCTTTAGTAGTTGTGGCTCGCAGGCTCTAGAGCACAGGCTCAGTAGTTGTGACGCACAGGCTTAATTGCTCTGTGATATGTGGGATCTTCCTGGACCAGGGCTCAAACCCATGTCCCCTGCATTGGCAAGCAGATTCTTAACTACTGCGCCACCAGGGAAGCTCCTGTCTCTTTCTTTTAAGCTGACATGGTGGAAGACTTGGTACTGGAGTAAGGTAGAAAAGTTTAACACTGTGTCCAAAAAGTTTGACATAAGAAAAGTGAGTAACTATCACATCCTTGTTGGCAGGTGGTTTACTCCTAACACTTTCAAACTGTCTACGGAAAGCTGATTACATACCCACCTGTTGCCTGCAATGTAGTCTCAAAATCAGGTAAACTGAAGGCAGTTTCTCAGCATACTTTATGTTCATTAAATTGCTCTGACATTTGCTATACCCAACTTTAAGATAAAAATATTGGCCAGGGGACAGTTTACTGGTCTAGAAAGCTTGCTCTCTCTTCCTTCCTGTTTTAATAGCAGAGGCCATAATTGGGATTTAAAATGTAACCCCTGAAGTAAGTTTCACATGTTAACTCTTCCCAGGCTCCAGGGTCTAGATATGCTTGGTGCATTGTTCTGTCCTGCTGGCTCAGCCCTTCAGTTGTGCCAGTCATTACCTGCCCTCTCCCACTCATCTGGACCTGCTTTTCATATCTGGAGCCAGAAATTTTCAGGATCGCACTGTTAGGGCCTCCAGGAATTTCCCTTGGCTCAGGTACAAGGGATCCTGACCACCAGCAGCCAAATATCAAAGGCCAAATAGGGGTGATTATCCAAACAAAAGTGAGCACAAGATATTGAAACTTCAAATAGCAGCATAGGAACAGCCTACTGGAAATAATTCTCAAGTGAGAGTTCAATGACATACTATCCCTCTCACAAAATTGGAAAATACTAAAACATAGTAAAATATCCAATGGCAATGAGGGTATGGTCAGTGGGTGTGTATCTTGGTAAAGACGATTGGGAACTTGAATGGCTCCATGACCAAGAGCCTTAGAACTTTGTTACCTCTTGATCCACCAAGTCCTCTTCTGGGGATAATTCAAAATATAGTGAAAAGTTTATGCACGAAAAGGCATATTTCAGTATTATTTATAATAATAAAAAGTCAAAAGCAACCTAAATTTAACAATAAAGATTGATAATAGTTTTCTTTGTGTATATTTTGAACTAAGATGTAGGTATTTAAATAATGAAGAGCTTACAACACAGGAGAATGTGTGATAATGGAATTTTTAAAACAGTCTTTACTGTGGAAAAATATCAAACAGACAAAAAAGTAGAGAAACTAGCATGATGAACCCACATGTACCCATCACGCTGCTTAACGATTATCCATACAAAGCATATTCGTTTCATCTACCCTATTCACTTTCCTGCCCAGATTGTTTGAAGCCAATCTGAGACATCAATCATTTCATATGAAAATGTTTCAGCATGTACCTCTAAGAGAATAGAATTCGTTAAAAAAGCACACTTGCCATCTAAAAACTTAATAATATACCCATCAGAAAATAGAGCATTAAAAAATCCAACATTCCAAGCAAATAACCACAATTATTATTTGTTCCTCTTCTTGTTCCACTGGGTCTTAGGTTAGCAACCTGAGTTCACGAAGTTATCAGCTTCAAGACCAAAAACCAAGTCCTGGAATCCTCAGAACCTTGGTAGAGTCTGAAAGTTGTCTAAGGGCTGTCAGCTCAGAAGTCTGTATTCTGAGTCCATTCCTTGAAGTATCAGTAGTTAGGAGTACCCAGTACAGTCCTTTCCTTGAGGCTCTAAGACTTTTTTGTTAAAGATCCAATCCAATATCTGGCTTGTAACTTATAGCAGAGCCTTCAGGCAAGCATGAAAGAAAAGCAGAAGTGACCTCTAAGACTGAATAGCTGTGGTTAATTTATTACAGTTACCAGCAGTATCAGAATGGAGGAGAACAAAGTTGTCTAATATGTGCATGTTTCATAAGGGTTTGATCAATGTTTCCCCTGAGGATAAGAACATATTGTGGACAGCAAGGGCAGTGCCAAATCTTACTGACCTCCCTGTAAATTGTACTATCTCTGAAATATTTATATTAATAACATTTTACCTCTATAAACTTAACTTGGGGAAGGCTGAGCACCCCTTCTGATTGGGCAACTCTTCCAGTGGTACTCTTACAATAGTATTGAACTCATTAAAATATATCGTTCTACCCGACAAACCTAATTACTTCTAACATTCTGTTTTCATAAGGTAAGAGAACAAATCTTTGTGATTTTCCAGAGGTTCTTTGGGAATCTCCAAGATAGTTTTCTGAGAATTTTACTTTTTTCTGAATTTAGAGTCTGATTTTGGGAAGGCAAAAGCAACAGATTTAATAGAGGAGACTTGGTCCATGATTAAAATAGGATCATGGGTGTTTGAGAAAAAAAGATCATTAAAGCAACAATATAATATTTAAAATAGACATAGAAGTAGGTAAAACAATTTTAAACAGTGTTGGCTCTTTCATATGTGAAGAGACTTTGTTCTTTGTTCTTAAAAAAATAATCACAGATATGATAAAATCAACACAAAGTACAGAAAATTATTCTGGTGCAATATAAATCTCTACTATCTGAATGAATTATACAAAAGGTAAATAATAACTGATTATTACCCCTTGTTAAGAGCTCTAATATAAATTTAACATTTTAATAGTGAGAAAGCCAAATTCTATTTTTGCATTAATTCAATATTTGGCAATAAAGAATTCCACGTTCCTTTTCAAAAAAATATCTTTTGAATAAACCCATCAAAACAGAGAGAACTTTGCCAAAATTTGAACATTTCAGTAAACCTTCTACTATTTTCTGTCTCCATTCAGGTGTTGTCTTTCCCTACCCTGTTTCATGTTCTGGAACAGATATTCTCCCTTAGAATAAAACTACTTGCTTTTCCTTTGAAAAACCAAACAAATTCCTTTACAAACATTATTGTTCTTGTCTTCATTATTATTTATACCATTGTCGCTATTGTTCTTAGTATGGTCTTACTACCTATATTAACTATAACTTTTAAACAAACTAACCTCCATTTCACAGAGAAAACTGGGCAACGGATAATTGATAATTGAGTGTTATATACAATCACAAATGAACATATTCATTAACATGATCCAAAGTATGCTACTCCATAACATGGTAATAAGAAACAAAGATATATATATTTATTTATTTAAACTATGTTTAGTAATCAGTGTTTTAGCAGTCTTAGAGATTATCTAGGTATCCAGAGATTATTCATTAATTGATTTAATATTTTAAGGTTAAGAATCTTAAAAATTATATTTTATCTAACATACTATAGGTCATAATGATTGGTGATATCAAAAAGATTGTCAAAATTACAATTCAATTTGGTTAGACACATAATTTTACATTTTTCATAATTCTTAACATTATTAAATAGTAATACTAACTTATTTCTTCAGTAAACCAGTAGAGGGAGATTGGGATTGACACATATACACTATTGTACTATGTATAAAATAGACAACTGAGGGGAACATACTGTATAACACAGGGAATTCTAATTAAAGCACTGTGGTGTCCTAAATGGGAGAGAAATCCAAAAGGGAAGGGATATATGTTTATGTAAGGCTGATTCATTTTGCTGTGCAGTAGAAGCTAACACAACATTGTAACACAACTGTACTCCAATAAAAATTAATTTAAAAAAACAAAATAGACCAGTAGAGAAAGTTGAGAACACGCAGAAAACAGACTTAGATCTTCTAAAAAATAAAATGTACAAATATATTATATTTACTACTAATATCAGAGGAAAAAGATATAGATTTTTTCTTGAACCAAAATTATAAGCTACTGTGATTTATCCAAAGAGTCACCTTTACTGTGTGAATTTAGATTATTATGAATTTTATATTATGCATATATATTTAGATTATCATATAAAATGCTTCTCAGCACTTTATGAAATACTTTTTTTGCTAAAAGGCTAGAACATTTAGAGTATTCTAATGCTTCATTTATTTTATATAAATTCTGGAGATACTAGATTTATGTAAACATACTATAAGTATAAATGATTGACTTACTCTATATAAGTCAATTACAACGGAGTTCCTTTAATTTAAAAGACCTTGGAGACCTTCAAGATGGGAGAGGGGTAGGATGTAGAAATCACCGTCCTCCCCACAAATACATCAGAAATACATCTACATGTGGAACAACTCCTACAGAACACCTACTGAATGCTGACAGAAGACCTCAGACTTCCCAGAAGGCAAGAAACCCGCCACGTACCAGGGTAGGGCAAAATAAAAAATAAAAAATAAAAAACAGAGACAAAAGAATAGGGACGGGACCTACACATCTGGGAGGGAGCTGTGAAGGAGGAAAAGTTTCCACACATTAGGAAGCCCCTTCACTGGTGGAGATGGGGGGGGGTGGGGCAGGGGGGAAGCTTCGGAGCCACAGAGGAGAGCGCAGCAACAGGGGTGCAGAGGGCAAAGCGGAGAGATTCCCACACAGAGGATCGGTGCCGACCAACACTCACCAGCCCGAGAGGCTTGCCTGCTCACAAGCTGGGGCGGATGGGGGCTGGGAGCTGAGGCTTGGGCTTCAGAGCTCAGATGCCAGGGAGAGGACTGGGGTTGGCTGCGTGAACACAGCCTGAAGGGGGCTAGTGCGCCACGGCTAGCCAGGAGGGAGTCCGGGAAAAAGTCTGGAACTCCCTAAGAGGCAAGAGACAATTGTTTTGGGGCGCACAAGGAAAGGGGATTCAGAGAACCGCCTAAATGAGCTCCAGACGTGGGCGCAAGCCACGGCTATCAGTGTGGACACCAGCGATGGGCACGAGATGCTAAGGCTGCTACTGAAGCCACCAAGAAGCCTGTGTGCAAGCACAGGTCACTATCCACACCTCCCCTCCCGGGAGCCTGTGCAGCCCACCACTGCCAGGGTCCCGTGATCCAGGGATAACTACCCCGGGAAAACACACGGTGTGCCTGAGGTTGGTGCAACCATCACGCCGGCCTGACGCCACAGGCTCACCCCACATTCTGTACCCCTCCCTCCCCCCAGCCTGAGTGAGGCAGAGCCCCCTAATCAGCTGCTACTTTAACCATCTCCTGTCTTAGAGAAGAACAGATGCCCTCAGGTGACCTACATATAGAGGCAGGGCCAAATCCAAAGCTGAACCCCAGGAGCTGTGCGAACAAAGAAGAGAAAGGGAAATTTCACCCAGCAGCCTCAGGAGCAGTGGATTAAATCTCCACAATCAGTATGATGTACCCTACATCTTTGGAATACCTGAATAGACAATGAATCATCCCAAAATTGGGGTTGTGGACTATGGGAGCAACTGTAGTCTTAGGGTTTGCTTTCTACATCTAATTTGTTTCTAGATTTATGTTTATCTTAGTTTAGTATTTAGCGTTTATTATCATTGGTAGGTTAGTTTATTGATTTGGTTGCTCTCTTCCTCCTTTTTATATATATATATATAGATACATATATTTTTTTCCTTTTTCTCTTTTTGTGAGTGTGTAGGTGTGTGCTTGTTTGTGTGATTTTGTCTGTATAGCTTTCCTTTTACCATTTGTCTTAGGGTTTGGTCAGTCCATTTTTTGTTAGTATAGTTTTTAACATTTGTTATGGATTTGTTTTTTGGTTTGGTTGCTCTCTCTTTCTTTCTTTTTTTTATTACTTTTTATTTTTAATTTTTTTTATTTTAGTAATGTTATTTTATTTTATTTTTCTTTCTTTCTTTCTTATTTTCTCCCTTTTCTTCAGAGCTGTGTGGCTGACAGGGTCATGGTGCTCCGGCCGGGTGTCAGGCATGTGCCTCTGAGGTGGGAGACCCGAGTTCAGGACATTGGTCCACCAGAGACCTCCTGGCTCCATGTAATATCAAATGGCGACAGCTCTCCCAGAGATCTCCGTCTCAACACTAAGACCCAGCTCCACTCAACGACCAGCAAGCTACAGTGAGGGACACCCTATGCCAAACAACTAGCAAGACAGGAACACAATCCTTACGATTAGCAGAGAAGCTGCCTAAAATCATAATATGGTCACACACACGCCAAAACACTCCACCAGACGCGGTCCTGCCCACCAGAAACACAAGATCCAGCCTCATCCACCAGGACACAGGCACCAGTCCCCTCCACCAGGAAGCCTACACAACCCACTGAACCAACCTTACCCACTGGGGACAGACACCAAAAACAACAGGAACTACAAACCTGCAGTCTGTGAAAAGGAGACCCCAAACACAGTAAGTTAAGCAAAATGAGAAGACAGAGAAACACACAGCAGAGGAAGGAGCATGGTAAAAACCCACCAGATGAAACAAATGAAGAGGAAATAGGCAGTCTACCTGAAAAAGAATTCAGAGTAATGATAGCAACTATTATCCAAAATCTTGGAAATAGAATGGAGAAAATACAAGAAACATTTAACAAGGACCTATAAGAACTAAAGAGCAAACAAACAATGATGAACAACACAATAAATGAAATTAAAAATTCTCTAGAAGGAATCAATAGTGGAATAACTGAGGCAGAAGAACAGATAAGTGACTTGGAAGATAAAATAGTGGAAATAGCTACCACAGAGCAGAATAGGGAAAAAAGAATGAAAAGAATTGAGGACAGTCTCAGAGACCTCTGGGACAACATTAAATGCACCAACATTCGAATTATAGGGGTCCAAGAAGAATAAGAGAAAAATAAAGGGACTGAGAAAATATTTGAAGAGATTATAGTGGAAAACTTCCCAATATGGGAAAGGAAATAGTCAATCAAGTCCAGGAAATGCAGAGAGTCCAATACAGGATAAATCCAAGGAGAAACATGCTAAGACACATATTAATCAAACTACCAAAAATTAAATACAAAGAAAAAATATTAAAAGCAGCAAGGGAAAAACAACAAATAACATACAAGGGAATCCCCATAAGGTTAACAGCTGATCTTTCAGCAGAAACTCTGCAAGCCAGAAGGGAGTGGCAGGACACATTTAAAGTGATGAAAGGGAAAAACCTACAACCAAGATTACCCTACCAAGCAAGGATCTCATTCAGATTTGATGGAGAAATTAAAATCTTTACAGACAAGCAAAAGCTAAGAGAGTTCAGCACCACCAAACCAGCTTTACAACAAATGAATGCTAAAGGAACTTCTCTAGGCAGGAAACACAAGAGAAGAAAAAGACCTACAATAACAAACCCAAAACAATTAAGAAAATGGTAATAGGAACATACATATCAATAACTACCTTAAATGTAAATGGATTAAAAGCTCCAACCAAAATACATAGACTGGGTGAATGGATACAAAAACAAGACCCATATATATGCTGTCTACAAGAGACCCACTTCACATGGAGGGACACATACAGACTGAAAGTGAGGGATGGAAAAAGATATTCCATGCAAATGGAAATCAAAAGAAAGCTGAAGTAGCAATTCTCATATCAGACAAAACAGAGTTTAAAATAAAGACTATTTCAGGGCTTCTCTGGTGGCACACTGGCTGAGAGTCCGCCTGCCGATGCAGCAGACACGGGTTCGTGCCCCGGTCCTGGAGGATCCCACATGCCGTGGAGAGGCTCGGCCCATGAGCCATGGCCGCTGAGCCTGCACGTCTGGAGCCTGTGCTCCCCAACGGGAGAGGCCACAACAGTGAGAGGCCCACGCACCGCAAAAAAGAAAACAATAAATAAATAAATAAATAAAGACTATTTCAGAGACAAAGAAGGACGCTACATAATGATAAAGGGATCACTCCAAGAAGAAGATATAACAATTGAAAATATTTATGCACCCAACATAGGAGTACCTCAATACATAAGACAAAAACCAACAGCCATAAAATGGGAAATCGACAGTATCACAATCGACAGTATCACAATAGTAGGGGACTTTAACACCCCACTTTCACCAATGGACAGATCAACCAAAATGAAAATAAGGAAACACAAGCTTTAAATGATACATGAAACAAGATGGACTTAATTGATATTTATAGGACATTCCATCCAAAAATAAGAGAATACACTTTCTTCTCAAGTGCTCATGGAACATTCTCCAGGATAGATCATATCTTGGGTGACAAAACAAGCCTTGGTAAATTGAAGAAAACTGAAATTGTATCAAGTATTTTTCTGACTGTAATGCTATGAGGCTACATATCAATTACAGGAAAAAAATCTGTGAAAAATACAAAAACATGGAGGCTAACAATACACTACTAAATAACCAAGAGATCACTGAAGAAATGAAAGAGGAAATCCAAAAATACCTAGAAACAAATGACAAAACACGACGACTCAAAACCTATGGGAGGCAGCAAAAGCAGTTCTAAGAGTGAAGTTTATAGCAATGCAATTCTACCTCAAATAAACAACCTAACAAGAGAAGCAACAAGAGAAACCAGTGCAATGAGAAGCCCCTGCACTGCAACGAAGAGTAGCCCCCACTCACCACAACCAGAGAAAAGCCTGCATACACCAACAAAGACCCAACACAGCCAAAAATAAAATTAAATAAATAAATAATTTTTTTAAAAAAAGAAAGAAATGAAGGAACAATAGCAAAGATCAATAAAACTAAAAGCTGGCTCTTTGAAAAGATAAACAAAATTGATAAACCATTAGCCAGACTCATTAAAAAAAAAAGGGAGAAGACTCAAATCAATAGAATTAGAAATGAAAAAGGAGAGGTAACAACGGACACTGCAGAAATACAAAGGATCATGAGAGATTACTACAAGCAAATATATGCCAATAAAATGGACAACCTGGATGAAATGGATGAATTCTTAAAAAGCACAACCTTCTGATACTGAACCAGGAAGGAATAAAAAATATAAACAGACCAATCAGAAGCACTGAAATTGAGACTGTGATTAAAAATCTTCCAACAGGGCTTCCCTGGTGGTGCAGTGGTTGAGAGTCTGCCTGCCGATGCAGGGGACACGGGTTCGTGCCCTGGTCCGGGAAGATCCCACGTGTCGCGGAGCAACTAGGCCCGTGAGCCATAGCCGCTGAGCCTGCACATCCAGAGCCTGTGCTCCACAATGGGAGAGGCCACAAGAGTGAGCGGCCTGTGTACCGCAAAAAAAAGAAAAAAAAAAAATCTTCCAACAAACAAAAGCCCAGGACCAGAGGGCTTCACAGGTGAATTCTATCAAACATTTAGAGAACAGCGAACACCTATTCTCAAACTCTTCCAAAATATAGAAGAGGGAGGAACACTCCCAAGCTCATTCTACGAGGCCACCATCACACTGATATCAAAACTAGACAAAGATGTCACAAAGAAAGAAAACTACAAGCCAATATCACTGATGAACGTAGAGGCAAAAATCCTCAACAAAATAGTAGCAAACAGAATCCAACAGCACATTAAAAGGATCATACACCATGTTCAAGTGGGGTTTATCCCAGGAATGCAAGGATTCTTCAATATACGCAAATCAATCAATGTGATAAACCATATTAACAAATTGAAGAAGAAAAACCATATGATCATCTCAATAGATGCAGGAAAAGCTTTTGACAAAATTCAACACCCATTTGTGATAAAAACACTCCAGAAAGTAGGCATAGAGGGAATTTACCTCAACATAATAAAGGCCATATATGAGAAACCACAGCCAACATCATTCTCAAGGTGAAAAACTGAAACCATTTCCACTGAGTTCAGGAACAAGACAAGGTTGTCCACTCTCAACACTGTTATTCAACATAGTTTTGGCAGTTTTAGCCACAGAAATCAGAGAAGAAAAAGAAGTAAAAGGAATCCAAATTGGAAAAGAAGAAGTAAAGCTGTCACTGTTTGCAGATGACATGATACTATACTTAGAGAATCCTAAAGATGCTACCAGAAAACCACTAGAGCTAATCAATGAACTTGGTAAAGTAGCAGGATACAAAATTAATGCACAGAAATCTCTTGCATTCCTATACACTAATGATGAAAAATCTGTAAGAGAAATTAAGGAAACACTCCCATTTACCATTGCAACAAAAAGAATAAAATACCTAGGAATAAACTTACCTAAGGAGACAAAAGACCTTTATGCAGAAAACTATAAGACACTGATGAAAGAAATTAAAGATGATACAAACAGTTGGAGAGATATACCATGTTCTTGGATTGGAAGAATGAACATTGTGAAAATGACTCTACTACCCAAAGCAATCTACAGATTCAGTGCAATACCTATCAAAGTACCAATGGCATTTTTCACAGAACTAGGACAAAAAATTTCAAAATTTGTATGGAAACACAAAAGAGCCTGAATAGCCAAAGCGATCTTGAGAAAGAAAAACAGAGCTGGAGGAATCAGGCTCCCTGACTTCAGACTATACTACAAAGCTATAGTAATAGAGACAGTATGGTACTGGCACAAAAACAGAAATATAGTTCAATGGAACAGGATAGAAAGCCCAGAGATAAACCCACACACATATGGTCACCTTATTTTTGATAAAGGATGCAAGAATATACAATGGAGAAAAGACAGCCTCTTCAATAAGTGGTGCTGGGAAAACTGGACAGCTACATGTAAAAGAATGAAATTAGAGCACTCCCTAACACCATACACAAAAAGAAACTCAAAATGGATTAAAGACCTAAATGTAAGGCCACACACTATCAAACTCTTAGAGGAAAACATAGGCAGAAAAAGAAAATAAAAATAAACAAATGGGACCTAATGAAACTTAAAAGCTTTTGCACAGCAGAAGAAACCATAAACAAGCTGAAAGGACAACCCTCAGAATGGGAGAAAATATTTGCAAATGAAGCAGCTGACAAAGGATTAATCTCCAAAATATGTAAGCAGCTCTTGCAGCTCAATATAAAAACCACATAAAACCCAATCCAAAAATGGGCAGAAGACCTAAATTGACATTTCTCCAAAGAAGATATACAGATTGCCAACAAACACATGAAAGGATGCTCAACATCACGAATCATTAGAGAAATGCAAATCAAAACAACAATGGGGTATCACCTCACAGCAGTCAAAATGTCCATCATCAAAAAATCTACAAACAGTAAATTCTGGAGAGGGTGCAGAGAAAAGGGAACCCTCTTGCACTGTTAGTGGGAATATAAATTTATACAGCCACTATGGATAATACTATGGAAGTTCCTTAAAAAACTAAAAATAGAACTACCATACGACCCAGCAATCCTGCTGCTGGGCATATACCCTGAGAAAACCATAATTCAAAAAGAGCCATGTTCCACAATGTTCATTGCAGCTCTATTTACAATAGCCAGGACATGGAAGCAACCTATGTGTCCATCAACAGATGAATGGATAAAGAAGATGTGGCACATATATACAATGGAATATTACTCAGCCATAAAAAGAAATGAAATTGAGTTATTTGTAGTGAGGTGGATGGACCTAGTGTCTGTCATAAAGAGTGAAGTAAGTCAGAAACAAAAACAAATACCGTATGCTAACACATGTATACGGAATCTAAAAAAAATAAAAAGATTCTGAAGAAACTAGGGACAGTACAGGAATAAGATGCAGATGTAGAGAATGGACTTGAGGACATGTGGAGGGGGAGGGGTGTACTGGGACGAAGTGAGAGAGTGGCATGGACACATATACACTACCAAATGTAAAATGGATGGCTGGTGAGAGACAGCTGCATAGCACAGGGATATCGGCTTGGTGCTTTGTGACCATCTGGAGGGGTGGGATGGGGAGGGTGGAGGGGAGACGCAGGAGAGAGGGAATGTGGGGATGTGTGTATACATATAGCTGATTCAGTTTGTTATACAGCAGAAACTAGCACAACATTGTGAAGCAATTATACTCCAATAAAGATGTTTAAAAAAAAATAAAGTAACAATGTTAAACCCATTTCATGCTGAATAAAAAGCATACGCTTTTTGAAAAATGACTATAGTTTGAAAAATAAAAGACCTTATAATCTAATCTATTAATGCCATCCAGAATTAAGAAAATATTTCACACATACAATGAGAGAGAAAAACTTTTCTCAATTATAGAGAATTGGCTGGCTTCAACTCTATAACCTCAGCTACAGGTCAGGAGTAAACTCAGAAACAAAACTTCAGTGGTCTGCTTCTCGAAGGGCTGTTCTCCTTTCTAGTGGGCACAAAATAGTTTCTTAATTAATTTGAGCTCACAGTAGATAAATAGCCAAAGAAAAATACTGACAAACTGGATTAGATGTCATCTTTCACCTGATAGAAAATAGATCCACATTATCCACCTGACAGAGATTATCAAATGCTCAGATGGTAAAACCAAATTCCCCATAATAATCAGCCATGTGCATATTAGAACTATATATATACACACAGGGTCAACTCTAAACTATGGAGTTGAGACCTGCCTAGCAATCTTGGCTCTGGCTCTAGAAAAAGACATGGCGCAACCCACAAGTTTTACAAGGATGCTCTCTAGATTATGCAGTTGAGACCTGTCTAGTGGTTAGAGATAAGACATGGACTTACTATTGCCTGGGTCTAGTTGTGAAAAGACACACATAGGTTCATATGCACCAGCTCTCCCCCAAAACAAGCCCTAATGTGTGCCTATTTCTGTGGTGTAAATTTTCCTATAATTTCTCTTTTTAATTGTGTTACCAACACAATGTCATGAATGCAGAATTGGGAAGGGATACATGTATTTGATTCTCACAAACCAGTATAATCTGCTCCAGGACACAACTGTGCTTGACCATAAGTTAATTAAAACAGACAGACTAGCAGACTTGGCTAAGAACAGAAACAAAAACAAAAACACAAAATCAGGAAAAAGAAAGAAAATCTTTAGAAATGCAGAGTTAGTCACTTGACATTCACTCTGGGAAACAAGAAAAGATGTGTCTGGGTTTAATCACTTCTCGGGCCATGCAGTTTAATAGCACCAGCAGGTAAAGTTCACTTGAATATCACAATGGATCTTCCAAAATGGCCCTAGTACTCAGTATTTCACAAGATAGCTTGTTCTATTTGCAAACAATTCTCATAGTTAGAAAACTTTTATTTACACTCAGCCAAAAGTCTATTTTCCTATAACTTTTTTTAAAATTAATTAATTTATTTATTTATTTGGCTGTGTTGGGTCTTTGTTGCTGTGCGCGGACTTTCTCTAGTTGCGGCGAGCGGGGGCTACTCTTTGTTGCAGTGTGCGGGCTTCTCATTGTGGTGGCTTCTCTTGTTGCAGAGCATGGATGGGCTCTAGGCACACAGGCTTCAGTAGTTGTGGCTTGCGGGCTCTAGAGCGCAGGCTCAGTAGTTGTGGCTCATGGGCTTAGTTGCCCCACAGCATGTGGGATCTTCCCGGGCCAGGGCTCGAACCCATGTCCCCTGCATTGGCAGGCGGATTCTTAACCACTGAGCCACCAGGGAAGCCTTATTTTCCTGTAGCTTTTAACCAGAGATTTTAGTCATACTCTTGGGAAATGCACAGAATAAATCTAATTCTTCCTTTATTCAATAAAATTTCAATACTGATTATAGTTATCTTAGGATTTTAGTGCTAGTCCAACTCATTCACTTTATAAATAAAGAAACTGAGACCTAGAAAGGTTAATGACTTTCCTCAATTCATATAGCATTGAGATTTGTCACATTTGATGCAATCCGAGATTAAACTTAAAAACCGTCATAACACATCCCTCTTCAGTATTTGTTCCTTAGTTGTATTAGTATCTCATCTACTGTGTTTTCCAGACCTCTCATCATATAAGCTGCCCCCTTCTTGTTCAGACAGTGTCATTCTAAAAGTGGGGTACCCAGAACCTAATCAAATGCCACAGGTGTCAGCTGATTAGTTCAGTGAACAGTGTGTTCTGAATTCTGGAGTTATTGATATTTCCTTCATCATTTGGACGGCCATGTCACTTTTTAACGCATGTACTTGTCAAATATAATTTTCAAAAGTTAAAAACTTGGCTTTCGTAGAAATATAGAATAAACACAGGTCAAAAAATGTATTCAATTCATTCATAAAGGAAACGTAAGATAATAAAACTGGTTTAAAACTATTTGAGAGGCTTCCCTGGTGGTGCAGTGGTTGAGAGTCTGCCTGCTGATGCAGGGGACACGGGTTCGTGCCCCGGTTCGGGAAGATCCCACATGCCGCGGAGCGGCTGGGCCCATGAGCCATGGCCGCTGAGCCTGTGCGTCCGGAGCCTGTGCTCCGCAGTGGGAGAGGCCACAACAGTGAGAGGCCCGCGTGCTGCAAAAAAACAAAAAAAAAACCAAACAAAAAAACAACTATTTGAGAAACTAAGAAATATATAGTCCATCAAGAAGTGCACACTGAAATAAGTTTTTTTAAGTTAGAAAAAAATCTATTTAATACCCTATCAGTCAATAAATCGTAACTTTTGAGATTATCTTTTCCACCAAAGAGAAATCATTTGCATCTCCATCAGGTAAAAACCTACAAGGTAACATCTCCCTTCATAGTTCCTGGGCTCTAATTGATAGTAAATAACAAAGCCAAACAAAGTCACTCTTAGAAAATTAAAAAGTCCTTAAGTGGGACTGTTAAACAATGTCCCAGGATGATATTAAAAGGACGTATAGCCTTCTCTTTTGCTTTATCTTCAAGTATCATAGACTATTTCTTAACGTATTTTTATATGAACTATTGTTTTGCCAGCCTCCCACAACTTGTTAAAGCATAACAAGACAGGAGTTTACATTTATTTATGTGAAGTTATTTCTGTCTATTATTACAGTTTGTCTTCCTTCCCAATGCAGGATTCTTTTCTGTAATGTCCATGACTAGTGATGGTCAATGTTGAGGAACTCAGTGCATTGCAAGCTAGCTCAATTTATTGTTAGAAACTCTAGTTCTTAGTGAGGTCTCGTGTATACCAGCAGAAATATACTCCCCTGTAATTTTTACCCACTAGAGATTTGGATTAAGGGGTAGAAAAAACAGGCAGCTCCTGAGCATTAATTTAAAAAGGAGTGCTAAAATATCCCTAAGCTCAACTGTAAAATGGTGCGAGTTAACACATATCACTCCTCACATAACTGAGGTCATATAAACTGGCTCTGCTAAATGGAATTAAATGGTGCTTTCAAGGGGAAATTTAAAAATGTATATTCCTCATCTACACTAAGCGATCTCTGTTGAGTATTTTTTAGAGGCAAATGCATGAGTAGCACAAGGCAGATAGATAAGGGCTAGTCCCCCAACTCCAGAACTTTCCCACTAGCGTCTAACAATTTGGTCATCTGAAATTCCAAAACCCAATAATGCCATAATATTTACTAGGAATGGGTGTTTATTTTATTATTACAAATTACAAACCCATTATTAGGCCATAATTTTCCCACTGAGGTAATTATAAAATAACCTAAGATTATAATACAGTACGTATTTGGATAAAAGAAGGAAATATGTGCGAACCTGAAAATCAGATAAAGGAACTCAAATATATTTGGACAGGATATTTAATGTAAATCACCTCTATTCTTACTTCAGAGAGCATACGTGACTTAGGCTATCCAGATGAGAGTGACATAAAACCTGGAAAAAAATTTCAAAAAGTTAAAAGTGTATTGTTATAGTACCACATTAATAAATCCTTTGTTTTGAGCATAAAGAACTACACATTTTTATTGGCCAAAAAAAAGGTTTCTCCCACTTTTGCCAGATATATGTTTAACAAATATTAAAGGAATACAGGTTTGCATTGCTACCAAATTATGAGTCCACATGTCTTATTCTAGCTCTGCTGACTGGTTCCAGTTCTAACATTGGGAGGCATGCAGACTAAATTTAATCCAGCTTCCATATAACTGATCTTCAGATACCTGAGAACAGTTGCCCCATTCTCCTGCAGTCTGTCTTCTTCAGATTAAATAAGTGTGCCCTTCCTTAGAATGGCTTCAAGATTGGTTATTTTCATGATTAGCTTCCTGCAGAGGCTTTCTAGTTTTCAGTGTGTCCAAATGTGACTCCCAGTATCAAACACAGCATAACAAATGTCTGATGCCAAATTTATATCAGGCGGTCATCTCACTCAACCTGCTTTGCCAACTCTGTGTTAAATAACAAGGGAAATTAAAGGAAAATAAACATCCCACATCCCTTTAATGGAGTGGCTTAGCCTTTTAAACTTCCTGGAGCAATTCAGAGTTCTCACTAAACTCAGGGGTACTCAGTCAGGGTCGGGTCAAGAGACAGAAACCACATCAATTATTTGAAGAGAGAAGATTTAATACGAAGAACTGTTAGCAAGGTAGTAAGTTGTTTACTAGGCAATTGAAAGGGTAAAGAGAAATTCTAAAGCATTACAAGTAGTAACTGTATGAAGCTGTTATACCCTGTGTTAGCCTACCTCAGGGTAGATACTAAGACAGGATTGAACCTGCAAGGATTTTATTAGGGGAAATTCCTGTATAAAGGAAACCCAGAGGGAGCAGGGAAGGCTGAGATGCAGGTATATTCTGGGTGACAAAGAAAAGGCCATAAAATCTGAGGAAGTTCCTGCAAAGCCATAGGAAAGTTATTGAGCCAAAGAAGTTGGTCAGAGGAGTCCTAAGTCTCCCAGGAATCTGCCCCAGTGTTCTGGTATGCTCACTTAGTATGGTCAATTAAGTTTAGGTTTGCCAGATAAAATATAGGACATTCAGTTATATTTGAATTTCAGATAAACAATGAATAAAATTTTAGTATAAGTACATCCCAAATATTGCATTGGACATACTTATATTAAAAAATTATTTGTTGTTCAAACTTAACTGGCATCATCCTATATTTTTATTTGTGAAATCTCTCAATCCTGATTATACTCCCTGTAGCTGAAGGTCTGTGAGGGGCATTCTCATGGCTGCCACACACTGTTGGGGCTAGGAGAAGAAAGGTTGGAATTATTAAAACTTCAAAACTTAAAAGAAGATCTTGAGAAGGTGAAACTCAGACATCTAAGGAAAGGGTCCCCATTATCCGGGTGGGGATAAAACTGGTTCTACAGCTGGATTCAACTGCTACTATGGGAAGGAACTGCTGCTTTGGGGTTGAAGAAGTGTTGCTGGACAGGACCCCAAGCTGACTGGAAGCCAACCATAAGCAAAGAGAAAACAGGAAGAAGCAAGTCCCATCTTCCTCCTCCAGCCTTGCAGTCTCCCTCCACACCCACCCGTCACTTGCAGAGCCTCACATGGAGCCACTGGCAAAGCAGAAATGCAGAGCAGAGTATCAAAGACTGGGTTTGGAATTTAAAGTAAAAATTTAGTAACTGGCACAAATGCAGATTATCAAAGATCACACCCAGTTAATGAAATGCTGGGAAATGATTGGCTATTGGCCCTACATGATTTCAGCATGACTCCCAACTTTACAAATTTCATGGATTAATGGTGATGAGGTTTGGGACATGCTATTCCAAAGTATGGCACCTTGGCATATTAAATATTTTAAGCTGAAGGAATTTGAAAAACAGAGGTATTGGAAGGATTCTCTGACCTTCTACTTGAAGGTCAGGTCATAAGACACTCATGTGAGAGGTGCCCTCTCCATACCCAGAGGAAAAGAGCATCCTTATCTCCAAAGATGGAGGGACACTGGGAGGAATCTGAGCAAACAGGCTTTGCTAAGTGTCCCCCAGTTTACCACCCATAGCTTATACCCTTTGTCCTATCACATTTTCCCATTACTTTCCACTCTTTATCAAACCTAGTATAAAAATGTTCAGGTTTAACCTGCTCTTCAGGTCTCATTTCCTTATGAAGGCTCCTGTGTCATGTAAGACTTATATTAAGGAAATTTGTACGCTCTTTTCTTATTAATCTGTCTTCTGTTGCAAAGTCCCAGCCAAGAACCTAGAAGGGTAGAAGGAAAAAGATATTATTCCTCCCCTGTGTTGTCCAGCCGAAAGATGCTGGTCACCAATTCCCATCCACCATTTCAGGCAGATTACATTAATAGCCAACGTGACTAGAGATGGATTTGCCTTTGCTTTTGAAATTCTCTTCTTGAAAAAACAAATGAGTTAGGATCTCAAGTCCATAATGAAGATTGGCAGAGAGATACGAGAGGATCCACAGTCTTGTGTTATGTACAAAATATTAACAAATCCAAAAGACTCCAGTAAACCTAATCACCAAGGAAAACAGGTTTACTATCCCCAGGTTGCCAGTGGACTCTAATCCCTTAGAAAATGGAAGACCTTATGAGGTATTATATAACATTAAGGAAGAGGATATGTCATACTTGTATATGCCCTATGGTTTATAAAGCATTCTCCCAAACATTATCATGTTTTGAGCCCTGTATATAACCACACATGGGGTTGGGGAGCTGATGACTGACCTCAATCCAGAATATAATGAATAATCTTTGAAAGTTTTTAAGTGAAAATGTGATATAGTCAGGTCTGTGCCTTAGAAGAGAATCTTGCCAGAGGGCAAAAGATGAGGATTTATCAGCAGTTCACTCAAGCGGTAATGAGCCCCTAAAATAAGGTAGTCCCTTGGAGCTATCACCAATCCAGAACTAAAGTATTTTTCTCCGAGACAAAAAAGGATTTTAAAGGAGATAAAAGATGTAAAATATTTAATGAGTAATAGGGGTGTCATATCTAGTTTTTAGTTTTCTTAACTTTTTGGCATTTCTGTTCCATTCACGTCCACACATTCACATGCAAATAATGCATATCAACCTTTCAAATGTTAACAGATGGAAAGAAAAGTAGGAGCATTATGGGTGGGATTTATGTGATTCAAATGAATGAGAATAAAATGTAAATAGCTGGAAAAAAGAATTCTCTGATTGTACAATAATTGTTATTTTCATTTCAAGGGTTTCAAAAATAGAACAGTATCCTCTGCTAATCGCTTCCTATATTAGTTATCTTTTATTGCATAACAAATTTCCCCAAAACTTAGTAGCTTAAAACAACAATAAACATTTATTATCTCTGGCAGTTTCTGTGGGTCAGGAATTCTGGAGCAGCTTAGCTGGGTAGTTCTGGCTTGGGGTCTCTCAGGAGGCTAGAGTCAAGATATTATTGTAGCTGAGGCTGCAGTTATCTGAAGCCTTGATGGGGCTAGAGGATGCCCTTTTAAGATGGCTCACACATGTCACTTGGTTTCGGGGGGCGGTCTTCTCCTCATAAACCTCTCCAAGGGATGCTCCAGTGTTCTCATGACATGGCAGCTGGCTTCCCCCCAAGCAAGTGATCCAAGAGAGTGACAGCCAGGTGGAAGCAATCGTTTTTAATGTCCTAGCCTTGGACACCACATAGCATCACTTCTGCTACATTCTATTCACCAGAAGCAGTTCACTAAGTCTTGCTCACGTTCAAGGGGAGGGGAAGTTTCCACCTTTTGAAAGGAGGTGTGTTAAAGATTTTGTGAATGTATTTTAAAATCACCACACTTCTTTAACTTAAAACAGGTTTTGGTATTTTGTGCTCCAAATAAAATTCCCAACTCATTGAACAGCTTCACAAAAGCAAGTGACCTGGGGATTGATGTCTCAGTTCTTTGGTCAGCAACAGCTTGTCAGTTTGCTCTGAGACGTCTAAGAGTTGTGTGGTGATAGATGAGAAAAGTGTAACTTTGTAATCCAAAGAGGGGAAGAAAAGAACCCTAAAAGACCAAACCACTGTAGTTTCATCATTTGAATTATTTTCCTTGAAATTCTATTGAAAGGACAATTTTTGAAATTCAAGCTTCAATGTCAGAGGGATGAAAAAGCCCTAAATTGCTCCTAGGAATATAAGCTGTAAGTGATGGAATTCCAACAATTTGATACTTATTAGGAGTCAGGAAGAATGTTCCTACCTGAAAAACCAAAACATCACTACAGCCAAACAAGGAACATTTCTGCATTTATTTATATCTTAGTCTATTTGGGCCACTATAAAAAAAATAGCATAGATTGGGTGTCTTAAAAACAACAAACATTTATTTCTCACAGTCTGGAGGCTGGGAAATCTAAGATCAAGGGGTTGTCAGATTCTGTGTCTGGTGAGAGCCTACATCCTAGACAGCTGTCTTTTTACTGTGACCTCACAAGGTGGTAGGGGTGAGAGATCTCTCTGGGGTCTCTTTTATAAGGGCACAAATCTCATTCATGTAGGCACCACCCTCATGACCTAATCACCCTTCAAAGTCCCCACCTCCTAATACTATCCCCTTGGAGGTTAGGATTTCAACATACGAATTTGGGGTGATATAAACTTCAGTCCATTGCAATTTAGCTAACTGGAAAAGAAAAGAACCCTCAAATTTGTGAGAATGCTGTCTGGGAGAAGAATCAAAAATCAATACCCTAATGACTTTGGTTGCTTCTTATCTTCATTGATGCCACAGTTAAACTTGCAGCCTTGACTTGCTTTGCTACTGCTACTGCTTTCCCTTTTGGAAGGTCTGCAACTGTAGCTGTTAGACCTAAAAGATAAGTAACCCTTATCTTCTGCCCCTTGGTTTGATTCTTGGCTTGTCAGAATTTCTTTGCACCTGAGGTGAAATCAGGAGTTAACTTCAGAAAACAAATCCCAGAAAGTAAGGCACGTCCAGCTAAAAAGTAAAGTAATACTTTGCCTAGAAGAGCAATATTAACAAGGACCTTTTCAAAGTGGTATCACTTCCTTCCCTCAGGAGCAAGGGGAAACATAAAATCCAATGGCTATTTCTTTCTTAAGAGAAAGAAGAGAAACTGTGCCCTGTGACTATGGTGTTGGGAGAGAGGGGATTTAGAGTCTTTGCGACCATAAAAGGAAGAATAAAATGAATTTACAGAGACAGAAAAGCAATCAAGAAAACTGAATGTCTACTTGTAAATCATAGGACCTGATGGAAAAAGCACTATGGTGTTTGGTGTAAAATTGTAGGAGTGAGGCACGCAATTGGGAAACTGAATACTAAGAGTTTAAGAGCTAGTGAGTGTTAGGGGATCCCAGAGGCACCCTTTCCTACTTGGCCCCTACACCTGAGTTTTTTCTAGAAGATAAAGAGTATTGCTCTAAGTCAAATTAATCTCCTACCTCCCCAAACCAGACTGATTTATAACTTTACACCATCTGCTGGTGCTAATGGTGTGATTCTCTTCTGTACTAATTAATGGCTCATAAAGGGCTTTGTATACAGCAAGCAAACAATAACTTCAAGGACCTAATCATGAATTTTTGCCAGTTTCCACTATGAGGAAATTAATGTTTCATCTTGATTTAAACCAATGTCCTTCTGCTTGTCCCCAAGCCCTCAGGGATCTGCCTTCTCACTTGTAGGAAGTTCAGTTCTCTCCCTTTTTCATTGAATCCCTACCCCTACTACCACATTTCTATTGGATATTTCAAGAGAAACTTTAAAGTCTGGGCCTCTAAGCACAACTTTTAGAAAAGGTCCTTTTACCTGTAACTTCAGTTAAGAAAGCCTTTCCTTTGTCAGGTCCTTTCACACTAGAAGGGAAGTTTGACAGCATTGTAAAAGAGTGAGTGTCGAAAGAAGAGAACCTTTAAAAAAAAAAGAAAAGAAAAAAGAAATACTAGCTTTCGGAATCACTGTTTCACAGTGCAGTGCAATAACCACAAAAATCGAGAGTCTTGCCTTACACACCTAGATTTTTTGCTGAATTATGTATGACCTTGCGAAAGTCACTTAATTTTCTGTCTTAGTTTCCTTATCTCTCAAGTGAGAAACCTGGACCGATTACTATAAAGTATAATTCTAAAGTGACATGATTGTGTATCAACATCCCTCAAAAATTACTCACCACGTGATATTTGCCACTATCCTTAGGGCCTAACACACTATGTCTATGCCTGGACATGACCGCTTCTAAAAGCACTGTGAAAACCGTTCCAAAAGATACTTGAGAAGTAAGCAGACCATTGCCGGGCCAGCTGCATCATGGTTGGTTGCCTAGCTTCATAATACATTTGGTTCTGCATCCGCGGGTTCCTCATCTGCATAAGGAGGGCCAACTGTACTGCACCATTTTGTATAAGAGACTCATGCATTCTCAGATTTTGGTATCTGTGGGGGGTGGGGGAGGGGGGTAGTCCTGGAACAAGTACCCTGTGGTTAAAACCACTCTTCCCCTCCTAGACCTATCACTTCTTTCCCTTTCTACTTCCCTCAATGTTTCTCCACCCCAGATTCCTAATACCTTTCCAGGGCTTGAAGTCACAGAGAGAATCACCAGTATCTTCAAAGCCATCCCAGGTAGTGTCACCTGTGGGCTCTGCCTATTATTAGATGCTGAGGGTAGCAAAATACCTTATATTTTAAAAGTAAGAATCATCTGGTGGGAGAGGTAGAGATTGTTTTTGGACTTAGTTAATCCCTTTTGCTTCTCAAAATAAACATCTTTGTGCTCAGTTAAAAAGCTTTCCAAGATGTTCACAAGAGAAGGAAATTCTCGCCAAAAACTTAAGCCCAGACAGACAGGGATACTGAAATTTTGCTGTCTGTGGGAGCACGTGGCCAGGCAAAACTGGCGTAAAAACAGTAATCTGTGCTTAAATGATGGCAGTGTAGACTTCTGGTGCTCAGAGGCTATGTTCAGGGGACCCAGGCAGAGTGTATGGGGTCCAGCAACTCCATCAGCGGTTCCCATTGTCACAGTTCACAGCACACTCTTGTCTATTTACAGAACTTACAACTCGGCAAACTTGGTCCTTATGGATGGAGGGGTAAAGAGAAACACTTCTCTCACTCTTCTCACAGTTTTAGTTCTGCTTCCAATTCTGAGCAGTTGCAAAATGCTTCAGAAGATTTAGGCCCAAGAGCCCCATCTGCAATTTTACAGTGTCGTGACCTTGGACAAGACGCTTTAACTATCTCTGAGCTGCAACTTTCTCATCCATAAAATGGTGATAATACCTATTCTACTTTCTTTACAAGAATGTTGTGAAGATCAAATAAAATAACAAATGAAAACACTTTGTGCAGGAAAAGGTGCTGTGTAAACCCAAGCTATTTTTAATTATCAGGTGTCTTCTCTTCTCTGCGCTTTCCTTTACCTCATCTGTTTCTATGTCCTTTAAGCATCTTCATAGTCCTTTCTTAGTCCAAGATTCTCACTATGGTTAGTGCTCAGCTTCTTAAACATGGATGGTCTCATTACCAACCAGGCAAACCTGCATCTACAGGTCTATCTAGCTCCCCATTCAGAGACAAATCTACAACATGTAGTAGAACCTCATTCATTTCAGCAGTCATGTATGGAGCACTTAATGACTCAGTATCCCACATTAGGGATAGCAAATTGAATGGGCAGGGCAGGTCCAGCCCCCAAGGAACGCACCATCAGATCCACGCATCTCAGACCAGTCAAATAGATTAATCAGGTCTATATAAGCTTCAGCTGAATCTTCTCTCTCTGGCCTCTACTCCTTTTTTTTTTTTTTTTAATACTTCTATATTGGAGTATAATTGCTTTGGTGAGGGAGGGGGAAGCTGGCCTCTACTCCTTGAAGTTCAGATCTATCTATCTATCTGGACCATTTGGGCCAAAATTTGAACTTTGAAGTCCTTCAAACCTGTTCTTTTAGAGAAAACAGGTAACTTTATTCAAATTTCCTTGGAATTATTTTGCACATCCCTTTGTTGACTGACCCCCTATCTCCCTCTTTTATTCCCCATTCAATATCCAATTCAATACTGAGGTTCTGCCCAGTGTGGGGTTCCATATTGGGCAATGAGAACTGATTCCACTTGTATCCACATAGCTTAACTACTAGGACTGACAGACAACTAAGACCACCCGTAGCAACATGACTTACTATTTGTTCTAGGAAATTCTTGCTCAGGAAGATAAACTTGTAGAGCAGTAAATAATTTCATTGTTTGTATTGGGAAATTCCCCAAAACCAATATTTTTTGTACAATAATTACTCATTGGAGCAAACAACACCATTCTCAGGACAATAGATTAATTACCTGGGCAAATGGTTCTCTTACCAAATGACTTTATTTATCCAGACTTGCCTTAAGACCCTCTTAGCTGTGTCCATCAATCCCAAACTACCATTTCATAAACTTTTCCCAGTCTTAACCTGAGGCCCACTTTAAAAGACCCACACCCCATCCCTATACACTTCTGCCTCTGACCTCTCCCTCTGAGGTATTCCTAAGACTCTGTTCAACTTGTCCTTTCCCTCCTTGCAACAGGTTTAACAAACTTAGCCATGCTTGATCAACAGATCATTCTGGTGGCTTCTTGGGGAGTTTGCAGTTGACAACTTCATGCATCAATCAGCAAAGCAAGAGAAACAGAGGGAAAAAAATTTTTTTTAAATCTTACATCTGCCATTTCTTTAAAAAAAAGACTTTTATAGTCATCATCATGTGAAAACTCAGAATTTTGTTGGATCTTCTTATCCTTATTACATGATTTGGAATCGTTTTTTATTTTGAACTACCCTTGAGGTAGTACACCATGATTGTTTTATTGCTTGGAGCTTCTAGAGGGTTCCATTCAGTCTTGGATACCTCTAAAGATCTTTCTGTCACAAAACACTCTCTATTCTGTCCATTGTATTTCCACTACATGTTGGAAAATGATTAGTTAGTTGTGTTCATCCTAAAGTAATTGACTAATATTTGAGGAACTTAACTGAAAATCTTGAGAAGGGCTATATTAAAGCTAGTTCATCATTCACACTAAGCAAAATGGCTTGTAATCTGGCTGTCTTAACCAGTTTGAGACCTGGAAGCTTATCAATAACGTCACACATGGAAATGAGCACTTGTGGCACTTGTTTAAATTCATGAAATAGCAGTCACATCGAGAGAGGAGCTTGGTGAGTCAGAAGCCAATCTTACAGTTCAGTGTGATGTCTGCCAAATGTAGCCTATTCTGAGTTTATAAACTGAGAAAGTTGAAACCAATATAGTAATCATAATAGTTATCATGATCCATGATGCCATGGATCCTGATATCATGATAATACAGTCTACATATTTTTGTAAAACATTTTAGGTTTCAAAAGGAAGTATTTAAATTCAATAGCTGTCTTTTGTTGACTTCAAAAGGCTTATAATCCTCCTTATAAGTATGCATCCCATGGTAAATTGAGTCTTATTTTTTCCCTTGTGTATACCTTTTATTTAGGATTATTTCAGAAAATCTAAATGTTGTAATATTTTAAATTAGAGTATTTTGCATGTAGAAATTTAACATAGCCTCATTTCCTAAGCAGGTGAGCTGAGAAAACTAACATTTATTGAGTACTTGTGTACCCAGCAGAGACCAAGATGCTTTCAAATACATTACATTGATTTTGACAAGACCTCTGTGAGGTCGGTAATAATCTCCCTATTTTAAAGCTCGTGAAGCAAAAGCTCAGTATTTAAGTAGTTTATTAAAGATCTTGTGAGTAAGTGATAGAGTCAGGTTGATTTCAAAGCCTAATCTCATTTTAATATCTCATTGTGGTACCTTACCACAGTATCATAGACATTAAGTTCTAACCATTTTGAGTTGTCTTTGTCTTCCAGTTCTATCATTAATAAGCACTAGTGACATATCATTTTCAAAGAATATATAAGGGTTTTTTAAAAGCAGGAACCAAAGCTCAAATAATACCTTTATATGCTGATGTGCTAATCAAGATCCAGAATCTTACTTAAGTGAACAAATTGTTATCCTAAGATGAAACTGAACCAAACTCTATTCATGAATTTGCTAATTTGTCTTCTCTATTTGAAAACTCTCTGTTGCTGATATATACATATCCATCTTAATGTATTTTTAAATATTTCATCTATGGACATATTATATGTGTTCTTTATCTTACCAAAAAGTTACTTTTCTAGTCTTGAAATTCTATTACATTTTATAAAATGATCAAATGGCAAAACATTATTTTTCAAAAATCCACCTGATTAACAACAGTTCATATAATAGGAAACTGTAGCATCTTTATTTAAAAGAAGAAACATCTTCACTACTATATTCAGTACATCTGCTTTTTTTTAAACTAAAGAGACAAGATATTTAAGAGACGAAGTTGCATTAGACTATTTCTCTTTTTTTAAATGTAATTTAATAAGTTCTCTGAGTAATCAGAAGGGATTCTCTTCTACTGCTTATTTTCTTCTTATGCTTTTTTACTCTTGGTCTGTTTTCTATCTCATTTCATTTTTACCCCTTCTTAGTTTTAAGGACACATATCACACCCTGAAAATGCTGCTTGCGCATCTCTATTCTGTTTATAACTAGGGTAATGTCAATGGCATTTTGATATTTCACAGCAGCAGTCATGACCAGACCTTCCCCTCCTTATTTTTCCTTTTTCCTTTCTACCTCTTACTCTTTATTTCTCTTAAGCCTGAATAATAGAGCACCTATATGAAATCGAAAGAAAGCTGATTTTTAAAAAGGGATGGCCATAGCTTTGAGGAACAAACCAAATACATACTCTGACTGCTCCACAAGCAGCAAGCTGGCAGGAATCCTGGAATGTGAAGCCACTGAGAGGAGTTCCTGACGGGCCTGACCACTTGAGAGAGGTTATAGGGAGTGTGGAAAACAACCTTTCTTGAAATGAGGAATGCCTTTTGGGGATTCTGCACACAAAACAAATAAAGGCTCACCAATCACCTGTGAGCTTGCATTCTACGTTCAGAGTAAGGCAGCCATCTCTTGGTTATTCTTTGGTAGATTTCTTCTACTGTGGCAAAAAGCCTGAACTGATGACCTTTCAGATGTGTATTTAAAATGCTGTTTCTGAAAGAGTAAAATAATGTAACTGCTGTCTTCAACTCAGGCATAGCATAAAAGCAAAGAAATAACCCACTGGCTTCTTCGTTTACACACTGGCACTTCAGCCTTTCTTTTGTCTTTCACTTCCATATTCTTACCCTCTAAACTTTAAAAGTCTCAACAGTAAAAGTGATAAGTGGCTTAAAGGAAAGTCAAGCTCTCAATGAGAGAAATACATGAATGATCAAAACCCTGAATTACTACTAGTAATAGTACTTTGTGGAATTTTTAGAAAATTTTTACAGTACTATCAAAATTATCCATTCATTTGTCAACCAGTATTTATTGAAAACCTACTATGTGCCAGGAACTCTTGGATGATACAGCAATGTACAAGACAGGCAAGGCTCCTGATCTCGTGTAGCTCATATTCTAGAACAGTGGAGATGCGGAGGGGGCAGACAGTAAACAAGTAAATAATAAATGAACAGAATATTTTCAGATGATATAGACAATAAAGCAAGGTGATGTAATAGAGAATGACTCTGGACTGTGACTATTTTAGATTGGGTCACATAGGTTGCAGTGTCTCTGTAAAGAGAAAATAGGGCAGAATTTCTTAGACTTTGTGGAGAACTTTAAAACCTATCTATTCTTCCTTACCTTCCAGGTAAGGTGTTTTCCTTACCTCATAGAAGAGAAAACATAGATAAATGGAAATTTATCTACATTTATGGATGAGAAAACTAAGATTAATAGAGGTTAAAGTCTTGTTGTCACAAACAGGTGGTACACAGCTATCTCACACAGTGCCTGAGCAGGTAGAGTCCTGCAGGCAATGGCTTGGCCATCACATCACACAGCTCCTTTGTGCTTATTAGAATACAGTGCCCTTTTCTCAGGGCAAACGTCCTTATGCAATGCACAACCTACACAAATGTACATGACACTCCTGTTCATGAAGCTGGCGTATCTGGGAACCAGAAGGTGACTCCCTTGTTTCTCTCACTGCGTAGAAGAACAAGTCATCTAGGAGTAGACAGGGTTTCCTTATGGAGCATGCAGGTGACTGATATCCCTTAGTTTTGTAAGTTAGGATGCATAAGTACTCATTTTCTGGGGGAAGGATATGACCAAAAATTGGGGGACCTGTCAAAGACAGGCAAGTCTTAAGCCTTGGTGAGCAGAGCTTTTTGCTGAAAGGGATAAGGAAATCAGCCTTAAAGAATTTTCCTAGGGAAGGAACTGACCTTGCTTAACTAAAATTTTAAATCAAAGAAACCTATCAGTATGGACCAGTGTCCTAGCTAAGGCTCAGCATCAGACAGAAGCAATAACATACCTGGTATAATGTTGGCTCGAGTGGTAAGAAAGCTGGAACCAGAGAGTACCGAAGTAGAAGAGAGAAAAGAAGTCAGTGGTATGGATCCATAAGGCGGCAGGTCTACATTATATCTGATAAGATTAGGTTCATGTGCAGGTAAGAGAGACTCCAAATACAGGCATACATTGTTTTCTTGTGCTTTGCCTTATTGCTCTTCACAGATAATTGTGTTTTTGTTGTTGTTTGTTTGTTTGCTTTTTGACAAATTGAAGTTTTGTGGCAACCCTGCATTGTGAGGTGATGGTTAGCATTTTTCAGCAATAAAGTATTTTTAAATTAAGGTATGTACGTTGTTTATTTTAGACATAATGCTATTGCACACTTAATAGACTACAGTATAAACAACATTTATGTTCACTGACAAACCAAAAAATTCTTGTGACTTGCTTTATTGCTATACTCACTTCATGGCAGTGGTCTAGAACTGAACCTGCAGTATCTCCGAGGTATGCTTGTAGTGGTTTAAACCAGATAGCTTATTTCTCTCATAAAAAAGGAAGTCTGAAGGTGGATAGTCAGGGACCCAGGCTGCTTCTAGCTTTTTCGTCTGCCATATTTAAAACTTTTATTCCCAAAGTAACAACATGGCTCAAGATTATATCCATATTCTTGGTAGCACAAAGGGGAAAGACACAAAGAAGCTGCATGGCCTCCCGGAAGTTCTACTTGGCACTTCTACTTACATCGCATTGGCCAGAATGCAGTCATGTGATCAATGTGCAAGGGAGGCTGGGAAATGTAGTCTGTTAGCTGAGTGGCCACGTGCTCAGCTAAAATCAGTTCTACTTTTTAAAAAGAAGTGGAAAAAACAAACAAACAGAAAAAGAATTGGAGAATTGTTTTTGGAAGGCAGCCATTAGCCTCTGCCATGCCATTCAGACCAAGTCTCCTGTGTCAGATCTGGGGAGAGGCAGTGTCAACATATGAGAACTGAAAGAGCTAGTCCTTAAGAGTTGTAGTATTTGGGGGCTGAGTCTAGCACTTACTAGCCATGGGACCTTGAGCAATTAACTCTTTTAGCCTGAGATTCTTTACCTATTGGGAGAAAGAAGGCAATATCTAAGATACAGGGTTTCCTGATGATTAAAAGGTAATATTGATAAAAAGTAAAGCATCTAACAGTACCTGGCATGTGAGAGGCACTTAGTAAATATGATTTTCCTTTCTTTTATCTGTTGTTAATAGTTTCCCCAGCTCTGCCTCCTGCAGCTCCTTTTTTTATTTGGACTTTTTTTTTTTTAAAGAGGGTCTTGAGATGAGCCTGTTTATCCCAAGCTCTCCCTGTCCCCTTCTCCACCAACTCTAAACTATGTGCTCAGGGAGAGCTGCTTATGCCTCAAAATTCCTACACCTATGGGGCTGGCTGAAAGGTCATTGCTGACATGACCCGGAAAAATGCCCCTTTTAGGGTGGGACAGCCAAAGGACTGGTAAACTGCAAGGCTGCCATGCAGTGATGGTCACAACCTTGATTGTACAGGTTGTGTCCAGTACAGAGCACTTGGCCCAGTGCTCTGGGAGGATCTGACATCTGACCTGATATCCTCTTGCCTCAGCTGGGAAAAGGAGGCTCTTTCCTAAAGGGTCTATTCTGAAGGAGCAATTCAGAGGGCCCTATTTTCTGAATCCCACCAAGGAATCGTCCTTGCAGTCATTGTCTCCTACCATTCCCCCACCCCCACTCCCACTCCCCATTAGAGCAGGTATAAACTTCAGCCATTCCCCTTGCTCCAGTGCCCTGGCCACCTTCCCTACTACATACACCATCAAAAAACATAGGCTTCTATCTTCTTGTTTAATGTGGACCTTTCCCTGCTGCCTCCATTACCTATGAGTCATGAGTATGCATAGTAGTCACTAGGCTCCAACTTTTTTTCTTTGAAAAAGGAAAAGGCAAAAACTTTGTGGCTTAAAAGTAGAAGTGTCAAGATGGTGTTACAATTATAGCACCAAAGTCTGGAGAAATGCCTCAGACATGGAAAGCATTAAAATATAGAAAGCTGGTTTTCTAAAATAGTTTTATGGCACGGATTTAAATGGTTTGGATTTTTCCCATTTTCTTTTTAGGTCTATTTTAAAGTTTATTTTATTTTTTTCTCCTCCTTTGATTGTAATCAGTCATCTAAAAGACAACTAGGGGAGAACCCTTGGGAACAGTAGTTTTTAAATGATGATGAGATATCAAAGTGACTTTAGGAGGGGAAAAAAAGAAATTACAAGTACATTGACCCAGAAAGTAGCTACATGCATGCCAGGAGGTATAAAACTCCAGAGCTTAGGTTCAAGTCCATTTCCCGTTGCTTACAGGCTTGAAAACAACAAAGAAGAAAACTCCACAACCCCAAACAACAGCAATATAAAAAACTGTCACCCAAAGTCTTTCTTCCCAGAGGGAAAATGTGAAGGATATTTCTTAGCTAATTGGGTAAGCAAAAGTGACTGTTCTTTGTAGGTATCTCCTGCCTTTTAAGGGCAATACCTCTAAACCAGTCTCTTCATGAAGATATTTTGTCTTCAGCAAAAGTGTGTAGCAAGTCATATATTATTTCTAGTTTTTAATGTTTTTAGAGCTAATTCTTTTGAGCTACCAGTGATGTTGGGTCTCCTGCTCTAGATGATGCTAATGTTAAGAGTCACATAACCCTGAGTCCTGCAACACTTGGAAGTCTACCTGGGTGGGCATTTTGTCAGTGTCTGTAGCTTCATGAAAAGCCTGTGATATTTTACTCTCTTGTTCTATCCTCTTCACGTTATATTAATGAATGCCACGTAACAATGGAAAAGTAACATTTTCTAAACTAGAGAAAGGAAAAATAAGGTAAGATTCTAATATTGCTAGCCATTTCTTTTGGCTACATATCAGCACCTGCAACATATGCCATAGCATTCCCCATTTCATATAAATACAGCCTCAGAAAGTGCTCTTTTTTGTCCCACGCCTACACTGCAAAAAGATAAAAGTCAAAATTTTAGTTTAAAGTTCATTTTTTTAAAGTTTATGTAACCAACTTGTAAGAGTTAGTATCATAACCAGAGATAATTCAAGTAAAAATGTCTAGTTACAGTATACTGGAAAAAAGAATAGCAGACAGATAAATGTAGAATGCAGCCTCAGTGACAAATGACTCTTTGAGCAGAAGTGTCAGGCAGTTCACAAAGCATAAAGCAAGCTGTAAAGAGCACCAGGCAGAGGGCAGTCTTAATATGCATGTTGTTGTTTGAAAGGCCTGCAGGGCATCAATCATTTCATTTACAACACTGATACATAATATAGAAAACCTCTGTGATAACACCTAACAGAAAAGAAAACTGACATATGTGTATAAACAGAAAGATTTCAAAGACACCCAAAAAATCTACTAGTTGGGTGGTATGGTATCAGGTCTAAAAGGAAAGATCATAGGCCACAGATGTCATCTATTCATTCATTCATTTAGCAAAGATCTATCGAGTATCTACTAAGTACCAGGCACTAGTATGTCCTGGGACCACAAAGATAAAGAAAATATGGTCCCTGTTTTTATTAAAACAAATGCCATCTACATATACTCAACAGATATGCATTCATAGGTGCACCAAAGATAGCATGAGAATTTCATAACAGCTCAATTTGTAATTCCCCAAACTGGAAATAACCCAAATGCCCATCCACAAGAGAATGGGTAAACTATGGGGTATTCATACAACGAAAAACTACTCAGTTATAATAACAGCACCTGCAACAATATGGATGAATTTACAAAGAATGTTGAGCAAAAGAAGGTAGATACAAAAAAAGCCATGCTGCATGATTCCATTTATATAAACTTTAAAACAGACAAAAAATAAAATGTGGCAAAAGAGCACAGAATAGGTCTTACAGTGGGGTTACAGCAGTTGAACCTGGTGGTGAACAAGGGGGGCTACTGAGCAATGTTTCGTTTTCTGATCTGGGTGGTGGGTGCAGAGGTGCAATCACTTTGTGAAAATTTTTTGATCCATACACTTACGTGCACTTTTTTATTAAAACGTACAGTGAAAAATATATGCCAGATGTTTTAAGGGCTATATCTTAATATATGTCAATTGTTGGTAGGGTTTTGATTCTAGAATCTATTCTTGGCAACTCTATGACTTGCCTCAGTTTTCCCATGCTGGGCCTCTGTTCGAAAGAGAATGAGCATTTGGAGGTATATTACTGGAGATGTCATTAAAGACCTTTTAAAAATTACTGCTTTTCTTCCAGTTTTGAAAAAAATTAACCACATTTTGGTTCACTCATTGTTTAACAACTACTCTAAAATGTTTAGAATTCTGCTGAAAATTTACCCTAAAAGCAATTTAGTGTACAAAAACTTGGCTAATATTTCTTTAACTCAAGTTCAGATCTTAAACAGTTATTTGATATCTTCCTTCTGCATATTAAAAACCTATGAAGAGGGCTTTGTCAGGATTTTAGATTCTGAAAGAGATCTGTTTTGGGCATAAGAAAGTCACACCCTGCCAACTACTGGCTAGCAGCTTTTGCTTATATGGGCAGAGGCCCTAGATGAAACCAAAATTTGTCATTGAACAAGGTTAAATTCTCATATGGTGTTGGGGAGAGCACCATAATTCATATTTTCCCAGGGCTAGGACCTTGAGTTGACAAGTTTTGTTCACTTTAACTAGTAAAGCTCAGAATTTCCACAGTGCCGTTTCACCTAAGTCCATGAGTGTGTTCTCAGAATGAAATGTACTTTCCTGGGCATTCTGGAGGTGTAAGAACTCCTTCCATTTCATCCAAGTGACCCAACTTGGGGACTTACACAGTGTTTAATTTATAAATGGTATTTCATAAACCACAGAATTCAAGAGCTAGAAAAGGTTGTGTTACAGAAACAGCGAATAAGCAGGAGATAGTCCTTCAAAAATAGTTGAATTATGACAAAAAAAAGCAATGCTGAAATAAGCCTAACCTAAATCATGGCTGCACCTGTCCTTTAAGTGCTACTACATTGTTTGCTTTAAAATAGGATGAAAAATTCTCAGCTGTAAATACCAAGGAGCAGGTTGACTGACAGCAACATCATATCCCCCTGCAAGTGTCCCAAAGATCCATTAAACATACGGTTAATTATGGAAATGTTCAAACATACACAAAAGTAGACAGAAGAGCATAGTGAACACCCATGTATTAATTACACAGTTTTAACAAAAATTAACAGTTTATCAATCCTGTTTCATCTATCCCCTCCCGACATACTTTTCTTCTTTCCCTCCTTTCTTTCTTTCCTTCTTTTTGTTGAAGTTTTAAATAAAGTCTCAGATATCATGTCATTTCCCTTGTAAATACTTAAATAAACATCTCTAACAAAACGTAAAAAAAAAATAACTACCATACCATTATCACACCTAACAAAATTATGAATAGTTTCTTAATATCTAATGCTCAGGCCATCTTCAGATTTCCCCAGCTGTCTTAAAGATGTATTTCCCAGTTGGTTTGTTTGAATTAGGATCCCAAAATTGTCCACACAATGCGTTTGTTTGTTATGGTTCTTAAGTCTCTTTTATTCTACAAGGGCCTCCCCCCTTCCCATTTCCCTCACCTTTTTCTTCTTATGCATCAATTTTTTATAGACGCTGGCTCATTTTTTCTGTAGGATGTCCCCCATTCTGTTTTTGGCTGTTTCCTGTGGTTGTTTACCTTGTTCTTCTACCCACTATAATTGGTAGTTAAGCCTAGAGGTTAACCTGATTCGATTCAGGTTCAATTTTTTTTTTTCCTTTTTCTCTTTAGCAAGATACCCATTTTAAATCCTAATCTGCTCAATCTGCTATAGTTTATTTAATATACTTTTGGGCTCTGTATAATTTCCTTCTACATCTTTTTTTGTTTTTAACTCCGATTTTATATGGTACTTTATTCTGTTAGTGGTCACTCAGCCACCTATAGGCAGAACTGAGGATAGAACCTCAATCTTTGCAGTCCTCAGCCTGGGCCCTTTCCATCACAGAATGCCCCTGGAAAGAGAAGAGCTCTCTTTCCCCATTTCACACATCTGCCATAATATTTCAAAACTAGAACCCTGCAGCAGTCCTGGAAGAAGTACAGTGCCACTCTTCCCAGTCAGGGTCTCACAAAACCCACAGTAAAAACAATGCTTATGTTATTGTTTCAGCTGAAAATTTTCTTTACCATTCAGCAATTTCTTTTACAGTATTAAATAAAACTGAATGCTGGGCCAGAGGAAAGCAAAGTTCTAGTAATTAAGTACCATTCTTTTCTTTTTCCTTCTGTAAAATTTTCCAGATCAGCTTGTCTTTTCATTGTGACTGTCTTAATTATTGTAGCTCTCTCCCTAGTATTAAATTTCTTTTTTTTCCAAAGTTGGCAAAATGTTGATAATTGCTGAAGTCAGAAAATAAGTAATGGGGTTCACTATAACAATCTCTCTTTTAAAATAAAACAAAATAAGACTGGAGGGTTTCCCTGGTGGCGCAGTGGTTAAGAATCTGCCTACCAATGCAGGGGACATGGGTTTGAGCCCTGATCCGGGAAGATCCCACATACCGTGGAGCAACTAAGCCCATGTGCCACAACTACTGAAGCCCACCTGCCTAGAGCCCATGGTCTGCAACAAAAGAAGCCACCACAATGAGAAGCCCGCATGCAGTAATGAAGACCCAATGCAGCCAAAAGTAAATTTAAAAAAAAAAAAGGAGACTGGAAAATTATTATTTTTTTCTCTTCTCATCATGCCTAAATCAGGTGTCCAGCAGAGAGCAAAACATTAAGCCAGGTTATTTGTCACATTGACTCAAAGGTTTTGGAAGTTGTCTTTTGACTTGATTACTAAAACAAGCTTGGGATTTTTTCTGGTATAGAAAGGCCACTGCATTTGGTGCTTTTTATTTCAACTGAAGTCAGTTATTGTGATTTTAGCCTTGCCTCTGTGGAAGCCTATCTGTTACCAAAAGCTGCACTTTATGTTCAAAGACACCCAGTAATGGATATGAAGTCAGTGTTGTTCTGATCAGGGGGGATTACTGCGTTGCTGCAGGGCCGAGGGAAGGAGATTACAAGACACCTGTCTGGGCCCTGCATGGTTCTCCTGAAGTGAAGCCATAAAACTCATCAGGTGCAGTTTTTCAAATGAAAAGAAGGATGGCATTTTGCATGCAATTATGAACCTTTAAAGGCAAATAAATGAGCATTAGAGAAACATTATAACTTCTTTACTGAAACTAAAGATCCTTAAGACCACTGTAAGAAACTCTCCAACACCAGAGGTTTGGAAGAGAAAAAAAGCAAGGAAATTTGTTTATATTTCAATAAACAACAGATATTTTAAGAATTAACTAAATTTTTCACAATATTTACAATTTCTGCAATATATGTTTTATTATTTCATTTGTTGCATTAAAAAAAAAAACACTTTAAATGAAAGGGACTCTGCAGGAGAGGAATCAAGAAAAATGGAAATATTTATTGTGTCCTGTCCTGCCTCAAAAGAGGAACTATAAGAGGAAGGAAAAGTGGTTACAGCTGCAGAAAGAGGTCCTCTAGCCAAATCCCAAGGTGCTTTGGGAAGAGCAAAAGATTTTAGCCTGGGATGCAAAAAGCAATGGAGAAGTGGGTAGGAAGCTTTAACCAGCCTGAGATCTGTTTCCTCAATAGGTGATGGATTTAGGTGGTGGTCCTCAATTCTGGCTGCACATTAGAACCACCTGGGGACTTTTTTCCAACATACCCGTGCTATGCGGGTATGAGTAGGTTGAGCTGGGGCCTGGCATTTTAAATGCTCCCAGGTGTTTCTTGTGTGCTATCAGGGTTTAGAACCACTGAGTTAAGGTCTTTCTCACTTAGTATGTTTATTTTTGCAAGTTCAGCATCTGAAGATGTTTCTTTCTAGTTTATTATGTGCAATTACTATATCCTGCTGTTACATGAGTAATGATCCCTTAGTTCTGTGGGTCACGGTCTAGCTAGGCTTCAAGTATAAGAAACTAAGAAAAAATATTAGCACACTCAAATGTTTAAAAGAAAAGATAAAGTGTACTTTTAAAAATAGATAAATACAATTAGAACTACTATACCCCATTTTAAGATAATATCTAAAATAAGCTTTAAAGAAATAAATACCCAGAACCAAACTAATCCCTAATTGTAACCAATTGATGTTTATTCTCAGCTTGGTTATTTATAATCAGGCTTTAAAATGTTTCCTCCACTCTCTGAATCCTTATCTTAGAGATAGACCACCTTATATTGAACACTAGTGTAGTCTTGAATGACTGCTTTCATCCAAAAGAAGTTTCTACTTTTTGCAAAGAAAACTGAAATACTTTTCCTTTCCCCCATATGTTTTTATTCATTTATTTATTTTACAATTTATTTATTTATTTAATTTTTGGCTGTGTTGGGTCTTTGTTGCTGCACACGGGCTTTCTATTTGCAGTGAGCAGGGGCTACTCTTCTTCGTGGTGCACGACTTCTCATTGTCGTGGCTTCTCTTGTTGTGGAGCATGGGCTCTAGGCACACAGGCTTCAGTAGTTGTGGCACACAGCTCAGTAGTTGTGGCTTGCGGGCTCTAGAGCACAGGCTCAGTAGTTGTGGCGCACGGGCTTAGTTGCTCCACGGTATGTGGGATCTTCCCGGACCAGGGCTCGAACCCATGTCCCCTGCACTGGCAGGCGGATTCTTAACCACACTGCCACCAGGGAAGTCCTCCCATACCTTTTTAATTTCCTTTTTTATGTCTTCTGAGAGTTAAAAACGTACTGCATTTTTTCCACCTTAACAGCCATAATACAAATTTATTTCTGATATATCTGCCATATAAAAGATTGCACTTATTTGCTATGAAACATAACATTTTAAAACAACGTTTAGCAAAAGAAATGGTAGAGTTTAAAAATTACCATTTTGCAACCATTATAGAAATAATTGATTCGGTCCAGAATCGTTAATGGATGCTAAAACCATTGAATTCAACTTTGGCAGGACATTTACTTAGTCTCAAAAGTACTTCCCCACAAATTACAATAACAAAGGGAAAAATGGTAACCTTGTACTGAAGAAACACGGTGGACACTACCTTAACCAAGAGAATGCAGAAGAATGGACAAACTGATGTCACATGTTGCCTAATGTGATGCACTGAGAAGGACACAACATCACTGTGTAGTATTCCTGCCAAAAATGTGTTGCTTGAAACTAATCATAAAAACAAATCAGACGGGCTTCCCTGGTGGCGCAGTGGTTGACAGTCTGCCTGCCAATGCAGGGGACATGGGTTCGTGCCCCGGTCTGGGAAGATCCCACATGCCGCGGAGCGGCTGGGCCCGTGAGCCATGGCCGCTGGGCCTGCGTGTCCGGAGCCTGTGCTCCGCAACGGGAGAGGCCACAGCAGTGAGAGGCCCACATACCGTGCTAAAAAAAAAAAAAAAAAAAAAAAAAAAAAAACAAACAAAAAAAACAAATCAGACAAACTCCAATTGAGAGACTTACTATGATTGGCCTATACTCTTCAAAATTGTTCATGTCATGAAAGGCTGAACTGTCCCAGATTAAAAGTGACTACAGAACACAATATTTGAACTAAATGCATATCCTAGATTAGATTCTGGATAGAAAAGATAATTATTCTTTTGTATAAATGACAATAAGGAGACAGCTGGAGAAATTTTTATATGCATTCTATAGAACTGCATCAATGCTAAATTTTCTGAATATTATCATTGTACTGTAGCTATGAAATACAAAGTCATTGTTTTTATGAAATACATGCTAAAAATAGGGGTAGAGAATCATGATGTCTGGAGTATACTCTCTAATCTTTAATAGCTCATCAAAAGTCATAATAAAATTATAATAATTATATATACATATTTTAAGGGGGAGGGGAGAAAGACAATGTGGCAAACTTAACAACTGATGAACCCAGATGACAGATATACAGAAGCTCATTGAACCATATCTGTAAGTTTTTCATTTTTTTCAAAACAAAACATTTGGAAAACCCATATAAACAGAATACTCTATAACCTTGTAAAGAGAGAGACACAGGGCTTCCCTGGTGGCACAGTGGTTGGGAGTCCACCTGCCAGTGCAGGGGACATGGGTTTGAAGGGTTTGAGCCCTGGTCTGGGGGGATCCCATATGCCGTGGAGCAGCTAAGCCCGTGCGCCCCAACTGCTGAGCCTGCGCTCTAGAGCTGGTGAGCCACAACTACTGAGCCTGCGTGCCACAACTACTGAGGCCCGTGCGCCTAGAGCCCGTGCTCTGCAATGAGAGAAGCCACCACAATGAGAGAAGCCACCTCAATGAGGGGCCCGCGCACCGTGATGAAGAGTGGCCCCTGCTCGCCACAGCTAGAGAGAGCCCGCATGCAGCAGCAAAGACCCAATGCAGCCAAAAATAAATAAATTAAATTAAAAAAAAAAGAGAGACAGACACAGTTTTGCAAAGGTCTCTAGCATATTTTCTTTTTTTCTTCACCTTTTTCTTTTACTCACTTTTGACTGCTTTAATGAATGCTTAATGGTTTGTGAAAAGACAGTAAAGCTCTAGGTAAGTGTCTTCCTTAAAGGAAATCATTTGAAAATTGACAAATCCTTTTATAGTCCAATAACCATCTCCTAATTTATTGCTTTAATAAATTCAGGTTTTTTGGTAGTTAGGTTATTCTGTGTTTTTTATTGTAATAAAATATACATTAAATTTATCATTTTACCCATTTTTAAGAATATTCACATTGTTGTACAACCATCATCCTTATCCATCTCCAGAACTTTTTCATCATCCCATACTGATACACCCATTAAACAATAACTACTATTCACACATTTACATACCTTTATATATTCTGGATATTAATCCCTTATCAGATAGTGATTTGTAAATGTTTTTTCCCATTCTGTGGGTTCCCCTTTTATACTCTTTGATGCACAAAACTTTTTAATTTTGATGAAGTCCAATTTGTCTATCTTTCCTTTTGTTACCTGTGTGTTTGGTGTTATATCCAATCATTTCTATTCTGCTTCTTAAAGTGGTGAATAGCATAGATTTTTTTCTTTGCATTTTAGAACAGGGATGATCATCATAGTCGTTTTAATTTCTGGAATGTGAAACCCATACATTTTTGCCTCAGCAGTGTGTAACTTCAAAATGAAGTTACATTTCCTTTTTGTAACAAAATTATCACTGATCCGTTTGCTGAAATGTAGTCCTTTTAAGTCTTCCCACTGTTCTTTCTGGAAATTTCTCAGGGTATTTCCTCATCTACTCTAGAACAGTTGCTCAGTTTTGTTTTGTTTGTTTCTGTTCAAGACAACTTTCTTTTGCCTATGTTGCTGGTGACCCTTATGAGATGTCCATTCTGCTCGGCACAGTTGTCCTCCAAGTGTATCCGCCACTGAGGTCTCCAACTTGCCCTCTGATCCAGAGAAACGAGGAACTTTTGCCTTCCCCTTTCCTTGATTCAGGTACCTTGAGCTTCTTGGCAAAGATACCTGTTTTGACTTCCCTGCCCCCCAGTGGGTACGGCCTGTGGTCCTGCAGGTGGCAGAAAGGTAATGTGGTGGCCACGTGCTGAGTCTCAGGGTGGGAACCTGGAGTAGCGTTACGGGAAAAATTATTCAGACACCTACTAAAACAATAAGGAAGAGTTTAATCAGGATGGTTGCAATGGGTGTCAGGACTATGGCAAAAGGGGAGAAATATCAGGCTCAACTCTGGATACAGCAAGGACAGATTTATAGCCAAGTAGCAGAATGAGAGGGGTCGATGGATGGAAAATCACTAAAAGATAGGAAAATTACCATCAAAGTTAGGAGGATTTTGTTGAACTGACTTATCAGCATTCTTACCGAAGGCAGAGTGATCAGGTGTTAAGGGTGGAGGTTGAGGAATCTGATCAGATATCAAGAGTGGGAGATTCTCTCTAAACTGACGTACCAGGATTTTCCCTACAAATGAGCTATGCAGGCCCAGGAAGGATGGGGGCCAAGGCCAAGGCCAAGGCCAAGGCGTAGTCAAAAAGAGGGCTCAGAGGAGCCTGTCTAAAGTTTGATCAAAGAGAGTCTTTGTCAGTCCCTCTTCTCATTCAAGGAAAGAAGACACATTCTTTTGTCCCTTAGACAATTTAAGTCTATAGCTTATCAGTCACTTTTTGTTCATTAAGGACTAGCTGAACCATCTGTTGAGACTTGGCAGTAGGTCAGCCAGTTGAGAAGATTTCTAGATGTTGGGCTTGAAACATCTTAAGATGGTGGAATGAGGACAGAAGTGGTAATGATGAATTTCCTGGTTTGTAGTCTGAATGTCTCTGATAGACGTCAGTGTCACAGTTGTGATTATTTCCTGAAGCAGAGCATGGAAGATGCAGGTTTTCCAGTGAAACTCCTGAGTGGCCCACACAGCAGCAGCTCCAGACACAAAGGTTGCCCAATGTCCAACTTGAGCTTGCAGGGCTTCTTTAGGTACAAGACAACCTAGAATCCTGATAAGGATTCGGGCAGTCAGGTTCTAGTTCTTAGTGGCTCTAAGGCAGGAGAGTGGGAGAAAAGTTGGAAACGTTAATTTGGAGAGTTGTAGCCAGATATTTGAGGAAACTAGAAAATTTTGTAAGGACTGACAAAACGTGGTGCAATACAGCAGGACCCAATTTAACTTACAGATAGAGAGCAAAACCTCAGACAATGAATAGGATTAGAATCTGATAACCCACAGAGTGTGCTATAGTTTTCCTACAGTTTATGAAGCATAACTATTTCCTATAGTTTATGAAACATGAAATTTCTCTATATAGTCACCCTCCTTTTTGATTCTTGTTTACAAACTAAATCTGGTCTCATTAGATTTGGCCTGGTTATTTACATAAGTTTAGCAACAATGTAATTGACAACACAGGCTTTTTAAAAGTCTATTTTGCTGGAACTTTTAATAAGGAATCTCAGAAGACTTTGAAAAAGCCTCTTGAAACTAGGAAACCTAGCCAAAAACACACCGCCATATTTTACCTGCAATACCTATAGATTTGGGTGATTTCCTCTCTTCTCAAGGTCCCCAAAATATCCTAGGGCTCCTGGGCCTGCAGGAAGTGACCTTCTTTACTTACCTGTAAGACCAGGAATCCTGTAAATAAGATACCAGGCTGTTTTTTTCAAGAAGGCTTTGTAAGCATTGGCTCCATAAAGACAATCTTAGTTTTTTTAAACTATCTGGTTTTATCTGGTATCTGATGTCTGATTCTAGGCATATCATTCTTAAATATGACATTCTAGTCAAACCTTGGTTATATAACTAATTTTTCCAATTATGTTCTGTTACAAAAAGGACAGATTCTTATTGAATTTATGCAAATAATTATTTTGCCATGGAAATAATAAGAATTTCTTAATTCTGGAGGAATCAGGCAGGTAGAAAAATATGTGTTCAATTTCTGTTTATAAACATATAATTATTAAATTGTTGTGGGTTATGCATGGGTTATGTTGGGGGTTAGCTTAAGAGAAAAGGGAAGGGGGTACATTTTATCAGAACATAGAACATTAAAGCAGAGTTCCAAAGAAAAAGCCATAATTATCCTTAATCAGATCATTCAATCCCATGTAATTAATTTTTCTTCAGCTTGATCTTGGGTTAGCAGTTTTATGAACCTGTCAGCTTCTCAACTAGAGTTCTGGAAATTGTTACTCACTTCAGTGGTTTGGTCTCAAAGTTATTTAAGCAATGCCACCAAAAGCCTGTATCCAAGGGTACCTGTCATATTCTTTTGCATGAGTCTCTGAGTCCATATCTTTTTGTTGAAATGAAGCACTCTGGCCTGAAGTTGATTGCAAACACTTTCAAGAAAGTGTCAGAGTAAAACAATAACTACTTGTGGATGACAAAAGACTTAAAATGACCATGGTTAAAGATCTGATGTGAGTTCATTTGACTGGAGGAATTTGATTATTTCTGTGGCATACAAATTTAAAAATAATAACTGAAGGGCTTCCCTGGTGGCGCAGTGGTTGAGAATCTGCCTGCCAATACAGGGGACACGGGTTCGAGCCCTGGTCTGGGAAGATCCCACATGCTGCGGAGCAACTGGGCCCGTGAGCCACAATTACTGAGCCTGCGCATCTGGAGCCTGTGCTCTGCAACAACAGAGGCTGCGATAGTGAGAGGCCCGCGCACTGCGATGAAGGGTGGCCCCCGCTTGCCACAACTAGAGAAAGCCCTCGCACAGAAACGAAGACCCAACACAGCCATAAATAAATAAATAAATAAATTTTAAAAAAAGAAGAAAAAATAATAACTGAAATTATGACATTATACTGGACATATCATGGACAGCAGGAGTACTGACAAATTTCTATAAACGTCACACAATTTCTAAAATATTTATATTAATGGTATTTACCCATACAAATATAATCTAGGGAAAGTTAAGCATCCCTTCTTACTTGACAATGATTTTCATGCCATTCAACATGCAAATAAATCTAATTTTTTTTTTTCTTGGCCATGCAGTGCAGCATGCAGTGTCTTCCCTGACCAGGGATCAAACCTGCGCCCCCTGCAGTGGAAGCAGTGAGTCTTAACCACTGGACCACCAGAGAAGACCCTAATTATTTTTTAAATATCTCTCTTTTTACAAGGTAAAAGAACAAAACCTTTGAGGTTTTCTAGAAGCTCTCTGGGAAATCTCAAAGTCAGTTCAATATCAAGATTTCATCTAGAATTTGATTTGGGGAAGGCAAAATTGTCAAAAGGTTTGAATACTTGATTAAATAAGATCATAAGTCACTGTGAAACAATACTGAGCTACCTATTTAACCAAAGTGACAAAATAATTCAAAAGTAACTATAGGAGGTAACATGATTGTAAAAAAAACTTTACCTCTTTTAAAAAGTGAGAAGACCTGTCTCCCTTAAATAACCAAGGATGTGATAAAGGTTAGCATAAAGCACAGGAAATTATTCTGATAAGACACAAAATCTTGTTTTCCTAAGCATATTAAGCAAAAGGTAAAGAAAAACATTTTACAATCTCTTAGTAAGAGCAGATCAATAATCCAAGAAAATCTTATCATTTTTAACAGAGAGAAAACCAAATTCTAGTTTTGTATCAGTATACTTTTGATATCAAAGTTCATTAAAAAAAAACTTATGAATAAACACATCCAATCTGAGCCAGCTTTGACCATACGAGATAAGATTTCTTTTCCAAGATACCTTTTCTTTTTTTCTTTTTTTTTTTTTGCAGGCAGGAAAACCTTTTATTTTAAACCACAAATAGTCAGCAGGTGGCCACAACTATCTTTTTCTGCAAATTTCTACAGCATTTTATATTCAATCAGTTTTTGTCCTGTACTTTTCCTTTTCTCATATTGGAAAAACCAGTCATTTAATTTAGGACAAAATTACTCTTTTTCTCTTAACAAGACTAGATCCTACATTTCTTGTGTTCTTGTCAGGTAAAGTTGTTTCTCTTCACCTTTATTATTTGTAATAGTTTTATTTACATATACTTATTATAATTCTTAGCCATTAGTAACCATTTTTTAACAGAGAAAATTAGGAAGTAGACAATTATGATTGTCACATACCACCATTCTGTAGACTAGCAAATTATGCATATGCAATCTGTATTAGGGCTCTCTAGAGAAACAGAACCAATAGGATATATATGGACATATATAAGAGATTTGTTATAGGAATTGGCTCACACAATTATGGAGGCCAAGAAGTCCCACAATCTGCTGTCTGCAAGCTGGAGAACCCAGGAAAGGTACTGGTGAAATCAGTCCAAGTCTGAAGGCCTGAGAATCGAGGGCCTGATATTGTTAAGTCCCAGTCTGCGTCCCAAAGTACAAGAACCAGGAGCTCTGATGTCCAAGGGCAGGAGAAGATGGATGTTTCAGCTCAAGTAAAGAAAGAGAATTCATTTTTCCTCCACCTTTTCGTTCTCTTCAGGCCCTTGTTGGATTGGAAGACGCCCACCAGCATTAGTTAGGGTCATCTTCTTTGCTCAGTCTACTGATTCAATGGCTAATCTCTTCCAGAGACACCCTCACAGACACACCAGGATATAAGGTTTTACCAGCTATCTGGATAACCCTTAGCCCAGTCAAGCTGACACATAAAATTAACCATCACTCCATCTCACAATTTGTATAGGTATGTGCTTCCTCATAGTACAACTTTTTGAGGTGGCAAAAAGAATTGTTTATTAACAAATCCAAATACATTTAGCTTCTCTGTACCATATAAAATAAGAAGCCAAAAGTATGTACACTTAAACTTATGCTTAGTAATGAATGTTTCAGTAGTTCATCTGACTTAGAAATGATTTAGATATTTAACACACATCTGTTACTTAACTTAATTCAAAGGTTACAAGTTACCAAAAAGACTTTGGAAACTGTTTTCAGGCAGACATATTATTAAACAAAGTTAATCATTATCTCAAGTTATTTCCCCGTTAACTATTTTTATAGCACATGCATGTTAGGCAAGTATCACAAAAGCAAAACCTGTAAAGGTTAAATACATGGATTTTTTGTTTTACTGCTGTGCTTGATACGTATGAAGTAATGGATAATGGATATCAAAAAATTTATTTATACTAGATCTTTACTTGTCCATTTGTTCTTATAATTTTTATAGTCTTAAACATCTAGTAGGTATAATATTACCTTATTTGACTAGTAAACTCAAGTAAAATAAAAAGTATACTTAATGCTGAAACTGTGAAGACATAGTCATTTTTATTGAATTAATGATACCAGACGAGTCAAAGGTTTACTCAAGTCACACGAACTTCAAAAACATTTGGGTTAGTTTCTATATTTCTGAGAGTTTTAAGAATAGTTTGTTTATATAAGGTCTTATCTCTAAACCAATTTGAGAGCTACTTTATGAGATTTTGTAAGTTAATTTGGTAATACATCTGGAGGTAGAAAAATATCACATATAAATGACATATACATACATAAACATACACAAATATACAGACACCTGTGGAGACCACATAACTTCCATTCTAAAATTTTAGCTGTGAATCTGATAAACACAATAATGTAAACTCACTGGTTTACATGAAATAGTTGCTCCACTTTATATTTTTATCTGAATTGTGTTTCTGGCAAATGGGACAAGTTGAGATTACTTACTTGATAGAGAGATAAAGGATTTTACCAATATTTGTTGAGGAAACATTAAGATTTTCTTTTGCCATGATGTGTAATAGGAGGTAACGTGATTGTAAAAAAAAACTTAAGGAGACTGTGGAATGAATTTTAGGTGAGAGACTCAGGGGGTATTCAATCAGTTGTCTAAATGTTTCCAAAGCTCATCTGAGTGGCTGAAATATCCGATCTGTTTACAATAATAGGCTTTTTCTTTCCATTTCAGCCTCAGGTAGTTGCTTCCCAGGTTCCTGAGTCCCTTGAGAGCCCCCCATAGGGGCAAGGGGCTTAAAGTTCTAGTGACTGTAGGAAGTTGAGGGCCTACACGGAAAAGAGAAGGTCTAACAAGTGTGGACAGAGGGATGGAGGAGGCAGGTACTTTTTTTTTTTTTTTTTGGATTTTTTTTAACATCTTTATTGGAGTATGATTGCTTTACAATGGTGTGTTAGTTTCTGCTTTATAACAAAGTGAATTCGTTATACATATACATATGTTCCCATATCTCTTCCCTCTTGTGTCTCCCTCCCTCCCACCCTCCCTATCCCACCCCTCTAGGTGGTCCAAAAGCACCTAGCTGATCTCCCTGTGCTATGCGACTGCTTCCCACTAGCTATCTATTTTACGTTTGGTAGTGTATATATGTCCATGCCACTCTCTCACTTTGTCTCAGCTTACCCTTCCCCCTCCCCATATCCTCAAGTCCATTCTCTAGTAGGTCTGTGTCTTTATTCCTGTCTTACCCTTAAGTTCTTCATGACCTTTTTTTTTTCTTAGATTCCATATATATGTGTTAGCATACGGTATTTTTTTTCTCTTTCTTTCTTTTTTTTTTTTTTTTTTGCAATAAGCTGGCTTCTCACTGTTGTGGCCTCTCTCGTTGCGGAGCACAGGCTCTGGACACCCAGGCCCAGGGCCCATGGCTCACGGGCCCAGCCACTCCGTGGCATGTGGGATCCTCCCAGACCAGGGCATGAACCCATGTCCCCTGCATCGGCAGGCAGACTCTCAACCACTGCGCCACCAGGGAAGCCCTGTTTTTCTCTTTCTGACTTACTTCACTCTGTATGACAGACTCTAGGTCCATCCACCTCACTACAAATAACTCCATTTTGTTTCTTTTTATGGCTGAGTAATATTCCATTGTATATATGTGCCACATCTTCTTTATCCATTCATCTGTTGATGGACACTTAGGTTGCTTCCATGTCCTGGCTATTGTAAATAGAGCTGCAATGAACGTTTTGGTACATGACTCTTTCTGAACTATGGTTTCCTCAGGGTATATGCCCAGTACTGGGATTGCTGCATCATATGGTAGTTCTATTTTTAGTTTTTTAAGGAACCTCCATACTGTTCTCCATAGTGGCTGTATCCATTTACATTCCCACCAACAGTGCAAGAGGGTTCCCTTTTCTCCACACCCTCTCCAGCATTTATTGTATGTAGATTTTTTGATGATGGCCATTCTGACTGGTGTGAGATGATATCTCATTGTAGTTTTGATTTGCATTTCTCTAATGATTAATGATGTTGAGCATTCTTTCATGTGTTGTTGGCAATTTGTATATCTTCTTTGGAGAAATGTCTATTTAGGTCTTCTGCCCATTTTTGGATTGGGTTGTTTGTTTTTCTGATACTGAGCTGCACGAGCTGCTTGTAAAGTTTGGAGATTAATCCTTTGTCAGTTGCTTCATTTGCAAATATTTTCTCCCATTCTGAGGGTTGTCTTTTGGTCTTGTTTATGGTTTCCTTTGCTGTGCAAAAGCTTTTAAGTTTCGTTAGGTCGCATTTGTTTATTTTTGTTTTTATTTCCATTTCTCTAGGAGGTGGGTCAAAAAGGATCCTTCTGTGATTTATGTCATAGAGTGTTCTGCCTATGTTTTTCTCTAAGAGTTTGATAGTGTCTGGCCTTACATTTAGTTCTTTAATCCATTTTGAGTTTTTTTGTGTGTATGGTGTTAGGGAATGTTCTAATTTCATACTTCTACATGTACCTGTCCAGTTTTCCCAGCACCACTTATTGAAGAGGCTGTCTTTTCTCCACTCTGTATTCTTAGAGGAGGCAGGTACTTGAACATGGACGCATCAGAAGATTCAAGGAATGAAGGGAAGAGTGAAGGTGGTAAAAGGAAGAGAAGTAATGGAAAGGGAGAGGTCTTAGATGAGCCAGTTCACAGAGATCCTTAGTTCCAAATTATCCTTTGTAAAATCATGCCAACAAGAAAAGAAGTGGACTTTTAGTACAGTAATGGTGGAGTGTGTAGTTAACAAGAGTTTGAGAGGGGGTTTCAGTCAATTGAGAAGTTCTTATGGGAGAAGTAGGATCAAATAGAGAGAACAAAGAGGCTTCACAAGGAGCCAGGAAAGAAATTTCCAGCCCAAGGGTCAGGGAATACATCTCCATGTGAAACAAAGAGCCAGGAAGAACTTCCAGCCCAGTGGTCTGATGATGAATCTGATCCGATCTAAGTTGTAGCCCCATGACTATTAAAGAAAAAGTTACTCCAACGCTTGTTAAAACAGTAAGGAAGACTTTATTCGGGACTATTTTGATAGGTATCAAGACTATGGCAATAGGGGAGAGAGATTGGGCTCAACTCTAAATGCAGCAAGGACGAGTGGAGATTTGTAGCCAAGGAGCAGTGGGGCAGAGGTAGTGGTCCATGGGTAGAAAATTACTGAGAGGAGACATCAAGAGTAGGGGGATTCTTGCTGAATTGACTTAACAGGATTCTTGCTAAAGGCAGGCCAAGGTGATCAGTTAGCAAAGGTGGGAGATTCTCTCTAAAATGACTTAGCAGAATTCTTGCTAAAATTGAGCTGTGCAGCAAGGCTGGGGGCCATAGTTGAGGCCAAGTCCAGAAGAGGTTCAAAGGAGTCTAAAGTTTGGTCAAGGAGAGAGTCTTTGTTAGTCCCTGTGAGAATCTGCTGTTGCCAGTGAGTATCCCGGTGCCAGAGAGAGTGTGCCATTAAATAGCAGATAAAAAACACTGTGAGGGACTTCCCTGGTGGCGCAGTGGTTAAGAATTTGCCTGCAAATGCAGGGGACATGGGTTCAATCCCTGGTCTGGGAAGATCCCACATGCTGCGGAGCAACTAAGCCCATGCACCTCAGCTACTGAGCCTGGATGCCACAACTACTGAAGCCCATGAGCCCAGAGCCCATGTTCTGCAACAAGAGAAGCCACTGCAATGAGAAGCCTGCACACCACAATGAAGAGTGGCCTCCGCTCGCCACAACTAGAGAAAGCCCACGTGCAGTAATGAAGACCCAACACAGCCAAAAAAAAAAAAAATCACAGGACTAGTGTGGTCTGTTTGCCTAAAGAATTGAAAAAAAACAAAAACAAAAAAACACTGTGAGAAGTAGAGAAAGAGACAATGGAAGAAAGGGAAAAGCTTTATGTTAGTACCTTTAATGGCATTTTTTCTTGCTTTTTGAACAAGGGGCTCCACATTTTCATTTTGCACTGGGTGCACAGATTGTGCAGTGAGCCCCATATACAGCCCAGGTCACATGAATACGTACTCATCCATTTCCTTGGGATTCTATTTCCTCAGGCACAAACATTATGTCTGCCACAATCTGGTTTCCTGATCTCCTTATGAACAAATGCTTGGACAAGGCCAACTGCATATCTCCAAGAAAGAACTTATTTTTAGGCATGAGGCAGTTGAAATTCAGATTATGGGGGAAAATACTTTCTATCTCTGAAGAGGCATTATCTATCTCTGATAATGAACTAATTTAAATGGTTAAGAAGAACGTTATCATCAGGTTTTACATTTGTGTAACTTACTGGTTCAGGGTTTCCCTTGAGGGGTGATGCTATGGTCTGAACGTCTTCCCCCCCCAAATTCATATATGAAAATCCTAACCCAAATGTGATGGTATTGGTAGGTAGGGTTTGGGGGAGGTGCTTAAATCATGAGAGTGGAGCCCTCATGAATGGGATTAGTGCCCTTATAAAAGAGGCTCCAGAGAGATCCTTAACCTCTTCCACCACTTGAGGACACTGCAGGAAGGCACCAGCTGTGAGAAAGGACATGACCAGGACATGACAAATTGCAGATTTCCAACTTCAAACACTTGAAGATCCAGCCTCCACCAGTTCCCTGATAGCGAAAGCTTTTGCTGCTATACTTATTATACTAAGATTCTTTGATTTTATCTTCACCAGGCTTTATATATGCACCTTATGCCACACTTTTCTGCCTTCTGAACTTGCCCTTCAACAGTTTTCTTCACTTTCTCACTTGTAGAACAGGACAAACTTGACAGGAGAGGTGAGAATGGGGAAATTATTGTTGAAAATAAAATTATTTATTGATCTCTTCATTCTGTCTACATTTTAACTATTTATAAAAATACATTATATCTTAGTCTCTGATTAGTAAAACTGGGTAAAAAATTGATTGAAATTCTGATGTTTTCATTCTGAAAAACTACAGCTTTATGAAAACTTCATCTGCACCAGAAGACAGCAGAGGGAATGATTATTCATACTGCAGTGTAATTTTCCCCTTTTCGGGATATTTTACAGAGAACTGCTCCTTGCCACCAATTCATATCCCAACCTTTCCTTTCTTTCTTCTCTACCAAACACTTTCTCATTTTTGCAGGTCTTATAATCTGTTAATATAAACATTTGAGATTTAGAGGTTTTATGCTTGAGAATGACATTTTGTCTGACATTTAATTTAGTTTTTAAGACTTCAAAACCTTAATGGCAAACAACTTCTTCTAGAGGGCTAACACCAACAGGTGAGAGTGGCTCTCTGAGTGGCACATCTGAGTTTAGCAAAACAAAATCATGGTAGACTAGTGCTGTCTACCCTGAGCGTGAAATGGGGAATGATGGCATGGGTGCCACAAATTTTCTAACCTTCTTTAGCCCAAAGGGAGGGTAATATGACCTTTTTCAAACATCATGGTAGAAACATCCTGTGGTAGGAATCAATAAATGAAGACCATTTGGATTGAGAAGGCCTTTCAGTGCCTCTAAAATCTCACTATGCCTACTCCTCAGCTTCTAACTATATACCCTCATGGTTTTGCCTCCTTCTGGTTGGTCACCTTTTGATGATTCTCCTGTTATTATGTATAACCCATGACAGAATGGGTGATAGAACATCTTACATAAAATGTAATACAAATCTGTCAAATGTGACATTTTTTTTTAATTGGAGTATAGTTGCTTTACAATATTGTGTTAGTTTATACTGTACAGAAAAGTGAATCAGCTATACATATATATATATATATGTATTTCCCCTCTTTTTTGGATTTCCTTCTTATTTAGATAAATGTGACATTTTAATTGAGTCAATTTGATACATTTAATTAACCCAAATGCCTCTTCAGGGTTATGTATTTCTCTAGAATTTTGTAGGGGAGGAGAAAGAATAAACAGTGATCAAGACCAGGGGGTCGACTTAACACATGTGTTTGAACATCCTAGACTACTCATCCTGTCCGAGCTGGTGGTGGGTGACATGGTTAAAGTGGAAGGAAGCAGGGCAAGTCAGAAGACCACGATAACCATACTTTCATGAAGAAACTGATAGAGGATGGGCTTAACAGTTTGGGCAAATGAAGCTTGTATTTTGTCTTGCTATACCTATCTCTGATTACCGATAATGAGCTTCATTATATATAAAATCAAGTTACATATCAATCTTCTCAAATGTCTTGGCTTATCCTTTAGTTGTTAGTTTAATCTATCATGATAGTGATGTTTATTTGACATGAGTTTTCCTAAAATCTGGCATGAATTCTTTTGATTTGGAGACCACATGAGTGCTTACCAGTCTTTAGATGGCACAGCTGCAATACAGAGACTGAGTTCTTCAGCAGATTTCTGCTGAGTTTAAAGATTTAAGAGGAGTGGAGGAAGAAGAGGTCTAGTTTTGCTTAAAGAGACCCCAGGAATAAAAACCTAAGTTAGATTCTCTGCAAGCTGCTTTTGAATTAAAGTTCAGTTTCAAGAATCAAACTGGGTCAGATTAACTCCAGAGGACCTCAGGGTTTCTGGGATACCTCAGAATCCCAGAAAGCTACTCATCTTCAGAAGAGTCAAATCAGGATAAGCCTGGAAGTTGGCCAACCAAATACTATGGAGAATCCTGACTGTAGAAATCAACCCTAAAATAGCTTTTCACTCTCGAGGCGACCTCAGTCTCCTCCAGGACTAGCACAGGAGCAAGCCAAGAAGTTATTAGATATCCAATTTTGTGTTTTGAGCAAAAGATGAGAGTGTATGTTAAGTTAATGGGCATGGGAAATCCTTTTGGTCATATTGTGATGGCGCTTCGTTTTATATTCTTTGAGTAGGGAAGACTCCAGAAGGAAACTCCTCATAACAAATCACAATGGCTTCCACGATGGCAGTGATTCTTGAGAAATGTCATGTTGCTTGATATGCAGACTTTTTTAACTGTGCATCAGAGTATTTGTGTAAAACAGTGCTGTGAGAATCCTTCCTGCAAAGATGTCTATAAACATTTTCACTTTCTTGTAAATAATTACTGTGGTGAAAAAAAAAAAAAAAAGACCAACTAGAAAGTACAAGTTCAATGTCCTAAGTTCCTGTACCCCATCCAAATTTGCTTTACAAAGTCTCTTTGGAAATACCAGGGATATGAATTTAATGGCCTGGGTGGGTTCTTGCATTGTAAGTTTACAAAGCAGTATGTTGAGAAAGCTTAGTGCTTGGAATCACCCAATGTACTTTATACATTTATTTAGAGAAGAATAGTTTCGTTTTAATTATTTATGATAATGGCTCTCAGTATACTAGTAAATGTCCTTGGGTGCATATATTATAAAAGTAATGAAGTCTTTGTAATGTGAGCTTTCTCTGCAGCTCTTAGCTGCCCTGTCTTTGCTAAAGAACCAGGGCAAAAGAGTCTCTGTGTTTTTGTATAAAAGTGTGTATAAATTACCAGGCTTGAGATTTAGCAAGGTGCTATTGAACTTGATCAAGGATTTCTAAGAACTATTCCTAGGTGTACTCACTACCCTCACCCCCATCACCCTCCCTCACAATCATAACATTAGCAACTTGACCAGAAAACATCACCATGAGGGGGATGAGCAGCCTGTCAGAATATTACTGTTATTGTGTTTCAGTGTTTTTCTTGTTCTTCCTTTGTTGGTACTATCTTATGGTATTGCAATAAAACACAGAGCAAGAAAGAATATAAATCTACTATATTTCCCTCTGGCCTAAGTTATATATGCTGTAGTTTGTGGATAAGCCTTATTATGTCAAGGAACCTTCTTTCTTCTTCAGCTTCTTTCTTCTGCTCCTCTCACCCCAGCTTCTCTGCCTGGGATTAGCTTTTTATTTTTTCTTCACCTCTGGGGACTTCTACACACCAAAAGTGTGGGAGTGTCCACAGAGCAATCAGCATGCATATGTCATCCATTTAGCTAACAATTTGAAGGGCTAAGACCACCAAAATTACAGGTTCTGTTTTATACTTTTTTAGTAGCCCCCATAGTGTCTAGTTAGGGGTTCAACAAACCTTGATGATGATAATGATCCATACTCACATTAGAGTCAATGCAGCAAACCCCTGGCACACTTTGATATAACATTTACAGCTTTGCTATATGCAGGTGACCTAAAAGGTGCTGGTGTATTGTTGTCTGCAATCAGAAATCCTATCTCATAGGTGTTTTCTGAGAGTTAGATGAGATGATGCCTTTAAAGTACTTTGCAGGAAAGAATCAGCCTACCTCGAAAGCTGGTGGGTGAGATTCACTTAGCTAGTCAACAAACCTAGATGTGTCTTAATTACTGAATGTTGGAGATCTGGAGACCCAATAAGTCTGTAGATATAGCCTTTAAATTTTTACTATAGGGCTTCCCTGGTGGTGCAGTGGTTGAGAGTCCGCCTGCCGATGCAGGGGATGCAGGTTCGTGCCCTGGTCTGGGAAGATCCCACATGCCGCGGAGCGGCTGGGCCCATGAGCCATGGCCGCTGAGCCTGTGCATCCGGAGCCTGTGCTCTGCAAGGGGAGAGGCCACAACAGTGAGAGACCCACGTACCGAAAAAAAAAAAATTTTACTATAAAAATATTGTTCCATTTAGCCTCACCATCAGTCCATAGGCTCCCAGACAGAAACTGATTATTAAGAAAGCTGTATGTAAGTGCCTCATACTCAAATGAGAGTCCAAGCAAATCATCGTCATTCAGACAGGAAAACAGTTCTAGTAATATCAAAAGTATCCTACAAATTAGACATGGCTTCTGTGTGAGTCAAAGAGACTGATCAATTTTGCTTAAAGTTCTGTCTTCAGAAAAAGAGCCTCCTGGACATTGGATTTGTAATAAATGGGTCACCAGTGAATTAGAAACAATGGCAGAAATCAGATAACCTGACCATGGGCAAGGGGTTGACTCTCGAGAGGCAAATGTAGTACATGATCCATGAGGCAATAAAGCCAAACCAGACATGAGGGGAACACGGACTGATCAGGCAACCTGCTACACATGGATGGGCACAAAATGGGGAGCAATTTCTAAAACTAATGGCAATGCCACCTGCCCATCAAGGATGGAATGCTAGCTCATGGATGCAGCAGAAAGGACAATGCAAAATGCTTTAATTAACACCTCTGGGCTTCCGTGGTGGCCCAGTGGTTAAGAATCCACTTGCCAGTGCAGGGGTCATGGGTTCGAGCCCTGGTCCAGGATGATCCCACATACCGCAGAGCAACTAAGCCCATGCACCACAAGTACTGAGCCTGCACTCTAGAACCCATGAGCCACAACTACTGAGCCAGCGTGCTACAACTACTGAACCCCGTGCGCCTAGAGCCCGTGCTCCGCAACAGGAGAAGCCACCGCAACAAAGAGTAGCCTCCACTCGCCGCAACTAGAGAAAGCCCTCACACAGCAACGAAGACCCAACACAGCCAAAACTAAATAAATTAAATTAATTAATTTAAAAAACCCACCTCTATTCACAAAGATTTCTCTCTCTCTCTCTTTTCTTTTTTAACAAAGTTTTTGCTTTAAACGAAAGGGGACTGTTGCAGTTATGTACTGCCATGTAAAACTACTCCAAAATTATTGGCTTAAACCACACCATTTTACTTATTTGCTTACAAATTATATTTAAATCCATTAGTTCGTGATGAGATTCCCCCGCTTCTTGCCCCAAAATACGGACTCCCAATCTTATTGATCACCTTTGGAAGAAGCTGGGAACCAATTAGCTAATTTAAAATCTGATTACTAGAGAGACAGAATTAAGAACTTATCTTGTCCTTCCCATATGATCTGCATTTCACTATAACTAAATATTTGATAGAGGAAGTGTTTTTTCTACAAAAATTTTCCAGCTAATAAACAAAGAAGCAAAAAGGAAAATATATCATCATTTGTAGCCCCTACTTAACTACTGATTGTGGGCAATGACCATCAGTGTCTGATAATGTCATAAGAAGAGACAATCGGACATTATGTGTCTCCTGATACATGTGTGCAACACCATCCATGAAGCCATCTTGCCAACAAAACCACACACATAAACAAACAAAGCCCTGAATCTGCTCAAGACTTTAGAACTAAAATTTCACAGGAAACATAAAAGAGAGTGGAACATATTTTCTTAAAAAAACATTATGAGGATGCAATCAGCAAAATCTAGACTGTGGGAAACTTAGTAGGTAAAACAAGTTTCTTCATTTAAAAAACAAATTACAGGGCTTCCCTGGTGGCACAGTGGTTGAGAGTCCGCCTGCCGATGCAGGGGACACGGGTTCATGCCCCAGTCCGGGAAGATCCCACATACCGCAGAGCAGCTGGGCTCGTGAGCCATGGCCACTGAGCCTGTGCGTCCGGAGCCTGTGCTCCGCAACAGGAGAGGCCACAACAGTGAGAGGCTTGCATACCGCAAAAAAAAAAGAAAAAACAAACAAAAAAACAAATTACAAGATAAAGCAGAGGGAGAAAGAAGGGAAACAGGGGGGGGAGAGAATTAAAATACTTATCAAAGAATTGCAATGTATGGACCTTATTTGGATACTGACCCAAACAAATAAATTGCAAAAAAAGAAAAAAATATATAAGACAAGTGAAGACAATCAGGGAAGTGTGAACAGCGACTGGATATTTGATAATATTAAGGGATTATTTTTAATGTTTTTAGGTGTGATAATAGTATTGTAATTGTATGTATATATATATATATATATATATATATATATATATATATATATATATATATATATATATATTAGAAAGAGTCCTTATCTTTTAGAAATACATAGTAACATATGTGCAGGTAAATTGATGTACTGTCTAGGATTTCTTCAAAATAATCAGAGGTGGAACAAAATTGGCAATTTATACCTTATGAAGCTAGGCAATAGATACATTGGGAAATTTATACTATTCACTCTATTTGTATGTGTTTGAGAAATCCCACTGTATTTTTAAAAATTAATGGAAACCACTAAAAGAAATGAAACATCATAGCTTCCAAACCAGTATAGGGTGAGGGGAGGACACAGAGGACCAGGGGGAAAAAAACCCCCCAAATATTATCCATCTAATAGAGGTAGGAAAGAAGCAAGGAACAAAGCAGTTGCCCAAACAGTAGTCTCCCAGTAAATGAAGGCTCTTTACTAAGCCTTACACAGCCATGCTTAGACTCCACAAATCTTGCCTCTGTAGTGAAAGTACATTTTGCTAGGACACTGGGTTCTAATCCTGACCCTCCCTGCAGTAAGCCTTGAAGCTCTCCAGGCTAAATTGTGCATGAATGCTCAGGTTATAAGAACCCAGACATCATTTGGCCATTGGCAGCTTTGTGACGGCTGGGGCTAGAGATTCAGTTTGCACCACAAAGAAAGCAAAGCCACTGGGTCGCCTGAGGAAGTAACCTGAGCCCTTAGCTCTAACCTGGTGAGCTAACTTTCAACCTGCCCCCTGCTGCTGTGGCTATTCAGGCAGAGCCTAAAGCTGTGTGACCTAACAGCCAACCCCTAAGACACTATTCCAAGAACGTCATCTCTTACAGACTTTTGAAATATGATTTGGCAAGTTTCTAGTAAGTGTGATTTGCAGCCTATTTGAAAGAAAATAAATGTCAAAAGAGGGGGAAATGGGGTTGGAGGCGTGAATACCACAAAGACTGCTGCTGGTGAATACCACAAAGATAGTCTATATATCTTAGAAACTGTATTTTCAGAGAGCATGGGAATCTTGAAAAAGAAGAAAATCTTTCTTCACTCTCTCAAATGTTGTTGTGAATTTAAGCTCTTTTCTTCTTTGCGGGTTCATCCTTTCAGGTGCTTTCTATTTATTTCCCCACATGTTCTCTGATTTTTTTTTCCTTTTGATTTCACTTTAGAGTAGAATGGTGCTTATTGCCATCTCCTAATCACTGCATTTATTCCCAGATTTCTCCCTGGATGTGTGGCTTTCTTATGGCATTTCTCATCTCCATTCCTGTTCCCATTACCTCTTTGTCAAAACTTGCTCTTAAAAAACCCCAAAAATTCTCCTTTTCTTTCTCCTCTGAATCTCTGTACCTTATTCTCTCTGAAACTCTATGGCTTATTCTGTTCTTGCTCTTGTCCCCTCTAGTGCATAAGGCATCCATGAAAGGATTAAGTAGCAAAAAACTCTCAGACTAAGGTCAGGATGTGTTGTGATGTGGAAAAGCTTCTGTAGTAACTGTGCTTTATTGGTTGAGGTTGTTGTCCTTTTTATCCTCCTGGGGCATTCACTAGGTATAATGTCTGGATTCTTTGTTCATTTTGCTCATAAACTCTCGTGGGGCTCTAAAAGTCAGATTGCCTTTTCCTTCCTAACTTGCTTCTCAATTTGAATATCACCTTAAGTGGCATCTGGTTGCAGATGAGAAGAAAGGATTCAGAGAAAGAAAGAGGATGAGAAGAAAAGTGACCTATGTTACCTACCAAAACTGACCTTGAACTTTGATAAAGTCATAGCTAACTTTTTCTGTAGGAAATTAGGTATACCAGCACAGATACTGAATAATATATTTTGATGATGATGGGGATCTAGAGCTGTTCTAAAAAGGGAAAGCCATGTGAAAGAAAGTAAAGAAAAAGAAATTGTAAAAAAAAAAAAAAAAAAAAAGAAAGTCAAACAAGTCCTAGATAGTAGACCCACAAATTACTTATTTGGGCAGAACTAATAAACTTACTATGTCAACACTGTTCTAAGTACTTTATGTATATTTGCTTATACTCTTCTTCACAAACGTATGGGGTAGGTATCATTACTAGCCCAACTCTGCATATGAGAAAACTGAGGCACAGAGAGGTTAAATGTCTTATCTATGGCTATACAACTAGTAAGTGGTAGCTCTGGAATTTGACCCCAAGTAGCCTGGCTGCATTGTCCATATAATAAACTGCAGTTGCATTTTGATTTTTTAATAGAATTTGTACTTGCCTTCATTAATAAGGATTTAAATGAAGTTTATTTCTCTAATATTACAGTAGAAAATGAGTCTCAAGCTATGGGCAACCTAAAAATTTTGTGTGGACCTGATCAGATTCCAAATCTTTGTTCATATCCATATGTCCAGTTAAGTTATAATAAGAGTGTTTAAAAATAAGGCACAAGGGCTTCCCTGGTGGTGCAGTGGTTGACAGTCCGCCTGCCGATGCAGGGGACACGGGTTCGTGTCCCGGTCCGGGAGAATCCCACATGCCGCGGAGCGGCTGGGCCCGTGAGCCATGGCCGCTGAGCCTGCGCATCCAGTGCCTGTGCTCCGCAACGGGAGGCCATAGAAGTGAGAGGCCCGCGTACCGAAAAAAAATAATAAGGCACAAAATTTTCAACAGTAGCATTAAGGGACATAAGACAATTGTTAAGTGATAGTTTTCAGAAAAAAATATTTTATGTGAAAAATTCTAAGTAGAAGCATAACAGAACATAACTCAAAATTTCAAAAAAAAAAAAGCAAGGAGAGAATCTGTTAAGGTTAAACTCTAAAAGATCAAAATGTATATACTGGATGAAAATAAGTGATTTTAAAAATCAATATGCAAAATTTAATTTAAGGGAATTTTAACACAGAAATATACAGCTGTGACATGGATGTGCTATTTATATATATATCATAGGTAAATTGTCAAGATGATGTAAATCTACCAATGCTAGTGGTAGCAAGGATAAAACTCAGATATATAAACCAAATTAGGAATTATCTATCACTCAGAGAAAGAATTACCTGCAAAATATAAGATTTTGACTATGAGCTAGAAAAAGGCTTTTGAGTCTTACTGTTAGCTCTTGCCCCTGTGAGGCTACAGAAATCTGTCTCTCTTGTGTTTTTTACAGTGAATTATCTGTAACCTTTTAATGGTTGGCAATGAACTTGCTGGGATAGCTGAGTGATTATCAATTCTTTTTTTTTAAATTTATTTATTTTTGGCTGCATTTGGGTCTTCGTTGCTGCGTGCGGGCTTTCTCTAGTTGCAGTGAGCAGGGGCTACTCTCCTTGCGGTGTGTGCGCTTCTAATTGCGGTGGCTTCTCTTGTTGCGGAGCACGGGCTCTAGGTGCGTGGGCTCAGTAGTCGTGGCTCGCAGGCTCTAGAGTGCAGGCTCAGTAGTTGTGGTGCACAGGCTTAGTTTCTCCACGACATGTGGGATCTTCCTGGACCAGGGCCCGAACCTGTGTCCCCTGCATTAGCAGGTGGATTCTTAACCACTGCGCCACCAGGTAAGTCCGATTATCAATTCTTATATTACACAGATCAATACTCCATCATTAAACTTAGGACATAGATTTCAGCTGGCTGGGCGGAGGAAGAAACTGACCAAGTTGCTTTCCCAACATCCTGGTGGCAGGTGGCATAGGAGAGTAAACTGAGATTGTAGCTCATAGTTAAATATCATTTAGACCCAAAATTCAGAAGATTGCCAGGACACTGAGGGTGATTTAGACCCACCTCTTCTGTACCTAGTTCCTGGTTCTGCTCTATTCACATCGGTGGGTGTTCTGTGTGGCTTACAGGCCTTGATAACAGACTTGGATCTTCTACCATGGTCTCTTCCTTTCTTTTCTTACTAATATAAGGTTGAATTAGTGGCACCATGGGACAAAATTCTTTTGATGTATGTGTACAAGCGTGTATGTATGCATGCCTGCTGTTCCTATTCCATATTATAAATATTCAGAAAATTTTCTTTTCTGACCCAACTTTTTTTTTTTTTTTTTTTTTTTCCGTACGCGGGCCTCTCACTGTTGTGGCCTCTCCCGTTGCGGAGCACAGGCTCCGGATGCGCAGGCTCAGCGGCCATGGCTCACGGGCCCAGCCGCTCCGCGGCATATGGGATCCTCCCAGACCGGGGCACGAACCCGTATCCCCTGCATCGGCAGGCGGACTCTCAACCACTGCGCCACCAGGGAGGCCCCTGACCCAACTTTTTAAGTTTAACTTTAAAAAAATTTTAAATAGGTAATTTACATAATTCAATTTTAAATTATATAAAAGTGTATACAGTAAGAAATCTTTCTCCCCTCTCTGTTCTCATTCCAACCAACTCATTCCCATTCCTGCAAACAACCAATGCTATTAGATTTTTTGTTCCCATCCAGAAATATTTTATATATATACAAGAAAAATTGTATAGATACACTCTTTTTCTTTCCTTTTTCACACAAATGGCAGTCTATTTTATACACTTTTTAGCTTACTTTTTTCAGGCAACAATAAATCTTGATATCTTCTAACATTTTCTCTGGCCTGGCTATCTCTCCTTTCTTTTCCCACTCTCCCATTTGTCTCCCCTAATATGCATTTACTCCGCACTTTTGTATGTTAGAGACACATTGGTCCATTCACTAATTAGTTGACTTCTTATTGTGCTAAATCTTGTACGTGTATGCACTTGATGTTGTCCATTTAAATGTAACCCCCCAAATGATATAATATGCACACTTATGTCCTTTTTTGGTACATAGCACCAAGAATAATTATGCGTTTAATGAATATCTTTTCCTGACTTTGACTTCTGACATTTTTGCCACCCACATAATGTTTTTTTTTTTTTTTTTTTTTTTTTTTTTTGCTGTACGCGGGCCTCTCACTGCTGTGGCCTCTCCCGTTGCGGAGCACAGGCTCCGGACACACAGGCTCCGCGGCCATGGCTCGCGGGCCCAGCCGCTCCGCGGCATGTGGGATCTTCCGGGATCGGGGCACGAACCCGTGTCCCCTGCATCGGCAGGCGGACTCTCAACCACTGCGCCACCAGGGAAGCCCCCACATAATGTTTTGAAACCAATTCTACTTTTACTGCTATTCATTTAAATGCTAGCTTGTTAATAGACAGCATGGATTGGCCAGGTTTTGATAGAAGAGATATAGGACCATTCCTTCATTATGTCAGTATGACAGGAAAACAGATATGAAATAATTATAAACCTGTCAGTTCTTTCAAATTGTATCTATAAACTCAGTACAACCTTAATCAAACTATTAAAATTTTTCAAAGAACTTGATAACCATACCTAAAATTTATATGGAAATGGCATATGAATAGCTAACTTAACTTTTAAAAACAAGAGTTTTTAAACAAGAGTTTTTTAACTTTTAAAAACAAGAGTTTAGTTTAATATTAAATTTAAAAAAGTTGAAATTATAAAGTTGAAAGTTGAAATTATAAAATTAATAAAAGAAAATATAGAAACTATTTGTGACCTGGGGGAGGAAAGAACCTGTTTTTCATGTTTTCATTCTGAAAAATTTCATATATGTCAAAAGTAGAGAGAATAGAACAAAGAGTTTCCATATAGCCATCACTCAGATTTTAAAAGTAGTAAGATTTTGTCATGTTTGCTTCTTCTATCCATTATTTCATTAATTTTTTTTTACTTTGTCAAAATATCTTAAAGCAAATCCAAGATTTCATATAATTTCATCCTACATAGTATACAGTATACTCTTAAAAATATGGCCACATTTTCTATATGTCTCCACGATGCCATTGTTGCACCTATAACAGATAACTAATATATATATATAATATATATGTATTTTTTGGCCATGCTGCGAGGCTTGTCTGATCTTAGTTCCCTGACCAGGGAATGAACCCAGGCCCCGACAGTGAAAGTGCCAAGTCCTAACCACTGGACCTCCAGGCAATTCCCAAGATAACAATAATTAAGTAAGGGCTTTTTAAACAATCAAAATTATTCACATTAAGTACATTAGAATAGTTTCCTGGGGTGGGGGAGGAAAGGAAAAATGGGAATGGAGTATGGAGACAAAAGAGAATAAATAAGTAGAATAAGTGCAAAAACTTGCCTATACTAGTGATGATAATATATCATGGACTGAGGATTATAGCTAACTCTCTTCTATGCCCAGGAAGGGGCAAGGGTGGGAGGTAAAGAGCTGAGACAGTTTATATCCTTGGATGAGCCTAAAATAACAGGCACTTTCATCACAGGATTTGAGAAACTAGACAATATCTGAACAAATATCTCTCCCACTGCCTGAATCTCAATATTAGAGATTGACTATAAAAGGTTCTTTCTTAGACTGAAAAGGGGTCATGAAGTGCTCAAAAACCAAACCAAACCAAAACACCATATTGAGGGGGAATGTCAAAGGGTCACAGGAGCCAACTAAAGAGCTCCCAGTAGCCAAAGTTGGAACAATTCAAGTAACTAAATAATAAGGTACAGTACCTTGGATTATAACCCAACATATAAATATCCATGAGTTCATACTAATATAAATAAATTATTGAATAAATTAATAAGAGGGGAAGAAGAGAAAAATGCCTCATGCTCTCGTGCAGAAGAATTCCCAATAATTTATGTACATTTTCCACCCACAATAAGGGGGATCATAATGCTGCATTCCTTAACTGTGGGCTTCACATAATGACTTCCTTCCAAAGAGGGCAGTATGGGAAAGGGAGAAAGGAGAAAAGAGTAACTTTACCATGGAGGAACCTGACAGACGCTATCTCAGCCAGGTAATCAAGGGCAACATCAAGAACCATAAATCATGTTGATAGTATGTGCTCTGGATATGATGTGATGAAAACATCACTATACGCCAGTGAACTTCTCCCCAGCACCCCATAACCCCAGGCTAATCATGAGAAAAACATCAGACAAATTCCAGTAGAAGAGCATCCTGCAATATACCTGACCAGTACTCCCTGAAACTGTTAAGGTCATCACAAAGAAAGTCTGAGAAACTCTTACGGCCAAGAGGTGGCTAAGGAGACATGACAAATAATATAATGTGGTGTCCTGGAACCAAAAAAAGGCCATTAGGTAAAAACTAAGGATATCTAAATAAAATGGGCTTCAGATATTAATAATGTATTAATATCAGTTCATTAATTGTAACATGTACCATACTAACGTAAGATGTCAATAACTGGGGAAACTTGGGGGTTGGGTGGAGTGGGGATGTAATATACAAACCCTCTGTCTCCATTCTTCTGTAAATCTAAAACTGTTCTTTAAAAAATGGTCATGAAGTCAGTGGTTAATGGAATACATGGTAAAATTTTCCTTTTCTCCATTCCAGCTGGGAAAGATTTGTCTGTTTGTTTATTATTATTTTTTTTGTTTTTGTTAAACACAAAAGAGATCTTTGCTCAGAGACATAGGAAGTGTTTTTCTTCTCCCACTTTTGGGGTTATGAGTGAGCTTGCCAATGTTGAAGGCAGATGCCTTAGAACCCTTGAGTAGATAATATAACTATATAATTAGTTGGAACTTGGAGAGATTCCCAAGACAGCTGAGAAATGACCAGTAGTGTACACTGATGGCCAGGAGCTTCTTAACATTAGACAGGGGACTCATTCCTTTGCAATCCTCGCAGTTCAACCACATGCAGTTAGAATGATAGTTTCAACCAATCTGAAGTAACATAAGTGATTCTACTCATAGGATCTCTGAGCAAAGTGTTCAGACAGGATTAACTGTTGGGGCTTTCATCTCCTACTCCTAGCATGGTGGCTGGCACTCAGTAGGTACTTAGCAAATGTTCATGAAATAAATGGTAATGTGCTCCAAGCGTTCAGTGCAGTATTACAATATTTTACATATGGTTCTAATAAAGTAAAGAGCTGGATAGCCTGGCTGGCAAAATGTTATAATTATCGCCTGAAAAAACATTTATTAAATATCTTCTAATTCATGGAATTTATCTTTTATTAGTTCATCTACTATCAGTTTCAAATCTCTGAATAGCAGAACTGTGTCTTTTATTATGGGAAATGTTGGACCATATGTTACTTGAAAGGGATTTTTCCCTAAATATTTATTAATGTGCTAGCTTGAACTCAAAACTGGCCTATCAGGAATGGTTAATGTTTTCCTCATGAGGAATCTTGACGCAGTTGAACATTATAATTTGTGTGTGTATTTTTATTAGCTCAGAACCTTGCCAGTTCACTCATGCTAATCTGCAATTCCTGTAATTATCACACACAAAAAAGTTAATGGGGCAAATTAACCCCATTTCTCAATGCAGGCTTAATAGGAAAAAGTTATTTTGAAAGCTCAGTGGTTTATAAGCACTGCTTTACAAAACACACTGTAACACGCTTCTACTTCGAGATACAGCCTTAAGTAGTTAAACAAGTTCACTGGTATTAAGTGGGTATATTTCCATCCTTTATTTTTCCTTATTGACTTCATTACTTAAGATATATCTGACTAGATGCTGGCAAAGGACCTCCTGGAAGCATGCAGCCATGGTGCAGGGGAGTGGAGGGAACTCCCTATTTGGGGAGGAGAGTGGATCATTGGAGATAAGTGTGATTGAACAACTAGCTCTTATGGAATATCGTTGAGAGAGTAATAATTGGTTTTAATCAGGGATTATGCAGAGAATCTGTGGATTGAAAGTGACTAATAACTGCTTAATATAATCTAAGACTCAGAAAGATCCACGATAAAATAACTACAAAGAAGTAGAATCAAAACACATTCCTGGATGTTTTAATCATTGAAGTTGGAACAAAAGGGATAACCATGAAATCTTATTTCTAAAATAAATCCTTCCAGGAGTCAGTGAGTGGAGACCAAAGCAGACTTTTAGAAGAACTAACTTCAAAAGACATTCTCTATATTATAAGGGTCCAATTGTTAAAATAAAATGATCAAGACCTCCCGGAGATTCTAGGTCATGACTAAACCATCACCATCGACTCGGACATTTCTAGAGACCTAGCACTCTTCCACCCTCTGCTCCACTCACGGCCCAGGCTGGGCAGTGAAGTTCTCCATCATTCGGTTGGACAGTGCTACAGGACAGGCCTCCAAACACAGAGCTTCCTGGGCACTGCAGTACACTGGAAAAGCTCTATTAAGAGTGGGTAAGTGCAGCCTGAGTGTCTGGTGAGATCAAACCTGAAGAGAGAGTGAGATAAGGAGAGAGTTGAGTCATTAGTCAATTCTTTTAACTAACTCTCTGAAGTTGGCTGGCTTCACACTAGACCTGGTGATTAATGGTGGAGAGATAGCTCTTACAATTCAACTTCTGTAAGTAGAAAGAAATTTAAAGCTTCCCCTGAGCATTCGCTTCCTCTTTAACTGCTTCAAAACAAATCTCAGTGTCTCTAGGCTGATGCCAGTTCTCATCTTGCACATAGCCCTTGATGGGGAAGAGAGAGCAGGCCAGCCATCCCCTATTGGACAGTGACCCATGGTTCTCTGCCTTTTCACAGCAATCTCCCAAAGGGAGAAATAGAGTCATGACATCAAGGGACAAAATGGCAACCCTGAGAGGTCATTCCACTGTCAGAAAACACACACAAGCTATTATTCTGAAGAGGGGAAAACTACTTGCAGTTTTCCAAGTGGATAGTCTGGAGTTTGCTATAGAAGTGCTTTTTAGTTCTATTATCCCTTGCAGAATAGTATGTATATAAAAGTTAAGAAGATTCAATATGGAGAATAAATTTTTCTGGCTTTGAAAATTTTTCTAATACATAAGCACAACTCTTAGTTGCAGAGACTCAGTTACTCAGCTATCAAAGATGATATGGTTAAGGTGACCAGACCACCATCTACCCGGCTGCACAGAAATCTAGGATTCATGCTGTTTCCTCTCTTCTCATACCCAATCTGTTAGTTTCATTAATTCTCCTTTCAAAATATTTTAATTCATCCAATTTTCTCCATTCTCATGACACCATTTTAGTTTAAATCACAGTCATGTCTCACCTGAACTATTACAATAACCTCTTTAATAGAACTCACTCTTGCTTCTCTATAATCTTTCTCATGGCAGCCAGAGAGATCTTTTTTAAACATTTGTGAGATCATACTATTCATGAAGTCATGTCATCTTCAATGGCTTCCTTCCAGGGCTGTAGATGATCTAGCCCTTCCCTACCTTCCAACTTCATTTCCTATTACGTTCTGCCCTAATACCACTGGCCTGTTTGGGATTCCTTGACTAAGCCAACCTCTTATCTGCCTCAGAGACTTTGCCTTCATTTCCTCTGGCTGTAATGCTGACCTCCTCATGACTGGTTCTCTCCTGTCTTCTAGGTCTTAGCATAAATGTCACCTCCACAGATAGGATCTCCCCAACCTGTCCCCTTCCCTTGTTATTCTCCCTGTATTAATATCCTCTGCTTATTTTGTTCACAGCACTTATAATCTGAAATTGTCCTATTTATTTATTAATGTATATACTTACTCTTTTTTTTTAACTTTAAAAAAAATAAATTTATTTATTTTTGGCTGCATTGGATCTTCGTTGCTGCGTGTGGGCTTTCTCTAGTTGCTGCGAGGGTGGGCTGCTCTTCATTGCGGTGCAGGGGCTTCTCATTGCGGTGGCTTCTCTTGTTGTGGAGCACGGGCTCTAGGCATGAGGGCTTCAGTAGTTGTGGCACACAGGCTCTAGAGTGCAAGCTCAGTAGTTGTGGTGCTTGGGCTTAGTTGCTCCGCAGCATGTGGGATCTTCCCAGACCAGGGCACGAACCTGTGTACCCTGCGTTGGCAGGCGGCTTCTTAACCACTGCGCCACCAGGGAAGCCCATCTGTAACTTTTAATTCATGGAAAATTTCAAGCATTGTATATACTTACTCTTGATCTCTTCTCTCCCACAATAGAATCTAAGCTTTTCCAGGGTAGGAACCATGCTTGTCTTCGTGACATCATTGTATCTACAATACTTAGAACAGTGCCTAGAACATAGTAAATATTCAGTGGATATTTGTGAAATGAATGAAGAAAGAAAGGTCATCTAGAGCAGGGGTTGGCAACATTTTTCTGTAAAAGGCCAGAGAGTAAATATTTTAGCATTTGTCATTTACAGTCTCTGTTGCCTATTCTTCTTCATGTAAAGACCATTCTTCACTCTTACAAAAGCAGACCACAAGCTGGATGTGGCCCAAGGGCTATGGTTGCCAAGCCCTGATCTAGATCAAAAGAGAAGTTTATCCATGACCCTAGTTACCTCTAATGTCTAACTTTTGTATACTTGTCTGAGTTCTAGGGTGTAGTAGATAAACTGGAGTAGTTACGTCAGCTGTTACCTCCTTGTCCATGACCCCTTCTTAGTGAACCTGTTCCACCCACAGTTCCTGGAGAGGAATAGCTTTATATGCTACCTGATTTCCTCCACACCTCCTACTTCCTACTCATGGCTGATTGTACTAGAGCTGAACTCTACCCTAATCAGATGATGATGTCTCTATGGAATTTGGAATTGGGCCACTAAAATTGAACCAATTAGATGCCAATGGGCTCTTGACATAAAATAGTAGGGTAGATCCGTGACAAACCAAAGCCAAATGTAAGCTCATATTTTCAGGGAATAGCGATACCACAATAAAAATGAGGTCAGACTACTAAAGACACTGAAGGAGATATACAGGTAGAAGCACAGACCTGAAGCCCAAGGGTCCTGAGAAGAAAGGAGTAGCCTTGGGTCCTGAACATCCAGTTCCATGTCCCATGTGGTCTAGGCGTGCTTTGCTTATGTCCTTGGATATCTGTGAAGTGGTCTGTTGTATCTCTCCTTAACTGACCTAATTTAAGAGAGCTTCTATTCCTGACAATGAGGCTGGGTGTTTCAAGTTACTATCAAAGCTATGATCAATACACACATATTTAACAGATGTCTGCTATGTTTAGGATATCTGAGAGCAAACATCATGAGAGCAAACACATATGTACAAGAAATTGTTATTGCCTTCAGGGTAAATCTAGTTGAGGAATGAGACAGAGATATATGAAATAATAATTAACAGCGTAAGGCCATGTGCAGTTAAACACCTCATGACAGGATTCTATCTATGTGTCTAAGACTTTTTAAAAATCAATTTTAATGGTATTTAAAGCAAAATGAAAATGGATGCTGAGGAAATAATACTGTTTCAAAAGAATTACACACAGTGCATTCTGACAAATAAAATTGCTTTTTATCAAGAATTGTACTTTTGTCTAAGTATTTAAGGCACATTTTAGCAGAATTTCGCAACTGCTAACGCTGAGTCAAATCTACCCAGATTAACTGAGAATAAACCATTCCTGTGCTCTTTCTGAAAGAGATAAGGACTATCCCCAGACTATCTAAAAAGTGTTTGGTCTTAACAACAAAGGTTAGATAAAGTCCTGGGTGTGTTCCAAGCAAACTCTTGGGTATTTTATCAATACAGGCATCAGGTTACCAATTGCTTTAAAAATGCGCTCTCTGATATTGTCTCTATGCTGACAAAATATTCACTCAGAAAAACAACCTCTAGAGACCTGTGTCTGATATGAGTGCATATAGGAATTATTTTTTCCTGAACGAAGATTTGTAGAAGTACCATCTTCTAGGGATGCTACCTACAAGATCTACTCAGTCTGAAGTGGAAATAAACTCTATAAAGGCAACAAGTTTATCAGGATTTTATTTTTTTAACGTCTTTATTGGAGTATAATTGCTTTACAGTGGTGTGTTAGTTTCTGCTTTATAACAAAGTGAGTCAGCTCTACATATACATATATCCCCATATCTCTTCCCTCTTGCATCTCCCTCCCTCCCACCCTCCCTATCCCACCCCTCTAGGTGGTCACAAAGCACCGAGCTGATCTCCCTGTGCTATGTGGCTGCTTCCCACTAGCTATCTATTTTAAGTTTGGTAGTGTATATATGTCCATGCCACTCTCTCACTTCGTCTCAGCTTACACTTCCCCCTCCCCATGTCCACAAATCCATTCTCTAGTAGGTCTATCAGGATTTTTTTAAAGTAAGTTTTTATCAAAGCATTGTTTTAAAAGGAAATAAAAATGGGAAATGGGGAGTAATAAAATAAGTTTTCTGTCATATCAATGCATAGAAATTCAGCATAGGTACTATAATCTACTACTTAGATCCCAACAGTTTTTCTTCATCCATGGAGTATATACACCGGATACAAAACAGGGTATGAGTCAGTAATTGATTTGTGTTCATGTGCCAATGCTGATAGTACTATACCAGTTAACTAACCAGTTGTTGTCCAACTTGAGTGTGGATCAGAATCACTTGGGGGCTTGTTGAAACAGATTTACTGGGCCCCACTCTCAGAGTTTCTGATTTAGTAGGTGGGCCTGAGAATCTGCATTTCTAACAAGTTCCTAGGTGATACTGATGCTGCTGGTCTGGGGGACCACACTGAGAACCAATGAACTGACAACAATCACATAGGCTTTGGCCCTATCACTAGCCTGGACTTCCCTGCTGGACATACCTAGAGAGTCCACTAGAACTGTATGAAGAAACAGTCTGAGATGGTTTCCGTATGAATTCTATTGCTCAAAAGTCATACAGTGGTTTGGCGGATTCTGTCTGTAATTCTGATTAATTTTTAATTCCCTCACTTTCATATAAGGCCCAATGCCAGCTGATAGTGGTGGCTTAGGTAAAGAGGCACACATAGCAGGCTCCAGTGAGATTCCCCAGCAAGGAACCACAGCAGAAAATCTTCTCACCAAAGAAGTTCACGCTGATGGCTCCAGTGACAGTGCTGGTCCAGTCCAGTTTTTGTGTTTGGAAAGGACTGTCCAGAGAAATGGAGTACTGACACATGCTGCAACATGGATGAACCTTGAAAACATTATGCTAAGAGAAAGAGACCAGTCCTCAAAAACCACGTATTGTATCATTCTATTCACATGAAAGTCCAGAACAGGGAAGTCTACAGAGACAGAAAGTAGATTAGTAGTTTTAGGGCTGATGGGGAAAGGGACAAGTGTGGGTGTGGGGAAGATTAGCTCAAGGGTACAAGGTGTCTTTTTGAGGTGATGCAAATATTCTAAAATTGTGGTGATGGCTGTACATGTCTATGCATATACTAAAAACCATTGCATTGTACACTTTAAGTGGGTGAATTGTATGGTATGTGATTTATATCTCAATGAAGCTGTTAAGAAAAGAAAAAAGGACTGTCCGCTGGCAGTTTGCTCATCCTCATACCATGCTCACCATCTTCCTACTTTCCAAAAAGCTTTCCTTGGTACTTGGGCATGCACAGACGGTCTCAAAAAAATGGCAAGGTGCTAATATTAGTGGCCATTTCTAAAAAGAAAGAAGGGATTCCCAAAATATAATTAAGTCTTTGTTACCTATTATTTTTATCCAAAGTGGAAGAAAAAAGGTTATGAAAAAGAACAAAAGAGGACTTGCCTGAAGGTCCAGTGGTTAAGACACCACGCTTCCATTGCAGGGGGCACGGGTTCGATCCCTGGTCAGAGAACTAAGATCCCGCATGCCGGATGGCACAGCCAAAAAAAAAAAAAGAAAAAGCACAAAATGTATAAGACTGACAGAACAGTTTTCTGGTTTCTTTGGAAGGTGGTTTGTAAAATTAAAATAAGTGTTCCAAGTGTGAGAATTACAAAGAAACCACTGAGGCCTCCACTCCAGGAAACACAGTTTGAAGGGGACCGTGAGACTTGGGCTCCAGAAAGCATCTTTATACATCCCACAGTATAGAGACGGTATTAAGAAATGAAATAACATTTCCTCTCAAGGGCTATATGAAGAAGCTTGTGTGTGAAGGAAAATGCCCTGAATAGTCCAGGCCTTGGACACACACATACACACACATACACACACACACACACACAAAGCAAATGGTTCAGAAAATGAAACTCATCCCAGAAGCAAATTACCTAGACTTAATTCATTAATATGTTTGCAAAACATTTTCTGAGCACATATAATAACCCCCAACATTGTAGTCAGACATTGCCCTGCGCTCAAATGATACAAAGAAAAGAGAGGCTGCCCCAGTCCTCAAGGAGCTTATTGTCTAGGGGGAAACTCAAGAAACCAGTGGTCCCAGTACTTTCTGGTGACCACTTTGATAAATCGTGCTTTGGAAGCACAGAGAGGGACAGGTAAATTACGCTGTGGGCTGAGACAGCTTCCTGTAGAAAATGACCCTTGATCTGAGTTTTAAAGGAAAAGTAGAAGTTAGCTAGCTAGAGGATGAAGGGATAGGATGTGACAGTGTGGACAAGAGCAGATTAGGATGCTCAGCTTTGGAAGGCACTGTTGGCAGTGGCTTGGCTCCTTCATGGTCCCAGAACATGCAGAACACGTCTACCATGGTTCTAGCTTTCCCTGGGTAACTTTGACCCTTGGGGGTCTGGTGACATAACTTCCTCCTTTCATTCCTCCACACCCAGAACTTGCCATTGGTGGTGGCTTGCCATTGTTGCTCACTTCTGCTTGCCTCACCATCCTGATTGACTTAGCTCTTCCATCACCTGTGTAACCAATTCACTGTAATACATGTCTTCTGCTCCAAAGACCAAAAAAAAAAAAAAAAAAAAGGTGTGAAGGGATGGAAACAACAGACAGTATCATTTCTGATAGGAAACTGCAATTACCTGTGAATGGCTGGGGTGAACGGATGTGTGAGAGTAGAGGAGTGGGAAGCAGCCGCATAGCACAGGGAGATCAGCTCGGTGCTTTGTGACCACCTAGAGGGGTGGGATAGGGAGGGTGGGAGGCAGGGAGACGCAAGAGGGAAGAGATATGGGAACATATGTATATGTATAACTGATTCACTTTGTTATAAAGCAGAAACTAACACGCCATTGTAAAGCAATTATACTCCAATAAAGATGTAAAAAACAACAACAACAACAAAAAAAAAACAAGAGAAGTAGGGTGTTAGGTGCTAAACTGAAAGCAACAGGGAGCCATTGATGGATTAAGTAGGAGTCTGATTAGCATTTAGTAAGATCACCTTGGTAGCAGTGCAGAGAATGGGTTTATTGGGGTTGGCCATGCTCAGCTTAGCAGTAGAAAAACTATTTAGGAAACCGTTTCAATAACCTAGGGAAAGATGATACTGGCAGGGGCTAGGCAGCAGTTCTCAAACATTTTGTTCTCAGGAGCCCTTTATACTCTTGAAAATTATTAAAGGCTCCAAGATAGCTGACTTAGTTCTCCACAGCACATGCAGACACAACAAGGTGATAGAAAAGAGATTACCTGCTGATGAATATTTCTGTTTAAGAGCCAGGATAACGTCTCAAAAATCTCTCAGCTGACTCTTTTCCAGTACTTAAACTAGTCACTGAAAAGAGGGGACAGGGGAAGCATCATGCCTGGTTTAAACTAATCATGATTCTGTCTCTGGGGCCAGGGTTGGGGCTGGATCCAGCCTCCTCTGAAGCTTATAGAGGCACCTACTAACAAGGAAGGCAGTGGAAAGGGTAAGTGCCATTAGGGCGGCAACTATTGGTGGCAGTTATAGGATTCATCAATGTAGAAGTTGTCAGTTAAAAGTCCCATGTCTAGCGATGATTAACCAGAGAGATAATGAAGTAAGATGAGCTGAGACCTGAGGACTGGACTCTAAGGAACACTGACACTTAAGGGATGAGCAAAGGAAAAGCAAGCTCTGAAAGAAACTCTGGGACAGAAGGGACAGTGGTTAGAAGTGTGTGGCTCTAAGTCAGACTGCTGGAGCTGAGCGCTATGAACGCTATTAGCTGTCTGGTCTTGAGAAAATCACTTAGATGTTCTAAACCTAAGTTTTCTCATCTATAAGATGATGGAAATAATTATGCTATTTCATTAGTGCTATTAAGAGGATTAAATACAGTAATTGTGTAGTTGGCACAGAACCTTAATAAAGGATCTGCTTCAGAGATGGAAAGATAATCAGATGTAACAGAAGCCAGGAGAGAAGGGAATTTTTAAAATAGCTCCAGTGGTAAATACTGAAAAGAAGTCGTTTAAGGTAAGAACTGTCAAGAGATACTTAGGGGTTGTCCTGTTCACATTTTTAGCATCTACTATTGGCTTATATTAAACTAGCAGTCAACTAAATAAGATCTTTTTAGACAAACTCCAGCCAAACTAGGGCTCCTTCTTTCTGTACCTGTGTAGCTGACCGCAAGATTTAGTTTATCCACTACATTGTATCTAACCCTTGGTTTTAATCCAGTGTTCTAGCCTGACAGGACTAATTTGAATCTTTGATCTATTTGCTTACGTCAGATGGCATTTCCAATGTTAATGTCATCTGCATGTTTGCTGTGTATATCTTGTATATTTTTATCTATTTTAACAGTTAAGTGGTAAGAATATTTAAAAGGGAAGTTACTTTTCTCTAAGCTTCGTTCAATTTCCTCATCAGTAAAATGAGTATAATTATATTTATTTCACATAGGGTTGCAATAAATAAGTAAATGTCTGAACGTGCCTAGTACTGTGTGTAGCACAAAGAAGATGTTCCTACGTTCTTCCTGGTTCCCTCCTCTCTTCTGCCCTGTATCATTTTTTCCTTTTTCTCTTCTTTCTTTTAAAATTTCTTTAAAACTTTGTTTTAACATACTGCCTTGCTTACAAAGAGAAACTACGTATAGAATAGGACAGTGTTTTGAAATCCAATTGGCTAGAATAAACTGAATTTCATGCTTTGAATTGGGACAGCTCCCTTAAGTAAATATAAAGGCATAAATATATTTCTGTCTCCTTTTCCCCTAATCCCTACTTACACACTCCACCTCCCATCACCTCCTCCCACATCCCCTCTAGCCCCTCCAAGCAGATCATAGTCACTTCACTGCTAATAGAAATATATTCACTGAGTATCTACAGTGTGAACAGCCTCAGGTTAGGACTGAAGTTAAGATACTATAAGCCGAAAACAATCTTTCTGCCTTTTAGGACCTAATGAACTCTGAGTATCTGGGTTTAATCCCCTAGAGTCTCTCCATTCGCCTGTAAATCAACTACCTCATGGTAACACCTGGGGGAAAGAAAGAAAGAAGACCTCTTGTGGACTTTTGCCCTCTCTCCCAGGTAATATGTACATTTTATACGTGTATTCTTTCCTGCTTCCAACAAATATTTCTGAAACTTCTATTATGTGCCAGGCACGATTATAAATACTAAGGATATGTGGAGAACAAGGCAGGCAATGTCCCTGTTCTCATGGGATTTACAGTCTAGAGCGGGGAGACAGACAATAAACACAAAGAAAAATGCTTGAACAGGACAGTATTGGACATAAATGTGATATAGAACATTTGAACAAGTGACGTGCTCCAGAGTAGCTCGTTTAGGTTGGGTGGGCAGGAGAAGTCCCTCTAAGCAGGTGACATTTCACCTGAGACCTGAATCACAAGAACCAGTTACACTAAGATCTAAAGAACATTCCAGACAGAAGAAACACTAGTCCAAAGCCCCTGAGGTAGGGATAAAATCGCTGTGTTCACAGGGCTGAAAGGAGGCCAGCGTGGCTGGATTACAGCACCCAACGGGGAGAGTGGCATGAGATAAAGTGGGAGAGCCACAGGCCCGGTCACCGGGAAAGGCCTTGCAAACCTGGAGGCCTGTTAGAATATCCTGGGGAGCTTTAAAAACTATGTGGACCCTCCTCCAGAGATTCTGATTCACTTGATCTGAGGTGGAGCCCAAGCAACTAAAGTTCTCAGGGGATTCCTCTGTGCAGCCAGGGTTGAGAATCAGTGATGTCTGTGTTTCACAAGCTGTGGTAGGGAGTTTGTATTTTCTCCTAAGTGGAATGGGAAGTCACTGAAGGGTATTAAGCGGAGGAGAGATGGGATTTGAGTAATTTATTTAAAAGATCCCTCTAACTTCTATATGGAGAATGGATTTAGTGGATCAAGAGAGGAAACAGGTGATTGTTGTCTTTTTGTGGACATATGCTTTCATTTCTCCTGGGTAAATACCTAGGAATGGAATTGCTGGAAATAAACCAAATGTCAATCAGAAGTTGAATGGGGGGGCTTCCCTGGTGGTGCAGTGGCTGAGAGTCTGCCTGCCGATGCAGGGGACATGAGTTCGTGCCCCGGTCCGGGAAGATCCCACATGCCGCAGAGCGGCTGGGCCCGTGAGCCATGGCCGCTGAGCCTGCGCGTCCGGAGCCTGTGCTCCGCAACGGGAGAGGCCACAACAGTGAGAGGCCCGCGTACCGCAAAAAAAAAAAAAAAAAAAAAAAAAAAAAGTTGAATGGATAAACACACTGTGATAGGTTTTCATACAAATAAAATACTACTCAGCAATAAAAACAACTACTGGTACATGCAATAACATAGATGAATCTCAAAACCATGATGTCGAGCCAGATCAGGCAGACACAAAAGCACGTATACTATACTAACCCTCTTATGAGGAATAACAATCAGAAATGGTAGGCTCTAGGGGGTAGAGACTGACTGGAAGGGGGTTAGTAGGGAATTTATTAGGGTAATGGAAATGTACTACATCTTGATTACATGAGTATACACGTTTATCAAAACTCATTTGAACTGTACACTTAGAATCTGTACATTTCATCGTATGTGGATTTTACCTCAATTCAAAAAATGAAAAAGGACTACTACACACGTACTAGAATGATTTTTAAAAAATTCCAAGTGCTGGAGAGGATGCGGAACAACTGGAACTCTCAGATGTTACTGGCAGGAGTGCAAGATGGAAAATAGTTTGGCAGTTTCTGATAAAATTAAACAGGCACTTACCATATGATTCAGCAATCTCACATCTAACTATTTACCCAAGAGAAAGAAAATATGTCACACAAAGACCTGTATGTGAATGTGTATATAGAAAAGCAACAGGGGTTACAGTAAGGAGGATCTTTGCAGTGTCCTGGTGAAAGATGATGGCATAGTCTGGGCTAAGGAGATGGACATGAAAGATTGGAGATGGTGTGGAGATAGGATATGGAGATGAAGAGAAGTCAACAAATTCAGGATATATTCTGGAGGTAGAAGCTGAGGGAACCCCATTGTTGATTGTGTGAGAAGAAGAGAGGAATCAAGAATGACTTTTTGGTTTTTCGTATAAGCATCTGGATGGGTGATGCTGTCATTTACGGAGATGCGGAAGCGTGGGATGAGTAGGCTAGGGGAGAGGAAAATCAAGAGCTCTTTTTTTTTTTTTTTTTTTGCGGTATGCTGGCCTCTCACTGCTGTGGCCTCCCCTGTGGCGGAGCACAGGCTCCAGACATGCAGGATCAGTGGCCATGGCTCATGGGCCCAGCCGCTCTGCGGCATGTGGGATCTTCCCGGACCGGGGCACGAACCCGTGTCCCCTGCATCGGCAGGCCGACTCTCAACCACTGTGCCACCAGGGAAGCCCAAGAGCTCTTTTTTAACCATGTTAAGTCTGAGATGTTTATTAGACTTCTTGGATATTTCAGCAATGGATTTCTGGAAAAGATGCTTCCATCTTTTATTGTTAAAATATAAACTTTCAATCTGGTCCAGTGGAGGATGCTGTGATGATAGGTGGCAGTGGAATGTAGTTCCTTGAATTTGTGATAGAGTCAGGACCAGGCTTATGAGGAGCAGAATTAGATATACTTTAATGTTTCTGTATGATTGTGGACCCAACAGATAGAGAGAATAAAAAAAAATGTTGAGGATGAAATGAAACAATAAATAGTTTAATCCAAGCAATGGTGTAGTCACCTGACTGGAGGTTTCTAAGAACTAATGAGGCTTGAAAATTAGAAAATGATATGATTTGGATTTAGGGATGTTAGTTATCTGCTGCTACATAACAAACTACCCCCAAATTTATATTAATAACAACATAAATGTTTATTATCTTCCACAGTTTCTGTGGATTGGGAATTTGGGAACAGCTTAGTGAGTTTTGTTTTTTAGCAGGAAGGGCTTAATTGTTGTTGTTTTAATATTTTTCAGGCTTAAGAAGTGTTTATAAAGCTTTTAATTCCCAGTAGGAAAATGTTATCTGAATGATTGTTCTAATAGCGAACCACTGTAAATTGTTTCAACTGCATTTGGGACAGAGGGAGAGAGATTATTTTCAAAGCACCATAGCTTTCTTCATGAGGTCAGAGGTACACTGGTTTGTATTATTGCGACATCCATTAGGCGATCTTTCCTTCAGCATGGGCTTTATTTGTCAGAAGGGCCTTAGGCTTGACCTCCCAATTTGGCTGAAGATTTACTGATGAGATTCACAACCTTTGGGTTGCTCTGATATTTCAACATATTTGCCAAGTTCTGGGGCACATCCTGGAAGGCCGTCATAACTTCTGGATCCTGCATGGCCGCAAGAACCTCTGGATCACTAATAATTTCATTGAGCCCAAGCATTCCTGCCATTCCAGGCATACCCCCTCCCATTCCAGGCATTCCTCCAGGAAAATTACCAGGTGTTGGCCCAGGAAAGCCACCAGAGAAATAGCCATATTGAGTTCCTGATTGTCTTCTGACTTTTTCCTCCCTCTGGGCTCTCTTTTGTTCTTCCCGAGCCTTCTTAAGCCTTTCTATTTTTTCTTTGATCTCTCGCTCTTCATGTTTTCCCTCATACTTTCTCTGATGTTCAGCAATTTTCTGGGCCCTTGGTTGAACTTCTTTCAGCATTGCACTAGCATCTTCATCATAATCCAGTTTAAAGGCAAGGGCAAGATCATGGACTGCTTCTACACAATGGCCCAGAGGTATGTGCGCTTTCCCTGCCCACTTGTAAGGCTGAGCTGAATCAGGATTTATTTCAATATCTCTGTCACAGTCTCAGATGACAGCATTTGGCTTCTGTAATTTGATGAAGACACTGGCTCTCTTGGCATATGGAATAGCCAAGCAAGGATTCAGCTTGATGGTATCTGTGAACAAGTCAATGGCTTTCTGTAGTTCACCATCATTTAGGGCCTCAGTGGCAGCCACATTTTTATCCTTTGCCTCATCCATCATCCCCTCAGTTATCTCAACATTTTCATCTCCCATTTCTTGAGGGGGCATCTGTGTCTGGTTCAATCGCACCTTCAATTTCTAGATCACTTTCCTCACTTGATGTTTCATCTGTCTTTATGTTTTCCTCTGCTTTCTCACTGTCTGGTTTTTCTTTCTTGGTATGTGCTGATTTAGTTTTATGAGTATCAGGTGGTATTTTACCTCCAATGACCTCCACTCACTCCCTCAGGAAGTGCATTTCTTCAGTGTTCAGGACACTGGCATCCTGCTTACACATTTTCATGAAGGTTCAAAGCTCGCTCACTTTGGGAAGGTCCATGGTCTGGCAAGGCTGAGGCTGAGGTCAGATTCCAGCCCAGGGAGCTAGCTCAGTGTGACTATGTAGAAGCGTGAGGCTGCTTAGTTTTGAGTCCAGGCCTCTCTTAAAGTCGCAGTTAATATGTTGGCCTGGGGCTACAGTTTTTGAAGGCTTGACTGGGGCTAGGGAATCCTTTTCCCAGATGGGTGATTCATACACATGGCAAGTTAATGCTGACTGTTTGTAGGAGGACTCAGTTTCTTACCATGTAGATGGCTCCTTGGGCTGCACGAGTAGCTGGCTTCCTCCACAACAAAAAATCCAGGAGTGTGCAAGGTAGAGGAAGCAATGTCTTTTATGTCCTAGCTTCAGAAGTCACTCTCCATCATTTCCACAATATCCTATTGATTACAGGTCAACATCATTCCGAGTAGAAGTGTCTACACAGGGAAGTGACTGACAGGAGGAGAGCATCGTTGGAGGCCCTTTTGGAGGCTGGTGTCAGCTCCCTTTTTAAGTTTTGTAGTTTATGATATATTAGTAGTATAAAGGGACTCATCTTCGTAGTGGTGTATGAGAAAAATTCCCCTAGATACTCGTGGCTCCAGACCTCATATGCAATTCAACCAGCTTTAGAAGATATCATCAAAAGAATTTGAGAAGATAAAATTTTTTGAAAGCAATAAGCATTTTTTAAAACATTGAGAAGGCTTACAATTAAATATAGTAGTGTTCTAAAAATCACACACATGGTATTAGTATTTTTGTGTAAAGGAATCTGTATATTTAGTGTTTTAAGTTTTTATAATGTTTAGGAGAATACGACCTATTGGAATGACACATTGTATGTGTAATGCTTATTTAAAATGTGTAACTAAGTAATTTATTTACATTTGTGATTTTAAGTGGAAATCTTTCAAATGTAAATACACTGTTAGACATTTTAAAAACTTAACATATTTATAAGATTAATTTATTAGATATATGTGAATTACTTAAGTACTTGGAAAGTGTTTTTTGGTTTTGGTTTTGGTTTGTGTTTAGGTCAGACAACTGAAGAACTTTAAAAAAATAAATTGAATATATTAAATTTATAAGTGTAGTTAAAATATTTAAAGTAGGTTAATTAACTGTGACCAAACATTCATCAAAAGTCCCCTTAGAGGGACTTCGCTGCTGGTCCAGTGGTTAAGACTCTGCACTCTCAATGCAGGGGGCCCTGGTTCGATCCCGCACGTCTCAACGAAGATCCTGCATGCGGCAATTAAGACCCGGCGCAGCCAAGTCAAATACAAAAATAAATATATATATTTTAAAAAGCCCCTTTAGAAGGGGTTGTTTAAATTTAGCTATATCTATAAAATTTTATAAATTTATAAGCTTACAGGAAAATCTCCTTGGGTTTTTATTTTGTAAATTCAAGCATTAATTTTTCAAAACCAAAGTAACTTTTGAATACTTTTCCTTGAATGCACAAAAGTTAACCTTAAGTAAATAGATTCACTTTACTTGGATGGCAGTGGGGGAAGGGGGAGAAGAGAGATTTTGGCTGATGGGCCAAGTCTTGCCTGACTAAGCTTGGGCCTGACTCTTGTTCCTGCCTGATGGCTGAGCTGGTCCGCCAATATGAGCTCTTCCCTGCTAGGGCCAGAAGGGGTGAGGGGGAGGGCAGGGAGCCAGGCCTCCACCTGGATTGTCTGTTCCCCCCTCCTACCTCCTTGATCTCACTGTGCTCTGTGCATGTAATAAGTGCGTCACTAGCCTTAATACCAATTTACAGCATGATTCTCACTCTCTCCAAAGAAGCTGAGCACATGGTATAATGGTCTTTATTAATTTGCTCTTTGATTGTCCAAGGGACTTCTAACGGACCTGCAGGACTAATTGTGGCTGTATTAAGTAGAGAATACAATAAAAAACATCAGAGGGTCCTGGACGTAAAAGCTGCAGATTCACCACATTGTAGTGATATGACTTACAGATATAAAACAAAAAACTAGCCAAACATTGATCAGTATGGGGTAGCACAGTCTCACATTTAGTTTTGGGTTGTAATATTGAAGTTTTTAATTTACTATAACTGAACTATGCCTGAACACCCTACCCAGCTGGGTTGTGGGCAGGAATGCTCTTGAATTTCCTGTTAACTGGGGCTTCCCTGGTGGTGCAGTGGTTGAGAGTCTGCCTGCTGATGCAGGGGACACGGGTTTGTGCCCCGGTCCGGGAAGATCCCACATGCCGCAGAGCAGCTGGGCCCGTGAGCCATGGCTGCTGAGCCTGCGTGTCTGGAGCCTGTGCTCCGCAACGGGAGAGGCCACAACAGTGAGAGGCCCGCATACCGCAAAAAAAAAAAAAAAAAAAAAAAAAAAAAAAATTCCTATTAACTGTATTTTTGTGTCTTCCATGAAAGTTCAACTCCCAGTTCATGCTTTTTGCCTGGGATGGCGTCTAGGTGCCTGAGGAGAGCCTCAGCAGTCCTGAGTGCCAGAACAGGAGCTGCTCTTTGTCTCAGGATGCCCTGCTCTTCAAAATGGCACCTGTCTAGTGCCTGACCCTGCTGCCCTTCCCATGGGTTTTAGCATAGTTTCCTATTGCTGCTGTAACAAGTTATCACAGACTTGGTGGCTTAAAACAATGCTTTATTCTCTCATAGTTCTGGAAGGTGTAAGTCTACTATCAAGGTATCATCACCTCCTGCTGAAGTTTCCAGGAAATACTTCCTTGACTCTTCCTAGCTTCTGGTGGCTCCTGGCAATCCTTGGCATTCCCTGGATTGTAGCTGCATCATTCTCATTTCTACCTCCATCTTCAAATATCCATCTTCCCTCTGTATGTCTCTCTGTGTCTTCATGTGGCCTTCTCATTTGGAAGAGAAGTCAGTCATTGGGTTTAGGGCCCACACTAATCCAGCAAGATCTCATCTAAACTAATGACATCAGCAAAGATCCCATTTCCTAATAAGAAAGGCCACATTCTGAGGGTCCAGGTGGACATGAATTTGGGGAGATACTCTTCAACACAGTATATCATTCAACACACAAAGGTACTGGGGCTGCAAGTTCAGACCATGTTTAGAGCCAGGTGCTTGAGGACATAGAGTGTTGTAATGGGGACGCTGAGGTTTGCTCTCTACCCAAAGAGGAGGCATCAAGTGCTCTATTCAGGAGAGTATCATGGTCAGAGTTTCATGAAGGATTGCTTTGGTCACAGTGTGTAAAATAAATTGGAGCAGGGAGGGCTAAGGAGGAAAGAAAACCAGTTTTACCATTGGATAATCAAGTGATAGGTAATACAGTCTTGAGTCAGGATAGATGGTATAGGAAGAAGAGCAAGGGACAAGTGGGAGACGTATCGTAAATTCAGAGTTAACCAGACTTGGCAATTAATATGTGGTGGGTGGGAGGAAGCGAGTGAAGAAAGGGAAGCATGTAGGGGGCTGAACAATATGGGTGGTCCCTGAACATCGTTGAGTGGTTGCCAAATGACAGATAGTATTACCCAGAGGGCTGGGATTAAAGAGAAAGGCAAGGCTTGAGGATCCCACAGTGGTGGACCCCAGTGACATTATGAGTGGTTAAGTAGTTGGAAGTAGGCTCTTTCAGTTGGGATTACTTCCATGAAAAGTATTCTATGTTTGTATAAGAGGATTGCATGGCATAGGCCTCACCTGCTTTTGCTTTTTTTAATTAAAAAAATTTTTTTAAACAAACCCAATTTTTATTTTATTTTATTAATTTATTTATTTACTTTTGGCTGCATTGGGTCTTTGTTGCTGTGCGCGGGCTTTCTCTAGTTGTGGCAAGCGGGGGCTACTCTTCGTTGTGGTGCGCGGGCTTCTCATTGCGGTGGCTTCTTTTGTTGTGGAGCACGGGCTCTAGGAGCACGGGCTTCAGTAGTTGTGGCTCATTGGCTCTAGAGCGCAGGCTCAGTAGCTGTGGCGCACGGGCTTAGTTGCTCCGCGGCATGTGGGATCTTCCCAGACCAGGGCTCGAACCCGTGTTCCCTGCACTGGCAGGCGGATTCTTAACCACTGCACCACCAGGGAAGTCCTGTTTTTGTTTTTTTTTAATACTCTTTACCTACATCAGATTCTTTGTCTGGATAATGTATCTTTAATTTTAATAGATATTGCCAGGTTACTTTCCTAAAAGGCTGTAACAATTCATTTTACTGGCATTGTATGAGAGTTCCCTTTCCTCCTTATTCCCACGATTAGTAGGTATTTCACTCTTTAATTTTTGCTATTTGAAAATATGACTTCTTTAAATGGCTGCAAAACATTCCGCCATATCAACACACTGTAAAATACTTAAACATTTTCCTATTTTTGGACATTAGATTGTTTCCCATTTTTTGCTGTTTTGTTATTAATAAAATTAATAACCCAGAAATGGGCATTTTTATACATAAATCTTTGTCCATCCAATGATACTTACAATGAAACTTATAATTTGAAAGAGGATGACATAGGTATAGTTTCCTCAGGTTCCTGCTTTGTTGTTTTTCTTCCTGTGTGCCTTTCTTTCTTTTCACTGATAATATTTTGGGTGGACTGAGAGAGTTATAAGAAAGGGAAAGGGTTAAAACAAATAGATTTTTAATTTTCTTTGAATTCTATTAGTATATGCTATTCCTTATTCACTACCAAGTGATCTGGAATTGTATTAAGCTACTATTAATTCCCTAATTTTACTATATGCATAGATGAAGTTTCTCATTTTATGGAGGGAAGAACAAGTTCATCCTAGTATCCTAGCACTGTCTGTAACCTACAAAAACAGCTTAACTTTTTTTTTTTTCTTTTTTTTTTTTTTTTGCGGGCCTCTAACTGTTGTGGCCTTCTCCCATTTTAGAGCACAGGCTCCGAACGCACAGGCTCAGAGGCCATGGCTCACAGGCACAGCCGCTCCGCAGCATGTGGGATCTTCCCGGACCGGGGCACGAACCCGTGTCCCCTGCGTCGGCAGGCAGACTCTCAACCACTGCGCCACCAGGGAAGCCCAGCTTAACTTTTTATTTTCTTAGACATCGAACTTCTGAAAAGCATCAAACTTTTCTTGCCATGATGATGAAAAAAAAAGATGAGATTTAAATCTTGATACCATGAATGGTATATATTATAATATATGACTGGAAAAATAAACAGCCTTTTCTATATTCTTCTCCCTTAAATTTTAGCTATTAGAGTCAGAATGCTTCGATTGCAGAATTCTCACTTGAGCAAGGTTTTTATATAACATTATTCATATTCTTGGCCTTGGATGCCAATTAAGTCTCTCAAGTCTAAAATTGCTTTGTTTGCTTTTTAAAGAAATCTGCCCACCTTACAGACCTACAAGTTAACTAACCAGCCTGCTTTCTTTTCCCCCCAGAGGACTTTGCTCTGTTGGTTTTCTGCCAGCTCTTCCTTTCAAACTGAAATAGTTCAGCTTCTCTGTTTCTAGAACATAGAATTCATTACTCCTGGATTTTTGCCAACAATGTCCCTCTCATGTTTTTAAAACTAAGATGAATGTTACAGAGTGACCTAGTGGGCTCGACCCATCATTAGAAGTCAGTCAGTGATATATTAGATGTCTGCATGGATGCTCTGTTCTGGGTAGTGGGGCTGCTAGGGGAATGGGCCTCTGGGAGGGTGGGGAGGGCATCCAGGGCAAAGCCTGGAGACTGGAGGGGAGAAATATGTGTGAGAGATTAGGTAAGATTTGGCTGATGTGAGGCAAGACTCAGATTCTTTCCCTGCCCTCAGGGCCCTGGTGAGTCTCTACCATAGAAAGGGCATAGTCATTAATTCCTTTTGGCCATTTAGATGGAAAACAGAAAGCCAGGTGACAGAGAATATTTATAAAGGGCTCTAAGAAGAACCACTCCATTTTTTTTTTTTTAATTTTTCAGTTCTCCTTTTCTCTTCCTACCTCTGCAACCCTCCTTAGCCTCTTGTTTCTACTAGTAGTGAAAAGGTGGGCCTTCCTGCAACAAAGCGGAAGTCTTAGGAATGTATACATCTGCACCACCTTAGGCCAGGTGAATTTTTCATTCATGTGGCTCTGCTGAATAACATAGGGAGATTTCTTTACCTTTTAGGTTACTTTCTAAGAATATGTTAGTGTTTAAATTCTTTTCCAGTTGGCTATGTATTTTAAAATTAAGCTTTTCATGTTTAGATAATTGTAGATTCACATACAGTTATAAGAAATAATGCTGGGACATCCTGTGTGCCCTTTATCCAGTATCCCACAATAGTAACATTTTGTAAAACTATAGTTCAATATTATTGTAGGATGCATTCATGTATAATATCATTGGTATTGATACAATCAAGATACATAATATTTCCATCACTAAGGATCCCTCATGTTGCCCTTTTACAGTCACATACACTTCAGTGCTTCCCTCACCCCCTCATTATCCCTTGGTAATCACTAATCTATTCTCCATTTCTATAATTTTGTCATTTGAAGAATGTTATGTAAATTGAATCATACAGTATATAACCTTTTGGTATCAGCTTTTTAAACTCAGCATAAATTCTTGGAGATTTGTGTATGTATCAATAGTTTTTTTTAACTGCTGAGTAATATTTCATGGTATGGATGTAGTGCAGTTTGTTTACTATTCACTCATTGAAAGACATCTGGGTTGTTTCCAGTTCTTGGCTACTATGAGTAAAGCCGCTATGAACATTTGTGTACAGGCTTTCATGTGAACATAAGTTTTCATTTCTCTAGGCTAAATGCCCAAGAGTGCAATTGCTGGGCCTTGTGGTAGCTGCATGTTTAGTCTTATAAGAAACTGCCAAACAGTTTTCAAGAGTGGCTGGACCATTTTACATTCCCACAAGCAATGTATGAGCAATCCAGTTTCTCCACATCCTTGCCAGCAGTTGGTGTTGCCACTATTTTTTTTTTTCTAGCTATTCTGATAGTAGTGTAGTGATATCTCATTGTGGTTTAAATCTGCATTATTTTCCTGATGGCTAATGATGTTGAACATTTTTTCATGTGCTTATTTGCCATCTGTATTTCCTCTTTGGGAAATGTGTTCATGGTTTTTGCCCATTTTCTAATTGAATTGTTTGATTTTTAAAAATTGTTGAGTTTTGAGTGTTCTCCATATAGTTTAGATACTAGTTCTTTGTTGAATATGTGGTTTGCAAATATTTTCTCCCAGTCTGTAGACTGATTTTTCATCCTCTTAACAGAGTATTTTGGAGAAAAAAATTTTAATTTTGAGAGACCCAATCTACCAATTTTTCCTTTTATGGATTCTGCTGTTGGTGTCAAGTGTAAGAACTCTTTGTCTACCCCTAGATCCTTAAGATTTCTCCTATATATTTTTCTCAAGGCTTTATAATTTTACATTTAATCCATGCCACATATTTTAAAGTAAGTTTTTAGTTCTCTGCTGTCTGAAATAAGCCTTAGCATGTGGAATCCTTTTTGCCCTCATTTTCTTTCTCAAGCATCTACTGAGTGCCAACTGACTCAAGTCACTGATACAATTCCTGACTGGGTACATGATCCTGACTTTGTAATGAGTTAGCTGAGTGATGTCCTTAAAAGCATGAACTATGCAGGTAGACTGTTTGGGTTCAAATCCTGGTGCCACCTCTCAAAAGCTTTATGATCTTTGGCAAGTTACTTAATCGCTCTGAACATCAGTTTTTCATGTCATTGAGATCTGGGTAAAAATAATACCTACTTCTCAGGTTTGCTGCGAGAAGGAAATGAGATATTGGGTATAAAATGCTTAGTGCAGTGCCTGGCACTTGCACAGAAAACATTCAATAATTGTTAGTTGCTCTCCTTCCTGCTCCCTGTGCAGATTCTCTAGGCACCCTCCCCAACTCAGTCTTCCCCACAGCCTCCACTTCTTTCTTTCTACCTCTCCTGGTCTTAATCATTATACTTCTTTTATGAAACCTGTTTAACCTATTTTAGCATTTAATAGAATTTCCTATCTCCAAATTATTGTGGTATTTATATATGTGGTCAGGTTACCTTTATTGTTTCATGTACATATTATATATCTTTCCAAGTATGTATCTCTTTGAGGGCATGTTCCTAGCCCTCCATAGAGTCTAGCTCTATGCTGGGTAACTGTCAAACACTCAGCAAGTCCCCAATACAATGGTAGTGGTGAATCTAAATCACAACATGTTTGGGACTTCCCTGGTGGTCCAGTGGTTAAGACTCCATGCTCCCAATGTAGGGGGCACGGGTTTGATCCCTGGTCTTGGGGACCAAAATCCCGCATGCCAGTGCAATGCAGCCAAAAAAATAAATAAATTACAACATGTTTCATTGAAAGGAATTTGGCAAAATTAATCCAAATTCTTAAAATCTTTGACCTAGTAATGTACTTTTTCAAAATCTATCCTAAGAATGGTCAAATAGTTAAACAAAAATTTATGCATAGGAATATTTCTTACAGCCTTATTTGTAAAAGTATGGCTTAGAGAAAAACATAAATGTGTAACAATAAAGAATCAGGAATCATGCAAATTCCATTTATATGGTGGATTATTACACTGTCAATAAAATTCCATTTTCCTAACCATGGATTATAGAACTATAAGGATATTCACTAAAGCACTCTATATTAGTAAAGGCATAGAAATAACCTAAACCCCCAACTATATGGATGTTAAGTAAAATATTGTCAGAAAACAGAAATACAGTATGATCCCATTTGTCTAAAAAATGTATGTCTATTTACACATAAATATACAAAAGACAGGAAAAATATACTCCAAAAGTTTAGTGGTAATTGTCTTTGAGTAATAGCCTTTTGGTAATTTTAATTTTGGCTTCTCTAAAATATAGTATTTAATACTTTTAGCATAAGAAAATGAGAATGAAAGTTATCTGTTTTTTAAATGGTGTTTTGGAGACTACTTAATTACACAAATATATTGATCATTCATCCATTGCATTAAAAACATTTATTAACTGCCTACCAACAGTTAGACCTAGTACTAGAAACATAACAGAGAGAACAATTGACAAAGTCCTTGAATCACAGTCTAGTGAGGGGTACAAAAAATTACAACAGTGAGGGAATATAGTGATAATACTGAGTGTCATAGAAGCCTAGAAAAAGGTGGGGTTAGGGAGGTAGGATAAGCCTATTTGGTAGAACTTGAGTGCATTAGAACCAAAACAAGGGGTATAGATAGGGAAGAATGATCCAAGTTTAGGGTTATGCATTTTCAAGGGTTCTGAATAGATACCGCTGAAGAAATGTGAAAAGCCATGGAGCAGGGGGAGGGTTGGGAAGGGGAACTAGCAAAAGTAAGTAGCTATGTTGATCACACATTCTATCCTTAAGAGTAAACACAGAAAAAATGGCAATTAATGGTGTTAAATGGGAATACTAAGATCATATTTTTGCTTTAAAAGATCACACTGACTATTGAGTAGGGAATGAATTAGAGGGGGATAGGATTGGAGGCAGGGAGATAAGTTAGATGGTGGTTTAAGTCACTGAGAAGATGGTAGTGGCTGTAGGGATGGAGAGATGAAGCCTGATGTAGATGTGACCTGGCGATAGACTGGATTGGTGGTGGTGGTGATGATGGTGGAGGAGATGTCAAAGGAAAAGCAAGAGTCAAGGATGATGTTTTGACTCCTGGGTTTGCAAATTGTGGATGGTGGTACCACTAATTGAGATATGGAACACATGAGGAAGCACAAAGTGGGAGGGAAAATGAGTTCACTTTGGCTACACCGAGTTTGGACTGCCTTTGGGAAATCCAATGGGGTGTTCAGAAAGTTATTGGAGATACAAGTATGGATGTATGTTTTGGGGGGCAGTCATGAGGGTAGATGAGAACACCAAGAGATACATGTAGAATGAGAAGAGAATAGGGCTTAGGACAGAACCCTAAGGAAAACCAACATTTAAGAGACTGAAAGTGAGAAAGCAAATTGACTCAAAGCTCGTCTGGGACAGAAATTTTTTGTGTGATGTAATTTACAACTCCTTCTGGGAAGCAATTAGCATTCCTGATAAAGTGCGTGAACAGTTTTCTGACAGACTTTAATAAGACTGAGAACTCCTTCTGGGAAGCTAGGGTTACCCATCCAGCTGATTGACTAGCCTAATAATCTTTAACCAGATGTTCTTTTTTTTTTTGTATCCATTTCTAAACGTGGCTGGTGAACCATTCCTTTTTTCTTATAAAATGTCTCACCCAAAATTACTCCTGCAGTTGAATTTTCTAAAAAGCTTCTCATTTACTCAAAAACAATTTGTCTGAGGCATTGCTGTAACAAAAGAGAAAGAGGAGCTTGCAAGAGAATTAGAAGAGGCCAGAGAGATAGGAGAGAAACCAGAAGAGTGTTGATGTTATGTGAAAGAAGACTTTCACCAGGTGAAAGTATTTCAAGAAACAGGGCATGAACAGACAACAGTGTTAAATGTGAGTGAAAGGTCAAGTAAAACAAGGATGAGAAATTGCCCCTGATTTTAGCAGTAAGAATGTCAATGGTGATCTTGGCAAGGGCAGTTTCTCTGGGGTGATTGGTGGGCATAAGTCAGACTTCAGTAGGCTTGAGTGAGTACAGACCATTCTTTCAAAAAGTGTGACTATAAAGGGGAAGGCAGGGGAAGGGAGATTTGAGGCTGTTTCATTTTAGAGGGAGGCAGAAGTATATTAAATATGTTTAGGAAAGAGTCAGTAATCAGAGAAGTAGAAGGTACCTGAGAGAGAAGGGCTAATCTTGAGTCAGAGACCGGAAAAAGGTGAAGCCAGTCTCAGGAGGCTGAACCCAGGTGAAGGGAAGGTCACATGCCTCCCATTATGATAGAAAAGGGGGAGGGTGAGCCTGCAGGGAAGACCTTTGGCAAGTTTGGTGGTAGAAGGTCAGAGGCATTCCTCTCTGGTGGCTTCTGTTACATCTGTGATGTAGAACGTTAGGAGCTCTGCTGAAAATGCCTAGGTAAGTGGCAGGATGGCAGACTGAGGACAGGGAGAAAGTTCTGAGCAAGATCCCAATAAGAATGGGAGATTGAACTGTCTGGGGAAATGGTGAGTGATTTCAGGACATGGTGGATGTGGAGGATAATGAACTCTTCGTGGAAACAACCAGCACAGATCTGTGATTTTTTTCCTATGGTGCTTTGAAGTCCTGATTTAGGCATGAGGACAAGTAAACTGGACTGTCGTTAATGAAACCACTGAACCTTTGCAGCTCCCTCTGGCCATCCTTTAAATATGACTCCTTAGTTTGGAGCCTAGACTCTGTTTCCTTCTTACTTTATAGGCACTTCCAGTTGATCTCATCCACTCCCATGGCCTCAGTTAACCTATCTATGCTGATGAGTCCTTAACCAATGTTTGCAACCCAGCCTTCCTCTAGAGCAGCAGACTCTCAACCCCATCTGCCTCGCGGGCATCTTCAGTTGTCTCCTGAAGCTGAACTCATATTTCCACTCTCGCATTTCCTTTCCTCAGCAATTTCCTTCCTTTCCTTTGCTCCGGGAGCCAGGGGTTTGTCGTTTTCACCGCGCAAGCCTCTCAGCGCTTAGTGAATGTCTGGTGGAATTTCAAATGAAGAATCCACTCAGTTCTCTAAGCCAGAGGCCTGGGAGTCATCTTTTAATCCAACTTCTTCACCTCTGACATCCAATCCATCACACACAAGTCGTGTCCACAACTAAATGTGCCTCGTGGCAGGAAAAAGAAAAAAGTGAATGATCAAACAATTTTAACAAAGAAACTTAAGTGTTGGCTTTAACTCCTTTTCTTTGCTTCCTTAAAACTGGAACTAAACCAGTGTGTGTGGGGTGCCTCCCTCCCCGCTTTCTCTCCCCCTCCCCCTCTGCACCCTGCAGCCTTAGAGAAAGTGGGAGCGAGTTTTTCATTTGCTAATGATTTGGGCTCAGGTTATAATGGACCATTAAGGTGTTTTGTGGAAGAAAAGAGGAAAATGGAGCTTTCCGGTGAGGGATAAAAAGACTGTGGAGGGGCACCCCACGACTCGAGGGAGGAGGGGCCTGGGATCTGACCCAGACTTTTCCGAGAAGGGGGGCCGAGAAGGACCCTGCGAAGGGCCCGAGTTCTCCTGACTGTGGCCGGCTCTTTGTCCGCCCCGGCTTTGCGTGCAGGGACAGGGCTTGGACAGCTCAACCCGTTCACTGCCCAACAGGACCTTCCTTTGGTTGCCTTAGACGTTGCTCCCTCCCGGGACGCCACAGGGACCCCGTAAGCCCCAGAGACTTCCCTTGGGCACCTAGATGGCTGGGGGAAGCTCTCACAGCCCTGCCCGGAGCCGGCGCTGAACGGGGCCGCTAGAGACCTCCGGAGGACTGGGACAGCGTTAAGCGTGCCTCCATCACAGGCTGCTTTGCCTACTTGTCTCCCTTCCGTGCGTGATGAGTGGCTGTCCTCCACGCTTCCGTCTCTCACCTGGCAACTGCAGAAAGCCTCCCGCCTCGTGTCTCACCTTCACCATCCCTTCCTCACACAGAAGCCAGAGGTTTTGTTTAAAAACAAAAACCCAAACAACAACACCCCGCTAGACCCCCATCCTCACCCCAACCCCAATCTGGCTAACACTTGTAATCTTTCAGGTGTATGCTTCCCCCGCACCCTGTAGTTAATTGTCATCACCTGTTTATGTTTTTAACTACCCTACGGGCAGAGAATAGACCTATTTGCCTCTTGCAACCTTGTCTCCCGTGCTTCGAATGTGGTGGATGGAAGCAAGATCTACTCAGGTGGTTCTCAAACTTGAGTGTGAATCCGAATTACCTGGAAGGCTCGTTAAAACACACATTGCTGGATCCCCCTTTCCAATTCAGTAGGTCTGGGGCGGGGACGGAAATAATGGATCTCTGACAGGTTCTCAGGACCAGTTGCTGCTGCTGGTTGGAGATCACATTTTGAGTTACCACCGCTCTGCGTCTAGTTAGAGAAGACTGGAGGGGTAGGTTGGAGCGACTTTTCAGATAAGAAGAAAGGTGGGTGGGAAACAAGATTTGGAAGTCTTACAGGTATGGCTAAAATAGAGATATTTGAATTTGATATTATATTTGGCAAAACTTCCCAATAGTTGACAAGTTTGAGGGAATAACTATGAGAATACGTGGTTGAAGTGGCCTGTAAATGAAGTTATGATATGCAGGCTGGCAAAGACCTGGAAAAAAGTTACTTTAAAAAGTAAAATCCTGAAACGATAAAGATGAAAGAAGTGAAAAGGAAGATTGTTAAGTGAAATATGTACCATCATTCCAATTTTATTAAAAATGCCTAGGGAAAAACCTGAAAAGATATGGCAATGTTTATAATAGTTATCCCGATGGGTGAGTTTTATCACCTTTCTTCGTCTTTCTAAATTTCAAAAATTCTCTCCATCATCTTGTTTTCCCTTTATGACTGAGAAAAGCTTCTCCTGTTTTGAACCTCCACAGTCTTGGGCATTTCCATCTGGCTAAATTAACTTATTTCCTCTTCTGTCCCTCTGTCAGACTTACTTCTCTTTAACATCTTAGGGGCTTCCCTGGTGGCGCAGTGGCTGGGAGTCCGCCTGCCGATGCAGGGGACGCGGGTTCGTGCCCCGGTCCGGGAGGATCCCGCATGCTGCAGAGCGGCTGGGCCCGTGGGCCGTGGCCACTGAGCCTGCGCGTCCGGAGCCTGTGCTCCGTGGCGGGAGAGCCCCGCGTACCGCAAAAAAAAACAAACAAACAAAAAAAAACTTAAATTGTGCCAGAAGTATGAAAATCAACAAAATTAAAATAATCAAATCAAAGACAAGCCAAAGAAAACAAAGAAAAGGAAGAAAGAACCTCAAGAAGAGAAATAATTTAGTCAGTCCTGACACCAGCAAGAAAGTATCTTGGTCATTGGCCTTCCGATCATTCTATATATTGGAAGGCTGTAACCACCTGCCTGGAGGTTGTAACCACCTGCCTGCCAGGCTGTTGATGACTGGTGACCTCATCGACTGGTCAGTCAGGTAGCTCTATTCCTAATCTCTTACCCGTCACCTCCTCTTCTCATGGGGTCAGGCATGTGCTGAGGATCATTCCCAACTTTACTATTCCTGTACAGAGTTCTACCTACTTATCCCTCTTTGAATTAGATCCTCTCCCAGCCAATAATATCACTCAAAATAGTTATTCTTTTCTGTAATTTATTTATAAAAATTATTAAAATAAAAAACTGCTTGACAACTTAAGCTCTCTTAATAACAAGGTTTATTTGGGGCATAAATTCAAAGTTCCAAACAGTTAAAGTACATATAAACTTTTAGAACACAACCCGTTTTATCCATGAGAGCACTTGTGCAATAAAAATTGTGTATATGTTATTTGTCGTAACATATACCAGTTGGCAATGGTATTTGCCAGGAAGAATTTCTTGCTCATTTCTTTAAAGGAATGAGATATATAGGACTTTGGCATATGTATCTACTTCATTTCAAAGATGAACAATTCTGAATTTTGTGTATAGGCCTTATAATTCTTTACGTACAGAGTAGAAACAAATGAAATAACTAAGTAAACATTTATAGGTTTAATCATGTATGGTTTCAAAATCAGGAATATGAATATATACAATTTTTTTCTATAAAAATCTATAATTATGGAAGAAAATAATTAAACTGTATGCCTACAGCAAAATGAAAGGGATATATAAAATTTTAATTATCACCATGCACACTGATCAGATCAGGAAAGACTAGAATCTTGATATTTCAACTACACTGACTACTCTGTACCTATTTTCTTGAATGTCCTTTTATCTCTGATAATAAGGTGTGAATTAACAGGACCATTCTAGAGACCAGGAAATGGTGATCATGAATGATTTGGTAAGTTAAGGCAATAAGTGACAGAGTAGAACCAGAAACTCATTTTCCTAATTGCCAGCTTAGTACTTCTTATTCTAGACTGTATTAAATGTGCTGCCACAAGGCAAACCATGTCATTGCTGGTCCCATTTTAGAAATAGGATGTATAAAAGTTTCCTTTGTGGTCAGGCAAAAGACACCTATTTAAAAAATGTCAATGGCTGATCATTAATGACGAAATGTTTTTACACCTTGTTTATTGATTCAAGTTGTCCTCCATTTCTACAAATAATCATTACCTTCTAAGTTTGGTAAGAACAATCAGAAATTACTGAGAAAAGGGATGTTGGATATCATCTTGTCTATCATCTCAGTGGGGAAACTAAGATCCAAAGAAATTTTCCAGAGTTATAGTGTGAGTTGATGGGAGTCTCCAGACTTTTAGTCCAGGGCTATTTATGGCACATGGCACTACCTCAGCAGATCAGTATTCTGAAACAGTGTGGCGTAACTGAGAGGATGTTCCTGGGACCATCAGTCTTGATCAACGTTATCAGTGTTGGGAGTTTGTGTGCCATTTTACCTCTTTATTTTTCTCATCCATTTATTCAATACACTTTCATTTTGTTGCCTGATGTTTTGAGAGTGGGGATAGTCAGAAAAAAACAAGTTAAAAGCTAAGTGGCAAATGTGATTTAATTTATTTTTAATTTTAATTTATTTTTTTTTGCGGGGGAATGAGTGAAGTAAGGTTGGCTGGAATGTAGAAAAGTTGCAATTTTCAAGGAGAGAAGGCCAAGAAAGAGATGGGAGGGATGGCCTTCCTACTGCCAGGGCCTCTGCTGGGCACTTTTATGGAGTTATCTCATTCCCCTTAACACCCCTTTAGGTATAGGGCCTGTTAACCTCATTTTATTACTCATGAAGAAATTGAGGATCAGAGCAGTTTTGTAATTTATCCCACAGTCACACAGCTGATAACCTGTAGAGTCATATTCAACGCAGGGTCTGTATGGCCGCGAAGCCTGTGTCCTTTTACTTTTGCAGTAGAGTATGTGAAAGGTGAACCAATGAAAATAACAGTAACTGCAGTGCAATATTAATAACAGTAATAATGATAGCATAGTGCTTTATACTTTGAACGGGATTAAGTGAGCACATAAACAGGACTGATAAGGTGTCTTTGTACTCTTCATTAGTGAAGCAGGCAAAGGAGAAAGAGGACATATACTTAAGATTTCCTTTGGTTTACTTTGCTTTCTGAAAAATAATTGGAAGGCTCAATTGGTTTTGTTTTGCCACGTTTATCAGCTTATTATGTTCTTGATGTGGGTGGATGGGTTGGTGTGTGATTGTGTGAAATCAAACCTGATATATTCAGAAGAGTTCTCCCAGTGGATAAATATGCCTTGGGGTTTGATATTGAATTTTGTAATTAGTGATCTCTGTTCCTGTTTACTGAATGGGATTTTTAATCTGTACCCAGGTCTTTTCCCTTCTGAAGCTGAATGTCATATATACTCTTATTTGTTTTGGGGACCCACAAAAGACGTATGTTAAACTCCAATGAAAAAGTAAGTTACACCCCTAAATTAATCTCTGGTAACTAATTTTATATTAGTCTGCAGCTCCAGTTTTAGAATTAAGCCCAATTGTCATATTTGCAAGTCGATGTCCAGTTCTGTAACACTGTGTAACATAAAGGTGGTGTCAATTTATAAATAATTACTGTCTTCTAATGAATTAGTGCTCATTTACAACTATCATTTCGATACAAACTTAGGTAAAGATGGGTTCCAGCTCCAAAACTTGATTTTCTGTATTTAAAAATGTCATTCTAATTCGCAACTCCCCAAAACTGTTACTACGAAAGAACTATGCCATTCAGCCTAAAAATAAAACCTCTCACCCAAACTACACTCCTTAATAGCCACATTTTAATCTACATAATTTTAAACTAAGTTGAAAGAATCCATTTCTAGTGCAGTGATGTGAGACAAGAGTTGGAACTGGGACAGTGTGAAAGGGATAATTTAAAAGCCCACCCCCCTGCTTGTAGACACCTCAAGAATTTCTAGGCTCACAAGAGAGATGAAGGGAGAGATTTTAAAAGCTGAAGAGTGCTGCTCTTGGCAAGCCCCTGCGGACACAGGCCGAGCCGGCTGCGGCGAGGGCCGCGAAGAGTTAACAAGGGACCGAGCCCCCCTCGCCTCGGGCTCTCCGCGCGCTCCCCCCGCCCTCCTGTCCCCACCCTCTCGTTTTGGCAAGGGATTAAAGTGCTCCCCCCTGTGGCAGCAGTGACCCAGAAATGAGTTTGATTCACACAGTCCTTCCTCCATAACCAGCCAAACGCCCGTCCGAGAGTGCCTCCCTGCGCGAGCGCCGGGTGTGTGCGCGCGGGCGAGAGCAGGGGCCCGCCCGGCTCCCCGCCCGCCAGTCAGTCCGCCCGCCCGCCGCGGCCCGAACTCATGCGGCGCGGAGCGAGCGGCGAGGAGCCCAGCGCCGCGGCCGAAGCCCTCCGCAGCAGGTACGCGCGCGGGCCGCGGGGGGCGCGCGGAGAGGGCGCGCCGGGCGAGAGTCCGCGCGTGTCCGCGTGTTGGTCTGTGTGCGCGTCCCGATCCGGCGGCGGCGGCGGTGGCGGCGGCGGCGGCGGCGGCGGCGGCGGCGGCGGCGGCGGCAGCAGGACGAGCAGAGAGGCTCAGCCATATTTGATGGTTTTGTTGCTTTGCTCGGGAGTTCTCGGGAGTAATTTAATGCCGAAGGTCGCTGCCTAGTGGAAATAATATAGTACGTCATTAATATGGCGCCAAAAGATTGGGTTCTCGATATGTAGCGAGGAGGGAGGGCACGCAGCCGCCGAGTGCAGCGTTACTATCCCACCAGTAACTTGGGCATTGCCGGGGCGGGGGCCAGAGGAGGAGGAGGAAGAGGAGAGGATGATTTTTGGATCCTGAGAATTGATCTGTGTTGGATCAGTAAGTTTTATTTTGATTATTTTTCAGTTTTGGGGAACTGAAGACTTAGAGCTTTTTCTTCTTTTGGGTTTGTGAAGAACATGCGGTTTTCAGGCCAATCATCAATTAAAACGCGTTCAGGAGCAGAAGCCCAGTTTAGTTGCCTTTAGTTTATTAGAATTTTTTAAAAAGCCGAAGTGCATTAGTTTGCATGAAAGTGGAAAGCATAGTAGCAACTTGGTAGACAGATGGCAATGGCAGAACACAGGTCCGTGTACATATATGAATCCAGAGTGTGTGTGACCGTGGTGGTGATGGTGGTGGTGCGGGGGGAAGGGACGACGACTGTATTTGTCCAAACATAGGTGTGTGTGTGTATAGGTACATCTATGTAGGGTGGCCGCAGCCTTAGCTCTTGTCACCGCGTCACCACATGTCCAAAATATTGCATCAATTCAAGGGCAGTGAGGGAGGGGTGGGGGAGTGGAGGGACAGTTTAGCAATTAGATTCTTCCAAATTGGGTTTCCAATGATCAGACCTTTTACTTATAGCGAGACTGCCTGTGAAGTGTAAAACCCTTTATCAGTGAAATTAGGAAGGAGTTGCACTGGTAGAGCAAACTACCGATTAACCATGAACTTAAAACGGATTGCAACTTGCAACCTTTGGCACCATCTGCAAATTGTGGAGGTGGTATCGCTAGGTCTTCGCTGCCTGAAATGAACGTGCAGTGTGCACCCCGGGACTGCAAGTTGCAAAGCCCTTCTACAGTGCACGTGTCTTGTGCCTGCGAGTGTGTATTTGTGAGTTGGGGGCTGTTGTTCGATAGCTAGCAGGCTTTCCGGGTTGTTGGAGCTGGCTTGCAAATGCGGGAGAGGGATGGAATGTGGAATGTTGACCGGGGAACCGAATCCTGTCGGAACGGTCCCATTTGCTGGAGAAATTCGATCCCTTCCACCTCCTTCCCGCTCCCCCCGCCCGCCTGCGGGCTGGAGGCGGGGCCGAGGACGCGGCTGCTGCTCAAAGTGGTGGAGCGCGGCGGCGGGAGGCAGGTGCACGGCACCCGCCAGTGGGGGTGCCTCAACTTCCGCGGGCGTTTAAATAGCAGCCTCTCTCCCCTCCCACCGGTAATAGGTGACCTGGCGGCCGAGGGCGGCGGGGGGAAGGGGGGATACCCGGGAGCGAGCCTCCGCGGCACGTGGGCAGGTGCTGGGTGGCCCTGGGGCCAACTTTTGTGGCCCGCCTTTGGCGTTGGAGGAGAGGTGGCTCCATGTGGAAATGGGGGCGGGCGGCGGCTGAGGCGCTGCTTTCTCGGCCGCGGCTGGAGCGTCACCTAACGGTCCCAGCAGAGCTGCCGGGCCCGGGGTGGGGGGCTTCGGGGGCGGGGACGCCCGGCCCACCGCGCCCGCGCCGCGGGAACCCCGCACAAAGCCCGAGGCGCGGGGGCGGCCACCGCGCTCCCGCCTGGGGAACTGCCCTAAGCCCGTCGCCGTCCCCGCGCTGATTCCGGCGGGCGGCCGCAGGCGTTTGTTTGTTGGTTCCGCGCCGCCTTCCTCGTCGGATGGCTTCCTGTGACAGAGGTGATACACAGTTTCCAGAACTGTCTGGGGGCGGGAGCGGGCGCCGAGACCTCTCCGAGCTGCTCGCGGCCGCCGCTGCTCCCGCTCCCGTCTCACAACCGTTTCTCGCCGGCGCGCCCGCCCCAGCCCGAAGGTGCCGCCCGGGAGGGACTCGGGGAGGGGACGGCGCGGCCGTTTCCAGCGGCGCAAGTGGCTTCTACACGCGAGGGAGCGTTTGATTTGCAACTGGGGCCGAGCGGATTGGTGCAGCTGGCGGCGGCGGGGCGGGAGGAGCGGTGGCGGCGGCGGCGGGGGGTGGCCACTTTCAAATGGAGAGGGCGGCGGCGGGGACGCCGCTGCGGAGGGAGTGGGGCTTGGTTGCGCCACGAGAAGGTGTCATCACTGCACCGGGGCTAATTCCGGCGGAGGTGCCGGGAGTTACTTTCCCCTCCTCCCGCGCTGTTGTTTCTGTCGCCTTGGGAGGAGGAGGAGAGAGAGAGAGGGAGGGAGCAGCGTCGCCGCGCGAAGCCGCGGCCTTGCGCACACCCCGGCGGGCCGCGGGAGCCGCGCGGTGCGTTCTCCGGTGCGGGGCGGCGGCCCAGTTCTCCCCTCCCCGGGATCCCCCTCCCCCTTCCTGGGGTCGTCAGCTTTCTCTCTGCGCAGCCCACCCGCACTCTCCCCCCTCCCACACCGGTTCCGCATCCACGGGTCTTTCGCCCCGGGTGCTCCCTCCCCTGTCGTACACCCCCGCCCCGGCTTCCCCACCCTGGGTTTCCCCTCCCCGGCGCGCGGGGGCGGCCGTAGTCCCGGCACCCGGTGAATGCAGCGTGCAAACAAAAAAGCGGGCGATTTAAACGTGCCTTCAAAACCCGTTAGGAATGCATCGTCACCCGGAGACCGTTTAAAAGCAGCTTGGGCTGGTTTTCTAGTAACGAGGAGGGAGGCGCCCACCTCGCTTCGGCGGCGGCGAAGGTCTGCCGCCCTCTGTTTACCACAGCCGAGGGGCAATTTAAATTTTCTTTTTGTAAAGTGATAGCTGCAGTTGAATGACTTCAGACGGCTACATTTTTAGGGAACTGCGAGAGAATCTGAAGTTTCCATTAATGGGAATGCTTAGGGGCTTCTTTCCCAAAGGTTTTTATTAGGGAACTGTTTTTCCTTTTTAGAAAACCCGCTGCGAAAGGCTAGCTCTCTAGTTACCTACGTGGCCCGAGGCTAATATCTTTCGAAGTTAATGAACTAGTTTTAAGATCCAGAGAAATTATTTCCCTGAAAGCTGATTTAGGCAGTGATCCACCAATGGTTGGAGACTACTTTAGTAAGTGGTATTTGACCAAATCACAGCTAATCAAGATTTAATCGCTTTTAGGTGGAGGAAGGAAGCGTTCGGTGTAACTGGACCGTACTTCCACAGACAACACTCTTGATACAATAATGTGTGGAAGTAGAGTGGGGCAACACACACTGGAGAGCTAACAGGATGTTCTGTGTGTGACACTAGCAGATACCTGGAACTGAGAATTCTTAGTGTCCTGTCCCAAAGGTTTCAGTCTCATCTAATGTCACTTTTAAGTCAGATGACTTTCGGATTGTTTGGTTATTTTGCTTTCTTCCTTAAGTTTGTGTATTTTTATATGTGTATTTGATGACCTGGCATTTTCAGCTACTTAAGTGTTAAACATCTCCTTTCCTTCTTACACCAGCCAGAGATAAAGGAAGTAGAACTTGAACTTGATTCCATCTTAAGGTCATAGGCTGCTTTCCAAGAAGAAAAGTTGAGTGGGTTGTCACAGAGATTTTTAACTTTTGACAAAGGTAGATATATGTTCATTTAGAAAGGAAATGATCACCCCCCCGCCCAAGTTCCTCCTCCATCACTTGACAGGTTTTCAGCCTATAAATTAGTATTTTAGTTTTATATTCCTTACGGAGGTTGAAAGAGTAGCTATAAAGGGAAAATAGTGAGAAATGATGAGTGTGCTGGAGAGACCAGGGAGAGAAACCTTTTTGGAATTTAAGGAAATGTTGTATTTTAGGAATGAACAATTGCTTAGCCCAGACACTCTGGGGAGAAGGATTAACTAAAAACAGAAACAAAATTTGGGGGACTTGTTGAGAATACAAGCAGATCTCCATGTGTTTCACCTTCATAAATACTGATTTTTGACTTCAAGGAGCCCTTAGTGGCTTAAAGTATTATTACAGAAGTGGTGTTATGTGTACATTGTTGAAAATTAGAGAAGCAAATATAAAAACACGTTCCTACCACCTAGAAATCAGCGTTTTATTGTTTTCCAGATAATTGTGTATATGTATGTATGTATGTTTTAATCGAAATGAGTCATACTGTCTATACAGTTGTGTAAGGAGTTTTTGCTTTTTGGTGTTTTTAATTTTTTTTTTCACTGTTAGCAAGCTTGTCTCTTATTGGGAGATATTCAGATTTCCTCACTCGGCCCCGAAATATAACACGTAGCTTTGTCTGAAATGCTGTCCAGTCAGAGATCATTTATTGCATCTGGTTATTACCCGTAAGTAGGTTTTAGTCTGTGTAGTAACTTTGACAGAACCTCTGGCATTGAGGAGGCATGCCTTTGGAATCAATCATGACTGGATTTGAAAGAGCTGGAATTAAACTAGCATTTTATTGTAATTTGGAAGTCTTCAATTTGGAGATTGTCTGAAAACTACTTGAAAGACATTTGCGTGATGTTTTTATCCACCGACGTGCTGGAAAAAGAATTATCACCTGTTTGTGTTCCAGTACTGAGGTGGTTAGAATAGCAAACATCGAGACATCAGGCACTGACCAAACGCTTTATCTTTAGGGTTTGTCAGGAGTTGAGGAGGAGGCGTATGAATGTCACGGTTCTTTTTGCTTCCTTCCTTTCTGTTGGGGAAGCTCTTTCCTCATTTAGTGATGCGGGGCATCTGTTACACTCTTAATGGTCTGTCAGAATTTGCATTATAAACCCAGTTTTCCCACATGGTTAATAACAGTAAGACATCCTCTGGAGGGAAATATGACATCTTAGCCAATATCTTGCTTTTTATTTGGATTGGCATTAAAAATTGTTCAAACAGCAGAAGTTATACCAGTTAAATTTTTTCCTCCCCTCCTTGTCCAAGCCTGTGATAGCTAGAACTGTCGCCATGTTTAACAATACCTTAAAAAAAGAATTTTTTATTTTTCAAATGAAGGCTGGCTTTGCTTGGAATTGTTAGTTTCTTAGGTGGTATCAGAAGCCTGGTAGGAACCTTAATTGGGAAAGTTTTAGTTCCTGAGACAGTAAGTTGTTTCCTTGAACGTTTTAGTGTTCAGTCTATTTTGTCTCTTTTCAAGACCTGGCAGCACTTTATTTGATTATGAATTAAAATTTGGACAATTAATATGTTTATTATTTGTAGTATATAATATTTCAAAAAGTTGAGACTTAATTGAAACAAAGTCTTGCCATTTGCCTGGTGTACTTATACGAAAATATTGTTCTGTGATTGTGAGGGGTATATATTTTGATGTTTTCACAGTTGATGGGCTCTGATGGAATAAGTTAACCCTGCATTCCTAATAAATGGAAGAGTGGCCCTGGAGGGCCTTTTTACCTTTGAGTGGAAGTGGCATCTTGTCTTTAAGTTTAGCTAGGGTTAACTGTCATGGAACAGAGAGAAAATCTAGTCTAAGAGGATATTATTGATCCTGACTCCGGCCATGTTATTGTGGCCTGGCCTTATCTAGCCTAGACCTTGAATGATTATTAAGGATGTCTTCCTTACCTGAAAGCAACAAAAATAGATTGCCAGAAGTGGAATGTAAAGCCTAGTCTCTGGGGAAGAGACTGGGTATTTCCATTTTTGAGTTCTTTATTAACTCTAGAGCAGTGGTATATTATGTGCGCCTAACAAATGTTCAAGGACCAAGCTTTTGATGAATATTCTAAAACAAGTCAGATATTAACTTTTTGCTTTTGGTTCTTCAGGTAAAGTTAAGACATAATAAGGTGACTGAGGACAGTTGAAGTAAGTTCATTTTTAAAACTTCAGGTTCTTTTGGGCTTATTTGCTGAAGGAATTAATCCACAGTTTTCTCCTGGTTTGAAAGCTCTTCCAATTGGCAATAATATATACTTTTTAATATTGAGCATTTAATGTTTGCACAGGAGATTTTAATTTGAAAATTCATGACAGCTGCTAAGACAGTTTCTAAGCAGTTAAAAGTGAAGGTTTCATGGCTGAGGGTCCAAACTGAAGAATAAAAGAGCATTTTTTTTTTTCTTTTACTCCTTACTCCAGGGTAAGCAGCAAGAATTGGCAAGGTTAACAAGTTGCTGGAGTTTGAGCTACCTGGTTTGCATTTGTTTAGCACAAAGTACACTTAACATGATTTAAGGTTTTTCTTAATGACTTATGGTCATTTTTATGAGCATCAGTTATTTCAGTGTTGAAATAAAATGATGCACTTAAAGATGTGTAGGCTGATTTCTGGTGGCTTGTAACTTTTTTAAGGTCAAGGGCACTTGAGATCCAAAACCTGTGGAATCTCTCTCACAGAAAAAGCGAGTTGCACCGAAATTTGCATGTCATTTCAGGGTTTGGATGAATACCTTTAAGTGCATCCTGGGATTTCAGTTTAGCATTTAAATTCTGGTGACTTCTTTTTATGATTTCTCTCTGATCCTTTTACATCCCTGTTAATCACGTATTGTAGTTAAAGTGCCTGTCTAGAACAGTCATTTTTCTGCTTATTGGTCACTGGCTTGAAAATCAGATAAGCATGTTAGAAGTTTTTATAACATAGTGTACACTGGCCCCAAGTAGGAGCCTCAGGGGTTTTCCTTTGAGAAAAATTCATGGGTTTCTTGGCCTTTATTTAAGTTGTTTAGAGTACCCCCCCGCCCCTCCCTCTCACCCCCTTACTGCCAGTCTGTTGATTTATAGCAGGGATCAGTAAACTTTTTTAGTAAAGGGCCAGATAGCAAATATTTTAGGCTCTGTGGGCCTGACGGTCTCTATTACAGCTGTTCAATTCTGCCATTGTTGCGAAAGCAATCAGTGGACAAGAGGTAAATGAATGAATGTGGCTGTCTCCCAATAAAACTTTATTTACAGACAGTGAAGTTTGAATCTGGTATAATTTTCAGGTGTTCTGAAATGTTCCTTTGATGCCCTCTCCCCAAACCATTTAAATATGTAAAAACCATTCTTAGCTCAGGGGCTGGACAAAAACAGGCTATGGACCCCTGATTTATAGTGATGCAGCCTTACGATACTATACGTACTTATAATATATACCTGTAGTATAGTATAGTGGTAACAGCATTACCTAGTCACCAGATTGTTTCTGCTGGGGCTGAATTCCCTTTCTGATAGGAATCTGAAATAACAAGTTGAAATCAAGTTTGTTTGATAAATATGGAGGGAGTTGGCTAGTCTGAGGGCTGTGGCTCTTAACTCTTTGATTCCTAGATCCCCTTTGAGGATAGGATGTGTAATACAGGACCCTGTGTACCTAGGAAAGCACAGCTAGGGAGTCACACCCTCCAAGGGGACCAGGCCAAGTAGGGGGTATACATTATAACCTGGGAATATATCCAGAGGGAGATACATCCAGAGGAAGATAACCTCTCTCCAAGTAGGGTGTATGTGTTACCAATCAGAAGTTAATGCCAGCTGCTCAGAGGACTCATACCCCTGTGATAGTGTCCAGGGGACTACTAGCACACTCTCTTTCCAGCTCTACCTTTTGTATGCTCCACCAGGCAAAATGGCATTTGCAACCATATTCACATCAGCTTCCAGGAAACCGTGTTTTCAAGTTCCAAGGTAACAGACTGTTACTTACTGAGTACATTTTAGTTGTCGGGCTCCCTGGTAACGTGTAGTCCATGGCCTTAATCTTTGAGATGACCTCTTTCTAAATCACAGGAGGTGTCCAGGAGCGGGAAGCCTGTGGTTCAGGCGCTGGGAGGAGGGTGGATGGCACAGGAGGGCCACCCATCTCGGGAACTGGTCTTTGGTTCAGCCACTGGCTTTGCCCTAGACCTGCCTGCCTGTGTGTCCTCACTCACGCTGCTCAACCTCGCCAGAATTTATTGTATGTACTTGTCTTTTTAAAGTCGGGAGAGGTAAATTATCTCTAAAATGTTTTCTAGTGCCGCAATTATGATTTTATGGGTTTCTTTGGGGAGGGTTTCCTATAGACACAATCCATGAAAAGAGTGAGACTCTTCAGCTTTCGCCTCAGAGAATACTTTCCAGACCTTGTTTGCTAGGCTTTGAGACTGTCTTATGTTTCCATGACCATAATAACAAAACTTGTACAATTGTGATGAAATGTTTGTTTTCATATGTAATTCAGATGATGTATAAATGCAGTTTTTGTTAAGCGTGCCATCTAGGTCTTCTAATGTACAACACTGGGAGTCTGAATTTTTTTTTTAAACAGTACTTTAAAAATTTTTGGTGACTTAACATTGTTAGTGGTAACTGATAGTTTCTGACAACCGGCTATAATCAGGGAACAAAGTTCCTCAAAACAGCTGCATTTCAATCTGTGCACAGTGTAATTGTCATTAACTGGTTGAGTCTGGTTTCTGCAGAAGCTGCTTTGTATATCCTGTATAAGAACATCTGGTTTGAGCATTTAAAAATCTTTTAAAATTACCCTTTATCACTTGGCATGTATTGGCTTATTCTTCCAAGGGTAGAATAAGGGGTTGTAGACTCCTTTCCATCCTTTTCCTTACCTTGGTTCATTCAGAACTATCTCCTGCTAGCTACGTTACACTTAGTTTTTTCTAAAGTGTTATTCTTCAGTGAAGTTTTAGAGTTTGATCTGAAGATGTGCTTGTGTATGTGTTATAAATTAGAATTTGGTTCAGAGATCCCAAGAATATATTCTGAAGAGATTGGTCTTACCTTAGTTTTCCCTGGTAAACTGTCAAAAGAAAAGTGTGAAAAGAGGACCTATACGGCAAATAGGCTTTGTTTTTCATATGAATTCTGACGAATAGCAATGTGTTAAGGAGGATTCTGAAGTCACGCCTGGGTTTGCGGGGGTGGGGGTTGGGGAGAGTGACCTAATTTATTAACCATGCCTGCAGTGGGTAGAGGAAATGGTGTGTTTGGTAACCATCTCTGGAATGTAGCTTTTTTTTTTTCTTCACTTTTTTTTCCGAAATAGTACTGCTCTTAAAGCGAATAGGAAGTTGAGTATTTATTCTTTAAAGGTAGTTTAAACCCTAGTTTTCCTGTCTGCCTTAGTTTTTCTAATTGCATATGTTTTTAGTGACCTGCTACTGGCACTGGATATTCTTATGTTTTGAAACCTTTACTTTTGAAGTAAATAATGAATGAGTGATAGTAGCATTTTACAGCATTATCCTGTTACCTTTTTTTCCTCCTGTGCTATTTTATCAGGTATTTTGAAACAAGACAAGCCTTTGATACCCCATCTCAGGAAGGAGGTGGAATATATATAGTTTATTGATGGCTGCTCATTTTAGGCTGGTGCCTGCCAGGGGCCAAGAAGTTGTGTTCCCGGGGTCTTCTATAATGTGAGGAGCAGGGAAGAAAGGTTTTGGATTTTAAATCTCTACAATTATAAATAGCGTAGTACAGGGTCATGGTAAAAAATTAACAACATGTAAAAGGTCATAAAGGGAGGTAAAAGTTCCCAACCTATTCTGTCTGGGACATTTCAGTCACATTTCTCAGAGATAAACACTATTAACCTTAATGTTCTTCCAGAAATTTTCCCTGAGTATGCAAGCATTTGGTGTATATATTCTCTTCTCTCCTCTTTTATATGTAAATGGGCTGATATTTCATCCCCCCCGCCCCCCCGCAGTTTGCTGGTGTTTCTTTCTTGATAAGTCTTTGGTATCTTCCATATCTGAGCATATAGATCTAACAGAAAGGAATTTTGGGTAGATGGAAATAGGGATAGAAGCTCAGGATTGGAGGCCAAGGTGCTTGATTGCTTTTATTGTTTGGGGTGAATTCATTTACTCTCATGTAAAGTGAAGTTAACAAAGATACATTACAAATACAAGTGATGGGAATGTTTTGTCATAACTGCTCTTTGGGTGCTGACTCTAATTGAGTCATCAATTACAGAGACCTGGGAAGGGTTTAATAGATTGTTTTAGGGCTCATAAGCAGAGATTGGATTATTTATAAATTGCCATATGGGAGCTGCCTGATTCATTCAGAACCACTCTTACTTATAAATTCCTTAAAATCTTGAAAAATTGTTTTATTAACTTTTAAAGTCTGAGTTTAAAAATAATTTATAAAGAATTTATGGTGAGCTAATGTGTTGTAGCACTTGGACTTTATTAGTAACATTCATAGGAGTAAATATTGCAGTTACGATTATCTGGTCAGTTCTTACAATCTTTTCTTTTGGGAGAGGTGGTTGTTTATTGCTAATATAAACTCTTTTCAGCTGAATATTTTCAAGTATGATGTCTTTGCAAAGGCTCTATAATAGCTTGGGCAGCATTTCTTTTTTTTTTTTCTTTTTAATAAATTTGTTTATTTTTTGGCTGCGTTGGGTCTCCGTTGCTGCGCGCGGGCTTTATCTAGTTGTGGCGAGCGGGGGCTACTCTTTGTTGCGGTGCGCGGGCTTCTCATGGTGGTGGCTTCTCGTTGCGGAGCACGGGCTCTAGGCGCACAGGCTTCAGTAGTTGTGGCTTGAGAGCTCAGTAGTTGTGGCTCGTGGGCTCTAGAGCGCAGGCTCAGTAGTTGTGGCGCACGGGCTTAGTTGCTCTGTGGCATGTGGGATCTTCCTGGACCAGGGCTTGAACCCGTGTCCCCTGCATTGGCAGGCGGCTTCTTCACTACTGCGCCACCAGGGAAGCCCCTTTAAACACGTTTTGATTTATGACATTATAAAGGACACATTTTTACAAGTTCCGTTTTTCTGGGTTGAAATATTTAGACAAGGTTAAAACTTTAACATTTAATATCTAAGCAGTTTGTCAGTTAAATCAAATCTGTGACTATCTTTTTGACCAGATATAACCCTTTGTTTAAAGTGAGAAATCTGGGTTTGAGTTACAGTCACACTAGTATTTTTATGCTCTGAGCATATGAATTAGATAGTGTTGTCAATTTGAAAACTACTATCTAGGCGATTAATGTTTGCTTTAAAAACTGAGGTAAGAAACCAGCTGGATTTCCTTCACATTCATTTAGGGATAGGAGATTACTGTGAAGTATAGGTCATTATTATATTTGGGTATTTTGTTACCTTGGGTACTGTATACTTCATAGAAGACAAAAAGAAAGAAGACATATTAAGGAAATGTAAATCATTTTTTATAGGGGAGGTAATAGTCTATGACCAATAACTTAGCAATAAAATTATCAGTTGCATAGTGTTTAGAAATAATATTTGAATTGTGTGAACTTAGCAAACAGAACTTGCTCATTATAAAATACCTTTATCTTTATGTAAGACTACTTGGTGTCTGAAAATACATTCATTAATGTACATTTTTATATTATACATTTTCTAAATACATTTTAAAATATAGTACATTTAAGTATTAGATCATTAACTTTGACAGAGAATGGAAGGGCACCTATAAATTTGAAAATAAAGTAGTGGAACTTACTCCAGTGAAAGGTCATTTAGATATTAAAGTGAAGCATTTTAAATTCCATAAAGCTGAGTGAGCATAGGATACAGTTTATGTACAGGAACTCAGTCATTCATCCTATTGGTTATTTTAACACATAGCTAATCCATTACATTGCATTAGGTAATACATAGAGAAGTAGTATGTAGAGGTCTTTAATTCAACTTTAATTGAAGTTTTAGAACTTCTTGAGTGAAATAAATAAGAATGAAAACAGAGTGGACAAAATTGATACTTCGAAGGAAAAAACAGCCTTTCTGCATATAAACCATAAGATAATTAAAACCACTAGGGTGTAGTCCTTATTGTAGCTGTAGAGTTTATGGCCTGATAAATGGTCCCTGTTCCACCACAGAGAGTAATTCTAGTGACTGGACAGTTTGTTTTCCTCAAATCTGTCTTCTTCCCAGGAGTAGCATTGAACAAACATCCTCAGATTCTTAATCATCTTATTCTTTTGTAAAAGCTCTTCTCTCTTTGTCCTCCAGGTCATTTCCCATTCTTTCTTAGCTGGAGTCGCATGCCAGTCATGCCTCCCTGGCACCACACCCAGGTCACTGAACTTGCTCCCTTACAAATTCCTGAACCACTTGGGGATGGGTTCCTTCAGCTAATGGCTGCTCTTAACTTAGTGCCTGCTGATTTCCCCCCCTAATTTCAGTCTGAGGACACTTAAATTTGAAGGTTTTGAGGTACCTTGCCATCTCACATACATATCCCATGTCCCACTATAATCCATGAATCCTGTAACCTTTATAGTAGTTATCACACTGAGGCTACTTATCTAGTTGTTTGCTTACTGTATCTCCCTGTGGGCCATTCTGTATCTTGTTCACCATATTTTTGGCATCTAACTTGATTCAATTTTAATTGAATTAATATATTAGCTAATCCACCTCATTTAAACCCCTGTGACAGAAAAAGCTGCAGGAGAGTGATCTGCGAGTAGGATGTTACCTGTGCTTCCTGAGGAGATGGTGCTCTGAGCAGCTGCCACTTGTGCCTGGTTGTCTTGGCATGTCCCTCCGTGCTGCCAAAGGATTATCGCTTGACTGCTGCAGCCAGGGTCTTTGGCCAGTGACTTCCTCTTACTTGGCCTTTCCAGGCAATGTTCTGATTATAATCAGGCTTCCTAGGTAATCTTTCGCTTTTTGGGCAAAGTCCCAAATGCCCAATAATTAGTGTTCTGTCTGCCTAGCTGTTATGCTTCTCATGGCAAGTGGACACTCCAGGCTCCTATAAATTGCATCACTTTGAGCCAGTTTTGATGAAATCAGACAGGATGTCAGGACAAGCCCTATTGAGGACTGGACCCAGAGTTCTGGGGGTGTCTGTTGTAGCTGCCCTTTGAAGTCCTGTTTTGCTCAAGACCTCTCTCTGTGATGTCTTTATTTCACATTTAATTCGAGAGAATCTCTTTTCTGGAACTTACTATAACCTTTTAGAGACACGTATATAGAACATTTAAATGATAACGCAAGGCAGGAGTTGATTGGCTGTTAAAGAAAATAGTACATTAAAAAGTAGGGTGAAAAAGTTCTAAAAGAAGGAAAAATGTGAAATGAGTGGTATAGAATGTAAATGCTTTTAATTGGAATGGTTGACAGGGTACTTAGTGACTTTGAGCTGAGCCCTGGAGAAGAGGTGGGATTGGGATGGATGGGTGGGGAGGAAAGGGCCAAAGGACCACTGTCAGCAGAGACTGAGGATGGAAAGAAGAGGCGTTTTCAAGGATAGAAGCCAGGCAAACTGGTTACAGGGGCTTGTTAGGCGAGATGTTTGGGTAGAGCAGGGAGGGGCCAGGTGGTGGAAAACCTCTGAGTTTCTGGCTGGACCCATTTGCAGTGTGGAATGGAGGGAGAGATTGGCGTAGGGAACAGCTTGATGAGGTCACCTCGTAGGCTGGTTTAATTTGTTGTAACAATTGGAAGGGGTAAAAAATTAAGGGCATGGAGGACGGAAGGGTGGTGCCTAATCTTCGGTATAGGTGGCTGAAGACCTCGTGGGGCAGTACGGGGACTGGAAAGGGTCATACGTTATGAAATGACAAGCCTTGGCAATTGAATAGAAAGGTAAGAAGGGATGTATATTAGTAAATAAATGAGCAAATAGCAAGATTCTGAATGTGAAGTTGCTGCACAGAGGAATATGCTAGGTTATATGTATGTTAAGTATTACAGTGTTTTGCCCAAAATGTGCTGCTGCTTTTTGTTACCTCCCCTTTGTTCTTCAGGACTCGGCTTAGAATCTTACCGACTCAGTCGAGCTGCGTTTCTGTAGTCTTGTGTTTACCACTGTCAAGCACTAAGCATACTGAATTCCTGTTGACTTGTCTGTCTTCTCTACTAGACCAGGAACTCCGTAAGATCAGGGATAGTCATTTTGCTCCAGCGCCTCCTAATACATTAGGTATTCAAATGTTTGTGGGATGCATTATATATGCTGTTATATTTTCTTGCTGCTTTCTCTGGAGTGTTGCAAGTAGCCCTTTTAATTGATTATTACTTATCCTACTACCATCTAGATAATAATCAGTGATTGCCCTAAATGATGCTAAGGGCCCTCTGCTTTCTCTCACTGGCTTTCATTGGACAGATGTTTGCAGCATGCAACCACTGTAGTGTCTGTCTTAAAGATAGTAACATGTGTGTACTTGGATTTCTTGATGGAGTAAGTAACCCCAGGTGAGATACATCAGGCTGATGTCAAGGATTAAGTACGTTAGAGCCACAGAGGAGGCGATTCTGGCGTGCACTCACCCTGTTGCTGTACCAGGTTCCCTGGAGAAGTACAGCACAGCATTCTCAACCTTCTTTACTCAAGATCTTTTAGGGCTGGTGAAAACGGAATTTATTAAAACAAAAATACTATTTTTACTCTTCTTTTCCTTGCATAGTTTTGCATGAGAGTATATATGTGTGTTTAGGAACATCATTCTATTTTGGTCAATGCTTGCATTCTGCATACAGTGACTGAAGCGCGTGCTTTCTCTGGGAAACTGTGTATGAAAGCTAGCAGGAAAACATTTTGATTTTAAAAGATTCTCAGTTTTCCAAACTCTTCTCTTTAGGTAAATGTTAGTTGTCCAAATCAACGAAGCTGTGACCAGCGTTTGTTTCCTTGTTTCTAGCTGGGGAGCGTTTGTGCGCTTTCTCAGCCTCTTACTCTTTCTCACAGTTCTTACACCCGCTCCTGAGGTGGGAACTGCATTCTTCTTGCCCTGATGCTTCACGCTGTTAATTTTAAGGAATTCCTCTTTCGGTAGCACTCTCCTTTTCTTTTTTTCTTCTTTTAAAGCTCCCTTGTAATGTAGGCCCTAGGGAGCTGAGGCTGAAGCTGTTGCTGGGAACGAGTGGTCTTCGCCTTTCCGTCCCCTCCTTGTGCCTTCTGACAGGTCCGGAGCGGGAGCAGGGGTGCCTTCTAGGAGGCTGGAGGAGGGTTCAGCTGTCAGCAGTTGGTATTTTGGCACATGGTGACAGGGCGGGGAAGATAATCGTTTCAAGAGGGGAGGGGGCCACAGGAGTGTGTTGTCTGCGGAAGTTTTTCTGGGATGGGCCTGCCCCAGGCCAGAGTTGTAGGTTGCTGGGTGAACGGGGCTCTGCAGAAAAGCCGGGGAGGGGCAGTGAGGGTGGACTTTAGGACTGTGACCCCGCCCATGACTCGGGTCAGGACTCACGTCCTGGCTTCCTTGTAGAAGTTCTTTTAATGGTTTTGGAAGAATCATTTGGTAAAAACACACAAACTTTAACTGGTGAGTGTCTCAGAAAGAAAATATAAAATAGAGATTAGGAGCCTGAATATTTGAGAGAATCATACAGGTCTGTTTTGTAGGTGTGAGCAGACTGCAAAATGGTGTGCTTTCTGCTCTTTTCTGCTCCACTTAGAGTGGACCTTTGGGTTTTTAATTTCCGACTTGTTGTAGAACAGTTTCTGTCTTGTTTCGAGCACAGTGGTTCTCCACATTGTTTTCCCACACCATTCCTGTGTGCCCCACTCTTAGAAGCTCATCACATTGTAATGCTGTGATTCCCAATGAGGGAGAGGTTGGGATATACTTTCTTGAGGGGCTGGATGGGTAGGGAATGGATGACCAACCATACTTTGACTTGGAAAGCCCTCCTCCCTCATTGGGAGTCACTGATCTGGCAGTAAGATCAGGGCCCTAAAGATGTCGAGGTGATCAGTAATTTTAGTTTGGAAAAGCTTTTCGGATTTGTTTAGAAAGCTGCCCTTTGTGAATATAACCTCGAGTTCATCTGTGTAAGTTCAGTGACTGGCCATTCAATCTCGGTGCACTGCCCTCTTTCCTAAATGCAGTCTTTCTCTCTTCTGTGGTGCTGGAGGCCTGTCACCACCTGGCAGGAGTTGGCAAGGTGGGCTGGGTGTCTGCACAAACTGCTTTCTTAGTTTGGCTGAGTTAGGTTGGACGAGGCCTGTAAGGAGTTGGGGTGAAGGGTAGTGAAATTGGATTTGGAATTAGAAGTTCCCTACTCACAATGTGACCTTGGGTAAGTGGCTGCTTAAGCCTTTTTTTGGCCTGAGTTTCCTAATGAGTAAAGGGGAGGGGTCTGGATCGGAGTGAATCACTGAGGGGTTGGAGATGACTAGAGGATACGTTTGCATTCCCAGTTGTCCCATTGGTTTTGTTCCTAGGACTCCAGGTACTCAGCTTTTAGACTTCTTTTAGCAAAATTTGCCTGAGAAGCAGAATCATGCCCAGCGCAGTGTAAATATTCACACATTCCGGCACAGCCCCAGCCCCACGCATACACACACGCGTAAAATACATACGAATCTGTCTGTGGTGAGGAGGCAGTGTGCTCATTGCCATGGGCTTTTCCCTGCAGGGCTTGCTGCCGGTCAGCTAGAGAGACTTCTGGAGTAGTTGTAGTGATAATGTCACAGGAATGAGAGAGAAGGCCTGACACCTTTGGGAGACCTGCTGATGTGTGATTTCTCCACCCCTCCCCCTCCTTTCTGAACCTGTTCTGTTAATAATTGCACCTAATTATGTATCTTTGGTCTTTTTAGTGCTTATAATTCAAATGCTACTTAAAGCCGATTGTTTGCTCTTGTGTGCTGTAAATCCTGGGCTGCCATCTGAAGCACAACTTGATGATTGTGTATTATCATCTTGGGTTAAGTGCTGTCTCATTGCCTTGCAGGCTGCCTGCTGTTTCCCGGGGAGATCATGAAACGAGGTCGCCTTCCCAGCAGCAGTGAGGATTCTGACGACAATGGCAGTAAGTCCTGCTTTGTTGTTCTTGGAACCTGCCAGGGTTTGGGTCAGTGTAAAAACATGGTTCTTTAATGTAATGCTTTAAATAGCTGAGGCCCTTCGAATATCAGGGAGGCCAGAGAAGAGCCAAGGCCTGAGAAGCACATCTGAGTGTGACACTGCGGGTCTGTGACCAAGTCTTTCTGGGTAAGGTTGACTGCAGGCAGGCATTCCTCAGGCTTCCTGCTTGTTTTCCAGAGATGAATAATCCAGTTTCAAGAGTCACTGGTGTGTCTGTTTTTCCTAAACAGCATTTACAGCACTTCACAGTTGCTCTTTATGAAAAGGGAACTTAATCGAAGTCAGTTAATTATTAACTAGTCCAACCCCGATACAAAGGGAGATTGAGGACTGCCTAGTGTGATGTGAAAATATTAAGTACACGAGTCAGCGGTCTTCAGTGGATTTGAACATGCCTGTATTTAATAATACTACTGTATGCATCTCAGCTCTCTGGCATCCTCATATTTTCACAGTGCAGCTGAGAACCAGAAGTTAGTTGGCTTCCAGGCAGGCAAAATAAATGTCACACAGCGTCTGTGTATTGGGAAGCTAACAGACGATCCGGGGAAGAGCTCCCTTCAGATAACAAGGAAACTTTGTACCTAGCACAGTGCCTGAGCTCTGGCCCGTTATCTTATGTTTTATATGACAGATCAAATTTGGGAAACCTTGAAAGAATGCTTGCTCTGCTGAGTGACGGGAAGAGTATTGGGCCTGCTTTCAAGGAACTCTCTTTGGCATATATAAGATTGAGCTCCCATGGAAAGTCACCAGGACAGTCGGAGATGCCTTTTTGATGCACTGTGGAAATGTATATATGTAGACACAAACTCTGGAGGGGAGGGCAAGGGAAACCTACAGAGGAGATAAAAGTTGGGCAGGTCCTGAAGGATGAAATCGTTTTAGGCAAACAGGGCTCTTTTTCCGCGCTCCAAGTTTTCGGCAGATTAAAAGCGGCAAATTAGAAAGCAAAGGTTTGCTGTAGGTGGCCACACCGACAGCCGCCGGAAACATGAAAAACAGAAGAACTCAAACACAGCGGTTTGACTGGAGCGTTGGGTGCAGGCATGGAGCGGTGGGAAAGAGAACTGGTGGTGATGGGAGGGTGTTGGGTGTTGGGGTACCTGCGAAGTAAGCTGAGACCGCAAGGTGAAGGGCTGGGAGCTCTTGGGACAGATGGTGGGAGCTAAGTTTGGCCTGAGGGAAGAGTGAGCTGGGTAAGCGCTCCAGAGAGCGGCGTTCCTTCTGTTTCAGGGAGCTGAATTAAGGGGGCTGTACCCGTCTGTGGGAGCCTTCGGGAACCCTGAACTTCTTAGCGCTTATCTATTCACAGCCCTCACTACCTGTTTTCTCTATTTACTTAGGCTTTTTACTCCTTGAGGCAAAAACATGCTTAGGTATTTCTTTTCTGCCCCCTGTGGTGCCTGTCAAAGTGTCCTCTGGAGTTATAAGCACTCAATAAACGCTTGCTGTTAGCTCATGTACACAGTTTGTCCTGCAGCAATTAAAAAAAAAGAAAAACTTGCTTTTTAAGTTCAGAATTAATCAGAAGAGGGGTTCGTGAATTATGTCCGTGTACTAACGGTGCCTGGTAAAAGGCTAAGAGTCCTGTTTCCCTCTGACTTTGGTTGGGGAGCCGGTCCTCGCTCACTCTGTTGACTCTCAGCACCGCCTCATACCCACTTTGGGAGAGCTGGGTTAGAAAAGGCTCTCCTGGAATGTCCTCTCAGACTTAGACTCTTCCCCTTTCTGGACTAGAGGGTGTGCATTCTTGATGTCTGTGTGTGTGTCTAAATGTGCTCCTGTAATCCAGTGACATCGGATTAGGGCCAATCATTTTAATTTAAATGCCAATTTAAAGGCTTTATGTCCAAATACAGTCACATTCTGAGGTATTGGGGGGGTTAGGCTTCAACATATGAAATTTTGGGGGACACAGTTCAGCCCATAACAGCCCTAGAAGACCAAATGCTTCATCTAAACCTATATTTCCACCCAGAACTCTAGGGGAAGAGAGTACCCAAAGTCCCCACTGAAAGTCGATCCATCAGGTCACCTTACTGGTAATGGGCCTTTTTTGTCCTCCAGCTAATATGCTATGTCTGTGCTGGCCCCCCTGAAGAAGGCAGGGATGGAGGACCAAGGTAAATACTTATAGGGCACAACCTGTGTTTTGTTCTACACTAGGCTACACGTGGAAATAGAGTGGTGGTGGTAGAGGATGAGGATGATAGCTGCCAGTGGAAGGGAGGCAGGCTGGCCTGTGTCGTATAGTTGATTCAGTGTAAAGCAAGTGGTGACACTTCATGGCTGTGCTGTCTGTCCAGGCCTGATGATTTGGTCATTATGGCGGATGATGGTCGTGGTAAACAGCTCTCATTACGACCCCTAGAATGCCAAGCCGTATGAACACACGTACATTATCTGCAGCACGGAGCACACTTTCTACCCTTTCTGAGGGCAGCTGCTACCCAGTGTGGGCTTCTGCCACCAGCCTGCCTCTTTGCACTGGAGCTCATCCTCTTGTGTAGGCACATGGTGGGTGTGAGTAGGTGCCTTCTGCCCCTGCAGTCAGGTGCACAGAGCTGAGCCTGCCCTTATCCGAGTCTGAGTACTTGGCAGCCCTGCTTGTGAGATGGGCGGTCTGTGCAGTGGCCTCTCCCCAGCCTTTCCAGCCTGCAGTCCCGACAGAAGTTTGGCTGCAGCTCCCGGCCCAACGCAGAGCATGTCAAAGTGGAGAAGAGGCAGATGCGGACGTCAGCTTGGGGCCCCAGCACCAGCCACAGTCACGGCTAGGCCCCGCTGGCCTCCTGGGCTGGAGCCCTTTGCTTTGATTTCTGGCCTGGTCCAGGGGAGTACCGGTGTGGTATTTACAGTTGGGGATGGACGGGCATTTTCTGTGCCAGTGCAAGCCCTCATCCAGCTGCAGTCATAGTTGTTGAAGCTTTTCTCCAGGTGCCCTGGACTGCCAGCCTTGGCAGTTGGATGAAGTAGCACTGGGGTGTTTGCAGGCTGTGTCTGTAATTGCTGGGCTCCTGGGACTGGGTGGCTCAGCCAGTCTCTGAAGTTATGCATTGTGCCAGGGTGTGGCTTGGGGAAACAAGCACTTTATTTCCTGCTTCCCAGTCCATGGTCCTCTGTGTTAGGGGTTTTGGCAAATGTGGCGGTGGGTCCACCAGCTATTTTTGGTGTTTCCATCCAGCCTGCAGGGAGGAGGGAGGAGCTGGAGGTTGAATCGGTCATCATTGGCCAGTAATTTTATCAATCATGCCTCGGTAATGAAGCCTCCATAAAAACCCAAAAGGACAGAGTTCGGAGAGCTTCCAGATGGCGAGCGTGTGGTGACTGGGAGAGAATGGTGCACGCTGAGAGGGCATGGAAGCTCTGTGCCCTTTCCCCATGCCTTGTCCTACGTATCTCTTCATTTGGCTGTTGGCTCATATCCTTCAATATCCTCTTAGAATAAGTTGGTGATCTAGTAAGTAACATGTTTCTCTGAGTTCTGTGAGCCGCTCTAACAAAGTACTTGAACCCGAGGAGAGGGGCTTATGGGAACCCCTGCCAGTCAGAAGCACAGGTAATAACCTGGGCTTGGCAACTGGCATCTGAAGTGGAAGTTGGTCTCATGGGGCTGAGTCTGGAATCTAATTCTGTCTCCGAGTCAGAATTGAGTTGAATTCTTGGACACGCTGCTGGCGTCTGACAGTTGCTTGTTGGTGTGGGGAAGCTTCCACAAGCACGTGTTGGAATTGGGTCTGGGAACCATTTTCACCTGCCTAATGCCCTAAATTTCAGGGCTGTGTTGACCTCCCTGTGGGAAGGCCTGGCGTGTGGCGAGGGGTCTGGGGCCAGGCACCTTGTGAGGGCCCTGCCTGGTCTCCCGGTTTTCACACCTGCGCTGACCCTGAAACACTTCTGTCTTCTTCAGTTATCCAGCCAGCTTCTGCTCCATCACTGGTGATAACGAAGGCACAGAGAATAGCTGAGTAAAATTCAAACCTACTAATTCTGCACTTAGTAATACAGGTCGATGAGTGGCAAACATGAAGATTTGTGAGGACTTTTGTTTTTCTGGGCTCTCTCCAGCTTACAGATAAAAAATGAAGAAAGACCAGAATTTTTAGTGGATGAAACATACTTTCTGCTTTGGAACCTTTATGTTACATTTTTAAATAACTTGCTGTCATTTTTTTGGTTTGGCTGTGCTTGGTTTCCTTCATGGCAAGTCTTTGGTGGTTTCTCTTTTGCATAAAAGTTATCTCTGCATCCACTTCTCTTCCTGTTTGACTGTACCTTTAATTTGCTCCTTTCCCCCCATCAGTTGCATCTTGTGACACAGCAGAGTTGTGTAGGAATTCTTGAAATGTGGAATTTTTGGCTCAAGTACTGCAGAATGTGGGCTGTACCCGTGTCTCCTCCAGGCACATGGAGATGGCTTTACCCCTTTTCAAACCCGACTTGTGGCTTGTCCTTGACATTGATGGGCAGAGCATCATCTTGGGCTTGAGGATTAACTAGCACAGCATGATCTGGTCTGTGGCCTTGGACTTAACAGAAGGGCTGGGTGACCATGAAACATTGTGTCAGTTGGTCAAAGGCCCAAGTATGTTGAAACATTCCTGGGCCAGTTCTCTTAATGTACCCTATTAAGCTTTGTTTTTTGGAAGGTGGAAGTGAGTTGGACGGTTAGAGCTAAGCCATGCTGGGATGGAAGGGCTGGGCTGTGGGAGACATGGGGTCAGACCCTGATGGAAACAGCAGTGGTGTGAGAGGCTTGTCTTCTATCATGCAGTTCAAGCAAATAGAACTACATTACATGTGTTTTCTTCTTGCAGATAGGGCTTTCCAGAGCACCACTTTACTGGCACAGGGCTGGCCTTGCCTTGCTCTCTCCAGTCTTCTCTGTTGTGGTGACACCAGCTGGCCTGCAGGGTTCCACCCTTGCTGGTCCTGAGCACCTTCCTTTGTTACGCTGGTTTAACACTCCTGAAGACACGAGAGTAGTGTTTAGCATCTAGAAGCGGGGTCTGAGACACAGGAGATTCGCCATTTGGTCAGTGGTGAGGTTCTTTTGTAGTTTGCATTTGTGGTGATGTAAGCAGCCACCCAGGCTGCCATTCATTCTCATTTCTGAACCTTTCATGCGCTGCACCACCTGGGAGGCTTAACACACACGAACTACCAAATGTCGGAGGTGTGTGCAATATGTATTAGATTTACTCTTGAGGGTTTTTCCTTATTTTAGATCTAGGGCAAGACAGCATGACTATTTTTAATATTTCAAAGGAGAGTGTTCGAGATAAATGCATAATAGCACCAGAAAGCAGGGTTCGTAATGCAGTGCACACACAGGATCCACGCTCATGATGCTGTGACCTGTGAGCCTTCTATAACTTTTATTATTCCCCCCACATTTCTGTTTTAAGGGAAGTTGGGGATAGTAAAACAAAGCAAGGGTTTATTTTCTGTTAATTCTTCTCAGTGTTTCATGGATATTAATTGTTGATACTCAAACAGCATATATGTCAAGAATTTAAAAGTCACGTACATTTGTCACTAGAGCGGACTTAACTTTAGGTAGTAATATCTTGTGTGTGGGCAATAAAATAATTTTAGATATTATTGCCAAATTTTTAGAGTTCCTAACTTCTCCTGAAAGCAACGAGAAAATAAAACAAAATTTTGCTTGCCATATTCTTTTTTTTTTTTTTTTTTTTTTAACGGTACACGGGCCTCTCACCACTGCGGCCTCTCCCGTTGCGGAGCACAGGCTCCGGATGCGCAGGCTCAGCGGCCATGGCTCACGGGCCCAGCCGTTCTGTGGCATGTGGGATCCTCCCGGACCGGGGCACGAACCCGTGTCCCCTGCATCGGCAGGCGGACTCCCAACCACTGCGCCACCAGGGAAGCCCCACTTGCCATATTCTTAATTTAGCTTGTCATTAAACGTTAGCATTCTGAAAACAACAAAATGCAGCACCAACCCAGCATAATCTTAGCATGTGGTTTTTAAGAACTAACAAGTGGCCAGTGTTTTACTATAGTGTAAATCAGAATCTCCCAGTCCTTTTGGTGTTTGAAATACTCTAATTACTGGTTTAAAATTTTTTTTCCTCCAACATACTTTCAAAAAAAAAGTTCTGTGACATAACTTTTTAAAATTAAAATGGGTGCAAATTATTTTTGCTTGGATAATATTCTGGGAAGTATCCAGAGGGAACATGGATGAGGGAGGAGAACTGGCGTAGGAACGTCAAGGCACTTGCTTGGAGTCTCCTGTGGACTTGCCGTGGATCTGTTTGTAGATGGAGGTGTGTTCCAGTCAGGAAGCAGTGCCCCCGCCATGCTGTCTTTAAAGGCATTAGTGCTTTGTTTTCCATGGCCTCATCTTCCTCGAGCTCAAAAGCATGTCTTCTAATAGGTGAAACAGAGCCACCTTCGGCTCTTGAGTTACAGTCCCAAACAACGACGCTGTGTTTTTGTTCACTTAAAGACTTTTTTTTTAAAAAATTGAGGATCTGCTGTGTGCACAGCACTGACTTAGGTATACTGTATGTTGTAAATAGTTATTACACAGTTTTAAAGTGAATTAGAAGGAGGAAATCACCATCAACAACTGTCTGCTGCTGGACGTGGGAGGATCCAGTTTCTCACTGTTCAGCAGCAAAGTCTAAGTTTTACACAAACCACCTGTGTAGGGTAGAACGGAGCATTTTCTTTTCCTTTACTGTTAATGTTAACTTTAATGTTAATGTATAGGATAAAACGGAGCATTTTCTTTTCCCTTACTGTTAATGGATGGTAGAAGATCAATTATTTTCTGCACACATTTAAAGTTGTACACTTTGATACATTTTGACATGTTTACACCCATGAAATCATAAAGCTCATGATAATCCTTCTCTCCCCACTTTCCCCAGTCAACCTCTGATCTACTCTCTGTCACTATAGATTAGTTTATATTTTCCAGAGTTTTATATAAATGGAATAATACAATACATACTCTTTTTATCTTTTCACTCCACATAATTATTCCTACATTCATCTGTGTTGTGTGTATCAACAGCTCGTTCTTTTTTATTGCTGGGTAGTTTTCCATGGTGTGGATATGCCACTGTTTGTTTATTCATTCACTCTGTCGGTGGATGCTTGGGTGGTTCTATAAATAAGCTAAGAACATTCCTTATGTCAGTGATAATTTAAACTTAGCTTTCCCCCCAGTCTTTCCCTTTCTGCAAAGTGAGTTTAATAAGATTAATTTTTCTCTTCCTCTTTTTGCATTAGGCAAATTAAAGGAAGAGGAACAGACTTTCTGGGTGGACCAGAATTTCTCTTGGGTAATAGAATCAGATACCAAATTTGTAGCATTTTTGAATATCTGTTTTTAAAAGCAGGCAACATTTTTCAAGAATATAAAAGCAGCCCTGGAAAAAGTTTCTAAATGATTGCCATTACTTGGATGTGTCCTATGCCAGCAAAGCTGCAAGCTTCCTGGCAACCTTGGAAACTACCCTGGAGGGATCCTGACAGATCCCCAAAAGGGCAAAAGAGGGTCATAAAACTTAAGAATGCATGAATTTGTTGTTGCTGCTTTAACTCTGAAAGTGTTTGACATAAGCGTTTGTGTCCCCCTGACCCCATGTTAGTTATTGAAGTACAGCAATGGAATGGTTTAAAATTTCTTGTCATTTATAACCCTGTACATAGTGATGCACAGTAAAGGGGGCATCCCTGTCTGCCCTGCACCTCTTTGCCCTCCCTGAGGCCCGGGGCCGTCCCGTCTGCAGTTGTCTTGTGCTTTTCCCCGTCTCTTCTTTCCGCCTGTGGGCTGGCCAGACGATGGCCTGCAGGACCGGACGGTGGAAGAGAGGCCTGTCTGGAGACATGAGCTGCCTGGCTGCCTTCCTCACCAGGTTCCTAATTTGGCTTCTGTCTTCCTTTTTCCAATGATGACCAGATTCAGAACTTCCTACAAGTCAGGCTCACCCCAGTGCGCCCAGAATATTTCTTTCAGTGTGGGTGTGAACTTTATTCTTGTTCATCTAGGAGTCTAAAGAGATATACTTAGGATTGTTTTTTAAAGAAGAATTTTCGAAACTGTTACTGAACAGCGCAGTAGGGTCACCAATAGGAAATCTAATTCTGCTGGCCTAGCAGCAGACAGTCAGTTGACCCAGTAAACAAGCCTCAGGACTGGCCATCAAGGGTAGTGCCCTTCCCTGTCAGAGGGAAGCTTGGCAATCCCCTTTAGTCTCTGTCATTGCAAATCTGATGATAGGCTTATAGGCAGAACCTACTTCTTAATGCCCCCAAGGTCTTAAGGATACTTTGATTCTGTGTCCCTTGTCTCTGGAATCTGTGGAGATAAGGGTTTCCTGTTCTGAGTGGCAAGTGATTTTACTGGTAGAATGGCAGTTCCCTCAGTTTTTAGCTTTTATTTGGGGCGGGGAGTTGTTAATTTCTGGGAAATGGTACAGTTTGTTCACCATGGAGGCAAGTTACTGGGAAGGTAGACAGGTCGTTAGGAGGGCTGTTTCAGATCTCTGGTGTCAGTATGGCACCCACAGACAGGAGGCGGTGGCAGAGGCAGAGAAGAGGAGCTGGGCTCTGAGCTGTTGGGCCGTGGAGTGGATGTGTCCTGAGTGCAGAGAGTCTAGAATGACTCTCTGATTTCGGACTTCAGGTAGAGATGGTGGTGATATGCGTCAAAGTAGGAATAGGAGAGCAGGTTTGAGTAAAATGTCTAGCCCAGTTGCTGTTGTGCTGGGTTGACTGATCTCAGGAACGCCGTGGGCTCGACTGATGTCTGATCTGAAGGTGAACATGGACCTGGTGCTGGGGAGGGAGGTTAGTGTGGGAACGCAGGTCTTACAGTCTCCTGGGCCTGCCAGGTAAGACTGTGGGCGTGGATGGGCGCTCCCCGGGGAGGGCACTGGAGCAAGAAGGTGAGAGAGCTCATGCGTGGAGGACAGGGACCCACAGAGTGGGGACACCAGGAAGGAGAGTTGCCGCTGCGGCTGAGGGAGCGTCTCAGGCAGGGTGGAGCCAGTTCTGCAGAGGGTCTCAGGTGCGAGAGGAGCTCAGACTTGGTGGTGGTTAAGAGACATAGGTGGCCTGGTAGGGCTTCCAGTTTCCATGGCTTGGCGGGGGAGAGACCCCACGACAGAGGATAAGGGCATCTTGTCCTCAGAGCTCAGAAGAGAGCTGACAGGCATTCTCTGGGGAAGCGGAGTAGGCAGTTTTAAAGGTGATTTGGCCGGAGCACCTAGTCTATGGCGGGTCTGAGTTTCCCTTTTTTAGGGATTGCTAAGTTCTTTTGTGGAGTCAAACCTTTTGGGGTATGGCTTTAGGATTTAGTACAACGATGTTAGTGTTTAAAAACTTACTGAAAATTAAAAAAGAAGTTTCTGGATTTATATTTACCAGTGCAAGGCTTTGAACCTCTTAAGAAGTGCAGGCTTGCGGATGAAGAAGGCTCTGCCTGCACGGTGTTCTTGAAAGGCCTCTCCCCTCCGTGAGTTGTACCTGTGATGCAGCAGCCCTGAACACAGTGTGTGCGGAGTGGTCTTGTTGGCCTGCTGTGGGAAGTGAGCGTTTAAGTGAGCAATGGGGGTGGAGGAGCTCCAGGGGAGAGAGGAGAGCTCTGGCAGAGCATCGGGCCGTCTCCTGGGGTGGTGCTGAGGGGCGCCTTGCTGAGTCTGGTTAAAAAAAAGAACCCTGTGAAACCCTCAGTGATTTGTGTACTTTTAATTATTCCTATTCGGATATTTGTTTCTTTAGGCCTGTCAACTACTTGGTCACAGAATTCCAGATCCCAGCACAGGAGAAGTTCATGCTCCAGACATGAAGATCGAAAGCCTTCGGAGGTATTTCTTGAATGCTGGCATGACTGTGCATGTCGTACCTGTGTGCATGAGTACATATGGTTGACACACACACCTGGTTGGTTGATATTGATGTCAGTCTGTGCATTCTTGGGCAAGTTACTTAACCTCTCTGTGCCTCAGTTTCCAAATCTGTAAGATGGGGATAATACAGGTGTTCACCTCGTAGGATTTTTATGAGAATTAAGTGGGTTAATACCCAGAGGTTAATATGTAGAAGGTAAATCCTGCTCAGTAAATGTTAGCTATTATTATTAATTCTTTTTATTTTTATTTTTTTTCCTTCTCTGTTTCACCTTTGCTGGCTCCCAACAACTTTTCCTGTGGCCTGGAGGTCAGCATGTTCAGCTGCTGCCAGTCACTGCCAGCCTCAAGTTAGTTTTAGTCATGAATTTGTGGCTTGTTTGGCAAAACCTAATGTAATTCTGGGATTTTGTTTAGGGGATTATGCTTAAGGTTTTCTCCCCTTCTTTTGAAATTTGTTTCTCATCTTACATTTTCCTGCTCCCTCACATTTTGTTATTATCTACCTATCTGTCATCTATCTATCCAGAATTGTTTTTGGGTGAGTTTCTTTGTGGCTTTTGTTGGTTAGGGGCCCCTCCCACTCCTGAGATCTGTGTTTTCTGAAAACCTTGGACTGGGCTCTGAGGATCTAAGTGATTGAAGGAAAGGCATTTTAGTTTGTCACAGTGTTTAGGTGAGCAGGTTATGGGGAAGAGAGTTTTCGGTCCAGCCCCTTGGTTTTGCACTGCCTCATAGTGGGATGACTTCAAAGACAGCCTCATCCTGTAGCGACTGAGCAGAGGCCACCATCCATGAGGAACTTCTTCGACGGTAGCGGGGAAGCCGGGGGCGCTGTGTTGAGGAGCGTAGGATTATTTAGTTGTGGAATAACTTTCTCCATGAGGAAGTAGTATATAATATACTTTAGAATTGTGGAAAACCATCCCAGGGGACACTTAAACATTAGATCAGATGTTCATGAGAAGGCGGCCGTTTTATCACCTTGATTTATTCCAGGCCTTTGTACTTTTGAATCTGCAGTGCTGCCTTCCTTTCCTCTGGTATTGGGAGTGACTCTGCTGCTCTTTTTTATCTCTTTAATTCCCTCCACAGCCCCCTCAATACCCTTCTGATGTCCACACTGCACTCCTGTTATTTCAGGGCAGGAATACAGGGTGCTCCAACAGGGAGCTGATAGCTGTGTGAGAGCACCAGTGCCCCGGGTGCAGCTAGAACCCCTCCCAGAGTCGGCACTGGGAAGTGTGGGTGGCGCCAGTCTTGTCCTTGACCTGTGTTTTGTTCCAGGGTTGTTGTGTTTTTTTTCTGAGTCGAAATTACTTTATACTTGGAGTGCTAAGGTTGAGCCCTGCTGGGGACTCAGGAGCTCATGTCCGTTTGAGGGCATCTGTTTCAGTCCTTGACCATCCTCATCCAGGTCTCTGAGTACAGGAATGGTGGGCTGCCTTTTCTCATCTTGTTGCTTCAGTTTGATTTTCCTTCTTCTTGGGCAAAATCCCTTATTTATTACTTATCAGACTTAGTTGGAATGTGTTTTTAACTGATGTGCTTCCTGAACATGTAGATCTGTGACTTTGTTTGAAAGGACTTTTTGGGGGTCTGGAGGGCATGGCTGACAAAGTTAATGCTCCCTGGGGCATGGGCATCTGCTGCAGGGCTCAGTGCCACAGGGGGGCCTGATCTTGTGCTTTTGTGGGAGGTGCACAGCCAGGTTCTTGCTTGTTACTGGGACTTCAGAGATGAGGAGCGGCAAACTGGGGGAAAGTCAGGCCCAAAATGGCAGGCTGGAGACATGGCCCTCTTATTCAGACACTGCCTCAGACTTGGTTATGGTGAAGTTCATTAAAGTGATCACCAGCCTGAAAAGCCACCAGGAAAAACAAATACGGACCTATTAGCAGGCATATAATGTGAACTGTGCTTAGCAGCACAAGAAAGAACTCCCTGTCCCAAGAAGAGAGAGTTCAGCATTGTGACTTGTGTAAACAGAGAGTGTAGCTTACAGATGCAGGCACACTTGGTGCCAAATACAACTTTGGGCCAGCGCTAATGCCAGGGTCAGAGCTTCCTCGTGTGGCCCTGAGACAGGAGTGGACTGGGCTCCGGCCGCTTCCCGCCCCGCCAGGAGGAGCAGGCACGCGGGGGCCACCTTTGTGGTGCTCCTCTCCTGGCCCCAGATGAGGCCTGAGGGGCCCTCTTGGCCGAGGGGTACTTCTGAGTCTTGTGCGTCTGTTTGTGGCAGGGTGAAGAGAGGGTGGTAGCTTGCTTGCTTTCTTCTTTCTTCCTCTCTGTCTCCTCCCCTCCTTCCCTCCTCTCCTTTCCCCACAAATGCTGCTTTCCTAGTAGAAGTTATGCCAGGTGAAGGTGTGCAAACACATTCTTTACCAACCCATTTTCTACCTTGCCTCCACTGGTGTGTTGTTGCTTGTTTCCCAGATGTTTCCATCCTGTACTCTGCCTGGCTCTAGCCAACCAGGACCCGCCCTCCCCGGACACCTTGCTGTAAGCCCGGGTGCCTGGGCAGGCGGGAGGTGGGGAGAGGCAGTCTGAGTAGAGAAGAGGGATCCCTGGTGGCCCCGGGTTTTGGCTTGGAGTTGTTACGTGGTTAGTGGAGTTTTATTTCTTAAGCATTTACGAGAAAGGCACCCTTGAGTGAAATATCTCCCTCCAGGGATTTTTTTAGGCATGTGTTTTCAGCAGCCTGCTTGGTGAATTGGGAGTTCTTAGAAGTTTTTCCGGGGACGGCAGCGAGGTTCCTGTGTTGCAGTAGCTGGTGCAGACGTCGCCATCTCTCGGAGCTGGCGAGGGAGGGAGGGCAGTGTGAGCTGCTGCCACCTCCGACCCTGAGCGAGGCCCGGGGCGTGGCAGGCCGAGGGGTTTCCTGTAATAGGTCAGACTGGTTCTCTGTTGAAACAGTGACCTTGTTACGTGGCAGCTCCATGGTTACCCTGCAGCTGCCAGCGCTCTGAATAAGAATGCAAATATCCAATGTCAGTGACCCTTTCTTTCCCTTTCCAGGTGTTTAGGACAGACCTGATCACCGCCATGAAGTTGCATGACTCCTACCAGCTGAACCCGGATGAGTACTATGTGCTGGCAGATCCCTGGAGACAGGAGTGGGAGAAAGGGGTCCAGGTGCCGGTGAGCCCTGGGACCATCCCTCAGCCCGTGGCCAGGTAGACGTGCCCCAGGGGAGGGGTGCCGCCTCTCCCCTGACAGTTGCCTTTCTGCCCCGACAGCCGGGTGCCTGAGAGGAGCAGCAGCGTTTGGGTCAGCAGTGAGGCTTCTGGGGAAAGAGAAATGCAGTAGAAACACACCTCAGGTCCGAAGGTAGTGCTTTTAAGGGCCATGGGCCTCTGAACTTAACATTGCAGCCACCTTGGGAAGGTGCCTCTCTCTTAGAGAGGAAGGTAAATTCCAAGGCTTCCTGGGAAGTGGCTGGCTGGGGGAGGGACATTTGGATGTCTGCACAGCTGTTTCCCCTCCCCTCTGGAGGGCCGCTGTGCTGGAGAGAGGTGTCCGTCGGTTGGGTCCTGCTGTGGTCCCTCACCTCTGGGGGAGGACGGGTGTGAGCAGTCCTGCCAGGTTAGGGTCCTGTGGGCGGGGAGCTTAGCGGAGGAGTGTGTTGATGAGTAGTCCTAGGATGGACTTGGTCTGGTTGCTCTTGGGCTTTCTCTGGATTTACTTCTAACCACTTTTCTCCTTAAGGGTCTTGAGGGTCGGCTCTTCACTGACCGGCTTCAGCGTGAAGCTGGGCCGGTTTGCTTGTGTCCTCTCCGGCCGGCTCCACTGGCCTTGAGGCTCCTCGCAGGGCGAGGGAGCTGAGTGCCCTCTGTGCTTGGCTGGCAGCCGCCTTTGCCGCCGCCGCGTGGTCAGTCACCTGCCTGCTTTGCGAAATGACCTCTTTCACCATTGCCGAGTGTGGACTGAATTTACCCCTTGGCCCTCATCCACATCCTGTCCCTCAGGCACCGGCGGTGGTCGAGTCTGATTATTGTGTTTGGGATCTCGGTGACAAATGTCCCCATAAAGATGCAGGCTGAAATGACCGCTCCGATGCCTCCACAGGTCAGACTGCAGCCCGTGGAGTGGATGGAGTGTTTCACTGGGCTCTGTAGGAGAAGCACGGTCTGGTTGCCTCAGGGCTGCATCTGGGGCACAGCACCGACTAGCTGTGCAGCACTGGCGACCCCAGTCCAGGGGTTACGAGCCCAGCACAAGACGAGTAAACGCTAACACAGCTCATGGAAGTGTCAGCTGAAACCCTGCCCTTAGTCGAGTAGGACGAATAACTCCCTTAACTGTGCCTGTCTCCGTGTCCTGTAGATAAAGCCACCCTGGCAATCATAAGGTGACGGAAACACCTTGACGGCCTCTTTGGACAGCTGGGTGTTAACGCGAGCTGCCTGCACACCGAGACGTGCAGGTGGAGGGCCGGTGGCCATGTTGTGCTCCCGAGGCCCCTCACTCCCCATCAGCAGTGACTCACCCTCTTCCTGCGCGGACTTTGTTTTGTGGGGGCCAGCACTTCTCCAGGCGTTCCCGGGGCCGGGGCGAGGGTGCAAGTGCAGGAGCGGAGGGGACTTGCGCTCCTCCCTGGGCCCCCAGCTGTGCCGGGAGCATCCCACCCGTGGCTGGGACTCTCTGGTTCTCAGACTGCTTAGTGATGGACAAGGCCTGAGTTCTAGAACCAGAGGTGACGGGTTTCTCCCCTTGGCTTCCCGGCCTTCTGCTGTGTGTGCCCTGCCGTGTGGCTGCTCTTGCTGCCTCCATGTCCCTGAGAACCCAGGGCTTGGTGGCCTCCAGCAGGGGCGGGCAGGCCTGGTTAGTGGAAAGTGATGTAATCTTTAACCCTTGACACTGCTGTCACAGCTGGTGGCTGGGCACGGCAGCGTCCTTGGAGGCCACGTGGGCGAGGCTGATTTTGAAGACTTCTGCAGCGTTTTCACTTGCATCTATTTCTATTTTAGGGGTTTTAACGACTCCTGCTTTGTTTTGTCAGCGGTGGCGTTAGGGTTTTAACTCTCTGAACCTGGCAGTGACCTAGGTTATGGGGGTTGGAGGTGGAAGCTCGCTTGGGGCCTTCTGGCAGACTTTCTTTCTTGTGGCAGGAAGGGTAACCTGGCTGCCTGTTTTCTTGTTAACCAGGGTCGTGTCTGAAGAGAAGTCCCTCATGTTCATCAGGCCCAAGAAATACATCGTCTCGTCAGGCTCCGAGCCTCCAGAGCTGGGCTACGTTGACATCCGGACGCTGGCCGACAGCGTGTGTCGTTATGACCTCAACGACATGGACGCTGCGTGGCTGGAACTGACCAACGAGGAGTTCAAGGAGATGGGTGAGAGGCGGGGTCTCTGCTGCTTGGTTGCGGATGACGAGCAGCGAGCGCATGAGGCCTGCGGTTCAGGGGCGATGCCAGCTCCGTCTCGGCCTCAGTCCGGTCTCAGAATCACGGGCTCTTTGTTGGAGGTGTGCGTGTCCAGCTGCGGCAGGTGTGCTGAGAGGGACTCAGTCTGTGTGCGTCTCGTGGACAGAGAGGTGGGATCGAGGAGGGGTGTCTTCCACGGGCAGGAAAGCGGGGCTCCCAGTTCCTGCCCTGCCCTACACCCCGCAACCCCGCCAGTTACCTCAAGGGAACTGAGGCCCAGAGAAATGCAGTGCTTCCCCAAGATAACACAAGGGTCTGGTCCACAGCTTCCTGCTCCAGTGTTCTGTTTCTTCCTCCTCCGGCGGTGCTATTCGGATGCCGCCTTCTTCAGCTGTGGCCTGCAGTTTCTCATAGGAAATGCCACTCCAGCCAAGCTCACCCTTTTCCAAACATATCCCTCGTGTTTTCACCTCAGTGATTCCCCTTAAGTCCTTTTCCAAACCTGAGTGCTTTCTCCTCTCACCCCTTGATCGGTCCTGGCTTTCCTTTGGTGAAGCCCTACCTTAGCTGGGTGCCCTGCCCATTGTGATCTTTTCTACAAGTCGGCCATTCTCGTGTATGTACAGCTCAGAGTACCTCGTTTGCTTGCATCTCCTTGTGTCACGACCAGGATGACACTTGGATCTCGGCTCACACACCACTTCTGATTGCTAAGGGTTGCCTGAAGTGTGGTGATGGCAAGTCAGTGAGACCAAGTCTGGGCTTCCTGTGAGAGACGTGAGGATTAATTAGCATTGTGCTGTAGGTCAAGGTCGGGAAGTGGTGGCACAGGCCGTTTATTTGCAGTCTAGCACGTGGTAAATATTTACAGAGTGTTTCATGGTGGATTTCAAAGCCCTGAAGGACTAAGACTTCGTTTCGTGTGGATGCCTGAGCCTAGCACAGGGCCTGGCATGTAACCGATGCTGCCATGCATGCTGCTCCCCAGCCTCTGAGTGGGAATGATGGTGTGGACTGAGCTGGGAAAGCCGTTACTCCGATATTTTGATAAAGTAGATTTCCTTCCTTATGGTCCTTGGTTTTAGGTATTAGTGGCCAGGATGTTAGCAGGCTAGGAGGTGGGAGTCTGTTCAGAAGTTTTCAGTGCTCTCTTGGAACTGAATACTATGTTTTAGCTTCATAGACTATAAAATTCTACTTTGTAAAGACAACTGTACACACTGGACTGGCTGGGTGTCCTGTGTTAAGGCAGAGGGACAGACGGCCAGGGACCGGGGGCTTCGGTGGATGGTCTAGGTGGTGAGTGCTGGGCTTGCTCATCAGACTGCAAGGCAGTGCTGAATACTTTGGCAGGATAAGCGATGCAGTTGTATAACATGTATTGAACGCATGCTTAAAGACGTTTGTCTTAGCTTTTATTGGTCTTTTTAATGGTAAAAATTAATTATAGGGCATAGGACTGTATTTTCAAAGCCACTGGTGTTTTCAGAACTGGTAGGAGGAATTGAGATGAAACCTCCCGGCCACGCAGAAACGACCTCGTCATGAAATAAGGTTTGAGATGATAGGTGGCTTTTTTGACTATGTGTTTAGGGCTTATCACAGTGTCAGTGCTAATGTGTTCTCCAAGTTTTCAGAAACTTGAAGTGTTAATTATATTTACGATAATGCATATAATTTGTTGTTGGCCCTAATGACACTTCTGTTGTTTCTTGCCAGTTACATGTGTTTGAATATTTTTTACAAGCTGTTTTTTCTTTCTGCGTGAGTATTTTCATTGTAGGAAGTTTGGAATATGTCCACAAATGGAAGAAAATAAAAGTCTTATCCCCACCACTAGCTGTAACCATACATGATAACCGCTTGAAGTTTGTTTTTGGCCATTCTTGCATAAGAATGCATTTTCTTTGATTCACCAGGAGCTGTCTGTCTCCTTTGCTTGACGTCCCTTGTGTTTCCGTCTTTCATGTGTCTGACTAACTATGCATCTCAACTTAGTAAATTCAGAGGGTGAGGAGGGATAAACCAGGTAAAAACATTGGAGTGTTCACAGTGAAATCTGTTCTCAGAGCGCCATTTTAAGTAGCAAGAATGGAATGTTTTTTGGAAAAAAATACCCAAACCATAATAGGTGGTCATGGTTTTGAAGTCACTTACATGCTAGTTGTTATATATAATATTGTAATGAAATGACAGTCTAACAATAATATATGCATTTAATATCCTGGAACCCTTTTGGGAATGATCTTTTTACAGCAAGCACTCCATCTTCAGTAGGGAACAAACTGTTGGGTGGAAGTCTCTTTCTGCCTTTGAATTTAAAGACCCTTCCTTGGAAGGGTCTGAGGGACATCCAATAGAACATATTTGGGGGCGCTCAGGATAGATTTGTTTATAATATTATTTATTCATTGTGCATTTTTATTAGTATAAATAGTATTATATTTATTAATACGGGTTTATTAAAATGGTTTTGTGGCATTTTCCCTCCAGGAATGCCTGAGTTAGATGAATACACCATGGAAAGGGTCCTGGAGGAATTTGAACAGCGATGCTACGATAATATGAATCATGCTATAGAGACTGAAGAAGGCCTGGGGATTGAATATGATGAAGACGTTGTCTGTGACGTCTGCCAGTCGCCTGACGGTGAGGACGGCAATGAGATGGTGTTCTGTGACAAATGCAACATCTGTGTGCACCAGGTATGTGGGCAGCGGGGCCCGGAAGGAGGCCACCTGGGGTGGTTCCTCCAGACAGGGTCCATGAGTTAAAAACGTGTGCCCATCTTTTTGTTCCTGTCAGGTGCTTAGTGTTTGAAGTACTTCTTGTTACTTTTACAACCAGGAGAATAGGATCCTCTGTGGACCTCATTCTTTCTTTGCATAGTGTCTTTATTCCCAGCCACAGAAGTCAGGTTTACTTAGACTGTATGAGCCCCTCTGCCCTGCTCTAACACCTGGCTTTATAGCTATTGAGAACACTGGCGGGCAGGGGGCGGGGGGACTCTTGAAAAGGCGGTTAGTTTGCTGTGTTAGTTGCCCTTGCACAAGCTCGATGGCTTAAAATAACAAGAAGTTGGGCTTCCCTGGTGGCGCAGTGGTTGAGAGTCCGCCTGCCGATGCAGGGGACACGGGTTCGTGCCCCGATCCCGGAAGATCCCACATGCCGCGGAGCGGCTGGGCCCGCGAGCCATGGCCGCGGAGCCTGTGTGTCCGGAGCCTGTGCTCCGCAACGGGAGAGGCCACAGCAGTGAGAGGCCCGCGTACAGCAAAAAAAAAAAAAAAAAAAAAAAAAAAAAAAAAAATAACAAGAAGTTTATTGTCTTGCTATCTGGAAACTAGAAGTCTGAAATCAAGGCATCGGCAGGGCCATGCTCCCTCTGAAACCTGGAAGGAGAATCCTTCCTCGCCTCTCCTGGCTGTTTGCTGGCAGTTGTTGGCGTTCCTTGGCTTGCAGCTGCACAACGCTGGTCTCTGGCTTTGCCGTCACTTTGTGTCCTCCCCATGCATCTGTGTCTTCACACGTCGCCATCTTCTTGTAAGGACGCCAGTCACGCTGGATGAAGGGCCCACCCTACTCCAGTGTGACCTCATCTTAACTGACTACATCTACTGTGACCCTATTTCCAAATCAGGTCACATTCTGAGGTACTGGGGTTAGGACTTACTTTAACATATACTTTTCGGACACTATTCAACACATAACATTTGCTAACATGTTAGTATATAAACTGAGCCCTTGAACAAGAGGAAAGGGTCCCCTTTTCTTGAAAGTTATTTCCTGTCCTCCGTGATGTCGAGAGGATTTGGCGGTTGCTTCAGTAAGGTTGGGTACTGGGTAATTTAAAAAGCTTGGGAGGATCTTAGTCTTGACCCTTACCTCTTTCATTTATTTTTTAATGCAATAATGAAGTAATTTGTATTTCTGTGGGGACATGTGTTCACATGCACTCTTTAGTTAATAGGCTCTCCAGAGGTACTTGCTTTGAATTCACCTGTTGATGCTGAGATTTAAAACAAACTTAAGGGCTTGTGTGGGACAGTGGCTTGGGTGACCTCTTGGGAAGAAGAATCAAGTTTACTTTGTGAAGTTCCTGACTGTTGTTTTCTTTGTAATGTGTCTGCTTCCTGGGTTTCCCTTCTGCCTGAGGACTTTACCAGCGGTGACCTTGTCCCATCTCATCCTGATGGGGAGACCACAAGTCTCTTGCTTATGAAGTCATGTTATAGCCCATCTTGTAGCTCTGGATTTTCAACTTATCTAGGCGCTTTCCTTGGGATAATTTAGAATTCTTATAGAGATCTTGTTGTTTCAAGATCATGAGCATTGTGACTGCCATTGTTGCTTTTATGTTGTTGGTGCCATTTACTTGGATGATGTTTCAGTTTTTTTCCTGCCATTTTTACCCCCCCCCAACCCCCGCCATGAGACAAATCTTGTTTGAAAAAAAGGGTTCCGCTTGAAAACTGCTCAAACCCTGTGCTTATAAATGAGCTAACTGAAGTCAGGGTGGGCTGTTCAGCATCCCACTGCGGGTGAGTGGCAGAGTTGGAACTGGAACTCAGGGAGCTCTGGACGACACGCCACACACACACCCCGTCCCGTGCCTGGTCTGCTGTTCTTTCAGCCATACCACATTGCCTATTAGCATTTCCTGTGGTTCCTTTTTCCTTTGAGATGTTCTTCATGACTTGCCTTTCAGGCCTCCTTTATTTAATCTTCTATTTTACTTAGACTTGCTTTTCCAGTAAAAAAAAAAAAAAAAAAAAAATTACCTCTTCAAATGAGACTTTGTCTAGAGTGCCTGATACAGACCTTTCTGATATTTGAAACCTTAATAGTGTCAGTTAGCTCTATTAAAAAAATTTTTTTTTTCCTTCAGTAAGTCTGTGTTGACAGTGGCTCATTCATGGCACCGACACAGCGCTCCTAAGCTCCAATCTTAGTGTCACTTAACTTCCCTGAACTATCATCCTGTGGTTTCCTTTTTGCGTCCTGGATATTCAGATTGCATAGCGGCTGTGTTTTTCCTGTCTGGAGAATTGGAACTATGTTACTCTGTCTCTCCACTTCCTGACTTGTAGTTCATTTAAGGATAAAGTTCTGAACAGTTTGGTGTTTTTAAAAGGCTCTGAATGTGCTCCTGGTACCATCATGGTTTTGTTTCTTCACTTCTTTAACGTTTGCCTTTTCTTTCTTTGAACGGTCTTAATGACTTTAAGTTGCCTTGATTCCTGCAGTTTTTGCTGTCTTGTGTAATTTACCATCTTATGCAAAGCAGGCTTTGTTTTAAATATCCGCCAAAGAGACCAAATTCTCTTTGTCTAGAATGTCTCATTTTTCTGCGCCTGCTGTGCCCACTTGTGTGTGGGAGGGGGGCGGGGTGTCGGCGCCTGGTCAGTAGAGCTTGCTTAGCCCAGGGGGCGAGGCTGGTCCTTAGTTCCTTCTCGTTTTCACTGGTGTCTCGTGTAATAGCTTTGGGAGGCTCTCAGCTGCTTTGTGTTTTTTCCCTCACTTTATAGCCCACCTACATCAGTAAATCAGAGAGGGTTGCCTTCCGCCATCTAGCCCTGGAGAGAGTTTTGAGGATTTACTGCCCAGTATTTAGAAACTTGGTATATAGATGGGTATCTGTAGCAACACAGCAGATGTTTTACAAACCTTTCTGTCCTCAAGTAGTTTTCAGGACCACCCTCTGGTAGGTAAGTACGTTGTACCTTGTACCCACCTCCTGACTGCTGCTGTGAGGCTGCCCGGCACTGTTCCTGAAAGGAGTGCCTCTATTTTGGGGGTGCTTCTGTTAAAGTCTTTCTAGGCGTTTTAAAATTTGTAGACACACAGGGTAAAAATAACTCTTTTTTTCTCTCTCTTTTCCTTGGGGATGTGCTGTGGCTTTACAGGCCTGTTACGGAATTCTCAAGGTCCCAGAGGGCAGTTGGCTGTGCCGGACGTGTGCCCTGGGGGTTCAGCCCAAGTGTTTGTTGTGTCCCAAGAAAGGCGGAGCGATGAAGCCTACCCGCAGTGGGACCAAGTGGGTCCACGTCAGCTGTGCGCTGTGGATCCCCGAGGTGGGTGCCCTTGTTGGTGGTTCACCTTGGGAGCCCGTGGCTGTTCATCCTCACAGGGAGCCATTCATCACTGGGCCACATTGTAGCTGATGAGTAAAAAGACACCTTTGAGTTGCTACCCTTTTTTCCACCTTAAGTTGAATCTTGAGCATGCTGTCATGTGGTCAGTGGTGTGTAAATTTGTGGAAATGTTACCTGGAGGCAGCAGTGAGTTGGACTCTGGGTGGAGGTGTTCAGACTTCCCTTCTGATGCCACTGCAGCTGACCCTCCGCTGCTGTCACGCTCCCAGAAGCAGACCCGCGGCATGTGTTCGCGCTGCGGCCTGGGTGTGTGGCTCTGTCCTTTCCCTGGGATGGGCCGTAAACTCCTGGGCCCGGTGAGCCATGCATACAGCACCGTCACGGTTAAAGAACCACTGCTCTGGGTCACATTTTTGTGATTTTTTATTAAAATTCTTACTTAGTCTCAACCTTTTTAATTTCAGGTCTGGTCTAATGTATTTCACGTCCCAGACCTTGACTAATTTAACTTGCTCGGCTCGCTCTGAGACTGTCATTTGTGATTCAGATTTCAGCATTTTTTGGCATATGATTTTGGTGCATTTTCCTCCTGAGGAAAAGTATCTGGGAGTGATTTGGATTGAGGCTTCACGACTTGGGTCTTGGTAGCTTGGGATCTCACGGTTTGGTATTAACAGGGATGCAGTTCAGTGATCCAGGCTGAATATGGAGAGGGAGGGGACCTTGTTTATCTTGGTAGTTTTCCGCTTTGTATGTAGTGATAGTTTCTGACTGAAGAGAATGGTTTTCTTTACTGAGAGAGAGATTAAAGGTGGTCAATATTTACTTCTACTCCATTGTTCACAACTGATTGCAGTATGTTTAAGACGGGTTTCCAGTCTTGACCACTTCTTAGTGGACCAGAGGTATAGTAGATTACCTTGTCTTTGCTGTCACTCGGGTGAGCAGTGAGCACTGGGTGTCTGAGTGTTTTTACAAACAGGACGTTTGTGTCAGATGACCCCGCGAGGAGGGCGTGGAGTTGGCCCAGAGCTGGCCCCTGTGCTGTCCTGATGCTTTAAAGTGGGGTTTTACCTGCGCTTGGAGGGTGGGTGCCCCTTGGCACCCTCTGGTATGAGGGCTGTGGGGAAGGAATGGATCTCTAAGTTGCTACTGTCTGTGTTCAGCCCCTGTCTGACGACCTCTGCCACCCTGTCTTGTTATTTCTTGGGCCTCCAGGTGAGCATTGGCAGCCCCGAGAAGATGGAGCCCATCACGAAGGTGTCTCACATCCCCAGCAGTCGGTGGGCACTGGTGTGCAGCCTCTGCAATGAGAAGTTTGGGGCCTCCATACAGGTAACCAGCCTAGTCGGGATGGCGTCATTACCCTTCCTTGTGTTCCGGGGAGCGGGATGGGGGAGGGCTCTGAACTCACCGTCACAGGGTTCGGAGATGGGACTAGAATCCAGGAAGCAGGACGAGGTTCTCACAGCCCTTCTGAGGTTGCTGAGGGACGTCTCCAGCCCAGTATGCACACCTTTATTGGTGGATAGTGTCCAGTGTGACTGGAACCCCAGCTGTAACCATCACAGGGCAACTCAGAAGTCCTCCTGAGCTGCAGGGCAGCTACAGTTTGTATCTGGTTTCTCCCTCCCTCCCTGCCCCAAGCCTGGCATTGCAGCTCTTTCCACAGGCCGACAGCTCTGGGGAGGAACTGGAGTCTCGGCACTGGAGGCTCAGTCACCCTCTCGCCTGCCGAGCGGCAGCCCCGCCTCTGCGGCTGCCCCCGACGCCGCTGGTTTCAGAGGTGTGCGCGTGGGGTGTCTTGATGCGGTGCGCACTGTTGGAAATCAGCTTGGCACGCCAACCCTTTTGCATTTGGTAAAACGGGGACTCCTTGGAGCACCGACCGGGTGGGTAGAGGGACACCCATGAGGTGCTGCACCAGGGGTTCTGCCCAGTCTGAATATCTGATTTTTTTATGGTACCCTGTGGGGGAGGGTGGGGCTGGGGGAGGGGAGCTTGTACGTAAGAAGTCGGCCTGAGTTTTCTGTGTCCACGTACAGGCAGGTGTAGACAGCCATGAGGCAGATAACAGAATCACGGAGAGACTTGATGGCGCGCTGTTTCTTGGTGTTGTCTAAAGCGCTGCCTGAGAAGTTCCTCTCCGGGCCTCACGTTTTTGGCGTCTAGACAGTCGTGACCTCGGAGGCCTCAGGTGCTGTCCCACCGCGGTCTCCAGGTGCAGTCTGTGGCTGCCGTTGGCCCTTTGCCTCTGTGGGGCCACCAGCTCAGGGACGCCGCTCCTCCTCGGTCCCCACGTCACAGTCCATGGGCAGAGGTGCCGGTTTGGGGCGGCTGCCCTCTTGATGCAGGACACGCAACGGCTCGGCACGCACGCACGCACACGCACACACACACACTCTCTGTCTCTCTGTCTCTGTCTCTCTGTCTCTCTCTCTCTCTGTCTCTCCACAAGCTCGGTCAAACTGCCAGTCGGGGGTTTTAAAGAAATGACCTCATTTGGCAAACTCACTTTGTATTTTGGCTGATAAATATTCCTCTCTGTAAGGTATCCACTCACTGGTGTTTCTTTTTAAAAGTTTTCATTTTACACGCCAAGCTGTTGTGCTTTTCTTCGTTATCACTTCCACTGGTGTTCAAGAATCCAGAATGTAACAAAATATTCAGAGGGTGAGGCATGAGACAGCTGGTGGGATTTGGCTGTGGACCTTGAAAATAGTGCAGATTTTTGTATGTGAACGGAATCTGCTCAAAATTAAAACATGACAAAAGCCTCTGGCCTGAGCGTTGTGTTAGGAGGGAGTGAAGGAGAAATGTTTTAAAAGCCACAAAATAAAAGAAGACACAGAGCTGTGTGTGTGTGTGTGTGTGTGTGTGTGCAGACAGCCCGTGCGAACACTTGTAGGGAACAGGCTGGGGCAAACCAAGGAAAATGGAAATCGTTTTCTTCCAAGTTACCCGATGTTCTTCTGAGGATAGAAATTACGCCCTTTACTGAGTAGGTCCTTCACTCATGTTTCCAGGAGGCGGTCAATTGGGATCTCTGTGTCTCTTTTGAAAAGAGACGATAAAATGACTTTTTTGTTGCCGTTGACCTCTTTTTCCCAGAACATGAATTTGAAGGAGGAGAGGCCAAGGAAGTTTTTGATGATTTTTCATATCTTCACAGAATAGACTGATTTTATTAAAGAATTCCTGTCTGAAATGTCTGCAGCTGGAAAGGCTCTGGCTTACGTTTCTGTAACATCTGTTTGCTGAGTCAACCTGAATAGGAAAACCCAGAGGAAGGCCATTTGGCGTCTTTACAAAGCCCCGTAGAAATGTTCTGCCGTGGCGAGTTCCTCTTTTCAGGTCGCAGCGCTGAGTTAAAGTGTCGTTTAAGCCAAACACTGGTAGTGTCTCCGTCACCTGTTTCCACTTTACTTCCCACTTGGCTGCCTGCTAGGAGGGAGGAGCACTTTGTCTTGTACTGATAGTGACCAGGGGTGTGTGTGTGTACTGATAGTGACCAGGTGTGTTTGTGTGTGTGTGTGTACTGATAGTGACCAGGGGTGTGTGTGTGTGTGTGTGTGTGTGTTCTGCCACTAAAGCTGATTTCACACATTTCTTGGAATTGAGATTATTATAGATAAAATTACAGATTTATGTTAGTTCATGCGCTTTTAAGTGTTTTCAGTGGGGGAATTGATTTTCTGTGAAGGGAGCTAGATTTTCTGTACTTCTGGGTAAAAGCAACTTTTTAATAATGGAAGAAATCATGACTGGCAGTGAGTCACCTCTTAAAGACTGAAATGATTAGGGGAAGAAGCCCCAACCCACGCTGCTGCGATCTGTGGGGGTGCTGTGCAGGCCTCTACTGAATGAGTTTAATTAATTAAGCTTTTCAGCTGGCCTGGGGCCACTCAGTTCTGCTCCTGTCTGCAGCCCTGGCGTGCCCGGATCCCTTGGCCTCACACAATACAGTGTTGCTTTTTAAGGGACTGGCTTCAGTCACCACAAGGAACCTCCTTCCAGGAATTCGCCTAGCAAGATCAGATGGGGAGAAATCACTTTTCTCCTGCTAGGTCTCTGGCTTGCCCTCTGGATCCAGGCACTACGGGCTTCCCCTGGTGGGGCGGTGGGGGGGAGGGCGGTGTTTGGTGGGGCCGGGGCAGAGCTGGGTGAGGCCTGGCCTCTACGTTGACCTCCCTTTGGCCCACAAGCAGCAGGTCCCTCACGGTTGCGCTGCCAGGCGAAGCGCACACAGATCTCAGAGCTTGTCCCCCACTGGCCTGGAAGCCTTTGCGTCTGGCAAAGCTTCCTCGGGTGCGGAGACCGGTCCTGTCCTTCCTGTCCTGGGTTGTCCTGGCCTCCTCTTCCTTTCTAGTCTTTGGGAGTTTCTAATTCACCCTCCTCAGTCCTGAGCAGCTCTCACTGCTGGAGGATGAGTGTGCCGTTTATTTTCCCACTGGTGTTGGGACTCGTCCTGGCTGTGGCTTAGAAAGGAGGATCCACGTTCCTTTAAAAACTCTGGCTAGTGGTCATTCTTCCTGAGGAGATTCTCACCACTCAGGCTTTTTATATAAACGTTAAAAAAGCCCAGACCTATAAGAAGAGACAAATGAATGCCTCAGAATATACTCTGCATACTGAGCACACGTTCTCTTGAGTATAATCGGAGTGCTGGGGCCCCCTTTGTCTACACGTGCCATCTGTATGACTGTGTCTGCTTTAAGAGGCGATTTTGGATGCAGTTGCTTTTCTAAGAGAGTTATGGTTCGGTTTATGAAAAAGAGTTCCCTTAAATCCCAAGCTGTAGCTTATTTAAGACACGACTGGATCTGCCAGGGTTAATCTACGTGAAGCTTCTCTGTCCCGGCACGAGCTCCAAGTGCAGCTCTTCCTGTGCGTGTGTAGGGAGGGGGTGCCTGGCACCCAGGGCTTCAGTCACTGTCACTCCCTAATCTCTCTCCTCTTGCTGTCTGCGTGTTCTTGCCAGTGCTCTGTGAAGAACTGCCGCACAGCCTTCCACGTGACCTGTGCTTTCGACCGGGGCCTGGAGATGAAGACCATCTTGGCTGAGAACGACGAAGTCAAGTTCAAGTCCTACTGCCCGAAGCACAGCTCACATCGCAAGCCCGAGGAGAGCCTCAGTGAGGGGGCCGCTCAGGAGAATGGGGCCCCTGAGTGCTCCCCCCGGGATCCGCTGGAGCCCTTTGGCAGCCTTGAGCAGAATCAAGAGGAGGCCCACCGGGTGAGTGTCCGGAAGCAAAAGCTGCAGCAGCTGGAGGATGAGTTCTACACCTTCGTCAACCTGCTGGATGTTGCCAGGGCCCTGCGGCTGCCTGAGGAGGTCGTGGATTTCCTGTACCAGTACTGGAAGTTGAAGAGGAAGGTCAACTTCAACAAGCCCCTGATCACCCCAAAGAAGGACGAAGAGGACAATCTCGCGAAGCGGGAGCAGGATGTCTTGTTTAGGAGGCTGCAGCTGTTCACGCACCTGCGGCAGGACCTGGAGAGGGTAATGATTGACACTGACACCTTGTAGTGACTTAGAGAAGAAGATTGCAAAGAGGCGACCGCTTGCCCAGAGCAAGGAGTGGTAGCCAGTGCATTTACTCTCAGACCCTTGTACATACTTCAGCATGAGGTTGTGTTGGTTAAATCTATTTATGGGCTGGTAAACTCGCTGTACACACACACAAGATGGCCACAGAGTGGGGAGCTTCTCTGATTTAATTTTAAACACTTTCTCGTTAGTTCTTACTGTTCTTCTGGAAGATCAAATGGGGTGTGTCTTCCCCTCCCCCTCCCCCCTTCATTCTAGAGCTAGAGGGAACTGAGCCCCCCAGGAAGATGCCCAAGGGGTGGGCTCAGAATTGTTTACAAACTGAGTTAGAAAACCAGAGTGGATTTAATTAACGGTGAGGGGGTGGGGCGGGCAGAGGTAGGGCAGCCTCTTGTTGAACCTGGGGAAACACTTTCTCGGTGCTGGTCATGGGCTCATTAAGGAGAGGGAAGCACTGCCTCTCTGACGCAGCTCTGCCTCTTGTCTAACTGACGGGGGCCTTCCCGGTACAGTCGCTGAGCAGAGCAGGCTGTGGGTGCTGATGTGTGTGCATGAACTGCCATACACATGCATATCTGTTCCCCAGGGTACTCCGGCAGTGAGGTGCTAAGTCATCACTCAGGCTGTGTATATGTTGTGTGTGCATGTGTGTCTGTATCCGTGTGTGTCTGTGTGCTGTGTCTAGAGTGGGCGTGGGGCGGGACTCCTGGTGTACAGGGGCCTCCGATCTGACCCGGGGAGCCCCCGGTCCCGCGCAGCGCGCTTCAAACGCCCTCACCACTGGATTGGCCCGCGTGGTGGCTCCTGGCTTCCTGGAGCCTCGGCTGGTGGCACCTTCCTGCAGCTGTTGGCTGGTTGGCGCCTCGCCCACTCTCCAGTACCTCTGGAGTCCCAGTCTGGACCTCCCTTCCGGCTACAGGCTACAGGCATAACTCTAGGAGCGGGCTGGCTTTTCCCCAAGGGCCGCCTCCTCCCTGCAGGTAGTCTCTGGTCGGCGACGTGTCTTAGAGCGCTTTCTCGCGTCAGCGCCCCTGACTGCCCCGACTGCCGACAGTGATTAAATTCATTAGTGCTCAGATGGAACTGAGGCTTCGGGCCCAAAGCAGCCCGTGCTGAAAGGCACCTAAGTGGCCTGAAACGGTTAATGCGTCTCCCCCAAGCGCCTGACTTATTAATGGGGGCGGTGGTTCACCTGCCTGGGAGAGAATCTGACTCAGAGGTGATTTGCAGCGAGAGTGTAGGCAAAGGATAGGGACAGGGGAGAAGTATGGAACCGAAAGACCGAGCTCTCCCAGAGACCTGCACTGCCCTGGTAGAGAAGGCGTAGCAGTGAGAGTGCTTGTAAGTGTTCCGTAGAAGAGACCCTTTTAAAAGTACCTGACGGTGCGGGCTGCTTGTGACGCCCCTTCCAGGCACCAGGTTAAGATTCCGGATTCAGGCGGATTCAGGCGGATTCAGGCGGAGGCCAGGCGGGAAGAGGGTGTGTGAGGCTCTTGTGCTCCCGTGCCCCCCCTGGTGGTGAGTGTAAAGAAGACCTCGCCTCTCAACCACATGTATGTGTGGCCTTTTGGTTAGAGATGAGAAAGGGATTCAGAAGGGAGAAACTCGAATCCTGGTGAGAAGCCTTATCCCACCCTGACAACTGCTGTACTTGGGGTGCATGAGCTTTGGAATCAGATAGTCCTCAGGAGGGAGGACGACGAGTCTAATGTTTGGACTGTGTTTGTCTCGCAATCACCACAAAATAAAAGTGTAGAAAATGCTTGTGGTGTACTAACTCTTTTCTGTACTTAAGTTACTCAGATTAACACGCACTTATGATTAAATTCTAAACTTTTTTTTTTTTGGAGTCATCACTGTTGCGTTTTAAGTAGAATGATGCCAATGATGTATGAGAAACAGGGAATAAATCAGGATTTTTGTGTGTGTGGTATTACTTATATTTACTTTATTAAAAAGTCTAAGAGATTTGAGGGCATTTAGCGTCAGTTTAAAACGGGCTTATTAAAATGAAAAATGTGCTTTCCAGAATGTTCCATGAGGCCTGCAATGGTGGAGGCTTTAAAAATTGGAAATCTTGGCCGCCATGCCCCAGAGTGCACAGTTATTTGTAACTATAAACAAGAAGTGTATTAAGCCAAAGACTCATCAGGGCAGGGGTGACAATAAGAATAAATCATAAGTCTGTTTTTCAAGTAACTTAAAGTCCAGCCCAGTTCACACAACAGCATTTCGTAGCAGGTTAATATGTGGGACTGTGATCAAGGCATGTGGTCACTTCAGAACTGACAAGTGAGTAGCCTTCATTAGAGAGGCAGACACCTCTTTGAATGATAACGGTAGTTGCTCTTTCCCGCAGATATACACCGTGGGGCATTTTGCACATCTGGCTTCCAGTTCTGGATCAGAAAGTTAGATGACAGGAATGGACTCAGGAGGGTTTGGGAACCTGAAGACACGATTGCCGATATATGGCGGGTGCCATGCCAAGTTCCCAGGGCTGCCACTTCACTCTGGTGGGATTCCTTTCCCCCAAACATTGTCTTCTAAAGGATGCAATAAACATGAGTTCAGCAAATGAGTACTTGCTCAGATAAAAAACATGCTACCTCTGCACTCCTGCCTGGGGCACCGAAAGGGGCCAGGTCCCGGGGGACCATTTTACTCAACATTTGGTGGAATGGTCACCTCTTGACAGTCTGACAGAGGCTACAGTTGTCCCTGAACAAGAGGCATGTTAAGCTTTAGTGTTGCAAGCAATGTTTGGGATTCAGGAAAACTTGAGATCATTATTGAGTTCCTGAGGGCAGTGGTTCTCGGCATGTGGTCCTCAACCAGCAGCAACATGACCTGCAGATTTTTGGATCCCACCTCTGACTCCAGAAACGGTGGGGTTGGAGGCCAGCATTCTGTGTTTTAGGGCCTCTCCGTGTTTGTTTGGGAACCACTGCTTTTGGGGAAAGCCTGACTCTTGGGTTTAACATGGTATGAGGGTGCAGCAAGAGCTGGTGGTTTTGCATACTACCTCGCTGGCAATTGGGAGAAGATGAAGCGGGGGGCGGGGGCGGGGAGGCTAGGTCTAGCAGTCTAGCAGTGTACAGGAAGGGCCAAGCAGGGTGTGTGTTGAGGACAGAGCCTCAGGTCAGCTCTACATACAGGGGCTGCTTATGGAAGTTGCCCTTTAGGGTGTTCTGTGCATTAGAGAGGTAAGGTTTAGGGCACTCACTATACTAATGTGGTCAGCCGGCCTGGTTTATTCAGGGACTGATTTGCTCCAATTGAAAACCCTGACCTTTGCTTCTTGGGGTCACAGTTAGATGTCTCTTATCAGAAATCATGGGGAATGGAAGTGGGATTTTCCCACTTAACAGCCAGGGTGGAAATCTCTCCTGGGGGAAGTGGTTGAAGACACCAAAATTAAATTTGAGTAATATACAAAGTTCAGGTTCTCTGGCTCTGCTCTTTCCATTGACAATTTTAAGTAACAAAGATGTATCTCTTTTGTACATCTGACTTGAATAGGAGAGTAACCTTGTCCATTCCTAGGATGTCAGAGAGTTTGTTTCCATTTCCTATTTCCACAAGTTGGATTCCCTGTCTTAATGTAAAAACCGTTCTGTATGTTTTCCAGTTGTTTTGAGCCTGTGATAAGGATCTAGGTTCGGCCCCTTCCTCTTTTTGACCTTCTACTCTTAATCTCCCCTGGGTGGAACAATATTTATCAAAGAGAGTCGCCTATTAGCTACCTCCATCCCCAAACTGGTCAGAATTCTTATAAAGGACACCTACTTCCTGGCCTGAGGGTGTGTGGCTGTCAGAGAAAGAATGTGCTTTAACCAGGGTGAATGACACTGAAATAAGATTTACTTCGAGACAGGAAGAGTAATTTTATTCTCAGTTCTTTAAGATAATTTCTATTTTTATCAAGAAGTGTTAGGAAGATCCTAAACAAATAGTGAAGCGGTTAGGATCAAGAGAAGCCTGACTTGGTGGTCCTGCTTTAGGCCAGGAAATTACATCACTTACAGCGTGAACAATGCAAATGTGAAAGCCAGCTGACCCGTTCCTCAATGCCTCGTGTCCTTTTGGAAAGGAGGCTGCCTTGAACACAACTGGGGAAGAACAGCTGGAACTGTTAGGGTTCTTTAGGGGTGGTGTATCTGTACATAAGCCAAAATGCAGGGCCGTGTGTGTCGCTTGTTGCTACTCTCGCTGCCAAAATGTTAGTGACCTTCGGGGAAGGTGGCAGGAGAAGGGATTGCCCAGGCGTTGGAGAGTGTAGTCCCGCCTTTGGTGTAGGGGCTGACGGGGATACGCAGTCACTGTTTTCAGTCTTGCCACTGAGCTTACTGGGGTGGCCTTGTCCACATCTTCCTGAAGAAAGGGTTAATTGTGTTATCTGGTGTGTCGCATTTGATGTTTGTGTTTTCAGGCCCATGCAATCTAATCAGGTTTTACCAGTAGGTTTTAGGACTGGGAGATTTAAGGGGGTTTATTGATTAAGTCATTAAAATTGTGATTCTGTATTGACTGATCACAGGTGGCTTTGAAAATGGGGAACAAATTTAAGTGTTGATTAGTTACTACTGGTTAATGAGCATCTGTATGCAGTTCCCCAGTGGTTGCACATCAGATGCAAAGTGGAGCTCCTAGTGCTGGGGTCTTCTCAGTTACTGACCAATGAATCGGGAAGAGGGCAGTATCAATTTTTCAGGTGGTGATACAGAAGGCTGGCCTTGAGAGGCTGACCTAGCAAGTCAATGGCAAAGCAAGAAGGATGTTCCCTAGGTGTTCACGCGCTGTAGGAACACATTAGCGACCTGTAAGTTCCAAGGTAATTCAGAGAGTTCAGTGTCAACAAAAGAAGTTTACTTGGATTTCTGGTGACTACTTGGCCTTCTGGTGAGCCCTGTGTGGGGACACTGTGAGGGGCTTCTCCCTCTGATGGCCCTTGACCCTAATGCTTATCTAGTTCCATCTTCAGAAGATGCTTGATGAAGTGCAGCAGAGGTGGCTTCTGAACTGCTCTGAAGCCTCTGACGATAGAATCCCTGGGAAGAGGATACTGAGGGGGTGATAAGCAGAGTCCTTTGGCAAGAGCTGGCATGTTTGGACTTGGACACCGATGGGCGTCTGTCTGTCTCTTCGCCAGGAGGAGCCTATGGCCAGGTGTGGTGCAGGAGCAGGACCTCCTCTGACAGCCTCTATTGCGCTGCTACCCACCTTGAGGGGTATACACAGAATACTTGTCAGCACCCCAAAGGGAGGCTTAGCGATTAGCTAAAATGTTTAAAGTACATTTGGATATCAAAAGTCACTCAAGGACCTAGTAGGACAAATTTTTCTCAGGTAAAGAGAAAACAAACAAACAAAAAAAACACACCAAAGTCCTGTTATAATGTATTGCTTACTTAGAATCTTTATTCTCTACGTTCTAGGTTCGGAACCTCACTTACATGGTGACCCGCAGGGAAAAGATTAAACGATCTGTGTGCAAAGTCCAGGAACAGATATTCAATCTTTACACTAAGCTTTTGGAGCAAGAAAGAGTTTCAGGTATGCATTAAGCCCCGGTAGGTCAAACAATAGGACAGGGGTTTGTAAGCCCTCTGTTAAGGGAAAAAAATGCTAGTTTCTTTAATTTTCTTTTACACTGTAGAAGAATCAAAGAAGCAAAGGCTTTTGTTATTGAAGAAAATCTTTAGGCATTCGAGGCACCATGGTCTAGAGGAGAGGGCTATGAACTGGGCCTCATGTATGGGTCAAATCCTATATTGTCTGCTTAAAGGCTCAACACAAGTCTTAAGTTTTCCAAGTCTCCCCCGTTTCCTCACATGTAACGTGAGGATGAGATCTCCAGCTATCTCCTGGGAACTACTGTGAGACTCGAAAGAGTAACTTACATATTGCAAAGCACTTGATAAATGTAAAGTATCATGGGGATACCTAAAAAGATTTATAATTATCTAGCCTTTGGATCTACCTGTAACATATGGTAAATATATCTTAAGACTGTGTACTTAAGGCACATATCCGTGTTTAGATAACATTCACAGTGGATTATTTTGGTGTAGTTGGAATTTTGAATACTTTTGAGATTCAGCACAACATATTTATTTAGTGCTATGTTGCATTGCTCTGGCAAAGAGAAAAAGAAAACTAAGACATGGACTCCCCCCCACCCCCACTCTGGAGAACACTTCAGTGACTTTGAGATCAAGTGCATAGGAGGGCAAGTTGTTTAACCTCTCCGGGACTCTGTTGGTCTGTAAGAGGTTTGGTCCAGAATCCTGCCCTCTGAAGTGCTTTTCAGCACTAACGTTCTGTGATCAGAAGCCCCAGAAAGCAGGCGTTATAAGGATTTCAGAGGAGGAGGAGTCTGTTGAGTGCGGATCAGGCAGAACCATGACCCACGAGCAGGCAGGTCTTAGGGGACCTCGTGTCTGCTGCCCTTTGAAGTTAAGCAGCAGTGTCTGCACTGCTTGCCTTTTGTACAGAGTCCACCGGCTTGCTCTTTCCTTCTGCTTTTGTGGCTTTTCGTCTCTGTAGATTAGGAAACACAGATACAACAAAGAAGTTGTTATAACCTATTATGTTGAAATCCACATTCTGGGTTTACCTAAAACTAACTGGATATGTGTGACTAGAGGCAAACTGGTCAGCCGAACAAAGAGAAAAAAAGCTTGGGGAGTTTTAAATGATATTCTTGAAGTGTGTTACATTGTTTTGATAGCATTAACGAATTAATAATATTATCCTAGGTAATTTCCTTACCAAGAGTAAATATTTCCCAGATATATCAAGTGTATATCGTCAGCTAGACTTTAGAGTTTAGTTGTCAAACTTTTAAAGTAAATTTTCCTGAGTTGGGGTATCACAAGTACAAGCAGTTTGACTCAGATTCTTTAAGGTGAACTTCTGTTTCTCCATTATTCCTACTTGAATGCAAATAAAATAGGGGACCTGTTTTCTGCCTTGCCCGTGTGTAAACAGCAGCCCCCTGCCCCGAGGCTATCTGGTGCATATCACCCAGCCTCCAGCTGCAGAGGCCGAGCTGCTGTTGCCCAGGATCATTAGTGCAGGTTCTGTCTGTGGAGCTTTGCCAGTGGAGGGCTTTCTGTGACTCTTGTCCTTACATAATGAGTGATTACCTATGAAAATAAGCTGTAAAGAACGTTTCCATCTGATTTCACTTGAGTCGTTTTTCATGGTTATTGCAGGCAGTTTTTTTTTTTTTCCCCCTTGTATTTCATGGCTGAGGTTTTTTGGTAAGTGGTTGAGCTTCTTAACAAGGTTAGGAAGTGCTTTGTGTAACAGCTGTAATGCAGATCTATGTTCAGAAGTCCTACTGCTGTTCCAGAACAGGAAAAGGGGTCCTCCCCACCCTCTGAGGAATGACCCACACTAGGTATGATGGGTTGGAAGCAATGGTAGTCTTCCTGTGAACTGCCCCAGGGAATGAAGTGGAAACCCCTTAGGATGCCTTTTTTCTTCTTCCAGTTTCAGACTTTCAGTTGTGTCATTCGTGCCTCACACTGATCTACCTTGTAAGAGAGATGATTCCGAGTGAGGCAGAGATGGCCCTGACTTACATGTGTCACGAGGGTCCATGGTTTAAACTGTCCCGTGGTTCCGATAATGGGCAGGGCCCTTCTGCTGGATGAGTGTCCTCGGTGGAGACAATACTTATGAGAGTCAGAGGCTCTTCAGAGACATGGATCCCAAGTCAAGAGAGAAATCAGAGCTCGGAAAATTGTCAGCCCCTCTTACCTTTCAATTTTCCCACAGTAGGTGGCTGAATAAAAGAAATAATACGTGTGGTGTGACGGTTGACCCTGAGTTTGATTATTGAGAAAGCAGGCATTTCTAAACCAGCAGATTGTAAAACACCCTCCCCTACGGTCATGGTAATTTTACGTTTAGAGTTGCTAGCTCTGTTCTGTTTACGTGCAGTGTCCGTTTCCGCTCAGCAGTTAAGCTCTCACACGGGCTCCTGCCTGTTACTCTGGGGTGGGACCTTGTTTTCCTGGTGGTTCATACCTCAGAAAACATGAAAACTGCTCTTTGTAGAAGCTCTGGAGGCTCTTGCAGGAACGTGGTCCTTCTGATGAACTCTAGTATGTTATGAATTCACCCTGTATTTTTCAAACTGAGGGTTACAAGTTATTACCGGGTTGTGAGATGAATTTATCAGGTCATCACTAGCATTAAAACAAGTGAAACAGAACAGAAACTGTCAGAGTGCCTATCAGGCGATGAAGGCTAATAGGATTGCAGGAAAAGTGAGCTTTTACTGGGTTACATTGTGAAACTTAGTTCTTACTGTGACTTGCCTCAGAAATGTTTGAAAAACACCAATTTAACATACCCTTGTGTTGGATGGCAATTCAGTTTAATTCCGCAAATGGGTTTTACATATGAGAGTAAACAGATGTACTCTGTGTCAAGAATGATTTCAAACACCTTCCTTTATTTTACAGTTGACGTGTATTTATCCTCATCATAGCCATGTAGCCCTGTGAGGGTGTAAATGATTTGGAGAAAGAACCTTAAAAGCCCCAGTCCCCGCCCCGTGGTTGTGGTACTCCCCACCCCAGCACCCCCCGCCCCCCCGCCCCGTCTGTAGGCGTGGCAGGTGGCAGCTCTTGGCAGGCGCTGCTCTGAGACCGGGTGGAAGCACTGCTTGCTTCACCGCAGACGGATTCCGCAGTGAATCCCATTTGAAAATCAGATCAGTTATTTTGTTTGATGGAAAATGTATTCCTTGAAAAGACATTGTTTCATGAAAAAGTACATGAACTTAAGCTGTTTTAGAAAATAGAGCATATTGAGTATTCAGATTCTCACGGCAGGTAATACCTTTACTATATAAAAACCGAACTTTTACAAAGTGGGTGGCTGTATGTTTTATCGTTGGGTGGGAAGTCTGCATTAGTAGGCCCTGCTAAGGGTCTGGAATTTTATTGTTCTGGATTTGCCTCTGCTGTAATTTTCCTTTATGTGTGGTTTTGTGTTCGTAGGTGCGCCGCCTTCTTCTTCCTCCTCCTCCTCACTGGAAAACATGCTTCTGTTTAACAGCCCTTCTGTGGGCCCCGATGCCCCCAAGATAGAGGACTTGAAGTGGCATTCTGCATTCTTCAGGAAGCAAATGGGTACTTCCTTGGTTCACTCGATGAAAAAGCCCCATAAGCGAGATCCATTGCAGAACAGTGCTGGGAGTGAAGGCAAAACCCTGCTAAAGCAGCCAGACCTGTGCAGTAGAAGGGAGGGGATGGTGGTCCCAGAGAGCTTTTTGAGTTTTGAAAAGACCTTTGCAGAAGCACGTCTCATATCAGCACAACAGAAAAATGGTGTGGTGATGCCAGACCACGGGAACAGAAGAGACCATCGTTTTCATTGTGATCTTGGTAAGGGAGACTTGAAGGACAGACCTTTCAAACAGAGTCACAAGCCTCTCAGGTCCACAGACGTGTCCCAGAGGCATGTGGACAACACAAGAGCTGCCACCTCCCCTGGAGTGGGGCAGTCAGCACCCGGCACGAGGAAAGAGACGGTGCCCAAGTGCAACGGCTCCCTAATCAAAGTAAACTATAACCAGACTGCAGTCAAAGTGCCTACAACACCTGCTAGCCCAGTGAAAAACTGGGGAGGATTCCGGATTCCAAAGAAGGGGGAACGGCAGCAGCAGGGAGAGGCCCACGAGGGGGCCTGCCACCAGCACTCAGACTACCCCTATTTGGGCTTAGGCCGAGTTCCAGCCAAGGAAAGGGCAAAAAGCAAATTGAAATCTGACAATGAGAATGACGGGTACGTCCCTGATGTAGAAATGAGTGACTCAGAGAGTGAGGCATCAGAAAAGAAATGTATACATGCCAGCAGCACTATCAACAGGAGGACAGACATTATCAGGAGAAGCATTTTGGCCTCTTGATGAAGCAGAGATGGCTTGGGAGCACCACGGGCTTGTCATCGGGTAGGCGAGAGTTCGGACACGGGGGATGAGCAGAAACCCGTCACTCCTGAGCTGCACAAACACATTTACTTGCAATTCAGATTGAATTTTTTTTTTTTGAGTCATTTAGAAATCATTGTTGTGAGAAGTGTGTTATTTGCAACTTGTTGAGGAAACACAAGAGTTAGATTGTAACCGTTAAGACACTGCTAAGACTAGAGGCTGAATTAAACACTAAAATAACAATGGATGAAATGTTTCTAAAGAGGGAAGGCTTTTTTAAATAAGCCTCATGAGTTTTTATTGCCCTCTGTATTCTTCCCAAAGCACAAACTCTTGGTTACCTGAATATACAGAATCAGATATGGTTCTTGAGAAATGCTCACGTACCATTTAATAGCCCATAAAACTTATTTTCTAGGACTGTGGTGGATCTTGAAGTCATATTTATACTTTGGCCCACAAGGCTGTTTTTGTTGCATTATAGTATACGGGCAGTAGCTCTGAAGCTTCAGTAACTCTAGGGGATTCATGTGTAAATATAGCAGATGAGGGAAGAGAAAATTTAAAAGTCATTACTGGAAGATCTGAAGGGACAGGGTAGAGCTGCTGGAGTTTGGAGATTTAGGGTAAATGTAAGCAAGGTCCTGCTGCCGGAAGCCCTTGCATGGGTTGTGGATATAGGGCTGGTGGAGAGCGAAGCCATTACAAAGTTCCATCTATAAGAAAGGGCAGTTGAGGTCCCGTCTTTACCAGTCCTCTTGACCTTTCTCTTCCCTAACCACTGCTTTTTGGGCCAGCTTGGGATTTCGCTGGCCATTGGCAAAAACTGGCCATCTGGCTTCCAACAATACAATGGCTATTCAAGTTCAAGTGATGAACTTCCAGACTCTGGTGACTCATATTTCCCAGAGCCGACCACTAGTGCATATGTTGGGGTATCCGGCCTTCCAACATGAACAGATTCCTTAAAAAAAAAAAAAAAAAAAAGGAAAAAAAAAAAAAAGCAAAATAGGTTATATTTAAAAAAAAATAGAAAGGCAATAAGTTGCGATAACCTCTTACCATTGATTGACCAAGGTTATACAGGAAAGAGATCTAAGTGTAATAGGTTTTCTGGAGTCAGAGTTCTAAGCTCTAGTTCGTAACTTGGACTTTCTAATTGCAAACGGCAATAACTAGTAAGTTATCAGCAATAATAAATTTAGCATTAAATTTGAGTACAATGTTCTGTTTTTGCACTCGCTGCAGTGCATTATGTATTAAGACAGTGGATAGTGTTAAGGTCCTGTTAATTTTTTTTTGGAATTCAATGTAGTTGTGAATCAAACTTAAGGAAAGTTTAAGTAAGTAGCAATGAGATTTAGAATTATGGGCACTTGGAACAAGCCCAACTTCCCCTAAATTATCCTTTAGTTTGTTAATATCAGTATTCAGATTCCTGATTCATTTATACATTTGTTTCCATGTGGCAGGGACATTCTGATACTTAATAATGAGTAATGCTTTGAGTTCTGTAGTTACCTTTCAAGTCTTCCGGACGATTGTCAACAAGGAAAAAGGCTTATTGAATTCCATCTTGCTATGCAAGTTTTATCAGATGATCAAATAGTAGATCTGATACATCCCCATTGTATGTATGACATTTTCAAACCAAGTCTTAACTTTTCGAATACATTTTAGTAGCTAATTCAGGGGAGGGGAAAGAATGACCCAGGTTTTTAGATTGACTATTTTTGAGCTATGGGGCTCATTTTTCAAAGACTGTTGTCCAGATAAACTGTTGCTACAGACACTAGAAGTTTCTTATGAATCCAAGTTGTACATTAACTCGGCATAATTTAAAAATCTTTTTTTTTTTTTTTTGCATATGAGCAAAAAACCTTTTGCTGGATACAGAAGAAGGTGGACTCGATTTACAGTTATCTTTTGACTACAGCAACAGCTCTGGGTGAGAGTAGAATATATAGAGGGATAATTTGTCAAGCCATAGAAAGAAAATCTAAATTAATTCTAGTAAGTGTATGACCTCTCACCATTATAAGAGGTACCAGATTCATTTGCACTATTAGGAATGCTAGTTTTGTGCAAAAATAATGCCTTACCTGTTTTTTCCCCACATTTAGGTTGAAAAGCTTTCAAACGTTCCAAGTTATGCTGAACCAAAAACAAAACAAAACAAAAAATAAAAAAAAACCCACACAAGAACAAAACACCCAAAAACAAAAAGCCCACACTTTTAATTCCTGCTTTGAAATGCAAATGGTACAGAGCTCAGATTCTCTGGCAGTGTAATGATAGCTCTGTGAGGGGTGAGTTTCATGTCCTGCTGGGAACTCTGTATGAGGCCGCATGAGCGGCAACCAGCCAGCCGAACCTGCCCACTTGCACTCTGAGTACGGAACCATTTGCTCTTCTTTTCTCCTTCTCCTTTTTTTTTTTTTTGTTTTTTTGTTTTTTAAAGCTTTATCTATCTTTCCTTGTGCATCCTGACCAAGAAATATCTTTGATTATGATCAATGTATTATGTCAAAATGTAGGCTAGTTAAACTTTTGTAAAGTTGCCTGGAATGTCATTTGTTAGGTTATAAACACAAAATCTAAATGAAGGGTTATATGTGTTGTGTACAAATCTTAATTATTTTGAAATGGACAAACTTGTCATTACATTTGTAACCTTGTACAGAGGATTTTTCACTATGTGCCTAGCTTGGTGTCCATTCAGCTAAAGTTGAAAAAAAAGGTGCATGAAGAGTTAAAAATCAGAATTAAACAAAGTATATGTAGAGATGACTATTTTATATTACATGGCCCAATCCTGTATTTATTTCTACCCCCTTTTTGAAAGTATTTATAAAACTAGTTGAGGACAGCTGTATTTTTTTGTTGAACTATTTAGTAGAATTTGTGCCTTTTTGTCTGTATGTGAATAAATGCTGTACATTTTGCAGTACATTTTAGAGTGTCTTGAAATCTGGTTTTGCTAAATATTTAGATGTATATGACTTAGCTGCATATGTATGTGATGTCTCACATGATGGTACATGTCGACAGTCTCACAGCTTAGATCAGGAATGCGAACTGCAGGGAACATGACAAGACTGTGGAAGAGCACAGATTCACTAGGCTGCTTTCTGGCTCAGCTTTGATGGTGAGACACTGACATATGATAATGGTTTGATTTTAGTGTTCCCCACCTGGAGTTCTTTCCAGAATACAGTTTTAGATCTGAAAACAACCAGTTGAAGCAACTTACACATGAGGGTTGCAGACAACTGGGTTTAAAGGCTGAAGTACAGTTCACCAGCCGTGTGACCTTTGCCAAGTCACCTAACCTTTATAAGCCTCAATTTTCCCTTCTGTGAAAAGACAGTGACATCCTACTATCTTCCTGGGATTGCTGTGATATTTAAAGCAAGCCCATAGAACATCTCATATAAAGCACGTAGTAGGCATTTGGTAAATGTTTGTTTGGGTATTATTTTTATGATTAGGAACAAGACACTGACTTTTTCAACATAATGTTGACTGATAAGCCTTCTGAGGCAAAAAAATGTTATTTCTGAATGACAGGGAGACTGTGTTTATAAGGCTCTTAAAAAATAATTTTCAGGGCTTCCCTGGTGGCGCAGTGGTTGAGTGTCTGCCTGCCGATGCAGGGGACGTGGGTTCGTGCCCCGGTCCGGGAGGATCCCGCATGCCGCAGGGTGGCTGGGCCCGTGGGCCGTGGCCGCTGAGCCTGCGCGTCCGGAGCCTGTGCTCCGCGGCGGGGGAGGTCACAGCAGTGAGAGGCCCACGTACTGCAAAAAAAAAAAAAAAAAAAAAAAAAAATTCAAAGGGCAGTTTCATTAAATGCATTCTTTTGATCACAGAATTCTGGAACATTAGGGCAAAGAAGAGGTATCTCTGTTCTACAAAGAAGACATGTCCAAGATCATAGCATTAGGCATTGGCGGGACTGGGCCAAGGCCCTAGTTCTGATTTCTAGTATGGTGTTCTCCCTGCCTGAAACAGGCTTTACTCAACCCCTACATGCAGGCATTAGCATATAATGAAATGCACCTTTGTGTTGGGAACAGCAAAAGCCGGGACGGTTACATATTCTCATGTAGATTTCAATGTACAGTAGTCAAAACAGGGTAGCGGTACAGTCCCTAATTTACAGTTTTTTGTAAAAATTTGGCCAGTTTTTTTAAACATGAATTGTTCATACATTTGGCTAAAAGCTTGTTTATTTCTCCTTGTTCCTCCTTAGTGACTATTCACTTCCACATAGCTTGCTCTGAGTGCAAGCTAACTGTGATTCTTCCTACAAGGTCTAAAGTTGAATAACCACGATAGTTCTCTAGGGAAATTAAGTCCCCAGGAGCCAGAGGAAGGGCCTATTGCTGGAAATTCTGCAACATGTGATGAGAAACGTGGCACCAGGGACTAGTGTATGTGTTTTTAGCCAGATCACTTAGAAAATGGTTTCTACCTTTGAAACATTCACCATCTGCAGCAAACTCCGCAATTAACTTCAAGGTTGAACTCTTCAATAAGATTTCCCTTCAGTGCTCAGAACTGCCTTAGATGATGTGCTCCAGTCTGGGGCAGAATAGACCTTTGATTGAAAAAGAGGGTAATAGCAAATCTGTTATCTACTTCCTTGACTTTGACCATTCCCTATGCTGCTAAGTTTGATGTTGCTGCAATCCAGCTTTTCCTGAGTTCTGGTGGACTGCTTGTTGGGCATTTCCTCTTTGATGTATGCAGGTACGTGAGATTTTGGAACTCATCCTTTTCTGTATCCTGCCTTAAGAGAATGCCATCCAAGCCTGGAACCTGTTCTTATTTCTTCAACTCCTGTAGCCAAATGGTGATCTAGATCTATGTATTATATGTAATATCTCTTCAGCATCTTTTGCTTCTCTTAATCCCACTACCGCTTGCCATATAGTGTTCAAGCCTCATCACTTCTTGCCTGGATTATTGCAGCAGCCTCTTACCTGGTTTCCTTGATTCAAGTCTTGCTGAAATCAATCAATCACTGCTCCCAGTTAGCTGCGGTCTTGCCAGCGCTATCTCCGTAGTGATAACTTCCACAATAAGAACTGGCTTTGTTATTCCACATGCTCGACAGAGAACCTCCAGGCTTCTGTACATGATTACAAAAGGCTTATCAAATGGCAAAATCACTGCTTGGTATTTTATGCATATTAATTTGTTTAACCTCACAGCATGTGAGGAAGGCACTATTATCTATCTGCAGATGAGGAAACGGAGGCACAGAAATCAGGTAATTTGCTCAAGGTCAGTAGGTGGTAGAGCTGGGTGTCAATCCTAGCCAGGCTGCAACTAAGCCCCCGGGCCCTACTGCATCTCAGAATATAAAAGGAGTTCACATAAAGTAGTTCATGTGTCTTTGAGTATACGGAGGAGTATACATGTGAACTTTTAGTTCAATGAATTTCTGTAAAGTAAAGCTAATTACCTTGGTTTAAAATATTATGTTAATGTACTGCTTGAATGACTATGAACATAACCTAATGGATAAAGAGCAATATTGTTGGCTTGTAGTCAGTTAGTCCCTGCCTTCTTCTAGGGAGAATGGAATTAGTTAATTTAGTGTCCTATACATTTATGTAACACACACGCACACATGTATTTACAGATATAAAATATATGCCTATGATAAAAAATAGCACTGCTATCAAGAACTCAAAGAATAATTTTCTCTATATCCTGACACGTTACTTGGAAAGTTAAAGAGAATTATTTAAAATCACATTGTTTCTTGACGATGAATCTGCAGTTAGGACTAATGTCTTAAAACTTTGATGCTATGCAAAACCTTCAAATCAGTATTTTTGTGATATAAAGTATAATAAATCTGGTTAGCTTTTATAAATAAGTCAAGCAAATTAAATAGCAAAGATAAAAGAAAAAAATATATACCATCATTCCTAATGTATCACTAATGTATCCTGATATTCTCACTACTACTTGGCTTATATACGGCTGAGTTCTAAATAGTACATTTATAATTATGGGTTAATTATGGTTATTTTACCTATTAATCTGGCTGATGGCTTAATTTCCAGATTATCATCAGTGTGAGACCATTTCTTCATGAAGCAAATCTTTTTCTCTGGTGTTTCCTTCCTCCATGTAGCAGCCTCAAAGGTGCCTTCCTTCTTTTCTTGCTCATTTTGGCTCTGCTCCAGCTTTACAGTTTGAATCATTTGAGCTTCTCTTTTTCATGTCGAATGCTTGTGGTCATATCTTTGCCTCAAAGAGTTCCAAATACTCAAAGTAAGTAAATACCTTTCAAATACCTTGCTTTAAAATACCATGCTTATTTCGACACAGGAAAATCATATAGTATCAACCACTTTATAATTGCTAAACACAATTTAACATATATTTATTATTTTTTGGTATATATTTGGTAAATTTTTTTTTGGTGAAATTGTCACCACCTATTAAAGAAATCTGTCAGTATTTTTTTTTTGGATCTGTCTCCTAAAGCAAAGGAAATAAAACCAAAAATAAACAAATAGGACCTAATTAAACTTGAAAGCTTTTGCATAGCAAAGGAAACCATAAACAAAATGAAAAGACAACCTACTGAATGGGAGAAAATATTTGCAAATGATATGGCTGATAAGGGGTTAATATCCAAAATATATAAACAGTTCATATAACTCAACATCAAAAACAAAACCTGATTAAAAAATGCGCAGAAGACCTGAATAGACATTTTTCCAAAGAGGAAATGCAGACGGCCAACAGCCACAGGAAAAGATATTCAACACTGCTAATCATCAGGGAAGTGCAAATCAAAACCACAATGATGTATCACCTCACACCTGTCAGAATGGCCATCATCAAAAAGAACACAAATAACAAACGCTGGCAAGGATGTGGTTGGTAGGAATGTAAATTCCGTACTGTGGAAGACAGTTTGGATGGTCCTTAAAAAACTAAAAATAGAGCTACCATATGATGCTGCAATTCCACTCCTGGGCATATAACTGGAAAAGATGAAAACTCTAATTCAAAAAGACACATGCACCCTCAATGTTCATAGCAGCATTATTTACAACAGGCAGGACATGGAAGCAACCTAAGTGTCCATCAACAGATGAATGGATAAAGGAGATATATATATATATATATATATATATACACACACACACACACACATACACACACACGTGTATGTATGTATATATATACACACATATACACACAATGGAATACTATTCAGCCATGAAAAAGAAATTTTGCCATTTGCAACAACATGAATAGACTTGGAGGGTATTATGCCAAGTAAAATAAGTCAGACAGAGAAAGACAAATACTGTATGATATCAGTTATATATGGAATCTAAAAAATACAACACACTGGTGAATATAACAAAGAAGAAGACTTACCGATATAGAGAATAAACTAATGGCTACCAGTGGGGAGAGGGAAGAGAAGAAGGGCAATGTAGTGGTAGAAGATTAGGAGGTACAAACTATTACATATAAAATAGGTTGCAAGGATATATTGTACAACATGGGGAATATAGCCAATATTTTATAACTTATAACCTTTAAACATTGTGAATCACTATATGGTACACTTGTAACAATGCTGTACATCAACTGTACTTCAATTGAAAAAAAAAGAAAGCTTTATAAGGCAATCAAAAAAAAAAAAGAAAAGAAATCTGGAAACCTTTAAAGGAGGTAACCCACTAATTTATATAACTTCCTTTGCTTAGATCTATATTTTTCACTAAAGTTACTTGACTTTTTAGGTTATGGCCAATTTCTTTTCAAGGTTTGAAAAAATACCCAAATCCCACTAGATATGAAGATGCTTTTCTTAGGAAGTTTTCTATGTAATGCATATAATTTGATAACCAAAAGGGTTTTTTGGGTTAGAGTCGGAGTCAGAAAAGGCAAAGAAAGACTCGGTCACAGCTCCGACTCATTATAATAAGGCTGATGCATGAAAAAGTGAACGCAGAATTTTTCAAAACCTATTTTGTGTCTGTATTTTCTATCAAGAACACGAATCCTTGAACTGAAAAGGAAAGAATGGACACTAGTAAGAGTTACCTGAAGTCTAGGATGAAGCACTTGTTTGAGAGTACTGAGCTGTTTACAGTGAATTTGAGCCTCGTGACGCATAGGAATTAAACCCCGGGGCACCCATAATTCCAGTTTGGCTTTGAATGCAGTCACTTTATCTGCCAACTTGAACACAGTTGTTGTTCTCCCCTGAAGTGACAGATTGAGTTTGTTGAGCAGGTTGAATATGCCACACAAGTAAGCAAGTTTTGTGACACATTCTGCGCCACTGAAATGTGCTACCAGTGGTGACTCTTTTTCTAAAAGAAATCTTTGAAGTGGCTCTTGTAACTCAAAAGCTCTGGCCAGTGATCTACCTTTAGAAAGCCGTCTCACTTCCGTGTATAAGAGAAGACATGTGAACACTGGGATTTTTGACATGTTTCAAACATTAACAGAGATTTTGAAAGAGACTAAGCCAGGGCCTTCTTTCTCCCAGCTGGTGCATGATCACCTATCTCAGCTTTCAAAAGACTTTGAGCACTACTTCCCAACCACAAAAGACCCCAAACTGGGAAGGAATGGATCTGCAACCCATCTGTGAATAAGCCAGGTGAATCGACTTTGTCCGTGCCAGAAGAGGATCAACTGCTTGAGATCGCAAATGACGGTGGCTTTAAAAGTATGTTTGAGACTTCAAATCTCCATACGTTGTGGATTAAAGTCAAGGCGGAATATCCTGAGATTGCCACAAAAGCACTGAAAAGCCTGCTTCCATTTCCAACATCCTATCTTTGTGAAGCAGGGTTTTCTGCAGTGACAGTGACCAAAACGAGATCACGGAGTAGATGGACATAAGCAACACACATTGGTGTCACTGTCTTCCATCCCCCCAAGATGGGACCATCTAGTTGCAGGAAAACAAGCTCAGGGCTCTCACTGATTCTGCATTATGGTGAGTTGTATAATTATTTCATTATATATTACAATGTAATAATAATAGAAGTAAAGTGCACAATAAATGTAAAAAACAAAACAAAAACAAACAAAAAAACCCTGGGGGCACTCAGAGAACCTGTAGAGGCGACTGCTTGGTCGCTGTCAGCAAATGGGAGAGATGTCAAAAGCACGAATTCCACAGACTCTAAGGATGCAGTGTTGGCAGAAGGAATCTGGTGTTGGAGAGAGCTGGTTTGAAAACCTGAAGCGCTACTTTCCATCTATGTGACCCTGGGCCAGGTGTTTAACTTTTATGACACCTTATATCTTTGGAAAAGGAATGACAACACCGACCTAGCAGCAACACCTACCTAGCAGGGTTGTTGGATTATACAAGATAATAAATGCAAAATGCTAGCACAATGCTTGTATAAGGTAGGTGCTCAATAAATAGACGTTAATACAGATCAGCATGGTTATTGTAGATCCAGGGGAAGATTCTGTAATGGATCCAATGGATTCTTTTGGTTATTTGCAGAAACATGACTGTAGCTACTCTCATTCTCCCTTATCCCCTAGAACACAGTTCACATGAAAGGAAATCCTAGTCTCATATTTTTAATCTTCACAGATCTAAGTGCCAACAGATTTCCTCATACATCATATTATGATCTGATGGCTTTCTTATTCTTTGAAAACAGGATAAAAATCGTGACCGAGAGTTTCCATGATGTCATTCTAAAGGACTGAAAGGGTTTTAAATAAACGTAAAAGGAACAAGCAGTGATTACCAGGATGCTACATGGATTTACTAAGAAGAAACCCATCTAACCTCTTCTCAGACAGGATTACTAGATTAGGTCTGGGAAGTATGACAGTTGCAGCATAAATGAACTTTCCTAGGCAGAAGCCTAGGTCTTTCTTGATGTTTTTTTTTTTTTTTTTTTTTTTTTGCTGTACGCGGGCCTCTCACTGCTGTGGCCTCTCCCGTTGCGGAGCACAGGCTCCGGACACACAGGCTCCGCGGCCATGGCCCGCGGGCCCAGCCGCTCCGCGGCATGCGGGATCCTCCGGGACCGGGGCACGAACCCGTGTCCCCTGCATCGGCAGGCGGACTCCCAACCACTGCGCCACCAGGGAAGCCCATCTTGATGTTTTTATGATAGTGTAGAAGCAGCAATATGGGCTAGATTAAAAGCAGGTTGACTGACCTTGCCTCATGGGTCCTGATTATAACCTGTCATGGGAGATGGTAGTCGGTATGCTCGAAGAGACGGACTGTACTCAGATCTGTCTAGTTCTCATTTTTTCAGTGATTTTCATGAAAATATGGGTGGCATGTTTATCAAAGCTGTAGACGGAATTCACTGTAAATAAAAAATTGTCATGGATGCAAGAAATATGGCAATAAGACAAAATTAGACACAGTTCCTGTGTTTATAGGTAACAAACTGGATGACAGAATTAGGAGGTAAAATGACTTCAGCACGCTGTAATAATATAATGAAAAGTGATAAATGACCAGTCCAACTTCTGGGGCAAAGATCTGGCTTAGCAACAAAACCTTTAGAAAAAACTTAAGATTTCAGTCAACAATATGCTCAATATCTGTCCAACAGTGTGATTCAACTTCCAAAAAAGCTAACATGATTTTAAGCTGAATTAATGGAAGGCGTAGGCTCCAGACCAGTACTTCTCATTTTATTGTCATCCTAAATACTAATGAGAAATTATATGAAAATTTTCCTGCATCGCTAACTCAGTAACTGTCAAAGCAGGCTTCTGTAAGAGAATATGTCACTCTTCTTGGGGTGAGGGAAAGGGGAAGGGTATGTACTGTGAAGCCACAGTTCCCTGGAGATTCTAATAAGCTGTCCCCCCCTCTCCCCTCCTTGGGCAGGTATCACTTACCCTCTCCCCACCATTCCCAGTCATGATCCAGAACAAGGGAATTAATAGTTTATACCCTGAAAATAATGTTTGGCTCTGGGCATAAGACTGAGACATCCCAAGCACACCTGGTGTAAAATAAGGTGCTCGTAAATATCTATTGAAAGAGTGAAAGAAGATATATATGTTTTCAGAGACCAGTGACTGGCTGGTGCAAGGACTCAAAACCAAGTCCTTTGAGGAGATGGAGATGCTTACTAAGTACAGGGAGAGCATGATAATTATTTTTAAAAGGCTGAAGACCTGCCATGTGGAAGATGGTTTAGACTTACTCTGTTGTACAAGACAGAACGAAGGGAGGAGACACATTTCAGTTCAGTATCAGCAAGAACGTTCTAGTGGTCAAGGCTGTTGCAGAGTGGACTGGGCCACCTCAAGGGAGAGGGAGCTGCCTACCCTGCCCCAGTGAACTTTAACAGCTGTGCACAGTAACACTGGTAATTTGTTACTAAAAATAAAGGAGTGAGATATAAGAACATGTACTTAAAAAGGAAGAAACTAGAGCAGGTTCAAAGTTATCTCTATAATGTTTTTCTCCTTTGCTTACATTCCAAAATACTTTTTGAGTGGAAGAAATAAGTGTAGGGTTAGAGCTAGTGCATTGGGAGAGTCTACAGGCATGTGGGGCACGTATGAATTTTTATGGTGAACCCTTGGGCTACAAGGCCACTTAACGTAGATTTTTTTCTTGGTGGTTGGGTGGGTGCCAGTGTTGTAAAAAATTACTTTAAAAATGCCTTTCCATCCTATGATTTTTGTTATCTAAGTATATACATATTTACTTAGTTCTTCCTTACGTAAATACTAAGAACATTAATATTGTCAAAAAAGCTACACATTTTTTAAGGTAGTGAGGACTCCTCTGGCGGTCCAGTTAAGATTGCGTGCTTTGGGGCTTCCCTGGTGGCGCAGTGGTTGAGAATCTGCCTGTCACTGCAGGGGACACGGGTCCGAGCCCCGGTCCGGGAAGATCCCACATGCCCCGGAGCAATTAAGCCCGTGCGTCACTACTGAAGCCAGTGCACCTAGAGCCTGTGCTCCGTGACAAGAGAAGCCACTGCAATGAGAAGCCCGCGCACCGCAACAAAGAGTAGCCCCCGCTCGCCGCAACTAGAGAAAGCCCACGCACAGCAACAAAGACCCAATGCAGTCAAAAATAAATAAACACAATAAATAAATTAAAAAAAAAAAAGATTCCGTGCTTCCACTGCAGGGAGCACAAGTTCGATCCCTGGTTGGGGAATTAGGATCCCCAATGTTGTGCAGCACAGCCAAAAAAAATTAAGGAAAAAAAAAAGTTGGTAGGGGACAGATTTCATAGGCAACACTGGGGTGTTGCAGTGTCTGTCTCCTCTCTGTATACATATCTATATGTATACATACATTTTAAAGTAAGCTAAAAAAATTAGTCATTATTTTTGATTAAGAGGTTTACAAAAAAAAGCTTATTACAGATTTATTTTGGAAAAATTGATAAAACACATTATGGTTAAAGAACAGAATTTAAAATAAAATGTTTAAAAGTGTATTTTCACTCTTCCTTGGTTTGTCTGAGTTGGCTTGGCAGACTGTGCAGCTATGAAATATTCATATTTGCTGAATAAACGAATGACTGAATTGTTACTAATGTTCTCCCATAGTTCTCACACCAGAGGAGAAATTAGAAGATTGTTGGCTGCCCCAATTTGCATATTTGTATACAAAGTGAAGAAGAGGTAATCATATCTCTTTTCTTCCTCAGGGAGACACGATATAGAAACACAAATAAATAAAATGAACTAGCTATGTTACCCCCAATTTCAGATTTATATCATTTCTTTTCTCCCTTTCCTATTCATTTCCCCTGTCTCTTAAAATAAAGCTCACAGAGTAAATGATACTTACTGTCTGTGTAAATGAAGTTAAGACTGACCAATATGAGGAATGTCAAAAACGCTACTACATTTTTACATTAGAAATCATTAGCTAACAAACTTTTCTGGAAGAAAAATAACCATACACGTTCAGTTCTGTTGCTAATAGCTTAAGTCTCTTCAAATTGAACAGAGGTCAGAAGGGCCTATTATCGGCATTTTAGCAGCTTATCCTGTTCTTGGAGAATATCTAAGTATTCAAGAAAGATAGCCAACTGGAGGGGGGAGGTTATTAGTATTAAAATGTCAAGAGTAGGTATCTTTGGCCAAAGTTTGGAGAAAGTGCTATGTTGAAAGATTTTACCTTAAAGAAATAAGTCTGGAAAGTTAGATTTTCTTTTTAAAACAGGATAATAATATTTATATTTCATTTGTCTACAATGTTAGTTTCTGAAGTGCTTTTTCTCTTACAGTCTCATTTTTTGTCAGATATAATTCTAACATTTTCTCTAATTAAAAGTTTTAAAAAATAAACACTATATTCTATAAACATAAACATGAACATAACTCATATTACATGGAAATCAATCTGTGAATGACATGGGAAGGAATTTAGAGAATCAAATGAAAAATTCTTTAAGAAATGGAAATAAGCTAAGCGCCTATCTACCATTTAACTGTCATGTCTGTATTATTTGGTCTAATCGTTGTATTTGACACTAGCGACCATTTGCCCCCTCCTGCCTATAAGATCAGATTTCATCCGTCCTTTAGTTTTTGTCATCTTGGGTTCTCTTGGTTACCAGCCTCTCACTGCTCCTATTCAGTCTCCTCCAGTGACTCTTCTTCCTGAGCTCATTCAACCAACGAAGACATTTTCTAAGGGCCTGTCCTTAAAGACTCTTTTTCAGTTTTTGAACAAACAATTTTGAATACCTTCCATGTCCCAGGAACCGTGTTGAGTGCTAAGAATACAACGATGAATGACAGTAAACATGAGTCCTACTCTCAAGGAGCTTGCAGTCTGCTGGGGAGGAGATGACATTACAGAAAAAAATTTCAAAAAGAGTTATTTACAAATTTTGGTAAGTGCTATACAGGGAAAAAAAATAGCATATATTAAGAGCAGTACAACAAGGGGACCTAACCCAGTCTGGAGGCTAGGGAAGGCTCTCAGAGGCAGTGTTGTCTGAGTAGTGATCTGAAGAATGTGCAAATGGCAAAGTATGTGTGGAGACCCTAGGTGGGGAGGGAGGATAACGTAATGATGGAAGATAAAGAAGGCCATCATCAGGGATACAGCATGAGAAATTGAGGGGAAGAGGTAGTCAGTACATCACATAAGGCCCGGAGGCAAGCCCCTACACTCCACAGCTTCAAATCTCAGCTCCATGCCAAAGATGTCATGACTATCCCAATTTGTTGGCACCAGTCCTAAACTTTTGACTGCTGGTTGGATATTTACACATGCATGTTTTCAAGTCACCTCAAACTCAACTCATTATCTTTTATCTGGACTACTGCAACGGTCTCCTAACTTGTTGTCCAGATGCAAACCCATCTACCCTAATCACCAGGAAGCAGGGTACACCACATTCAAACTAGGAGCAGAGAGTAACCAACTACATGGATCTATGAAAATCAATAGGACGGCAACAGTTCAATGCCCATGCAGTCTCAGAACTTAAGATTCCATTTGATTAATACTGCTTTGAGTAATAGCAAAAACAAACAAAATAACCCCCCCAAAACCCCAAGCAAATGAAAACCTTCCCAAATTCTTAAATATCAATATTTGATAAATACTGAGAATCATGTAAGGTAAAAATGAATCACTACAATTATACATTAAAATACATGACAGGGACTTCCCTGGTGGCGCAGTGGTTAAGAATCTGCCTGCCAATGCAGAGGACCATGGGTTCAATCCCTGGTCTGGGAAGATCCCACGTGCCACAAGCAACTAAGCCCGTGTGCCACAACTACTGAGCCCACGCACCGCAACTACTGAAGCCCGTGTGCCTAGAGCCCATGCTCCACAACAAGAGAAACCACTGCAACGAGAAGCCTGCACACGGCAATGAAGAGTAGCCCTCGCTAGCTGCAACTAGAGAAGGCCCGCGTACAGCAATGAAGACCCAATGCAACCAAATAAATCAAAAGTAAATAAATTTATAATTAAAAAATAAATAAATAAAATAAAATACATGACAGCATCATTTTAGAAAGTGCATAATTTATTACATGTGAGTTTATAATAAAACGGATACTTGGGAACTTTAAAAATGAGTTACGAGTAACAGATGTAAAATTCTCAAATTCTGGAACCTGAAATATTAAAATTCTAGCAATTTCTTAAAACTCTTTCTCATGATTAGCATAGTTTGAAAACTGTTACGCTCTTCCAAGGGAAAAAGGAGGAATTAAAAAACAGACACGTTGATGAAGGCAATGAGTTCTTCCCAGCTGGCTTTATCCTCTACTGAAGCTCAATATAGGATTACCTTTTCTTTACTTACAGGAAGCTGTTCTGTTTTCCAATAACCCTCAAAACAGAATGGAAAATGCTTATGCAAAACGACACAAGCCTTAACCATTCTATACAGGTTTTACCATTTTAATAAACTTCTAGTCCAACAGCTTTCCGAAGTCTAAAGTTCTGTGAGTGAACTATGAATATTTTTAAATATTTTCCAGATTCATCATGGAGGCTGCTTTTCTTCTCTGTACTGTAATCGCACTGAGCTGCAATTGAAATAAACAATCAGTAAGTAGCTACTTTTTCTGTGGAAAAATCTTAGACTAATACAAAGTATAATGCATCACAACTTACAATTATTGAAAATAATCTTATTGTAAGGGGTCTTGTTAGAGGTCGCTTTTTGTGTTCATTTCTTTTACTCTTGAGACTTTAAAATGCCTGTATTACTCTAGAGATATGCATGTCAAATATGGCATTCCATAGCTCAGTAATACACTGAGAATTCCAAAACATATTTTACAAACGAATGAAAAACATCTAGATAAAAGTTAATCAGGAAAGAGGCTAGAACACAAACTAAGTGTGAGCCAGCACAATGCAGGGCTGGTAATAAAAAGATGATGACAGATCACAGTATGTCCATTAAGAAAATAATCTTTAAATATTAAATTGGAATTGATAATACAGACACATGGTAAAAGATATCTAACAGTACAAAAGAGTATATACAGCATAAAGGAAGGCTTCCCATCTCTGTCCTTCATTCCACATCCCTCTTTCCAGGCAAAACCACTACTTCCAGCTTCTAAGTATATTTCTTGAAATATTCTAAGTGAGAATACATGCACATATTTCCTCACCCTTTTTTATTTAAAAAATGATAAAGTACTATACACACTTTTCATATTTTTTTCCTGCTAAATGATCTACCTTAGAATAGTTCCACATTAAATCTACTTTATTCCTCTTAACAGCTGCAAAATTTCCTGTGTATGGATATTCCATAGTTTAACTGGTTTCCAATTGATGGGCATTTAGATAGTCTTTAATCTTTTAGAATTATAGGCAATGCTGCAATTAGTATTTTTATGTGCTTCCTTGCACAGACTTGCCCAGGTGCAAGTACACCACCTGCAGAATAAATTCTTAGAACTGTTAGGTCACAGGTTAGGTACGTTTACAACTGTTGAGAGATACTGCCAAGTTGGGTGCCAAAGAGGTTGTACCAATACACACTTATGTCAGTGATGTATGCATGTGCCAGCACAATGTATTACCAACCTTCATGATCTGACAGGTGAAAAATAATATGTGATTACAGTTTAAATCTCTATTTGCCTTTTGGGTGAGGATGAGTTGGGCATAAAAAAAATGTTTAAAAGCCATCTGTCTTTTATCATTTATACACTTTATTGTACTATAGCATTTTTTTTGGTTGATTAGCCAGGATACGAGCCTTTTGTCATATGTGTTGCAAATATTTTTCTCTGTTTGTCACTGTCTTTACTTTTCTATGTAGAAATCTTAAATTTAAATAGTCACATTTATTAATTTCTTTTCATAGTTTCTAGGTTTTGTGTCCTGCAGAGAAGGGCTTCACCACACTGATTTTTTAAAATCCCATACCGTCAAAAGAACACAGTGTGGCATTCAATAGTTTAGAATGATACACTTGGAACATCTAACTGTTGTCCAGAGATGGATGAAAAAGATATAGAAAAAGTTAATCAGAACAGCACATTTCGAGCGTGACTGAATGACTACACTGCAGGGCTTGTGCTGAACCAATGACATGATGCTTGGCTGCACTGGTAAGAATGACATGTGAAAGACAATAATAATCTTTTAATGCAGCGGTCTTTAACCTTTTTGGCACCAGGGACTGGTTTTGTAGAAGACAGTTTTTCCACGGATGGGGGGAGGGGTGGGTGGTGGTTCAGGCGGTACTGCCAGCGATGGGGAGCGGTGGGGAGCGACGGGGAACGGCAGGTGAAGCTTCACTCGCTCGCCTGCTGCTCACCTCCTGCTGTGCGGCCCGGTTCCAGGGGTTGAGGATCCTTGTTTTAACGCCTTTACTTCATTAAATATCAAGCCCTTCCCAGGATATTATTTTTAACAGGAGTTTCCAGTTTTTGGAAGAAAATGGGAAAATTAGAAAGGATTCAGAGAAGGTAAAGATAAAGATTAAAAAAGACTGAATATATGTCTTATAAAAAAGTTTATGACTTGGACACATTTAAAATAGAAAAACATATTAATTCCAGGGAATAAATTCCTTTTTGTGTATGGGGAAAATGCTGAATGATTACTTTCCATCTTCAAATGAGAACAGAATGGAAGGAAAAAAACTTAGGGGAAAATCTGTGAAGTGGTTACTGACAAAACATTAAAAAGAAGGCTCACAAGGAGAATGGTGTAATCTCTGCCATTAGGGAGTTTAAATAACAGGAGAAACATCTTTGTTGGACTGCTTAGGTTTAATTCTGTCAGGAAGAAGACAACTAGAAGTCAACTGGATTATATCGTTAAGGTTCTGTAACTGTACCCTTGTGTAGGTAGTTGATTTTAAGTAGGCATTTTCTTTACCACAGTCCTTGAAAAAGGTAAACTTGAAGCTTTAAAGACTGTGATATAGAAATTTAATTTCTATATATAAGTATCTTATTTACCACTTAATGACTATGCTAAGTGCTTTGTATGTGCTAATTCCTTTGATCTTTCAATAACTCTATTGGGGAGGTGTTATTATCCTACGTTAAACATGAAGAAACTGAGGCTTAGAGAAGTTGAAATTGCCCAAAGTCACATGGCTACTTAATGGCACCAGGCTATCTGCCTGACTCCAAAATACCTCCACTCAAGATACTGTCCCATACACCTTGGCTCCTGTTACCTTATAATGTAAATGAATTCTTGAATAATTAATTAATTCATCCAGTAATCCATAATTTCATAAGAAATTAAACTTACATGGTAAAACTATAATTACGTTAAAGAGGCAGGAAAACTGAAGGGCAAATGATGATTGGATTTTCTTTAAGTGCTATGCCATGTTCATACCAGAAGTAGATTTCAAAAAAAAATCTATAAACATCATGAACACAAACTGAATTCAGTATTTAGAGTTAGTTATTGCTGTAATAATATCTAAGAATAACGTTAATTTTGATTGAAACAGTACATTTATAACCAAATATTATATATTAATATAGTAACTTGGTTTGTTTTTCTCTATCTATCTATCTATCTAAACCATCTGTTTCAAGCCTATCTTTATAATCACTAAACTCTTTTCATTTTGATCCTAACAGGAGAGACTACTGCTCCTACTTTAGAACAAATGGCCCATTTCATTTATGTGATACATGTGCATTAGGAGTAATTGCCCCTTATTATTTCATTGATATTCTGCACTTTTTACTCTATTTCCCATTGGACAACTTTTATATGGTATTTTAGATTTATATGGTCATGTACAAATGTGCATTAAATGAAGTTAAACCTATAAGCTAGGTAATTTTTTTCCATTTAAAAACTGCAATAAAAACAGTGCAATTTGAAACACTACATTCAAAGCAATGTCATTTACTTCCGAATCTGCCAATGAATACCTGCCTAGTTTTAGACAGAACATAATTCTAGAGCAGTGCTGTCCAACAGAACTTACTGGGGTGACAGAGTTGTTCCATATTACGCTGTCCAATATGACAGCCATGGCTACATGTGGCTTTTGAGCATTTGAAATCTGACTAGTGTGACTGAAGATTTCAATTTTAATTTTATTTAATTTTAATTTAAACAGTTGCCTGTGGCTAGCAGCTATCATATTGGACAGTGCAGTTCCAGATTTAGGTGTCAAATGGAGGAGACCGATGTTTATTTTTGTTTCTGAAGTTTACTTTTCCAACCTTAAACATTAAAGAGACTAATTTTAAGTAGTTTAATCAAATAAAAATAAAACTACTAGTTCTCTGGAAACTTTTGAGGAACTTTTCTTATCTCCGCTCTACTCAGACTATTGTTATGGATAACGAGGAAGCTCCCTACCTGCTGGGAGGCCGAAGCAGCTCTCTGTTCCGCCTCACTTAGTCGTTTCTGAAGTCTGTTGGATTTTTCTTGATGCTCTAGAATCAACTTTTCATTCTATTAAGGGGAAATATAAGACAAACAAGTTAGAAATCCATATGTGGTACGGAGATGTTTTATGGAATAATCAATGAAAAATCTGGACATCATTTTACCACTTACAAAATGCAAAGATAATATATCTACAAATTTACATTTTTCAAGTCATGAACTTCAAGGTTTAAAGCTGGTTTTACATTATGACTAAACTGGTTCCCCTCCCCTGACCCTCCACCACATGCCACCAAAGAAAGTGAATTAAATCTAAAAGCAAAGTGAATCTGAAGTTAAGACCAAGGCTTTCAGTTTGTGATTGTTAACCTTGAGACACTATATCACTGCTTTGGAATCACCCAGAGAGTGTGAGAACACAGACCTGGGCCTCACAACCAGAGCATCAGTAGGGGTGGGATGGTCCTGAGAATCTGCACTTCTATCAAGTTCTTGGGTGGTGTCGATGCTGTCTGCTAGTGCATTTAGAACCACTGTGCTAGACAAGCTTCCAGGGGAACTGTGACATAGTCTACACATTATTAAGGTCAAGAAACAGAAAATATTAATTCTAGAAATTCTGATTTTTACAGAGTTAGACTTATCTTAAATGATTTATATGCTTATGGTATTATTTAAAAGGGGAAGAAATCAGTCTACATGTTTCCCAATACATGTGTATACTCCAGAAGGTATTAGGGTCAATAGCATTATTAAGGCATTGGTATGGGTCGCATTATGTCCCTAAAAAAAAGATGTTGAAGCCCCAACCCCCTAGTACTTATGAATGTGACCTTATTTGGAAATAGGGTCTTTGTTGATGATTAAGTTAAGATGAGGTCATTAGGGTGGGTCCATATCCAATATGACTGGTGACTTCATAAAAAGGGGAAATTTGGACATAGAGACAGACATGCACAAAGGGAAGAACATATGAAGACACAGGGAGAACATTATCAACAAGAGAAGGAATGCCTGAGGCCACCAGAAGCTAGGAAGGAGGCCTGGAAAAGATTTTCCCTCAGAAGGAACAAATTCTGCTGTCTTCTTGATTTTGGACTACTGGCCTCCAGAACTGTGAGACAATAAGTTTCTGTTGGTTAAGCCACCCCAGTCTGTATTACTTTGTTAGAGCAGCCTCAGGCAACTACATAGGCATCATGAATATAAATCTGTCACAACATGGTGTCATGCAGACAAGTTAAAAGAATCTATCAATTAAAAAATGTATTAGCCTTCTCCATACTTACTAGCCTAAAAAAAGGTTTTTGCACATGTAAAATTGTTATACAGTTCTTTGAACTAGGTAGTTCCCATGTCATAACATACAAGTGATAAGAATGAATGTCATGCCTAGTAAAACAAAATACTGAACTAACAGTAACCTGCTAAAATGTGCTTATTCTATTTCTTATTGTGCCCCAAAGCAAAATTAAATTGTATGAAGAGAACTATATTGGCTTTTCCAATTTACCAAGATGTTTAAATACGTAGTCTTAAATTTAAGAGACACATCATTAACACTAGAGAAAACCTGAGGAAAAACTGCCATCATCTATAATAATCATTTTCATAGTTATAATCAGACTATATATACATTTTACTATGATGTTACCATAATGGCTAAGACACAGTACAGCTTAGATAAAACATAATATATGCAACTGTTCTTTTTTAATTGATCATTTTAGTTGCTTTTGATATTCCAAAATAATTAACATTACTATGTTGAATATTTCCCTTTAATTTTTTTCAAATTTTAAATTATTTCCTTAGAACAGATTCCTGGAAGTGGGAGCAAAATCAAAGAGTTTTTGAAAGGCTACTGTTTAATTGTTTTCTAAATGGCTCATGTCAATTTACAATGCTATAAAACTGAAGTGTAATGACTCCACTATGGCTCTTATAGAAGGCCAGAGAGAGCTAGTGGACCATACAGCCTGTTAATGAAATTCCAACAAATACCTTCGAAGTTTGTTCATCAAAGAACTAGAGTTCTAGAAAGTTCTAATAATAATCTGGACATTGTTTAAATTTTTTTCTTCAAAGGAAAAAAAATGATAAACCCTTGCTATATTTAGTTCTAAAGCATTAATCTAAAGGAATGTTTTAATATATTCCAGTAGGAAAAAGTATTTTCTACATGTCTTTTGTGATGGATTAAAACAAAATTGGAGGAGGATCTTCAAGACGATGGTGGAGTAAGATGTGAAGACCACTGTCCTCCCCACAGATACATCAAAAATACATCTACATGTGGAAAAACTCCTGCAGAACACCTACTGAATACTGGCAGATCTTAGACTTCCGAAAAGGCAGCAAAATCTCCACGAACCTGGCCATGTGGCTGACAGGGTCTTGGTGCTCTGGCCGGGTGTCAGGCCTGAGCTACTGAGGTGGGAGAGCTGAGTGCAGGATATTGGACCACGAGAGACCTCCTGGCCCCACGTAATATCAATCGGCAAGAGCTCTCCCAGAGATCTCCGTCTCAACGCTAAGACCGAGCTCCACTCAACAACTAGCAAGCTCCAGTGCTGGACATGGCATGCCTAACAATTAGTAAGACAGTACACAACCCCACCCATTAGAAGAGAGGCTGCCTAAAATCATAATAAGTTCACAGACACCCCAAAACACACCACCGGACGAGGCCCTGCCCACAAGAAAGACAAGATCCAGCCCAACCACAAGAACACAGGCACCAGTCCCCTCCACCAGGAAGCCTACACAACCCATTGAGCCAACCTTAACCACTGGGGGCAGACACCAAAAATAATGGGAAATATGAACGAGCAGCTGGCAAAAAAGAGACCCCAAACAGTAAGTTAAGCAAAATGAGAAGACAGAGAGACATGCAGCAGATGAAGGAGCAAGGTAAAAACCCACCAGACCAAAAAATGAAGAGGAAAGAGGCAGTCTACCTGAAAAAGAATTCAGAGTAATGATAGTGAAGATGATCTAAAATCTTGGAAATAGAATGGAGAAAACACAGGAAACATTTAACAAGGACTTAGAACTAAAGAGCAAAAAACAATGATGAACAACACAATAAATGAAATTAAAAATTCTCTAGAAGGAACCAATAACAGAATAACTGAGGCAGAAGAATGGATAAGTGACCTGAAAGATAAAAGAGTGGAAATAACTACTGCAGAGCAGAATAAAGAAAAAAGAATGCAAAGAATTTAGGACAGACTCAGAGACCTCTGGGACAACATTAAATGAAACAACATTCGATTTACAGGGCTCCCAGAAGAAGAGAAAAAAAAAAGGACTGAGGAAATATTTCAAGAGATTATAGTTAAAAACTTCCTTAATACGGGAAAGGAAATAGTCAATCAAGTCCAGGAAGTGCAGAGAGTCCAAAACAGGATAAATCCATGGAGAAACACAAGACACTTATTAATCAAACTATCAAAAATTAAATACAAAGAACAAATATTAAAGAAGCAAAGGAAAGGCAACAAATAACATAAAAGGGAATCCCTATAACCTTAACAGCTGATCGTTCAGCAGAAACTCTGCAAGCCAGAAGGGAGTGCAGGACATATTTAAAGTGATAAAAGGGAAAAACCTACAAGCAAGATTACTCTAACCAGCAAGGATCTCATTCAGATTTGATGGAGAAGTTGAAACTTTACAGAGAAGAAAAAGCTAAGAGAATTCCGCACCACTAAACAAGCATTACAACAAATGCTAAAGGAACTTCTCTAGGCAGGAAACACAAGACAAGGAAAAGACCTGCAATAACAAACCCAAAACAATTAAGAAAATGGTAATGGAAACATACATATCGAGGACTACCTTAAATGTAAATGGATTAAATGCTCCAATCAAAAGACACAGGCTGCCTGAAAGGATACTAAAACAAGACCTGTATATATGCTGTCTACAAGAGACCCACTTCAGACCTAGGAACACATACAGACTGAAAGTAGGGGATGGAAAAAGATATTCTATGCAAATGGAAATCAAAAGAAAGCTGGAGTAGTAATTCTCATATCAGACAAAACAAGACTTTAAAATAAAGACAATAACAAGAGAAAAAGAAGGACCCTACATATGATTAAGGGATCAATCTAAGAAGAAGATATAACAATTGTAAATATTTCTGCACCCAACATAGGAGCACCCCAATACATAAGGCAAATGCTAACAGCCATAAAAGGGGAAATCGACAGTAGAACAATAATAGTAGGGGACTTTAACACTTCACATTCACCAATGGACAGATCAACCAAAATGAAAATCAATAAGGAAACACAAGCTTAAAATGACACATTAAACAAGATGGACTTAATTGATATTTATAGGACATTCCACCCAAAAACAACAGAACACACTTTCTTCTCAAGTGCTCATGGACCATTCTCCAGGATAGATCATATCTTGGGTCACAAATCAAGCCTTGGTAAATTGAGGAAAATTGAAATCATATCAAGTATCTTTTCCAACCACAATGCTATAAGACTAAATATCAATTTCAGGAAGAAAACTGAAAAAAATACAAATATATGGAGGCTAAACAATACGCTACTAAGTAACCAAGAGATCACTGAAAATAATTGAAGAGGAAATAAAAAAATACCTAGAAACAAATGACAATGAAAACATGACAACCCAAAACCTATGGGATGCAGCAAAAGCAGTCCTAAGAGGGAAGTTTATAGCAATACAATCCTACCTCAAGGAACAAAAAATATATCAAAAGAACAACCTAACCTTACACCTAAAGCAATTAGAGAAAGAAGAACAAAACCCCCCCAAACTTAGCAGAAGGAAGGAAATCATAAAGATCAGAATAGAAATAAATGAAAAAGAAATGAAGGAAACCATAGCAAAGATCAATAAAACTAAAAGCTGTTTCTCTGAGAAGAAAAACAAAATTGATAAACCATTAGGCAGACTCATAAAGAAAAAAAAGGGAGAAGACTCAAATCAACAGAATTAGAAATGAAAAAGGAGAAGTAACAACCGACACTGCAGAAATATAAAGGACCATGAGAGATTACTACAAGCAACTATATGCCAATAAAATGGACAACCTGGAAGAAAAGGACAAATTCTTAGAAAAACACAACCTTCCGAGACTGAACCAGGAAGAAAGAGAAAATATAAACAGAACAATCACAAGCACTGAAATTGAAACTGTGATTAAAAACCTTCCAACAAACAAAACCCAGGATCAGCTGGCTTCACAGGCGAATTCTGTCAAACACCTAGAGAAGAGCTAACACCTACGCTTCTCAAACTCTTTCAAAATATAGCAGAGGTAGGAACACTCCCAAACTCATTCTATGAGGCCATCATCACCCTGATACCAAAACCAGAGAAAGATTTCAAAAAAAAAGAAAACTACAGGGAGTAGCACTGATGAACAGATACAAAAATCCTCAACAAACTACTAGCAAACAGAATCCACCAGCACATTAAAATGATCATACACCATAATCAAGTGGGGTTTATCCCAGGAATGAAAGGATTCTTCAATATACGCAAATCATTCAATGTGATACACCACATTAACAAACAGAAGGATAAAAACCATATTATCATCTCAAAAGATGCAGAAAAAGCTTTTGAGAAAATTCAACACCCATTTATGATAAAAACTCTCCAGAAAGTAGGCATAGAGGGAACTTATCTCAACATAATAAAGGCCATATATAACAAACCCACAGCCAACATCCTTCCCAATGGTGAAAAATGGAAACCATTTCCACTGAGATCAGGAACAAGACAAGGCTGCTCACTCTCACCACTATTATTCAACATAGTTCTGGAAGTTTTAGCCACAGCAATCAGAGAAGAAAAAGGAATAAAACGAATCCAAATTGGAGAAGAAGTAAAACTGTCACTGTTTGCAGATGACATGATCCTATACATAGAGAATCCTAAAGATGCTACCAGTAAACTACTAGAGCTAACCAATGAATCTGGTAAAGTAGCAGGATACAAAATTAATGCACGGAAATCTCTTGCATTCCTATACACTAATGATCAAAAATCTGAAGGAGAAATAAGGAAATACTCCCATTTACCATTGCAACAAAAAGAATAAAATACCTAGGAATAAACCTATCTAAGGAGAAAAAACATCTGTATGCACAAAAGTATAAGACACTGATTAAAGAAGTTAAAGATGATACAAACAGATGGAAAGATATACCATGTTCTTGGATTGGAAGAATCAACATTGTGAAAATGACTCTACTAACCAAATCAATCTACTGATTGAATGCAATCCCTATCAAACTACCATTGGCATTTTTCACAGAATTAGGACAAAAAATTTCACAAATTTTATGGAAACACAAACGACCCCAAATAGCCAAAGCAATCTTGAGAAAGAGAAACGGAGCTGGAGGAATCACGTTGACTTTAGACTATACTACAGACTATACTATAGACTATAGTAGACTATACTACAAAGCTACAGCAATCAAGACAGTATGGTACTGGCAAAAAACAGAAATATAGATCAATGGAACAGGATAGAAAGCCCAGAGATAAACCCATGCACAGATGGTCACTTATTTTTGATAAAGGAGGCAATAAAAGACAGCCTCTTCAGTAAGTGGTGCTGGGCAAACTGGAGAGCTACATGTAAAAGAATGAAATTAGAACACTCCCTAACACCATACATAAAAATAAACTCAAAGTGGATTAAAGATGTAAATGTAAGCCCAGACATTGTAAAACTATTAGAGGAAAACATAAGGAGAACACTCTGTGACATAAATCACAGCAAGATCCTTTTTGACCCACCTCCTAGAGAAAGGGACATAAAAACGAAAATAAACAAATGGGACCTAATGAAACTTAAAAGCTTTTGCACAGCAAAAGAAGCCATAAACAAGATGAAAAGACAACCCTCAGAATGGGAGAAAATATTTGCAAATGAAGCAACTGACAAAGGATTAGTCTCCAAAATACACAAGCAGCTCATGCAGATCAATATCAAAAAAACAAACAACCCAATCCAAAAATGGGCAGAAGACCTAAATAGACATTTTTCCAAAGAAGATATACAGACTGCCAACAAATACATGAAAGGATGGTCAACATCACTAATCATTAGAGAAATGCAAATCAAAATGACAATGAGGTATCACCTCAGACCAGTCAGAATGGCCATCATCAAAATATCTACAAACAATAAATGCTGGAGAGGGTTTAGAGAAAAGGGAACCCTCTTACAGTGTTGGTGGGAATGTAAATGGATATAGCCACTATCGAGAACAATAGGGAGGTTCCTTAAAAAACTATAAATAGAACTATCATATGACCCAGCAATCCCACTACTGGGCATATACCCTGAGAAAACCATAATTCAAAAAGAGGCATGTACCAAAATGTTCGTTGCAGCTCTATTCACAATAGCCAGGAGATGGAAACAACCTAAGTGTCCATCATCGGATGAATGGATAAAGAAGATGTGGCACACATATACAATGGAATATTACTCAGTCATAAAAAGAAATGAAACTGAGCTATTTGTAATGAGGTGGATAGACCTAGAGTCTGTCATACAGAGTGAAGTAAGTCAGAAAGAGAAAGACAAATACCGTATGCTAACACATATATATGGAATTTAAGAAAAAAAAATGTCATGAAGAACCTAGGGGTAAGACAGGAATAAAGACACAGACCTACTTGAGAATGGACTTGAGGATATGGGGAGGGGGAAGGGTAAGCTGTGACAAAGCGAGAGAGAGGCATGGACATATATACACTACCAAATGTAAGGTAGATAGATAGTGGGAAGCAGCTGCATAGCACAGGGAGATCAGCTCGGTGCTTTGTGACCACCTGGAGGGGTGGGATAGGGAGGGTGGGAGGGAGGGAGATGCAAGAGGGAAGGGATATGGGAACAGATGTATATGTATGACTGATTCACTTTGTTATAAAGCAGAAACTAATAAAAAAATATATTTACTTTACTTTCTTTTCCAAAAAAAAAAAAAAAAAAGAGACATGTACCACAATGTTCATTGCAGCACTCTTTACAATAGCCAGGACATGGAAGCAAGCTAAATGTCCATCGACAGATGAATGGATAAAGAAGATGTGGCACATATATACAATGGAATATTACTCAGCCATAAAAAGAAACCAAATTGAATTATTTTTAGTGAGGTGGATGAATTTAGAGTCTGTCATACAAAGTGAGGTAAATCAGAAAGAGAAAAACAAATACCGTATGCTAACACATATATATGGAATCTAAAAAAAAAAAGGTTCTGATGAACCTAGGGGAGGGACAGGAATAAAGATGCAGATGAAGAGAATAGAGTTGAGGATATGGGGAGGGGGAAGTGTAAGCTAGGACGAAATGAGAGAGTGGCACTGACACATATACACTACCAAATGTAAAACAGATAGCAAGTGGGAAGCAGCCGCACAGCACAGGGAGACCAGCTCAGTGCTTTGTGACCACCTAGAGTGGTGGGATTGGGAGGGTGGGAGGGAGATGCAAGACGGAGGGGATATGGGGATATATGTATATGTATAGCTGATTCAGTCTGTTATATAGTGGAAACTAACACAAAAATGTAAGCAATTATACTCCAATAAAGATGTTAAAAAAAATTAGAGGATTTGGGTTAAAAAAAGTCTTAGACATGCAAAGAAATAAAGGGGATCTTAACAATTTTGAAAAAGCACAAGGTATACTGGTAAAACTGAAATAAGAGCTCTATCTTTGTCATTTAAATATGATGAATCACTAACTTTCAAAGCTTTTATTCATATTATATTAAGTGTGCACTTTTAGGGTTATGTATGATTTCTACAAGAAATACTCACATCAGTATGGTATTTCCAAGTTGAGAATTAATTTGGACTTGGCTCAGGTAAAATTCTATAACATGTGTATCAACCTGCAGCGGAAAGCACTTTCCAGGTGGGTCATTATCTTACCTCAACTACCTTTTCATTTGCCACTTCCAGCTGAGAAAGCAGCTCTTGGGTATGAAGTTTCTGTCGACTCAGCTCACTCCTATTAATCATGAGAGAGGGAAGGAAAAAAAAAAAAGAACAGAAGAAAAAGCCATTAATATAACTGTTCAAAAATTTAACAAAATCGAATCTTTATTAGTGAGATACATGTTCATGTTTTGAACTAAAATATCTTGTGTGCAAAATAAAAGTTGCTTCTTAATAGACCATATCTGAAACGACTCATTTCTTTATAAAATACATATATATCTGGACATTGGTTGTACAACAGTGTGAAAATACTTAGCACTATTGAACTGTTCACTTAAAATGAATGGAAAACTTCCAGGTGGGTGAACACTTGGAAATTTGGGCAGAGTTTTGGGCCTGGAGAGGGTAAAGATGCTCCATGCCCCTCTCCCATGCCTGGCCCTATGCAGCTCATCCATTGGATGTTCATGTGTATCTTTTATCATAACCTGTAATAAACGGCTAAACGAAAAAGAAGACAGAAATAATAATAACAACAGGGAAACATTCTGCAGGATAAAAAGCCATCTCTTGGCTGGCAAGGACCAAAGTATTTTACCCCTGGGAAGCCTGTTTTGCATTTGCAACAAGAGGGCATTGAGGACCCCTCAAGAATAGACCACTCGAGCTTAGTTACGCCTGTGCAGAAGGACAACTTCTGTACCTTTTTCCAATCCCCGCGTGCCTCACACTTACCACACCTCAGACTGCTGTACTTTTTTATTCTTTATTCCCAAAATAGCTTGAGCCCCTTGTCTTCAGGGAGGCAAATCTGAGACTAGTTCTCCTGTCACTCGGCTGCTTACTGAATAAGCCCTCTGTTTGCTGCAAACCTTGACAACTCAGCGTTCTGGTTGCTACCTGTCAGGCAAAACCAAACAGGCTCGGAAACGTCAGGAGTTCACAAATGAATTCATCTAGAGAACTGACAAATCTGTCAAAAAGAGTTGGATCTTGAGAGAAGATTTGTTTCTGTGGCAGCCGTGTGGCTGACAGGGTATTGGTGCTCTGGCCTGGTGTGAGGCCTGAGCTTCTGAGGTGGGAGAGCAGAGTTCAGGACACTGGACCACCAGAGATCTCCTGGCCCCACATAATATCCATCTGCAAGAGCTCTCCAAGAGATCTCTGTCTCAACACTAAGACCCAGCTCCACCCAACGACCAGCAAGCTCCAGTGCTGGACGCCCCATGCCAATCAACTAGCAAGACAGGAACACAACCGCACCCATTGGCAGAGAGGCTGCCTAAAATCATAATAAGTTCACAGACACCCAAAACACACCAACAGATGCAGCACTGCCCACCAGAAAGACAAGATCCAGCTCCACCCACCAGAAAACAGGCACCAAGAAGACTACACAAACCAATGAACCAACCGTACCCACTGGGGGCAGACACCAAAAACAATGGCAACTACAAAACTGCAGCATGTGAAAAAGAGAACCAAAACACAGTAAGTTAAGCAAAATGAGAAGACAGAGAAATATGCAGCAGATGAAGAAGCAAGTTAAAAACCCACCAGACTAAACAAATGAAGAGAAAGTAAGCAGTCTACCTGAAAAAGAATTCAGAGTAATGGTTGTGAAGATGATCCAAAATCTTGGAAATAGAATGGAGAAAACACAGGGAACGTTTAACAAGGACCTATAAGAACTAAAGAGCAAACAAACAATGATGAACAACACAATAAATGAAATTAAAAATTCTCTAGAAGGTTCAATAGTAGAATAACTGAGGCAGAAGAACAGATAAGTGACGGGGGAGACAAAATAGTGAAAATAGCAACCGGAGTACAGAATAAAGAATGAAAAGAATTGAGGACAGTCCCAGAGACCTCTGGGAAAACATTAAATGCAACAACATTAGAATTATAGGAGTCCCAGAAGAAGAAGAGAAAAAGAAAGGGACTGAGAAAATATTTGAAGAGATTATAGTTGAAAACTTGTCTAACATGGGAAAGGAGATAGTCAATCAAGTCCAGGAAGTACAGAGAGTCCCATACAGGATAAATCCAAGGAGAAATACAAGAAGACACATAACAATCAAGCTATTAAAAATTAAACACAGGGCTTCCCTGGTGGCGCAGTGGTTGAGAGTCCGCCAGCCGATGCAGGGGACACGGGTTCGTGCCCCGATCCCGGAAGATCCCACATGCCGCGGAGCGGCTGGGCCCGCGAGCCATGGCTGCGGAGGCTGTGTGTCCGGAGCCTGTGCTCCGCAACGGGAGAGGCCACAGCAGTGAGAGGCCCGCGTACAGCAAAAAAAAAAAAAAAAAAAAAAAAAAAAAAAAAAAAAAATTAAACACAAAGAAAAAATACTAAAAGAAGCAAGGGAGAAGCAACAAATAACATACAAGGGAATCTCTGTAAGGTTAACAGCTGATCTTTCACCAGAAACTCTACATGCCAGAAGGGAGTGCAGGACATATTTAAAGTGATAAAAGGGAAAAACCTACAACCAAGATTACTCTACCCAGCAAGGATCTCACTCAGATTTGACAGAGAAATTAAAACCTTTACAGACAAGCAAAAGTTAAGAGAGTTCAGCACCACCAAACCAGCTTTACAACAAATGCTAAAGGAACTTCTCTAGGCAGGAAAAACAAGACAAGGAAAAGACCTACAATAACAAACTCAAAACAATTAAGAAAATGGTAATGGGAACATACATATCGAGGACTACCTTAAATGTAAATGGATTAAATGCTCCAATCAAAAGACACAGGCTGCCCGAAAGGATACTAAAACAAGACCTGTATATATGCTGTCTACAAGAGACCCACTTCAGACCTAGGGACACATACAGACTGAAAGTAGGGGATGGAAAAAGATATTCCATGCAAATGAAAATCAAAAGAAAGCTGCAGTAGCAATCCTCATATCAGACAAAACTAGACTTTAAAATAAAGACTATCACAAGAGAAAAAGAAGGACCTTGCATAATGACTAAGGGATCAATCCAAGAAGAAGATATAACAATTATAAATATTCATGTACCCAACACAGGAGCACCCCAATACATAAGGCAAATGCTAACAGCCATAAAAGGGGAAATCGACAGTAGCACAATAACAGTAGGGGACTTTAACACTTCACATTCACCAATGGACAGATCAACCAAAATGAAAATCAATAAGGAAACACAAGCTTAAAATGACACATTAAACAAGATGGACTTAATTGATATTTATAGGACATTCCATCCAAAAACAACAAAACACACTTTCTTCTCAAGTTCTCATGGACCATTCTTCAGGACAGATCATATCTTGGGTCACAAATCAAGCCTTGGAAAATTGAAGAAAATTGAAATTGTATCAAGTATCTTTTCCAACCACAATGCTATGAGACTAAATATCAATTACAGGAAAAAAAACTGTAAAAAATACAAATATATGGAGGCTAAACAATATGCTACTAAATAACCAAGAGATCACTGAAGAAATCAAAGAGGAAATCAAAAAGTACCTAGAAACAAGTGACAATGAAAACACAATGATCCAAAACCTATGGGATGCAGCAAATCACTTCTAAGAGGGAAGTTTATAGCAAAACAAGAAAAATCTCAAAAAAACCCAACCTAACCTTACACCTAAAGCAATTAGAAAAAGAAGAACAACAAAAAAACGCCAAAGTTAGCAGAAGGAAGGAAATCATAAAGATCAGAATAGAAATAAATGAAAAAGAAATGAAGGAAACCATAGCAAAGATCAATAAAACTAAAAGCTGGTTCTTTGAGACGATAAACAAAATTGATAAACCATTAGCTAGAGTCATCAAGAGAAAAAGGGAGAAGACTCAAATCAATAGAATTAGAAATGAAAAAGAAGTAACAACTGACACTGTAGAAATACAAAGGATCATGAGAGATTACTACAAGCAACTATATGCCAATAAAATGGACAACCTGGAAGAAATGGACAAATTCTTAGAAAAATACAGCCTTCTGAGACTGAACCAGGAAGAAAGAGAAAATATAAACAGAACAATCACAAGCACTAAAATTGAAACTGTGATTAAAAACCTTCCAACAAAGAAAAGCCCAGGATCAGATGGCTTCACAGGTGAATTCTGTCAAACACTTAGAGAAGAGCTAACACCTATCCTTCTCAAACTCTTCCAAAATATAGCAGAGGGAGGAACACTCCCAAACTCATTCTACAAGGCAACAATCACCCTGATACCAAAACCAGACAAAAATGTCACGAGAAAAGCAAATTATAGGCCAATATCACTGATGAACGCAGATACAAAAATCCTCAACAAAATACTAGCAAACAGAATCCAACAGCACATTAAAATGATCATACACCATGATCAAGTGGGGTTTATCCCAGGAATGAAAGGATTCTTCAATATACACAAATCATTCAATGAGATACACCACATTAACAAACAGAAGGATAAAAACCATATTATCATCTCAAAAGATGCAGAAAAAGCTTTTGAGAAAATTCAACACCCATTTATGATAAAAACTCTCCAGAAAGTAGGCATAGAGGGAACTTATCTCAACATAATAAAGGCCATATATAACAAACCCACAGCCAACATCCTTCCCAATGGTGATAAATGGAAACCATTTCCACTAAGATCAGGAACAAGACAAGGTTGCCTACTCTCACCACTATTATTCAACATAGTTTTGGAAGTTTTAGCCACAGCAATCAGAAAAGAAAAAGCAATAAAAGGAATCCAAATGGGAAAAGAAGAAGTAAAACTGTCACGGCTGATGACATGATCCTATACATAGAGAATCCTAAAGATGCTACCAGAAAACTACTAGAGCTAATCAATGAATCTAGTAAAGTAGCAGGATACAAAATTAATGCACTGAAATCTCTTGCATTCCTATACACTAACAATGAAAAATCTGAAAGAGAAATTAAGAAAACACTCCCATTTACCACTGCAACAAAAAGAATAAAATACCTAGGAATAAACCTACCTAGGTAGACAAAAGACCTGTATGCAGAAAACTATAAGACACTGATGAAAGAAATTAAAGATGATACAAACAGATGGAGAAATATATCATGTTCTTGGACTGGAAGAATCAACATTGTGAGAATGACTCTATAAACCAAAGCAATCTACAGATTGAATGTAATCCCTATCAAACTACCAATGGCATTTTTCACAGAACTAGAACAAAAAATTTCACAAATTTTATGGAAACACAAAAGACCCCAAATAGCCAAAGAATTCTTGAGAAAGACAAACATAGCTGTAGGAATCAGGCTCTCTGACTTTCAACTATACTACAAAGCTAGAGTAATCAAGACAGTATGGTACTGGCAAAAAACAGAAATATAGATCAATGGAACAGGATAGAAAGCCCAGAGATAAACCCATGCACAGATGGTCACCTTATCTTTGATAAAGGAGGCAAGAAAAGACAGCTTCTTCAATAAGTGATGCTGGGAAAACTGGACAGCTACATGTAAAAGAATGAAATTAGAACACTCCCTAACACCATACACAAAAATAAACTCAAAATGGATTAAAGACCTAAATGCAAGGCCAGACACTATAAAACTCTTAGAGGAAAACATAGGCAGAATACTCTATGACATAAATCACAGCAAGATCCCTTTTGACCCACCTCCTAGAGAGATGGACATAAAAACAAAAATAAATAAATGGGACCTAATGAAGCGTAAAAGTTTTTGCACAGCAAAGGAAGCCATAAACAAGACGAAAAGACAACCCTCAGAATGGGAGAAAATTTTTGCCAACGAAGCAACAGACAGAGGACTAATCTCCAAAATATACAAGCAGCTCATCACCTCAATATTAAAAACACAAAAAACCCAATCCAAAAATGGACAGAAGACCTAAATAGATATTTCTCCAGAGAAGATATACAGATTGCCAACAAGCACATGAAAGGATGGTCAACATCACTAATCATTAGAGAAATGTAAATCAAAACTACAATGAGGTATCGCCTCACACTGGTCAGAATGGCCATCATCAAAAAATCTAGAAACAATAAATGCTGGAGAGGGTGTGGAGAAAAGGGAACCCTCTTGCAGTGTTGGTGGGAATGTAAATGGATACAGCCACTATGGAGAACAGTATGGAGGTTTCTTAAAAAACTAAAAATAGAATTACCATATGACCCAGCAATCCCACTACTGGGTATATACCCTGAGAAAACCATAATTCAAAAGGAGTCATGTACCACAATGTTCATTGCAGCACTATTTACAATAGCCAGGGCATGGAAGCAACCTAAGTGTCCATCGACAGATAAATGGATAAAGAAGATGTGGCACATATATACAATGGAATATTACTCAGCCATAAAAAGAAACCAAATTGAGTTATTTGTAGTGAGCTGGATGGAGCTAGAGTCTGTCCTACAGAGTGAAGTAAGTCAGAAAAACAAATACCGTATGCTAACATGTATATATGGAATCTAAAAAAAGTATTGTTCTGATGAACCTAGGGGAGGGACAGGAATAAACAGGCAGACGTAGATAATGGACTTGAGGACACGGGGAGGGGGAAGGGGAAGCTGGGACAAAGTGAGAGAGTAGCATGGACATATATACACTACCAAACGTAAAACAGATAGCTAGTTGGAAGCACCCGCATAGCACAGGGAGATCAGCTCGGTGCTTTGTGACCACCTAGAGGGGTGGGATATGGAGGGTGGGAGGGAGATGCGAGAGGGAGGGGATATGGTGATATATGTATATGTATAGCTGATTCACTTTGTTGTAAAGCAGAAACTAACACACCATTGTAAAGCAGTTATATTCCAATAAAGATGTCAAAAAAATGATTAAGACTGTAAATTTTATATCACAATTTAAATAATGGTTAAAATTGTATATTTTATATTATGTTTATTTTACCACAATAAAAAGAGCAAAAAACTCACACACACATATTTTAAAAGTGCCAAAGTGTCATTAATATCAGTATCTTGAGGTAGTATTTGGCATTAAAATGAAAGTATATTCATATGAAACAGATACAGTATTTGTTATTTTTAAGATTCATAAATGGTACTTCTTAGCAGGGTTCAACTCTTGGAAATTTAAGGTAATGTTAATCACTGAACATCATTTCAGTGTAGTACATTCAGGATTAAAATTTATGTTTTGGTTGGTTGTATATTTGCCTTATTTTATGCATTCATGTCCTTTATGCTTTATTAGCTGGAATAATCTTATGCACAGAAGACAGAAATGTCTTTTTTGTTGTTGTTGTTCAACATATAAGCATTATATTGCTTTTGGCTAAAGATAATTTCAAGAGTCCCAGGTTAGAAGCAGATACAATGTAGTCTTTAAAATAACTTTAAACAAGATCAAATCAATTTCTGAGTATTAAAATAGTTAATTCAGGATTGGTTTTTACCCTTTGACCTTCTGCTTCTAAAGTAAATCAATAACACTTCCAATTATGAGCCTTGAATTTTTTTCAAGTGAACCTAAAAACCTGTTAAGTCCCTCTAGTGTCCTATATTTGAGTGGATAGTTGTTAAAATCAGCAAGCAGTTTGTTATAAATACATAGAAGAGAACAAAAAATAATGTCCACAAATCAATTCCAGAAATATCTACTGAACATTCTTTATGGCCAAGTGCAAGGCATGCGGTGGTAAACACATGGATGTTGCCACAACAGAACTTACAGACTAAGGGGAAACGACTTATTCCTACTCAGTGGCTTCATCTATACATGTCACTGAGTAGGAGAAGCTTGAGTATCTATCACTGATTGCGCGACAGACAAACTCTAATGTTTCACCTCAGCTTCATTTTGGTGGTAATAATAATGCGGGATAAATGACTGTGCTTCCTTTAAAGTATCTTGTGTAGTTTAAATTACTGCTGCTCCTCAACATAACATAACAAAGAAAAGCAAAGTGACTAACGTGGCCAGTCTTCTAGGCCGAATGTAATTAAAGGTAAAAGTTATGCACGTTAGTGCTGATGAGAAATAACCTTTGAGTACTATGGAGAGGAAGATGATACAATGATTGCATTTATAAAGTTAGCCAAAACTCAGTTTATACAAAACCTTTTCAGAAAACACCTACTGCATAATTTGATGCCTAAGCTATTCATTTACCCATGACAATTTATCTGAATAATAGTAATAATTCCTATTAATTCCTATTAGATAGTAATAATTTCCCACAAAATTTAAGATCACAAAGATACAAATTATTAACTCTAAGTTACTTTTTCTCTGTGTAAATATCTGTTCTGTCGTGTATCAAGCGCTGTCACCCCCATTGGACAGCGAGCAACACTGCTATTCATCAAGACAGTGAAGATGTTGGTGACGGTAGTAATAACAGCAAACAATCCCCCAGTGCTTCCTCTGTGCCCAGCACTGTTCTAGATGCTTTATGTAAACTACCTTTTCTAGCTTTCATGATAACCCCGTGAGATCCCCAATTTTACATATGAGAAAATTAAAAGACAGAGGCCTTTAAAAATAAAGTTAAGTAACTTGCCTAGACTCACACAGCTTGTCAATTGGAGAGTCAGAATTGAAAAACCGGACCCTTTGGTTCCAAAGTCTGTGCTCTTAACCACTCCCCTGTACTGTGCACCATGGCAGGCAAATGCTAAATGTTTGTTAGATGAATAAGTGAAAGAGAATGTGTGTGTGAGTGTGTGTATTAGGCACTGAAGGAATAGAAATATTTATACATTTACTTGGAAACCTGACAAGTTATATCTTTCTGATTTCTTCCCTAAAGGTTCAGTCCTATATTCAAATTTAACACGACTAACATCAAACTTTTTGCATCCCCTTGCAAACCTACTTTTCTCTCTCTGTTTTTTTTGAAGTCCTAAGATAAAAACCTACTTCTCATCCTGCTACTCAGTTTTTATACTGACATCTCTGCCCTCACTACTTAGGTTAAAAACGTTAAAGTCAACTCTGTTTCTCACTTTCTCTTGAATGCAACATCTAGTTTGCCCCTAAATAGATTCTTCCTTTGCAGTGTTTTTTGCATCTATTTTTCATTTCCTTTATATGTGTATATGTATACATATATATTTTTTGGCTGCATTGCACAGCTTGCAGGATCTTAGTTTCCTCACCAGGGATTGAACCCCAGCCCACGGCAGTGAAAGCACCAAGTCTTAACCACTGAATTCCCTATTCTTCAGGGAAGAACCTTAATCAGGGAATTCCCTATTCTTCATTACTACTCAGGGTTACCATCACAACTGAAGTTCTTATAACTTAATTTTTAGATTTACTGCAGTTGCCAACTGCTCGGGCTTCTCAGCATCAAGTGAAAAACTGTATGTAAAGCATCCACCAGTGCACATAGAAGTGCTCAATTGATGGAGTAGTTTTCCCTAACACATCACTAGCATATTTCTCTTTCTAAAGCACCACTTTAATAATTTGTTTCCTTGAGCAATAATTTCCCAGTGGCTCTCTGCTACCAGACAAAACAGTCCCATTTCCTGAGACTGCATTCAAATTCCTCCAAAATTTTGTGTAATTTATCTTTTCAACCTTATCTCCAATAGGAGCCTTCTACTTCAGTTAGGCTCTCACTGTCTCACCAATAAATCATATATGTATCATCTTTAGGCTCATTTTGTATCACTTTCTGTACCCTCTATTGAATATTTCCCGTTAAAATCCTGCCCATTCTTTAAGATTCCACCCTTGTTCCTCTTCTTTCCATGCCTCCTTCCCAGTTCCTTTTAATCCAGACAGTTCTCTTCTCACATCAAAGCGTTATTTATTTTATGTAGAAGACATTTAACAATTCTGTATTATAATTCTAATTAGTGGTTTATAAATGTGTTTATATACATATACACTTATACACACACACACTTACAGGCCCCCAAGTATAATGGAGACTTTTAAAAAGGGGATTGTTTTTAGTTTCCACAGTATACACCACAAGGCTTTACACATAGGGATTTAATAAATATTTGCAGGTTTAGGAAACCTAGCAGTTAGAAAATTTTATTCCCTATTTGCTCAACAGTTACTGAGGAATCTACCACAAAACAGACTTTAGATAAAAATTTTTAAACATTTATTTAGATTTATTTATAGTCTACTACTTTCTCCAAAGGATTTGAAGTGCCTAAGAAAAGGGAATTTTTCAGTTAAGCATTTCCTTCAATCTCACTCCTGAATGAAAGTTTAGAATGTATTAAAGGGTGGAGAGAAAAGTGATTTCACCAACTCTATCCCCCGAGGCTTTCCTAGAGCCTGCCTGTCAGTACTTTGCAACTCCTTATTTCTCTGTCAGGATATTTCATTGCAGGGATAACAGAAAGACCCAGGAGGATGATCTGACTCTGTATTATCTATGAGAAAATGTCTCTTTATTAGAGAATATAATTGAGAGTCCCCTATGTCATTAGTAATTTAGGATAAACATAAAATAAGACTTTCCAGAAAGTTTCACAGTGGTATTACACCCAAACACTTGCCAAGTAAAGCTATATAATCTCTTCACTGGAAATCTTTAAAAACAGAAACATTCTTACCAATCGGGAATGATTTAAGTGTAGCCTGCCAGAAGGTAGAGATAGATGACATTTCCAGTTTCTATATGACATTATGGCAGTTAAAGAGCACTTTATACTAATTACAGAATTTAAATGGAACTGTACCCAAGTTCTCTATAATTTCTGACATATTACATATCATAAAGTTTAAGGTAAAATTATCTTCTACCGATTTCAATGTAACCATAGAAGAACAAGGAATTCCTTATACTATCACTGGAAATTGCTTAGCCCATCAGTGTCCTAAATATTTTTAGTTCACTTATATTAATTCATGTGTATGTGATAGAAAATTCTAGTCATACCTACAAAATATAATTTTAAAATTATTTGTAAAATATAATTGATTTACTACCTTCTGTGTAAGTAAAATTTTATAAAATAATTTATAAACAAAATAATTAATGCTGTATCTATTAAAAATATTAGAATCAACATTGGGAAGTCATCCAATTCTTCAGCTGGAGGTGGAAGTGGGTGAAGGGTGAGCACCTAACGCAAGAGCCCTTCCTCTGTGGTCCACGGACAGGCTTCAGGTAGTACGTTCACAAATACCCTGAACTATATACAAGATCTTGTGTGTTTACCTAGTCTGGGAAGAAGGTCTATAGATTTCCTCAGATTTTTAAGAGGTCTGAGGCCTAAGGAAGGATAAGGATTTTGTCTGAGCTTTTTGCCTGGAATATACAAAGTTTTTAAAGAATTTTTTCTTTTAAAGTATGTGCACACTGATTGGAGTGTTTCAATGTTGAATGTCTTTCTTATACAAACCACATCCATAATGTTATCATCTATAATTATTTCCACTTTTGCTTTCATTAAGGTGGTACAGGAATTTAAAGGCACTTGGCAAGCAGTCCAAATACAGAAATATTCTAGATTTTTACAGTATTCCCTCTATTTTATAGTTGCTTATCCAGACTTAATTCAACAGCAAATTCTCCAAAGTATACAATTCAGTTTAAAAAGAAACAATAACTTTCTTTTTGTACTCACATATCACTGGTTTATTTAATTAAATTATGTATTTCTATAACAGGTATAACTGGCATAACCTGGTTTGGGAACAATCACACTGATACAGTAAAGCAAGTGCAGAGTGTCTAAGCTGACTAGGTAAGGGCACAGAGAAAGTCTCAGGCCCTGGTCAGCATGCTCTGTACAGAAACTTAACTGGTTGACGTTGCCCACGATGAAATGGACATCAGCCAAGAAGATTTTCTACTGCACATGAACATTAATACTGTACCTTATTATTGCCTTGATATTGCAAAGTAGTTATTATTCTCATCTTATAGGTAAAGAAATTAAGACTCAGAAAGGTTATTTAATGTTCCTAAGGTCAGGCAATGATTGAATGAAAAAATGGGCTTCATACCCAGTCTTCTGTTTGTTTGTTTGTTTTTTTGCGGTACGTGGGCCTCTCACTGTTGTGGCCTCTCCTGTTGCGGAGCACAGGCTCCGGACGCGCAGGCCCACCGGCCATGGCTCACGGGCCCAGCCGCTCCGTGGCATATGGGATCCTCCCAGACTGGGGCACGAACCCGTGTCCCCTGCATCAGCAGGCGGACTCTCAACCACTGCGCCACCAGGGAAGCCCCATACCCAGTCTTTTAATCAAAATGTTCTCTCAACTAAATCACACTGCCTCTTACCTTAAGCCCAATCATTTATAAGAGATGTTAGTAAAGCATATCTGTGGCATTATATAATATCAAGATCTAAAAGGCAAAGTGAAGATTCTCTGAAAAAAATTTAATTCTGAGTATGCAGCAAAATGGTCAGTAATTGCAAAGACTGTGACCTTGACTTCGTGTGTGGCTTCAAAAGACCTGACTACTAAAAAAAGGAAATTCATCCTAAGGTTTCAAATCTTATTCAGTTAACTAAAAATATCACAGGTTACAGGCCAGCTTTAGATATATTCAAGCACCCTTGGTCACAGGCCCACGTTCGTTCTTTCCCTTTCTGCACATTCCCCCTAAGTGATCTCATTTAGGCCATGACTGTAGGGGAACACAAATGAGCACTTCAAATGCAACTTGTCCAAAATGGCAACTACTTCTTATCCATACCTTCCCGAGTTTCCTCCCTCCCAGTAAAGGGCATCATCACCATCTACCCAGATGCTCAAGTCAAAGCTTAGACGTCATCTTAGATTCCTTCCATTTTCTCATCCCCTATATTTGGCTTATCGTGAGTTCTACCCTACACCTCCCTAATATACTTCATAACCACCCATTTCTCTCCATCTCCACCCACAACACTCTGTTCTAAGCCACTATCATCTATTGCCTAGAATACTTACTGTCATAATCTAATATCTGGTTTCCCTGACTCCATTCTTGCCCCTTCTCTAGTCTGTTTTCCACATAATAGCTAAAGTGGTCTTTTAAAGACCTAGGAATGTCTAAAATTCTCCAATGATTTCCTACTGCTGCACTTTGGACTTTAACTTAAAATAGACTTACTTAAATATCTTGGTTAAAGTAAGTACAAACAGCTTACTTAAAATAGCCTACAAGATTCTCATGGTCTGATTCTTGCCTAGTTCCTCAACCTGACAGCATTCTCTACCCTCACTCACTATACTCTAATCACATGGGTCTACTCCCTAACACTGCACCTTCGTACTTGCTATTCTTTCATCTGCCTGGAATATTTTCCTGGCTTTTTCATAGAGTTGATTTCTTTCTATCATTTGGGCCTCAGTTTAAATCTCACCTTTTCTGACTAGTTTTTAAGAAACAGTCCAGCCCTTTCAGCTCCCACCCTGTCCGAGTTACTATTGCATCATCGCGTCTGTTTTCTTCATGCCTTTTAAAATACATAGAATTATCTTGTTTATTTGTTAGTTTACCTTCTTATTATTTCTCTCCCCACCCTGGAATGAGAGCTCTAAAAGAGAAGCTACATTCACAGGGCTTAGAACAGTGCCTGGCACACATAAGGTGGTTTTTAGTCTAGACAAATTTTAGTTAATTCCACAGAATCACTTAACTAGTCCATTCAATAAGAACATTTCTAATATCCTATATCTCGCTTTTTCAAAGTTTTCGTCTACTTGCTCTCATATGACAACTAGTTCGATAATTCAGTGATTACACTTTAAAGTAGCCATCAAACTGTGTAATAAATTCAGGAGACTACTACTACAAAAACCAACGTGCTACGGAGCTCTATTTATAGAAATTATTTATAGAAAGCTTATTTTAAGTTACTTGAAGAATGAACTCAAAGTTTCAAAGTAATGTGTGAATTTTCTTTACAACATATAATTTTAATCTTAGGATAAGACTGAGGGAATTACAAAGTTCATTCGTTCAATATATACTGAAGTGAGTGCCTTTGCTAGGTGCTAGGGAGACAAGGAAGAACAAGATCCAGTCTCCACCACAGTGAAACTTAGGAACTACCAGAAATACTGAAAAGCTATGAGGTTTATAATACAGGTAGTAAATGCTATAAAAAATTCACAGTGCTATGGGAACACATATGGAGGATCAGGGGATTAGAGCTGTCTCTCCAGAGGAAGTAGGCTCGTAAGCCGATACATGAAAGATAAATAGAAGTTAGATGGACAAAACCAGGGTAACGAAGAGTGTTACAATTAAATCCATGTGTGAAGGCCAGGAAATAAGAAGGGATAATAAATTTAGGAAACTGAAAGAAAGCTCAGTATGAATGGAACAGAGTGTTACTAGGATATGGGAGTGGGGATGAGAGAGGAAAAAGCTGGAATCACAAAGAAATACAGCTTGGATTTTATATGTATAAGGTAATACAAGGAAATACAAGGATCTTATATGTCTTGATAGGAAGTTGAGCCTTTATCATCAGTACACTGGGGAGCACTGAAGTATTTTAAGGAGAGAAGTGACATGATTGATTTGAACATCAGAAAATCTTGCTGATTACAGCAGGAAAAATAGTAAGTAAATATGACTGTAGTAAATTAGGGGGTTTTAGGAGTAATCTAGGTGAGCAATGTTGATAGCCTAACTATTGGAGGGAAATGGACAGATTCAAGAGTTATTTAGAAGGTAGCATTAGTAATACTGGATATTTAGGGGTGTGAGGAAAAGGAGGAGTTCAGGATGACATCTAGAGTTTTGCTTGAGCAAGTGGGTAGATATTAACACATGGGAATGGAAAATACAAGATGAAACAAAGACTTGGGCTAGGTGTGAAATGATGAGCTCAGTTTTGAAGATATTGAGTGGGAGGTACCTATGGAAACGTTCAGTAGACAGCTGGAAAAACATTGTTTCAAAAAGGTCAGCATTAGAAGCTGTTTTATAACAATAATTAGCCTTTTTCTGCTTGTCTCTGTCATAGAAATAGATATCCTAACTCATGCTGAAAGAGAAAATTTCTACTCTAAATATACTTCAATTCTCAATATCACTGGTGTATATATAACTGAAAAGGTACGGTTATGAAGTTAAGAGCAAAGTTTTCCCTACAATGCACTAGTCTCTTTGAAAATGCCACAAATACTTTAAATAAAATAAGAGAAGTTATGGTTCCTTAAGGCATGGGATAAGAGTTTGAAATTTGGGCCAATATCTCAGGCATTATAATTAATTACTGTAATTGCTTAGATCATTTTGTTATTATGGACGCACAGTTCAAGTTAAGGATGGGCCATGTATATTTTGGTGGATACACTGTAAGGGAAAATTTCCTCAACACATGAAATCCTTTAGTGATGACTAAAGATTAAATCACATAAGGCTCTATTCTATATTATACGAGACAATTAAAAACAAAAGGTATACTATTCGTTTCAGGGAAATGATGGATCTGCCAGCTGCAGAAAATGCTTTCTTTGAAACTCTCTTATGACAAATTAACATAGCATGTGCCAGATGTTTTTTTTTCTGTTGAATTATACTGTAATATGCTTCAGTTACTTTTAGTAATTATGCATTTTGTGATCTGCCAGTACCTGCAGCTGCCTCTCATTCTGTTAATTTAATAAAAAAAAAAAAAACTAAAAAAAAAATTTTAGAAAAGCAGTTATGGCAGCCAAACATTACAGATATACAGCCAAGAATAATGTTTTAGAGACTGAAGAGAATTCCTTAGGCTTGAATGCTGTATAATTCATATAAATATATATGAATTGTCCTGTCACTGGACAAGAGAAGAAAATATTACACCTTGTATATTCATTCATTCATTTATTCAATACAATTTTATTGAACAGCTATATGCCAGGCAAGATGTTAGCTCATGGTTTTGTAGAAGAGATGGATGTAAATGATAGTTATGCTACAGTTCAGTAAATGTCATACAGAAGAATGAGCAGAATGGTATGGGAGTACAGGAAAAGGAAAGATGCATCTGTCAGAGGTATAAAGAATGCTTTATAGAAAAAAAGATATTTGAGTTGGGTACCTGGAAGAAAATTTTTTCAGGTGGGGAGTTGGGAAAGAACATCCCTAGAAAGAAATAGCATGTACCAATTACCCCTAGAATCAACCTTGATTCCTTTCTTTTCCTTCATACTCTACATCCAATTCATCAGCACCTTCTATTACCTCTAAAAATAAAAAGACTCCCAATGAATCCACCTTTCTCTTTCTTCTTAGTTTAAGCCACCACTATCTCTTATTAACACTCTTGTGATAGCCTTCTAAGTCCTTCCTCAGCTTTTTACTCACTTCCATTTTCCACACAGGAGACAGAGTGATCTTTAAAAAAAAAAAAAAAAATCAGATCAGGTGACTTCTTTCAAAACTGTCCACTGGCCTTCATTCACACTTAAAACTCTTTAGCCTGGCTAATGAAACCCTACAAGATCAGGTCCCTGTCTGCAGCAGCGAGTGTTCACCAAACATGCCACATGCTCCATTTACATTTCCCAGGCTCCTATGTAGTTAGATTGGGTCCATATGCCTAGTTTGGCCGATGAAAGTAAAAGGAAGTGATGTGCATCGCTTCAGAGCTGAGTTAGTTAAAACCCAGTGTTCTTCCATTCCTCTCTGTCCCTGCTCCAGTGATCTTAGAAGACCATGTGTTCAAGATGATGTAACCTCTACCAGCAGAGCCTTCCTGCCAAACCACCTTAGACATGTAATATGAGCAAGAAATAAACCTTTGTTGTGTTAAGCCCCTGAGATTGTTTGCTGTGGTGTCTGGCATTACTTTATATAATACATTACACTACTGCCTTCATTTAGCATACTATTTCTTTTACTTCAATCATCAAGTGTATTCCTGCCCTGGGGTCATTGCACTAGCTGTTCTCTCTGCTTGAACAGCTCTTTCCCCTGACATTTAAATGATAGGATCCGGGGCTTCCCTGGTGGCACAGTGGTTGAGAGTCCGCCTGCCGATGCAGGGGATGTGGGTTCGTGCCCCGGTCAGGGAAGATCCCACATGCTGCGGAGCGGCTGGGCCCGTGAGCCATGGCTGCTGAGCCTGCGCGTCCGGAGCCTGTGCTCCGCAATGGGAGAGGCCACGACAGTAAGAGGCCTGCGTACCGCAAAAAAAAAAAAAAAAAAATAAATAAAAAAAATAAATGATAGGATCCTTTTCATCATTAGATCTTAAGGTTCATTTCCTCACAGGATCTTCCTCGTCTACCAGTCTCAGGTGTCCACCCATCCATTATCACATTGGCTTATTTTAATTTTCTGCATGATACTTATTATCTGATTTTATATGTATATATTTATTTGTTCAATAATTTCCACTTTCCCATCAATACCCTAATATCTTAAAAAGAAAGGTGGGGGGAACTTGGGCTTTGCTGTTATCCTTAGTACTTAAAGAATAGCGCCACCATTCTGTAAAAAAGGGCTGGCCCTTACCAATGTTTGGTTTATTGGGGCGGCTGTTCAGTGTGGCTGGAACATGCCCTTCATGAAGTAGGGACAGGCAGATTGCTGATAATAGGGGGAGGAAAGATCGTTAAAAACCTATAGGCAATAGTAAAGTAGAAATTTTTAAGTAGGCAGGGCCAGGACTGTATTTGTTTTTTAGGAAAGTAATTCTGAGAGCAGTGTGAAAGATGGAATAGAGTGGGAAAAAAAAATGATGGCAGAAGCCAGGGTGATCCAGGCTACTTTGACAGCCATGGTTAAAGATATGAAAAGGCCTGACTGATGGCAGGGACAAGTATGTTATTGCATGTTTACACATATGCAAGCATTTCTGCAGGACAGATTCTGATACCAGGTATTGCAAATGGATATGCATAGTTTAAATTTTTTTAGCTACTGTTACATTACCTTATACAAAGGATTTGCTAGTTTACATTTCCACCAATACTGTATACCCCATTCCTGTTTCCTCATATACTTGCAGATGCTGCACGTTAGCCATCTTTTACATTTTTGCCAAATTGCTTGGCAAAATTGTTTAAATTTGCATTTCTTTAGTGTATAGTGTGGCTGAATTTGGTTTAATATGTTTAAAGGAGCTTTGTATGTCTGCTTTTGTGAGCTACCTGTTCACATACTTTGTCCACCTATTAGGCTGTTACTCTTTTCCTTAATTATGGAACTCCATGGATTCTGCATATTAATCTTTTATCTTTTGTCATTTGTCTTTTTTTAAAATTTATTAACTTATTAATTTATTTTTGGCTGTGTTGGGTCTTTGTTTCTGTGCGAGGGCTTTCTCTAGTTGCAGCAAGCAGGGGCCACTCTTCATCGCGGTGCGCGGGTCTCTCACTATCGCGGCCTCTCTTGTTGCGGAGCACAGGCTCCAGACACACAGGCTCAGTAGTTGTGGCTCACGGGCTCAGTTGCTCCACGGCATGTGGGTTCTTCCCAGACCAGGGCTCGAACCTGTGTCCCTTGCATTGGCAGGCAGATTTTCAACCACTGTGCCACCAGGGAAGCCCCTGTCTTTTATCTTTGCTTAGCATCTTTCTTCATACAGAATTTTAATTTTTATGGTGAAATAAATTAATCAATCTTTGCATTCTGGATTTGTGTTTTGATTAGAAAGACTTTTCCATTCTAGGATAATAAAATTAATCTAATTTCTTTTAATACTTTAAATTTAGCTTTTTAATCCATCTGTAATTTACTTTGTATAGTGAATAAAGAGTGCACTAAATGAGTTAAAATTTTCCAACATCATCTTTTCACCATTGATTTGAAATGCCATATTATAATGAACAAAATTTCCAATTTTACATGGTTTGTTTTTCCGTGTTCTGTTCAAATTATCTATTCCTGTGCCAATACCACCATACAGCTTTCTATATTTTGATATCTGGTAGGGCAAATCTCATCTCATTTTTTTCCCATAAGAAGTTTTAAAATTTAATCTATAAAAATAATAATAGTTTCTCATTCAAGTAAGATTAGTACAGCTATATTACATTTATAGATGTTATATGTTAATATATAAGCTTTAAAATGCTTTCCTCTTGGAAGCTCAAAATTTTCTGTGTTGTATACATTTCAAGATAAAAGAGTAACTAAGAGGAAATAATTAGAGATGAATTAATACAATTTTACAAATTAAAACAAACTTCAAACTGAAAGAAGATACCACAGAGGAGCTCAAATCTTTAAAAAGCTTCTTACCTTAAGCTTTTTTTTTTTTTTTTTTTTTTTTTTCTTTTTGCGGTATGCGGGCCTCTCACTGTTGTGGCCTCTCCCGTTGCGGAGCACAGGCTCCGGACGCGCAGGCCCAGCGGCCATGGCTCACGGGCCCAGCCGCTCCGCGGCATATGGGATCCTCCCAGACCGGGGCACGAACCCGTATCCCCTGCATCGGCAGGCGGACTCTCAACCACTGCGCCACCAGGGAGGCCCGTTACCTTAAGCTTTTTGATACTAAGATAAAATACTTCCTTCTATAGGAAAATTATTTTACTTAATTATTTTGTGTTACATTTAATTATGGCTATACTTGCTTATGGGTAGATCTTAAGAAATCACAGGTACCTGGTAATCATATTTAATTGTCAGTTGTCGGAAGGAGCAGAGGTTTCCAAAGCCAGCAAAACAAGTCCAGAGAGGACTCTAGCATCCTAAGTGTTTTGTGGCTATCCTGGTATTTACTATTTGATTTAGTCTCTAATATACTCCTAACTGTAGTAAATAGGTGGACACACAGTAAACAAGAAAACAGCCAATTTATAAGAATTTAATTGCTATAAAGTAGAGATGACAGAGAAAAACAGCCAAGTGTTTTCAAGATTTGGTGAGATAGACTAGCACTAAGTTTTTAAAGGGCAGATTTTCAGGAAGAAAGCTTTGATGCTTAATATGGTATAATAATAATACGTTGGGAAGCAGGATGCTGGGACCTACCATGAAAAAGCTCATTTTTGATAGCTATTAAACACTTTTTACATGAATGGTAGAGTGCATAAATTCATGGTACATACAGAGAAATCCCTACTGGGAGAGTCAAATGCATAATATTAGCCATTTGCATTTTTAATGTATTGCTCTGTGTTTATTTTTCAATTTATTATTAATAAAAGACCTAATTGGGTTGAAGACTTGTGATTGCATCATTGAATCATTCTAAAAACAAAGCCATTTCTATGGAGAGCAAATGAATCCTTCCCCAGAGACAGAGAAGTACCATCTAGCAGTTTGCTGGTGCACTATTGGTACAACACAGCATACATCAAACTGCTAACGCCCAATAAGGATGCTGTCATAAATGTCTAGCATAGATCATCATATTCATATTCTTTTTATTGGAATAAGTATAAATTTTAATTTCTACTTCAAAAAATATAAATTTATTGTGGCTGCCATGTAATTCTGTATTGTGACCAATAGGAGAGATGTGTCAGTGAAAATACTTTAGTAGCTACTTTTTTATTGACTTGATTTCATATAGATCCTCAGTGTTACTTATGTCTCCAAAAAGGAAGGAGATACAATTCATATATAAAAATCCTGTATAAAATCTAGTGTTTTCTAGAACTAGTAATGTTTTTGTATAATTAAAAACAAAATAAGCATGTATGCTTCTCATACACAGGTCTCATGCATTATATCATGGTTTACTTTGAATACAACAATCTCTTAGTATTTATAAAGGTTTTTCCCTAAGCCCAGTGTTTGTTTCCTAAATATTTTACACGCCAGGCATAAAGTTAAAGTTAATACCTTAAATTTGTTACCATATAAATAAAGCCTGTAGTAACACATAGGGTTTATAGGGTTGGGCTTTTGGGGGATTCAAATTCAGGTTTGACTGACTCCTGAGATAGTGCTCTTTATCTATAATACCGTGCTGCCTCCTTATGTACTAAAAATATTATATTGTTTCTCAACATTATTAAATATATAATCCTTTCATGAAAGGAAATAATCTTAATGCAAAATCTTGTGAAAATATTTTCTACTTTGAAATACAACATTTTAGTTTTGTCAGAGCATGCTAACACAATTTTAGTGATGTAGTAGAGACATGCCAAAAGTTTTCTTAGTATATTGGAATGTATCTCCATTTTCAATCCCGTGGCTTAAACAACCACATAATGCATATTAAGCAAAGGTTAACTATACCTTATGAAAACTGGATTTTTCCCATGCAAAATCCTAAATATATACAATTAAACCTTTTATATATTTTAGAAAATATTTTCTCACATTTTAATAATTTTATAAAAATTATATAACCAAGAAATATTTAACATAATTATTTAAGCATAATTATTTATGCTTATTTATTTATTAATTAAGCAATTATTTAAGCATAATTATTCCTTTTAAAAAGATGTCTAAAAAATATAACTAAATCTAGGGCTTCCCTGGTGGCGCAGTAGTTGAGAGTCTGCCTGCTGATGCAGGGGACACGGGTTCGTGCCCTGGTCCGGGAAGATCCCACATGCCGTGGAGCGGCTGGGCCCGTGAGCCATGGCCCCTGAGCCTGCGCGTCCGGAGCCTGTGCTCTGCAACTGGAGAGACCACAACAGTGAGAGGCCCGCGTACCGCAAAAAAAAAAAAAAAAAAAAAAAAAAAAAAAAAATATATATATATATATATATATATAACTAAATCTAAACATTCAAAGCATGTAATAAATGACCTACTTATTTTTGATAACCATTTTAAGTCATCTTCCTCAATCTACCAAAAATGTCACAGGACATGGGCTCTTTTTTTTTTTTTTTTTTTTTTTTGCGGTACGTGGGCCTTTCACTGCTGTGGTCTCTCCCGTTGCGGAGCACAGGCTCTGGACGCGCAGGCCCAGCGGCCATGGCTCATGGGCCCAGCCGCTCCGCGGCATGTGGGATCTTCCTGGACAGGGGCACGAACCCGTGTCCCCTGCATCAGCAGGCGGACTCTCAACCACTGAGCCACCAGGGAAGCCTGGGCTCTTTTAAATTTAATAAAAACAGTGGAAGAAAGATCATACCACATTGCCACAAAAGGAGAGGTGATAGCTGGAAAAATCTAGTTCTTTTTTCTTGTCTTTAATAAGAGCATTCAACGAAGGATTCTTTCGCTATATAGTTATTGTGAATTTATTAAAAATTGTGTTACACTGAACTAGAACAGCAGAAGGAAAAGCAGTAACAGCACTGTTCATTTAAACCTGAAAGGAAAAGATCATGATAAGAATTGAAAAGGATGTCGAAAATATCTCAAGGAGAGTCAAGAACTAGCAATTTGGGGACAGTAGGCAATTAAAAAACAAACCAAAAAAAATCTGAGTATAGAATATGTCTAATTCTAATAATAATATATATATATTTGCATGATGCTTTACAGTTTACCAGATGCTTTGATATTTATACCATTTCATAAATAACCTTAGCAAACTAAGGTAGTTTTTATTCTTATAGATGATAAAATTGAGAATTGAGAAAATTGACTTATAGATAATCACACATTTGTGGTGCAGACCTTGGACTTGAACCTACTGTGTTAGCTTTTTATATACCCAACTGACTCCTACACTAAGATCTTAAGTCAGTCACTCATGTTTAGGAGAAAATTTTTAGGTCTTTAAAACTGATACTTCAGTAGTTCCTTGCTTAAGGCCATTGGTAAATACATGATTCTAAGCTTATATTTTTCAATATTTAAAAGTCAAATTAAGAGTTATGTATAAAAGATGGAGACTATTTTGGGAAGGCATACACAATCCTCTAGGATTCTGTATAAACTGGAAATAAAATGAACATAATGCCTTCAGTTACGTGCTAAATGGATGATTTGAAAACTTCATATTAATTCTGAAACTACTTAATAAGCTTTGATAACAGTGTAAGTTTGTAGTAATGACATACAAATTGAGTTTGGTATAAATTCAAATTCACAGAAGTGGTAAAAGAAATAATTAGTTCACTAAAAGTAGAGATAAAATTGTTAAAAATGAAGTAGCAGAGTAAACCTCTGTTATTATACATCTTTATAGTCTGACTCCCCAACTAGAACATAGTGTCTCTGATGGCATGGTGACGTTTGCTCACTTTCATGCTGATGTTAAATGGCTATTTTTAAGAATACTGCATAATATTAGAAAAACAATCTCCTACTGATGTTTGGTATCAAGTAATGGTATTATTCTCTTGATTTTGGAGGAAATATTCTATTTCCATTTTTTCCTTTTATCTAAGAGGTAAAAGAAAATCACTAAATTACTGGAAATTTGGTAGTTTTAACTTGTTTAGGATTTGGAAGGCTGTTTACCAACACTTGGTTTTTTAAGGCTGGACAGAAAAGGGGGTAAGCTTTGAAACTGAAAAAACTAGTTAGATTTACTGGATTCAAGCGTACTCCTGGAGTTAAGATATAAACTGTGTGGCTAGTCTGGGCAAGACCTTGTTACCTAGTGTAATCTGCTGAGCATATCTGATCCAGGGCACCAGCACTGTGGAAAGTCTATATAAATCTACACACTAAGATTTAATTTAAGTAGGAATGTTCCTTAGAAGGTTGGTTGTTTTGTTTTAGATTGGTTATTCTGTGGATTCTTTCTATTTATTGCTCTCTTAGGGCAGATAACCACTCCATGTTGCTATGTTAGGCGTTCTACTTTTACGGAAAATTGTTTTCAGTTGCAAATCCGACGAGGAGGTAATATAGCAAAGCGGAGATGGAATCTATGAGATAAATGAAGAGTCTGGCCTCATACTGGAGCAGGGACAGTTTATCTATTGTTACAGTAGGGTATGTGGGGAAAGATGCATATAGGAATACAAGTGCAATGATGGGAGCTGTGGAAGTTCTTTTCTGATCGCTTCTCTTTTCTCAGTGAAGTAGGAACTGAAGTTATCACATGAAAGTGGCGGTAGGGGAGGAGATGTAAAAGGTTTGAGGAAAGACATGAGGGAATGAAACAGTCACCAAGGAGTATACAGACTGATTGCCTGGCAGGATAAGGGCCCATTTGAAATTATGAATTTAGAGTGACAGCAGCAGCGTGGCTGTGTTTTACTCTGGCCACCTTGAGCTGAATGGGTGAAAGTAAAGAGAGGGCGAGGAGTTGGATTTAACCAGGGCTTGTTTGGAAGAAAAGAAAGAGGGTCAGGAGAGTTGAGAACGGTTATCCTTGCTGGCCCTTTCTAAAACTGCACTCCCTCTAAAAATATATACACTGCCCATTCTCTTTTCCACTCTATTTTTCTCTTTTGCACTTAATTATATCTATTGAATTATATACTTAATTTCTCCTGTTGACTGTCTGCCTCCCGTATTAGAATAAAAGCTCCATAAGGACGGGGGTTTTTGTGCTGTGCTCACTGCTATTGTCTTTTAAAAGCTACGATTCCTTGCTGGATAACAGCAAAGCAGTTATTACAGCATTTCACTCCCCCACTTCCCACCACTGCCCTGTGGTTTAACAAAGAGAAGTGAGTGGCTCCTTTACCACCTAGCAGCTATTTTTTTTTTTTTTTTTTTTTTTTTTTGTGTGTGTGTGATACGTGGGCCTCTCACTGCTGTGGCCTCTCCCGTTGCGGAGCACAGGCTCCGGACGTGCAGGCTCAGCGGCCATGGCTCACGGGCCCAGCCGCTCCGCGGCATGTGGGATCCTCCCGGACCGGGGCATGAACCCGTATCCCCTGCATCGGCAGGCAGACTCTCAACCACTGCGCCACCAGGGAAGCCCCTAGCAGCTATTTTTAAAGGACTAGGTGCTTTGGATATAATTTTGATCTTTAAAACTGGTAATATTAATTTCTTATTATAATAAGTGGTCCTTAAGGTGATGTGGACTTCTCTAACATTTTCTTAAGTAGAAGAGAGTAATAAAAAGTGGAAAGTGATAAGGAATGAGATTAGAACACATGTAAGGGCTAGGTCAGAAAATCCTTGTGGCCAATTTCTTCCTAATTGGGGGTCGGAAGGGTGGGAGAGTGGAATGAATTAACAAGATTTATAATCTAAAAGGTATCTCTGACATAGTATGGAAAATGGATTAGAGGGAAGACAAGCTCGAGGTTCCAGAAACCAATCAGAAAGCTGTTGCAGTAATCCAGATAGGAGACAAGAATGGCCTGAACTAAGGTAGGAGTAGTGAGTAAAGGCAAACGGATTTGAAAACCATTAAGAAGGCAGGATCAGCCTCAAGGACTGACTGGAGGTATAGGAAAGGAGGTAGGGAGAAAGGAGCCAAGGCAGATGGCTCTTCTAAGTCACTCTGTGGACCGTATCCAAACTGTTTTCTAGATCCCAACTATTGGAACCTATAGGGCTACTTCCACAGTATCTGAATTTTAGCTAAAAACACCACCCCAAACCCCATGAAAAACAAGTAACTTCCAATGTTCAAAAGAATTACATTACGATGGCGTGATGACAGGTAGCAGGACTGATGAGAGTTTGTGGCATAGGACTCATTCTAGCAAACTCCTGTAGACCAGTCATATATAGGGCTACCTACTCTGCTTACTCATAAAGCCAACATTGCATCCCAGAATTCAGGCTGAAGGGATCCTTCTTTGGTCTTGTACTATCGGCTAGCAAAAACTCCCTTAAAAAATCATATTTCAATAATTCTCAAATGAATCGTCTATAAACATTTAAAGAATACTTATAAAATGCCCAACACTATGCTATGGATTTTGTGTTTACATAAATATTTATACTCATATATACATATGCATTCAAAAAATACTATGTGCCAATAACTGCTGGTGGTGCCTGTGGACATACACGCACAGTTCACAGAGGTCTGTAATATATGACCAACGTGAACTTATTTAGATTTTAGAACAGAAGTTCAAACATGAGTTCAAGCGTGATTGGATAAATAATCCTTGCCACATTGTTTTGTGTAATATTTTCTCCTCTGGAAGTATGATCTTGATTATGAACAGTACTAATTCTTAAAAGTTAGTTCACTCATTCCTAGTGCCTACATCCTGAACTATGTATTCCTTTATCATCTACGTCTTCCCAGTAATTCTTAGAATGAATAACATTTTAAAAAGTTTACAAGATGGGAAAAAAGTTTCACTGTAAGGCAATGGTATAATTATGGGAGTTCAAGCTTCTTGGAGATGCAGTCTCTTGAAAAGTGGGGGCACATTATACTTCATCATGTTTCACAAAGTTCAAATGCATTTCAAAAATTAAAATTCTGCAGAAAGGATCAAAATTGGAAGGAGAGTTTGGCCTAGAAAAGAAACAATAATTGAAAAAATTCACTAGGTTTCATTCAACAAGTATGTTCTGAGTATCTATTAAGGTTGGACATTCTTTTAGAGTCTAAGGATACAGTGGAGAGCACAGGAGACAAGTTACTTTATAGAGCTGATATTCTCCTGGAGAAGCAAAAATTAAAAAATGTAAAGAAATATAAAATGTGATTATTGTTAGTGATGAGTGCTATGAAGAGAAACAGAAGTGGGTAATGTGATAGAGTAACTTCTTAAGGGCAGGGTCTTGTCTTATTCATCTTTGTGTTTCTAGCATCCAGCAGAATGCTTAGAAAAGAGTGGTCAGTCACTGAAATGTTTGTTACATAAATTAAAGGGAGTTTTTAGGTATCTGCTTTGTTTCCAGAAGTACTTGCATAAATCTGCAAACTGAAGTATTAGATGCTTTAAACTGCATGGTGTAATTTTGACCTTAATAACAGAATGAAAGGACAGAGAGCCAAGATGCTAGTAATCTTGCTGACACTTTTAAAGGTATACTAAAACCCTGAATCAGAGCCAATTTGGATATTTGTCAGATAAGTTTACTAATATAATAAAGTATATAAAATATTAATGTGCTTCTATTCTTGCAGAGTTAACATACATCACTTAAATAATCTACATGTAATTTTTAATACAAAGATAACATTAAACCAAACTGATTTACTCATTACTTTTTTTTTCTGAGAACTGTGGAAAAATCAAATGTAGTAGGATCCAAAGTGGTGACACTGCCTTTCTCTTAAACTTGATGCAAAATATGTTCCAAGTGACAGAAACTTTCTCTGAGTAGATTTACAGTTTCTAAACACCATAGCATACTGACTGATGAGAAAGTTATTATGCTAGAAAATGAGATGTTACATCTTTACAGGACATCCTCAGCGTGGGCAGGCCCTCACTAAGCAAGATGCATAGTTACAAATTATGCTACATTTTTCAAGACTTTTTAAGATTTCAGCCAATAATGACACACACTTTTTCATCTCTCATTTCAACACTGTGATACAAGTAAATCAAATTTAGGCACTTCTGCCCCATTGAAATAATTGTCCTTCACATACTAAGTGAAGTAAGTCAGACAGAGAAAGACAAATATCGTATGATATTGCTTATATATGGAATCTTTAAAAAATGATAGAAATGAGCTTATATACAAAACAGAAACAGACTCACAGACTTAGAGAATGAACTTATGGTTATGGGGTGGGGGAAGGTGGGAGGAAGGAATAGATTGGGAGTTTGGGATCGACATGTACACACTGCTATACTTAAAACAGATAATCAACAAGGACGTACTGTATAGCACAGGGAGCACGGTTGATATTCTGTAATAACCTAAATGGGAAAAGAATTTGAAAAAGAATAGATACATGTACATGTATAACTGAGTCACTTTGCTGTACACCTGAAACTAACACAACATTGTAAATCAATTATGCTCCAATATCAAATAAAAACTATAAAAAGAAAACAAACAAACAAAAAGAATAATTGTCCTTATATCCCAGGCTTAGGACTCTACATTATTAGTTGCTTTGAAACATAAAATAGTTGTTTTAAAATGTTTTCTTGACTTAGTTTTGAGGCCCCAGCTAGAGGCCCATCAGTTTCCCTTCATGAGCAGCCGATTAAATTCACACCACGACTACTTCCCTTATTGGGCTCTCACACTCTGGGCCACTGTACACCTGCCTTAACCACCCCAGGGACAGATAGATGACCAGGGACAGCCCCTATGCCTGAGCCCACTGCAATCATTCAAATTAGCCAGTCCTAAACCTACTTACCTTGCCTCACTCCTTCTAGCAGAAATCACAATAAAGGCTCTTGCCCACTGTTCCCCACCCCCCATCACTGACTCCTTCTGCCCTGTGACTGACCCTGATGCTTCCCCCGTGTGGCCCTGTGTGGTGTGCTGTGTTCACCCCAGAGAACGGTGAGTATAAGAAGTTGTAAAACTCTTTCTGGTGTCTGTCTCTTGATCTGCATCTGGCCTCCCTATATATCTCACTCAAGGTAATATGGTTAAAACACAGAGATATACAACATATTTCTTTTAGTTAAGAAATAATACTAACATCAAATGCTAATGTTTATTAATTACAAGTAATATGTTGTGTACGTACAACATTGGTTCTAATGATCCTGATATTAATTTCCTATAAAAGTCCTGATTGATTTTGTCCATTTCAACTTCTAGGATCTGTAACTGACCACAGACACGTGTAAATTCTGTGTAAGACAAAAGTTATCTAAAGCCTAGTTTCCACCAAGATATGTCCATTCCTATGCCAAATGAGGTGGGATATTTTTATTTTATTTTATTTTTTATTTATTTATTTATTTTTTGCGGTATGCTGGCCTCTCACTGTTGTGGCCTCTCCCGTTGCGGAGCACAGGCTCCGGACACGCAGGCTCAGCGGCCATGGCTCACGGGCCCAGCCGCTCCGCGGCATGTGGGATCTTCCCGGACCAGGGCACGAACCCGTGTCCCCTGCCTCGGCAGGCGGACTCTCAACCACTGCGCCACGAGGGAAGCCCGAGGTGGGATATTTTTAAAGAGTGTATGTGTAGATCCAGTAAAGGCACACTAGGTTATTCAGATTAATCAACCCATTAAAAACTCTACAACACTTGAAAAGCATTAACGAGATGAAAATATAGCACAGCAAAAAGTCCCAAGACAATTTTTGAATGAAAGTTTGTAATGAGAAAAATAAGTAGAATATTGGGTCACCAATGCTCCTTATGCCCTGGAAGCCATTTATAATACCCCACATTTAGGATCTGGCTCTATTATCACTCAGAGAAAGGGGTGCTTTACAGAGATCCTCTCCAACACTGATCTGGGACCTGAAGAGGTATCCCGTCGGGATAAAGGTGAACCATATCTGAATCCATGCCCCTCCCCTTAGTCATAGGACTCCAAAGAAGCTATTTTGGGCATGAGCAAAGCAGGAAAAGAAAAGGAAAAAGAAACATCCCTGAGAAGTTGTGGCCACAGACTAGCCATCTTACAGATTTACCTCAAAGAACCAATACCTAGAGTAGGACAGAAATCCTCCCCTTGGTTGAGGTGCTCAGAACTGGTAGAGCTCCCAGGAACCCAGAAGAAGCAAAGGCAAAGCCTCTCTGTGAAAGTCTCATTACAAAAATTTTCCAGGGCGATTACTAACAAGCAGATAGAGAAACCAGACAACATGCACAGAAACCAGCAGAAACAGGCCTGTCTGATGACAGATGTTGGAATTATCAGATGCAGACTTTCAAATAATGTTTACCACTTTAAAAGAAAAGCATGACAAACTTGAAAATATCAGCAAAGGACATGAGGCTTTACAAATGTAAAATAGTGGACTTGAAAAAGAGCTCAATAGAATTCCTGGACATAAAAAAATACCTTAAGATAAAAACCCAGTGGGAATATACAGCGAGCAGATTGAACATAAAAAAAAAGAGAACTTATGGAATATAAGATAGATTTGAAGAAACTGTCTGAATATAGCACAGTGAAAGAAAAAGATGGAAATAAAGAAGGTAAGAATGTAATGTAAAAGTTTAATACACCTTACAACAGGGTCCCTGAAGGATGGGAGAGAGAGAATTGAGCAAAGGCAGTTTTTTGTTTTAAAATCAACCTTATTGAGGTATAACTATGGAAAATAAAATGCAGCCACCATGAGTGCAGAGCTTGGTGAGGTTTGACAAATGCATACACCCACATAACTACAATCACAGTTAAGATATAGAATACGTCCATCACCCCAACATGTTCCCTCATGACCCTTTGTAGTCACTTCCCTCAAGCCCAACCCAAGCCCTAGACAGCCACCAAGCTGTTTTGTCATCATAGATTAGAATCGTCTTTTCTAGAATTTCATATAAATGAGATCATACAGTATGCACTCTTCTTTGTCTGGATTTTGTTTCATCTCATTTTTGAGATTCATCCATGTTTGCTGTATGTGTCAGTAGTTTGTTTCTTTTTATTGCTGAGTGTTTATCCATGCACCTGTGGGTGGACATTTGGGTTGTTTCCCATTTTTGGGTATTATAAATAAAGCAACTACAAATATTTGTGCATGAGTTTTGTGTGTGAATATATATTTTCATTTCTCTTGGGTAAACACCTATGTGTAAAATTGCACAGTCATATGGTAAGTACTCATTTCACTTTGTAGTAAGCTGTATTGTAATCTGAATACAAGTCCTTTGTCGGATATACTAATTGCAAATCTTTTCGCATAGTTTTGTTTCCATTTTCTTAATGGTGGCTTTTGAATAGTAGAAGTTTTTAATTTGATGTAGTCCAATTTATCAATTTTTTCTTTTATGATTTGTTCTTGTGTCCTATGTAAGAAATTTTTGCTTACTGTAGATTTTTTTCACATTTTTCTAGAAGTTTTTGTTTTACTTTTATGTTTAGACCATGATTCACTTCAAATTATTTTTACGTATGGTGTGATGTAGTGGTGTGATGGCCCAAAATTTCCCTACCCCCTGGTATTCAGACCTCTACACTCAAGGGGACTATACCCAACAACTCACTTCTAATTAATGGAAAAAAGGTTAGAGTGATGGGCTGTCACTGTTAAGATCAGGTTAAAAAAAAGACCAGGACCTTTGTTTTCCCCCTACCTCCTTCTCTCTGTACACCTCTCTCTCTCTCTCTTTCTCTCTCTCTCTTCTCTCAGCCCTCACTCTGAGGGAGGTAAGGTGTCATGTTCTGAGTTGATCTATGAAGACGCCCACAAAGCAAGGAACTGATGTGTCTTGCCAACAGCAGTGAAGATCTGAGGCCTGCCAGCTATAGAGTGAGCTTGGGAGCGAATCCTCTCCTGGTGGAGCCTTGAGATAACTACAGCTTCGGCCAACACCCTGATTGCAGCTCCATGAGAGACCCTGAGCCAGGCATTCTGATTCAGACATGCCTGCATTCCTGACCCACAAAAACTGAGATAATAAATGTCTGTTGCTCTCAGCCACTAAGTTTTAGAGTAAGGTGTTAGGCAAGAGTAGGTAACTGATATAAAGGGTTTTCATCAAATTTGGAAAAATTTTGGCATTAAAAAAAATTTATTTATTTGTTAAATTTATTTTTGGCTGCATTGGGTCTTCGTTGCTGCACCTGGGCTTTCTCTAGTTGCAGCGAGCAGGGGCTACTCTTCCTTGTGGTGCGCAGGCTTCTTATTGCGGTGGCTTCTCTTATTGCGGAGCATGGGTTCTAGGTGCTGGGGCTTCAGTAGTTGTGGCATGCAGGCTCAGTAGTTGTGGCTTGTGGGCTCTAGAGCACAGGCTCAGTAGTTGTGGTGCACGGGCTTTGTTGGTTGGAGGCATGTGGGATCTTCCCCGACCAGGGCTCGAACCCCTATCCCCTGCATTGGCAGGCGGATTCTTAACCACTGCACTATCAGGAAAGCCTTATTCCTTAAAATATCTCTACTCTTACCTCACCCCCACCCAGCTTTATACTGCTTGATATTGTCTTCCAAGTCACTGAGGTTCTATGCTCATTATTTTTTTCTTTTTTTCTCTCTATGCATCCATTTTTGGAGAGGTTTTTTTTTTTCCCCGTCTTTAAGTTCTCTGATCTTTTCTTCTGCAGTGTATAATTTGCTGTTAATCCTATCCAGTAAATTTTTAAATTTCTGATATTATAATTTTCATTCCCAAGTTTCCATTTGGTTACTTTTTGTAAATTCCATTTCTCTCCTTGTCATTTTTATGTGTTACTTTAAATCACTGAACATATTTATAATTGCTGATTTAAAATTCTTGTTTATTGATTGTATCACCTCTGTCACTTCTGGGTGGGTTTCTACACACTGATTTTTCTTGGTTATGAAAACTGTTTTTGCTTATCTAGTATTAAAAGTGTTGGACTTGTCTGGCAGGCAATTAGATTACTTGAGGACAGCTTGATTATTTTGAGGCTTGGTTTTAAGTCTTGCCAAGGTGAATTTAGAATACTTTTAATTCTGGGCTGGTTTAGTTCTAAGGTGAAGTGATTCTGGAATCTTTACTGCATGCCCTGTGTATTCAACAAGAATTGTCCACACTACTTGGGTGTAACTATAATATATTTCCTAGCCCTGTGTGAGCTCTTGATGTTTTCCAGCTTACAGCTCACCATTCATTGTTTGCCTGGCCTCTTGGAGGAATTTCACTCTAATACATCATGACTTGGATTTTAGAAACACATTCAAGAGGACCACTGTGCAGATTTCTAGATCTCTTTCTCTGTGTAACTCCATCTTTTCTGGTTCTCTGCCCTGCAAATTTCAGTTTCAGGCATCAAACTCTGATCTCTGTTCTCCTCAACTGAGAGGGATCACTGGGTAGTGCCTGGAATCTCCCTTCTGTGGACTATGGTCCTTAAAGTGCCTTCAGGCAGAAATCCAAGGTGAGCCTAGATTTCATCTTGTTTTTCTTGTCTCTCATGGATCAGAAAAGCAATTGTTTCAAATATTTTGTCCAGTTTTCTAGTTGTTTCTGGTGGGAAGTTAAGTCTGGCACCAGTTTCTCCATTACAGCAGGAGGTAGAGATTGCCACAGGCCATATTTGAAGAGTTGACACCTGGCAATTTTCTAGAACCAAAGCCAAGCCACACTTTCAGAAGGCACAAAATACAACAAATAAAATGAAACCTATACCTATACACATCACAATGAAATTATAGAAAAACAAAGAGAACATTTTAATAGCAGCCACAAGAAAAGAGATTACTTTCAAAGGACTGGGGACAGATAACTTCTCAGCAGAAGCAACAGAGGTCAGAGGTTAACAGATTGTTGTTTTTAATTTTCTGGAAGAAAACAAGAGTCAACTTAGAATTCTATACCCAGCAAAAATATCATTCAAATATGTACATAAAATAAATATATTTCACAGATACACAGAAGTTGAGATTTTATCACCAGCATATCTTCACTAAAGGAACTTCCAAATTATCTAATTTAGACACAAGGAAAGTAGTCCCAGCTGGAATGTTTGAGATAGAAGAAGAAATTCAGAATAAAGAAAGTGGTAAATATATGGGCTAATATAAATGAACTGCAATTACATAAAACAATTAGTAAGGTGAAACCAAAACATTACAAAACAGACTTTAAAATATGGTAACAATAACATATAAGTTGGGCAAGGGAAATAAGTGGTGTTAACATGTTCCAAAATTCTTATATTATCTGGAAGGAGGATAAGGGTTTTGATTAACTTTAGACTTTCCTATAGTAAGTATATATGTTATAATTTCTAGGGTAACTACCAAAAGAATACATAGTATATAATTTCCAAATCTTAGGGGGAGAAGTGGCATGATGAAAAAAATACTAAGTCAATAAAGAAGACAAGATAGGAAAGAGAAAGAAAGCAATGACAGAATACAAAGTACTACAATAAAACAATGAAAACAAATCTCAACATACTTTAGATTACACTGGATATAAATGAACTAAATGGTCTAAAACAGAACAATATATTGTTTCTAAAAGACATACCTGTGGAAAACAGAAGTAATTAACAATAAGATAACTAAAATGTCCCCATATATTTAGGAATTTTAAAATGTACTTATAAATAACATATGAATTGAAAGAAGAAAAGATAAAAATTTAAACATATTTTGAATTAAATAATTGTGAAAATACCACACATATCAAAACTTGTATGTTAAAGCTACATCAGTATCTAGTGGACAATTTATAACACTTAAGAATGCAAAAAGAAAAAGAAGAATGCATGCATTGGGAAAAAATGAAAACCTGTGAGACGTGCTCTCACATGTTAGAAGTTAGAAAAGGAACAGCAACATGAAAGTCTTATTTTGTCTCATATAAGTATAGCTACCCCTGCTCTCTTTCAGTTTCCACTTTGGACCTGTGTCCTTAAAGCTGAACTGAATCTCTTATAGGCAGTATATAGATGGTCTTGTTTTTAATTCATCTAGCCACTCTCTATTTTTGAATGAAGAACTCAATCCATTTACATTTAGAGTAATTATTGATATGTAAAGATTTACTGATGCCTTCTTATTAACTATTTCCTGGCTGTTTTACAGTTTCCTTGCTCCTTTTTTCCTCTCTTTCTGTCTCCTTTGTGAACTGGTGATTTTCCATGATGATGTGCTCTGATTCCCCTCTTTTACTTTTGCAAATCTACTATAGGTTTTTGCTTTGTGGTTACCATGAGGCTTACACAAAACAGCTTGTGGATAGAACAGTCTGTTTTATGCTGAGAGCAACTTTGCTTGCATACAAAAACTCTACCTTTTTACTCCCCTGCCTTTTAAGTTTTTAATGTCACAATTTACCTCTTTTTATATTGTGTATTCATTAACAAGTTATGGTAGTTATAGTTATTTTTAATACTCTTGTCCTTAACCTTTATACTATAATTGTTAACACACCATCATATTACAGTATTAGAGTTTTCTGAATTTTATTATTTATCTTGATCAGTGTGTTATATATTTTCATATGTTTTCATGTTACTTATTAACGCTTTTTCATTTCAGCTTGAAGAACTCCTTTCAGCATTTCTTGTAAGGCAGGTCTAGTGGTCATGAATTTCCTCAGCTTTTGTTTATCTGGGAAAATCTTTATTTTGTCTTCATTTCTGAAGGATAACTTTGCTAGATAGAGTGCTCCTGGTTGGCAATATTTTTTCTTTCAGCACTTTGAATATACCATCCTACTGTCTCCTGGACTGTAAAGATCCTGCTGATAGACTAATATGGGTTTCTATGTAGGTTACAATCTTTTTTTCTCTTGCTGCTTTTAGGATTCTCTCTCTTTGATTTTTGATAGTTATTATAATGTGAAGGTCACTTTGGATTGTAATAATGGGGTAATCCATTAGCTTCATGAACCTGAACAGCTAAATCTCTCCCCAGTTTTGTCAAGTTCTCAGCCATTATTTCTTTTCTTTCTTTTTTTTTTTTTTGTGGTACGCGGGCCTCTCACTGTTGTGGTCTCTCCCGTTGCGGAGCACAGGCTCCGGACGCGCAGGCTCAGCAGCCATGGCTCACAGGCCTAGCCGCTCCGCGGCATGTGTGATCTTCCCGGACTGGGGCACGAACCCGTGTCCCCTGTATCAGCAGGCGGACTCTCAACCACTGCGCCACCAGGGAAGCCCCAGCCATTATTTCTTTAAATAAGCTTTCTGGCCCCTTTCCTCTCTTTCCTTCTGAAACTCCAATGATTTGGATATTGTTTCTTTTGATGGTGTCTGATAAATCATATTGGCTTTCTTTACTCTTTGTCATTCTTTTTCTTTTTTCTCCTCTAACTGGATTATCTGTCTTATACTTGTAGGTCTCCTCATTGTTCCTATCCTCTAAATAACTGATTCTTTCTTCTGTTTGATCTATTCTGCTGTTAATTATCTCAACTGAATTTTACATTTTATTCATTGAATTCTTTAGCTCCAAAATTTCTGCTTGGTTCTTTTTTATGATTTCTATCTATTTCTTAAATTTCTCATTCTGTCCTTGTATTGTTTTCCTGATTTCACTGAATTACCTTTCTATGTTTTCTTGTAGTTCATTGAATTTCCTTAAAACAGCTGTTTTGAATTCTTTATTGGGTAAATTGCAGATCTCCATGTCTTTGGGTTTGGTTACTGGAGGACAATTGTGATCATTTGGTGATGTCACATTTCCTTGATTTTTCAGGTTCATAGTAGTTTTGTGTTACTAATTTTGGATTTGAAGTAGCAGTCATCTCTTCCAATCTATACTGTCTTCAGGTGAGAGATACCTTTTGTTAGTCCTGATATAGATTCTGGGGCTTTCTCTGACCTCACATGGATACACCTACTTTATGCTCCTTGCTCCCTCTCATGGCAGAATTCCAGAATTCATAAGCTCGTACGTCTTCTCTCAATTCCTCTCCTCTCAATTCCACTCCAATGTGTCAAAATTCATATATATATATATAGTATATATATACATTCTCTAACAGAATGCTGTAATTCCTCCTCTGAATATCTGGACTTCTACTACAAAGGCTCTCTTGTCCACGGGTGACTGCCCAAATCAGTTATCTCCAGATGCTCCCAGACTGTGGCTGAAAGGGGCTAGAGCCAGTTGATAGGCTTCTGCCAGTTCCACTGCCCATACCGAGGTCTGTGTCTCTATTACCCAATGCAAGGCTGGGCAAGACTCCTCCCGGATCCCTTTGTGTATGTATAGTCCTGAATCCCACAACTCCCACAGAGGAACTTTTATTTGTGGATGGATGACAAAGTTTTGTTGTTTAAGGGAGAGGAACAAAAATGAAGGATGTCTTATGCTATTATAATGTTGACATCACTCCTCCAAGAGGATTCTAACTGGGAAATAGTATGGGTATTTCTTGACTTGGGAGGTGGTTACATTGGTGTTTGCAATATACCTTTAAAAAAACTGTACATGTTTTATGCATTTATACTATATAACAAAAATTTTAAAAGAATAAAGAGGGTATGCCCATGGACCCTAATCTAAAAGAGGTAAGAAAATAATTTTTAAAAAACAGTTAATAAAAAATAGTTTCAGACTCCAAGAACTTCAGTAATTCTAAATTACTGAACACATTAGTATGGACTGGAGAAATACAGGAAACTTGAGGAAAATAATGTGCTTGAGGTGGAATGGCAATATCTGCAAATTGAGCAAAACAATGCATATTTGGTCTTGTGATGGTTGTAAAATATGCCCCCAAATTCTTTGAGATTCTTCTTTTCAAAAAGTGGAGCCTAATTCTTCTCACCTTGAATATGGGCTGGACATAGACTTGCTTCTAATGAACAAGACAAAGTGGAAGTGACATGTGACTTCAGATACTACATCATAAAAGGCATTATGATTTTTTCCTTCTTCTCTCTTTTGGATTGTTTGCCAAGGGGGAAGGCAGCTTCCATGTCATTAGGATACTTTTGCTTCTCTGTGAAGAGGCTACGTGGCACTGAACTGAGGTGTGGCCACAACCCACTAGGAACTTAAGTCTCCTGCCAACAGCCATGTGAGTGGGCTTGGAAGTGGATTGTCCAGCTTCCATCAAATCTTCACATGACATCTTAATTGTAACTTCATGAGAGAACTTGAACCAGAATCACCCAGATGAGCTACTCCCAAATTCCCTGACTCATGAAATTATGAAAGAATAAATGCTGTTTTTAAGCAACTAAATTTTAGGGGAATTTGTTCCATAGCAATAGATAACTAATGCAATTCTAGAGTCATGGCATTGGGAGTGGAAAAATAGGAGACATTTCAAAAGAAGAATCAACAGTACTTGGATACTGAAAGAAAATGAAGACAAAGAATGAGTTGCAGATGGCTAAAAGGTTTTATATCCAGGAGGTTAGGGAAATAGTACCACCAATAACAGAGAAAAGACCATTAGAAGTAGAAATCTATTTGGAAGATGTAATACTGTAAACTGGGTTTCGGAATGTAGAAATCAAGATAATAACAAGACAAATAGTAAACATCCTATAGATAGTTAAAAAATTAGGACAAACATTAGGTAAGGTGTAGGGCTGGATAGGGTACAGTGGAGAATACAACAAAGAGGTGATAATTAATAGTATAAGAATAGATATTTTTTTAAAGAAAAGAATTTGAGATCAGAAGGTCTATGTTATTTCAAGTTTACATGTGAGTACCTAAAAATAGAGAAAAAAGTAAAAGAAAAATTATTGAAGCAGCCAGATAAAATAAGGTTGATAATAAAACATAGGGAAGAAGAGTAAACAAGAAAGAAAACTATTTTCACTTCAAAGACTGGCATAGGCATATGAAACTATTAAATGAGGAGAGAGAAAGAAAGGGAGGGAGCTAATCAGTTTGTTTCTTTATTTTGGGGACAGAAGTCATAATGTTTTTCTCAAATGAGCCACATTTAAAGCTTTAGGAGATTAGTAATTCATTAATGAAACTGATAATGGAAGTCCTGAACAGAGAAGATGAAATCAAAATAATATCTATGGGAATAGTAATGCCATAATATAATCAAACAAGAATTCCCTTTTGTGATATTTCTTTCTTAGATTTCAGCATTCAATTATCTTTTAGTGTTAAGGCCTGTTTGTACCTTAAACCCCCCCCATCAAGTGTAAACATATTTCATTTATGTAAACATTTGTCATTACAGAATTTATAAACCAGGAATCACTAAAGATGTTATTTACTACTAATTTTTGATTACTAATATTTTTATGTTCCAGTAAATATGTTCCTCCAAAATTACCATTCACTGCTGAGGTTTGGATCTTTTCTCCTGCAGTGTATTTCCCACCTTCAATGCTCAAGCCAGATCAACATTTATTCCTAAAATCTATTACATCTCTCAATATTTGAAAACTGGGTTTGAGTAATCAAAGAAGCCTTTTATTATCTTGACTTAGCTCATTAGGAAGAGTTCTACCAAAAGATGAATGACTTTACCAATCTAGCATCACCTTGTTAATATTATCAGTAGGTACTAAAGGCCTTGAGTGATTATATCAAATAACCACAGTTACCACAGTTTCATATTTTGAGATTTACTCACATATTTTCACTAATAAAGTATTTTATCCAACTTTTTCTTTTTTTTACAATTATAGCCGATCTGGTTGGTTTAATATCACTGGTATTTCTTTTATATTCCTCTAAGTTGATTGAAGTCTACTCTTCTTTCTCATCTTTGCTCTCTAGTTTGATCTTTTTTTTTTAAAAATAAATTTATTTATTTATTTATTTTTGGCTGTGTTGGGTCTTCATTGCTGTGCACAGGCTTTCTCTAGTTGTGATGAGCGGGGGTAACTCTTTGTTGCAGTGCGCAGGCTTCTCACTGCAGTGGCTTCTCTTGTTGTGGGGCACAGGTTCTAGGAGCATGGGCTTCAGTAGTTGTGGCTCACAGGCTCTAGAGTGCAGGCTCGATAGTTGTGGCTCATGGGCTTAGTTGCTCTGCAGAATGCAGAATGTAGATCTTCCCAGACCAGGGCTTGAACCCATGTTCCCTGCATTGGCAGGCAGATTCTTAACCACTGCGCCACCAGGGAAGTCCCCAGTTTGATCTTTTGTGTGTGTCACATGTAGGAACACTTATATTCTGTGCCCATGCCAGATCTCTGCCTCAGTTTATGTTTTGGAGGAAAATAATACATGAGATTCATTGATTTGTCTATAATTGAAAACACAGCTACATAAATTTTCCTTCATTGAACACTTATATTAGAGATTATTTTAAAAGCATGAAACATCTTAGAACATTTAAAATAATTTTAGTTATATGAATTTAATTTATAGGGCACATGTTGTAAAAATGAAGGTGCTTATTAGTCAAATATATTTAATCCTACATGTTAAAATATATACGTACAGAATCTAAGATGTATATAACTTAAAATCTAGAATATCTATAATTTTTGAAGACATTCTTTGATTTCTCTGAACTAATAATACCCTCCAAAATATGGATAATCTCACAACTCACAGGCTCTTATGTAGTAATGAGATAACTCATGAGAATCATGTGAAAATGCCTTGATAATAAAATACATATATATAGGAGTCAAGATGGCAGAGGAGTAGGAGGATGTGGAGTTCATCTCTCCCCACAAATGCATCAAGAACACATCTACGAATGGAACAGTTCTCACAGAGCACCTGCTGAACACTAGCAGAAGACCTCGGACACCTAAAAGACAAGAAAGATCCCCATGTAACCTGGTAGGACGAAAGAAAGAAAAAGGGAAAAAAGGAAGAGGAGAGGAAGTGGGATGGGACCTGCACCCCTGGTGGGAAGCTGAAGGAGAGGAGAGGTTCCCACATCTGGGGAAGCCCCCTCACTGGTGGGGAGATCAGCTGGGACCAAAGGGGAGCTTCGGCGGCTCAGAGGAGAGCACAATAACCGGTCTATGCAGGCAGGACAGAGTGAGACCTACACAGATGGTCATTACCACGGCCTTGTGCATCCCATCCTGAGACATGTGTCTGCCGGTGCGCAGAGGGGCTGGGTGTTGGAACATGGGGTTTGGAGAGCAAACCTGGGGAGGGGACTGTTGTCGGCTGTGAGGATACAGCCAGAAGGGATGGGAATGAGGAGCTCTACAAATGGGGATGCTCATGGAGGAAACCTGGACCACCAGAGAAACGAAGCACCATCGCTGAGTGACATGCAAAGGGCGGGGCCACCATTGCAGCCTCTCTCCTCATGAGCCAGCCCTTTCCTCCCAGGTACTAGGGAGGGTTCCCGCTGGAGTGGGCTTGCGTGTCCCTGGCCGCCACCTCCTCCGGCCCCTCCCTGGCTGGGCAGCCTGCTCACCTTGATTGCCACCACAGGCCTCTCCTGCCTAATGGGCTTGCATGTCTCAGTCACCACCCTGGCACCATCCCGCCTGCGAGGCCTCCATGCCCTGATTCCCGCCTCGGCCCCCTCCTGCCTGGGAGGGCTCATGTGCTCCAGCAGACTCGGGAGCAGAGCTGGTGGGTGGCCCCCATATAGAGGTGGGGCTGAAACCACAGCTGAGCCTCAGGGGCCGCGTGACTAAGGAAGAAGAGCTGAAATCTCTCCTTGTGGCTGCACAAACCGCAGATTTACACCTCTGATGACAGCTTTGTAAATTCAGTGCCTGCGGAACACCCAAATGGACAACAAATGCTCCTGCAGCTGAGATGGGTCTGGCTTCAGCAGCTGTGGGATTTGTGGGCATGCACATGTGAGGGCTGCGCCAGGCCAGAGTCTGAGCTGCCTCCATAGCTCCCGCAATGGGCCCAGATACATGACTACTGCAGTCATGGGACCTGACTTCAGTGGACCTGTGCTGGCAGCCTGGTGAAAGCAAAGCCTGAGAGTCACCAGGGCCAATTACTAGCATACTAGCAGATGCCCCAGGGAATATTAATTGGTGTGAGCTCTCCCGGAGGTCCTCATTTCAGCACCAAGACCCGGCCCTTCCCAACAGCCTGCAGGCTTCAGTGCTAGAACTCCTTAGGCCAACCAGGCAGCAAGACAGGAACACAGCCCCATCCATCAACAGACAGGCTGCCAAAAGTCGTACTAGGCTCAGAGCCACCCCAAAATATACCCCTTGTGAGAGCTCTGCCCACCAGAAAGACAAGACCCACTGCCACCCACCAGAGGGCAGGCACCAGTCCCTCTCACCAGGAAGCCTGCATAAGCCCCTGGACCAACCTCACCCACCAGGAGACAGACACCAGAAGCAAGAGGAACTAAAATCCTGCAGCGTGCAGAAAGGAGAAAACACACACAGTAAACTGGACAAAATGAGATGACAGAGAAATATGCTGCAGATGAAAGAGCAAGGTAAAAACCTACAAGAACAACTAAATGAAGAGGAGATAGGTAATCTATCTGAAAAAGAGCTCATAGCAATGATAGTAAAGATGACCTAAAATCTCAGAAAAAGAATGGAGGCTCAGACCAAGAAGATAAAAGAAATGTTTGACAAAGAGATAGAAGATGTGAAGAACAAACAAGACAGAGATGAACAACACAATAACTGAAATGAAAAACACACTGGAAGAAATCAATAACAGAATAACTGAGGCAGAAGAATGAGTAAGTGAGCTGGAAATAGAGTGGTGGAAATCACTGCCACAGTAGAACAGAATAAAGAAAAAAGAATGAAAAGAAATGAGGATTGTTTCAGAGGCCTCTGGGACAAAATTAAACACTCCAACATGTGCATTATAGGACTCCCAGAAGAAGAGAAAGAGAAAGGCCTGAGAAAATATTTGAAGAGATATTTCTCTAACATGGGAAAGAAAATAGTCACTCAAGTCCAGGAAGTGTAGAGAGTCCCATACAGGATAAATCCAAGGAGGAACACATCGAGACACATAATGATCAAACTGACAAAAATAAATACAAAGAAAAAATATTAAAAGCAACAGGGGAAAAAGCAACAAATAACCTACAAGGGAATCCCCATAAGGGTAGATGCTGATTTTTCAGCAGAAACTCTGTATGCCAGAGGGAGTGGTATGATATATTTAAAGTAATGAAAGGGAAAAACTTACAACCAAGAATACTCTACCCAGCAAGGCTCATTCAGATTCGATGGAGAAATCAAAAGCTTTAAAGACAAGCAAAAGCTAAGAGAATTCATCGCCACCAAATAAACTTTGAAACAAATGCTAAAGGGACTTCTCTAGGTGGGGGAAGTGGGAGAGGCTACAACTAGAAACAAGAAAATCATGTATGGGAAAGTTCACTGGTAAAGGTAAACATATAGTAAAAGTAAGAAATCATCCACACACAAATATTATATCAAAACCCACAACCATGAGGAGACTACAAATGCAGGAAATGGGAATTGCATTTGAAATTAAGAGACCAGCAACTTAAAACAACCTTGTATATATATAGATTGCTATATCAAAACCTCATGGGAAATGCAAACCAAAAAACTACAATAGATACACACACAAAAAAGAAAAAGCAACCCACACACAACACTAAAGATGGTCATCAAACCACAAGAGGAGAGAACAAAAGAGGAAGGGAAGAAAAAAGACCTACAAAAACAAACCAGAAACAATTAAGAAAATGGAATTAGGAACATACATATTGATAATTACCTTAAATGTAAATGGATTAAATGCTCCAACCAAAAGATATAGACTGGCTGAATGGATACAAAAACAAGACCTGTATATATGCTGTCTACAAGAGACCCATTTCAGAACTACGGACACATATAGACTGTAAGTGAGCAGATGAGAAAAGATATTCCATGCAAATGGAAAACAAAAGAAAGCCAGAGTAGCAATACTCATAGCAGACAAAAGAGACTTTAAAATAAAGACTGTTACAAGAGACAAGGAAGGACACTACATAATCATCAAGGAATCAATCCAAGAAGAAGACATAACAATTATAAATATATATGCAACCAACATAGGAGCACCTCAATATATAAGGCAAATGCTAACAGCCAAAAAGGGGAAACTGACAGTAAAACACAGTGATAGTGGCGGACTTTAATATGCCACTTATAACCAATGGACAGATCATCCAGAAAGGAAAGCAATAAGAAAACAGGAGTCTTAAATGAAACATTAGACCAGATAGACTTATTGATATTTATCAATAAATATTGATAGCAGACGAAGACACTTTCTTCTCAAGTGCACATGGAACATTCTCCAGGATAGATCACATCTTGGCCCACAAATCAAGCCTCGGTAAATTTAAGAAATCATATCAAGCATCTTTTCCAATCACAATGCTATGAGATTATAAATCAATTAGAGGAAAAAAAACTGTAAAAAGCACAAACACATGGAGGCTAAATAATATGTTACTAAACAACCAATGGATCACTGAAGAAATCAAAGAGGAAATCAAAAAATAGCTAGAGGCAAATGACAATGGAAACACAATGATCCAAAACCTATGGGATGGAACAAACGCAGTTCTAAGAGGCAAGTTTAAAGCAATAAATCTTACCTCAGGAAACAAGAAAAATCTCACATAAACAACGTAACCGTACACCTAAAGCAACTAGACAAAGAAGACAAACAAAACCCAAAGTTAATAGAAGGAAAGAAATCATAAAGATCAGAGCAGAAATAAATGAAAGAGAGATGAAGAAAGCAACAGAAAAGATCAATGAAACTAAAATCTGGTTCTTTGAGAAGATAAACAAAATTGATAAACCTTTAGCCAGACTCATAAAGAAAAAAAAGGAGAGGACTCAAATAAGTAGAATTAGAAATGAAAAAGGAGAAGTTACAACAGACACCACAGAAATACAAAGGATTATAAGAGACTACTACAAGCAACTATCATGCCAATAAAATGGACAACACAGAAGAAATGGATAAATTCTTAGTAAGGTACAATCTTCCAAGACTGAACCAAGAAGAAATAGAAAATATGAATGAACCAATCGCAAGTACTGAAATTGAAACTCTGATTAAAAAACTTCAAACAAACAAAAGCCCAGGACCAGATGGCTTCACAAATGAATTCTATCAAACATTTAGAGAAGGGTTAACACCTATCTTTCCAAAAATTTGCAGAGGAAGGAACACTCCCAAGCCCCTTCTACGAGGCCACAATCACCCTGATACCAAAACCAGACAGAGATATCACAAAAAAAGAAAACTACAGGCCAATATCACTGATAAACATAGATGCAAAAATCCTCAACAAAATGCAAGCAAATCGGATTCAACAGCACATTAAAAGGATCATACACCATGATCAAGTGGGATTTAGCCCAGGGATGCAAGGATTTTTCAATATATGAAAATCAATCATTGTGATACACCACATTAAGAAACTGAAGAATAAAAACCATATGATCATAAATATTAAAACCTCCCCAAAAGCCCCATATGATCATCTCAATAAATGCAGAAAAAGCTTTTGACAAAATTCAACACCCATTTATGATAAAAACTCTCCAGAAAGTGGGCATAGAGGGAACCTACCTCAACATAATAAAGGCAATATATGACAAACCCACAGCAAATATCATTCTCAATGGTGAAAAACTGAAAGCATTTCCTCTAAGATCAGGAACAAGACAAGGATGTCCACTCTCACCACTTTTATTCAACACAGTTTTGGAAGCCCTAGCCACAGAAATCAGAGAAGAAAAAGAAATAAAAGGAATCCAAATTGGAAAAAAAGAAGTAAAGCTGTCATTGTTTGCAGACGACATGATACTATACATAGAAAAACCTAAAGATGCTACCAGAAAACTATTAACGCTCATCAGTGAATTTGGTAAAGTTGCAGGATACAAAATTAATGCACAGAAATCTCTTGCATTTCTATAGACTAGCAATGAAATATCAGAAAGAGAAATTAAGGAAACAATCCCATTTATCATTGCATCAAAAAGAATAAAATACCTAGGAATAAACTTATCTAAAGAGGTAAAAGACCTGTACTCAGAAAACTATAAGACACTTATGAAAGAAATCAAAGATGACACAAACAGATGGAGAGATATACCATGTTTCTTGGATTGGAAGAATCAATACTGTCAAAATAACCATACTATCCAAAATATCTACAGATTGAATGCAATCCCTATCAAATTACCAATATTTTTTCACTGAATTAGAACATAAAATTTTGCAATTTGTATGGACACACAAAAGACTCCAAATAGCCAAATCAATCTTGAGAAAGAAAAACGGAGCTGGAGGAATCAGGCTCCCTGACTTCAGGCTATACTACAAAGCTACAGTAATCAAAACAGTATGGTAATGGCACAGAGACAGAAATATAGATCAATGGAACAGGATAGAAAGCCCAGAGATAAACCCATGCACCTATGGTCGCCTAATCTATGACAAAGGAGGCAAGAATATACAATGGAGAAAAGACAGTCTCTTCAATAAGTGGTGCTGGGAAAACTGGACAGTTACATGTAAAAGAATGAAATTAGAATGCTCCCTAACACCACACACAAAAATAAACTCAAAATGGGTTAAAGACCTAAATATAAGATGAGACACTATAAAACTCTTAGAGGAAAACAGGAAGAACATTCTTTGACATAAATCACAGCAAGATATTTTTTGACCTACCTCCTAGAGTGATGAAAATAAAAACAAAAATAAAAAATGGGACCTAATGAAACTTAAAAGCTTTTGCACAGCAAAGAAAACCATAAACAAAATGAAAAGACAGCCCTCAGAATGGGAGAAAATATTTGCAAATGAAGCAACTGACAAGGGATTAATCTCCAAAATATACAAACAGCTCAGCCAGCTCAATATCAAAAAAACAAACAACCCAATCAAAAAATGGGCAGAAGACCTAAATAGACATTTCTCCAAAGAAGACATACAGATGGTGAAGAGGCACATGAAAAGATGCTCAACGTCATTAATTATTAGAGAAATGCAGATCAAAACTACAATGAGCTATCACCTCACACTGGTCAGAATGGCCATCATCAAAAAATCTACAAACAATAAATGCTAGAGTGGGTGTGGAGAAAAGGCTACATTGTTAGTGGGAATGTAAACTGGTACTATGGAGAACAGTATGAAGGTTCCTTAAAAACCTAAAAATAGAGCAACCATATGATCCAGCAATGCCACTCCTATATATCTGGAAATATATCTGGAGAAAACCATAATTCGAAAATACACATGCACCCCAATGTTCATTGCAGCACTATTTACAATAGCTAAGACATGGAAGCAACCTAAATGTCCACTGACAGAGGAATGGATAAAAAAGAGGTGGTACATATATACAATGGAATATTACTCAGCTATAAAAAGGAAGAAAATAATGCCATCTGCAGTGACATGGATGGACTTAGAGATTGTCATACTGAGTGAAGTAAGTCAGACAGAGAAAGACAAATATCATATGAAATTGCTTATATGTGGAATCTAAAAAAATGGTACAAATGAACTTATTTATAAAAAAGAAAGAGTCACAGTTGTAGAAAACAAACTTATGGTTACCAGGGAGGAGGGATAAATTAGGAGATTGGTATTGACATATACACACTACTATATATAAAATAGATAACTAATTAAGAACCTACTGTATAGCACAGGTAACTCTACTCAATACTCTGTAATGACCTATATGGGAAAAGCATCTAAAAAAGAGTGGATATGTGTATATGTATAACTGATTTACTTTATATCAGAAACTAATACAACATTGTAAATCAACTATACTACAATAAAAAATAAAAAGAAATACATGTATAACTGGGATAAAATTACTTTTCAAAAAATCAAGTCGTATTCCTGAAGTCATGAATTGTAAAGGGCATTAATAATCTTTCTAGCCCAGAATACAAGCAGCAGACATGGTAGTATTAAAACTATTTTGGTAGACTCAAGGGAGTTAAATTCAACATTCTATGTGTTTCCTTTTGGCAAGGCACTCCACTCGATACTTCAGGGAATACAAACAAAAATAAAACACATTCACTATCAATAATCTACTGGGAGTGATCAGTTGGTGTGCACAAATTACATATACAATATAGCCAAATCCAAGCATCCAAGAAAAAAATTTTATGGGTTTAGAGTAGGATAGAGTTTATAATGTTTATAAATATTTTTCAGTAAAACATATGAATAGGCACAATTAAGGAAATGTTTCTGTGTATCTATATACATGTGTATATGTGTGTGTGCACACGTAGATACACCCGTATCAAAAATAGCTTCCTATCATTTCATGTCAGGTTTTGCTACAGAAGTGTATGCATATAACTTAGAAAAAGACTGTTTTCAGAGTTCTTTTGAATTTGGAATTGCAGATAATGAATTGTAGACTTGTATAAACTTTTTAAAGTCCGGAGTTTCCTCATGTACGACAAGGGAGTGTGACAGTTAATTTTATGTGTCAACTTGGCTGGGCCATGGTGCCCAGATGTTTGGTTAAACATTATTCTGGATGTTTCTATGACAGTGTTTCTGGATGAGATTTACATTTAAGTCATTGGACTTTAAGTAAAGCAGAATGCCCTTCATAATGTGGGTGGGCCTCATATAATCAGTTGATGGCCTGAATAGAACAAAAAGCTGACCTCCCCCAAGCAAGAGGGAACTCTGCAGTAGACAACCTTTGGATTGAACAGTAACACTGGCTTTTCATGTCTCCAGCACGAATGCCTGTGGGCTTGAAATGCAACTCCTTAAATCTCTAGCCTGCCAGTCTTCTCCATCAGACTTTGGACTCACCAAGCCTCTATAATCAGTTGTGTCAATTCCTTAAAATAAACCCTTTTATAGACACACACACACACACACACACACCCTATTGGTTCTTTTTCTCTGAGAAACCCTAATACAGGGGGTATAATAGCATTTATTTCATAAAGTTTTTGAGATGATTAAAGGAGTACGTAAAGTGTCAAACAGTGTGTATTCAAGAAATTACAGCTATCATAAATATACTCTTTAGATTGATGTTAAGTCTATATTATTTTATATGGTTTTGTTTTTCCTTATGTAAGCACTGTGAACTACCCAACATCAAGAATTACATTATGACAAATACATGGTGGTAGCTTTCGACTGCATCAACTTAGTTAAGCTGGAATTATGTTTTCCAGGATTCCTTTCCCTGGTCCTAGGCTGGTGTTGACCATAAGAGAAATTTGCGCAGTAGGCTGTGAAGCTGGCCGGCACCTGGCACTGTGGCAACTCATGCACAGTTGCTGATATGTTAGGTCACTATGTTCGTGTGGGGCACCACCAGAACCCACAGCAATTCCATCTTCTGCCTCTTGGCAGATGTCCTCTTTTGGACTCTTGGGTCATATACAGATCCATGGTGAAGGGCAACAGCTTCTCCTGCAGATCATCCATGAAAGTGGTTGGAGGTAGATGTGGTGAAAGACAGGTGAAAATAGGGTTCTTGTTTGTCCTTGTGAGTGCTCTCATCTACATCCAGGTTTCCTTCACAACCGCTGATTTAGCTGACACACAGTGACTTCAGGCTTAGCATCAGATGCAGACACAACGACATTGCACTGATTTCTCTACCAGTGCCACTGTGTAAGGCCTAATTTCCAAAATAAATCCCATATTCTATATCACCCAGAGTAGCTCTGTTTCCCTGAATAAAACCTGATACATAGAGGAACTGGTACCAGAAGTTCCAGAGGAATATAACCTTATGAATGGGTACTCTAACTGGTTGTGAGTTAACTAGAATTGGTTCTATGCTTTGATTAAATTTAAAGGCCAGTGGTAAAGGGGACACTGGTAATCCATGGTATGCAAAGGTAAAAGAGTTACTTAAATTATTACTTATATAATCAAGTGCCTGTACAGCATATGGTTTTGAGTGACCAAATAATTAATGACATAGAATAGTTTAGTGAATGAAGAGTATAATGCAGCTTTTAGGTACAATGGAGAACTTTGAAAATAAAAATAAGAGGTCAGAGTTTTCAATTATGAGCTCAAAGTCTAGATTAGGGGCCTGAAATCTACCATGACTACCCTAAAAGAAACCCTTATCTCTACTGGCTGCAAGGCTGAGTTTTCTGATAATCAAATCCTAAGTCTAATTCCATGGATGACTGAAATACACCACAGCCTGAATTCCCAACCTTGCAGGGTCTTTTCATCCCTACAAACTGAAATGGGGACATGTGAACAGACAGACTCCAATGAAGCTGGAGCCTTGAACCCTTAAATTCTGTAATGCCTCCTTTGCCAGTAGAAGCAGTCCTTCTACTGTTTGGGAAGGTAAATCTCCTTTGCCTGAAAGGTGGCCTCACCTGAGAGGGTTGCCTTGCAAGGAATAGGTGACCCCCTTCACGATTTACCTTACAATCACCCATTGCTTCTATATCTGTAGCCAGACTGAAGTCTAATAAGCTCTAGGAAATGAGGTACAAAACAAGACCTGTGAGGAGGCAGAATGAACTAAAATAATTATGATTTTGCCAATTTTACACAGAGAGTATGTGTGAGAATAGATCCTAAGGGTGTTAGATTACAGCAGAAAGAATAAAACGTTGGATTAAGCCACATTTACCAATATGGGCTCACAAAGCAGATATTCTAGATCCAATGAATTAGCTTGAGTATTTTGGTTTGCTTGGTCGGTTGAACAAAATCTGGATTCAAAGGTGACCTGAACACTGAAATGTAAGAAGCTCCTTGTTATAGAGTGCAGCAGGGTTTCTCAACCTTGGCACTACTGACACCATTGGCTGGAAAATTCTTTGCTGTGCAGCGCTGTCCTGAGCATTGCACGATGTTTAACAGCATCCCTCTCCCCTATACACTAGATGCCAATAGCATCCTTGAATGTGTCTGGATATTTTCAAGACAAATATTCCGGGGAGGGGAGGAGGAAAAAAATCATCCCCACTTGAGAATCACTGGTGTCGAGGAAGTTATCAAAAGTTAGGGAGATTGGAAGACTAGGGTAGGTTTTTTAAATGTTAAAACCAATTCATCCATCCTTCAACTATGTCCGTCAGGAGGGTCCAGAGGACATTCCCTTCACCAAGACTATGAGAAATATAGTCACAACAGTTGCCCCAGTATCCCTGAAGAGCTCTGTAGTGGTTATTCTCTGTTGGACTGAAATGACAGTGGGAATTGCTACCATGGAACAGGGCTTCCTGAAGTTAAAGAAAATGATACAATTCTCAACAGCAAGGGTGATGTACTGACATTAAATCTCCAAAGAAAATGCAGTCGTCATTACTGGAATGGCAGTAGAGTTGAAGTAGTAATCAGTAGAGTATGATTTACAGAGATCTTTGGGGCTTGATAATTTTATCACTGTCACCCTAGAACTGAAATAGATGGGCAGTCTACTAAAGTCTTATTTGATTTGCAGAAATAGAAAAGCTCTAGGTCTTGTGAATAGCAGTCTTGAATCATTGTAAGACAGTGTCATGACCCTTTAACCAATTCTCAAACCTGAATCAGTTCACAGACTCAGAGCTCTTGGATGAAGGAAGGAGCTGTAGGTTCCTTTGAAGGAAACTTTTATACATTCATATATACTACCTCCTGGCCTTCCCCTAAGAAGGACCTGTGAAGAGCAGGCAGGGTACCCATGCAATGGGGAAGGGGAAATTCAGACACTTTCAGGATTACTAGACACTTGCGGAAATGACAAATTCCTGGAGACCCCAAATACCACTGTGGTCCACCAACCAGAGAGGTTAATGTAGGTCAGGTCATCAAAGGAGTTTTAGCTTGAGTTGTCTCACAGTGGACCCAGGGTGTCCATAATTCTACCCTGTGGTTGTCTCCCTGGTTCTGAGATGCATAACTGGAAGAGACATATTGAGCAGTTAACTGGCAAAATCTCTACATTGGTTCCCTAACCAGTGAAGTAAGGGCTATTATGATAGGAAAGTCCAAGTAGCATTTGGTGAAGTATAGTGAGTACAGGAAGAGTAGAATAAATGCTGGATTTTTTGGTTTATCTTCTTTTCAGAAAGAGTTGTTTCTATAACATCTTCCAAAGGTAACCAAAGAATTTTTTCTTTATGTAATATCATTCTGAAGTCACAGACTTTTAATATACTTGGTATGTTGCAATTTACGGCAGATATTCTTTCTGATGCTCAAACTGTCACTACATGGGTCAGTGGGAGCTTCCTCAAGTTGGCTCTTGGGTCCTTTTAATCTTGATCCCTTCCTAGCCTTTTGCTACCACAGGGTGTTTTCCAGGCTCATCTTGTACTTTCCTATCCCCGATCTGTAATCAGTCATTCATCTAAGGAGTCCTGGTTTGTTTTAGGATACCTCATTGCATCTGAATACTGGTCACTGTATCTAGGACCTTTTAGTGGACAAAGCTAGGAAATATATATTTTAAAGAGTAAAACACATCATAAGTTCATATACTAATATTTCCAATTTCAATTTAGAATTATAAGTTTTATTTAATTTCTTTGAGTTTTTTCTCCTTATGATGAAAATCTTGGTTCTTAAAGACATTTATATAATTACTCATTTGCTTTATCCTATAATTGTAAGTTTCACAGTAATAATACCAATGTTATTGCTAACAAAGACTACTGAACACATTTTATAATTTTTTTGCATTTCCTTTTATGCTTAGGATTAATCTCACTAGGGTATACAGCCTAATTACTCTGTTAAATGTCACATGAAATAACTCACCTGCGTAGTTAAGCCATCAACTTCCTACAGAATTGTTGATTTATTTAATTTTACGTTCAATTTTTAGGTATTGTTTTTAAATTTTGATTTAATTAAAAATAATTATATAGGGACTTCCCTGGTGCCGCAGTGGTTAAGAATCTGCCTGCTGATGTAGGGGACATGAGTTCGATCCCTGGTCCAGGAAGATCCCACATACTGCGGAGCAACTAAGCCTGTGCACCACAACTACTGAGCCTGCGCTCTAGAGCCCACGAGCCACAACTACTGAGCCCACGGGCCGTAAGTACTGAAGCCCACGTGCCCTAGAGCCTGCGTGCTGCAACTACTGAAGCTGCACACCTGGAGCCTGTGCTCCGCAACAAGAGAAGCCACGGCAATGAGAAGCCCACGTACTGCAACAAAGAATAGCCCTGACTCGCCACAACTAGAGAAAGCCCGTGCACAGCAACAAAGACCCAATGCAGCCAAAAACAAATAAAAAAGAAAAAACATTATATAAACATTTATATAGTTTCAAAGTCAAGCCTACAAATCTATAAAACAAGGTTCATTTAAAGAAGTCTAGTCTTCATCCTTATCCTCTTCTCTCCCCTCATGGAAAACTATTTAAATTATTTTTTGTCTTCTCTTTTTAAAAAAAGCAGAATGTGCATCTGTCTGTCTGAACGTAGTGTATATATAGCATGTTTGTATATATATGTACACACACACACTCAAATGCCCTCCCTGCCAATGGTAGAATACTATACACACTATATACTACTATTTTTTTTCACTTAATATGTTTTGGATACTCCTCCATGTGCTAGTATTTTGACTGGCATTACAATGACTCTACATATAGTCAGGGTGGGGAGTGTTAACAAATTTATAATACTTAGTATTCTGATCAATTAACATGATCTCTACTTACTTAGGCTTTCTTTAATTAGTTTTATTTTTACTATTTATTTTATTTTTTTAAATTAAAAAAAGTTTTTTAAAAATTACTTTTAACATCATAGTTTTCATGTAGAAGTCTTATACCTACCTCATTTGTTAAATTTATTCCTGGGTATTTGATATATTTTGATGCATTGTAAATTTTACTATTTTTAAAGTTTTATTTTGAAATGTTTGTTGCTGGTATGTATGTAGAAACACAATTGGTTTTTGTATGTTCACCTAATACTCTGTTTATGAATTATTTTGGATTTTCTACATATACAGTTATGCTGTCTGTGAAGAATGACTGTTTACTTCCTTCCTTTCCAGTTTATATACCTTTTATTTCTTTTTCTTGCCATAGTGCACTGATTAGGACTTCTGGTACAAATACTAACAGAAGTGGTAACAGTGGTCTTCTTTGTCAACTTCCCAATCTTCAAAGGAAAGTTATTAACACTTTATTTTATTTTATTTTGCTGTTAGGAATAATGTTTAGAATAGATGCTTTTATAAAATTAAGGAAATTCTATTCCTAGTTTGCTAAGAGATATATTGAAAATCATAAATGGATAGATATTAAATTTTCTCAAATAGTTTTTCTATATCTATTGAGAAGGCCTTATGATTTTTCTCTTTTAATTAATTAATAAGTTAATGTGGTAAATTACAACAATTTATTTTCTAATACTTTAATAGTTTTGCATTCCTGGGATAAAGTCAAACTGGTAATAATTTTTTTGTTAGTTATTTAATGTTCTTAGTAGATGCTTTCTATAATTCATGTAACTTTTTTAGTCGTGGTAGAGGGCAGGTCCAAATTTCCTACTTCACCATTAAATGGAAGCAAAATTTTTTCTTTTCTCTTTAATTCATTCTAAATACATTTTCATTCCAGCATTCCACCAAAACTGTTCTTACCATAATTAACAAGACCACCACAGAGTGCCAAACTGAAAGGTTCATTAGAAACTTCATTCTTAAAAGGCACACACAAAATCTTATGTGCACCAGGACCCAGGGCAAAAGCAGTAATTTGATAGGAGCCTGGGCCAGACTTACCTGTTCGTCTTGGAGAGTCTCCTGGAGAGGTAGGGATGGCTGTTACTCATCCTGGGGACATAGACACTGGTGGCAGCCATATGTAGAAGCTATATACTGTGTGGACACTGATGCTTGTGGCTGCCGTCTCCAGATCCTCCCTCTAGCTCATTAGTGCCAAGACCTGGTACCACCAAACAGCCTGTAGGCACCAATGTTGGGACGCCTCAGGCCAAACAACTAACTGGGTGGAGACACAGCCCATCCATCAGCAGACAGGCTGCCTAAAGACTTCCTGAGGCCACAGTTGCGCCTAGACATGGCTCTGCCCGCCAAAGGACCAAGACTCAGCTCCATCCACCACTGAGCAGGCACTGGCCATGCCCTCCAGGAAGCCTGCACAAGCCTCTAAACCAGCGTCACCCAGAGGGGGTAGATGCCAGATGCAAGAAAACCATGATCCTGCAGCCTTCACACCCAACCCATGCACAGCAGGCCAAGGCAAGCTTCAGAACACCACAATCCCCCATAACCAACTATATCAGGAACCAGCCCCTGCTCACCAGCAATCTGACACCAGCTCTGGGATCCTTGGGCCCTGCAGCCAGACTCCAGGACCTGGCTCTGCCTGCCACTGGTACAGCATTAACCCCAGGACCTGGCATCACCAATCAGTGGGCAAGCAACAGCCTGGAGTCTTCTAGACACTGATTCTGCCCACCAGTGAGCCAGCACTAGCCCAGAGCCCACTAGGGTTCTGCAGCGAGCTGCTTTGTGACCAGGTCTCACTAACCAGTATCCAGCAGCATCTGCACAAGGTGGGCCTGGCAACCAACCAGGCTAGGGGACAACAAGCCTACCAGACTGTCCACATGGTCAGCCTGCCACAGCAGAAGGACACACACAGACCTCTTAGGGGGAACCCATAGAATGTATAGCTTGGGCAACAAGAGGGGAGTATGCTGCTGGGACACATAGGACATTTCCTACCAAAGGCCACTTCTCCAAGATTGAGAAGCATAACTAACCTACCACATACATAAAAATACAAATAATATGAATAGCAACTTAGGCAAACTGAGGCAGCAGAGGAATATGTTCCAGACGAAGGAAGAGATAAAATTCTGGAAGAAGAAATAAGTAAAGTGGAGATAGGCAATTTACCCGAGAAAGAGTTCAAAGTAATGATCATAAAGATGATCAAAGAACTTGGGAGAAAAATGGATGCACAGAGCAAGAAGTTAGTAGTTTGTAAAAAAGAGTTAGAAAATATGAGGAATAAACAACCAGAGATGAAGACTACAACAACTGAAATGAGAAATACACTAGAAAGAATCAACAGGAGACTAAATGATGAAGAGCAACAGATCAGTGAGCTAGAAGACAGAGTAGTGGAAATCACTGCCACTGAACAGAAAAAGAAAAAAGAATGAAAACAAATGAGGACAGTTTAAGAGACCTCTGGGACAACGTCAAGTGCACTAATATTAGCATTTCAGGGGTCCCAAGAAGAAGAATAGTGAGAGAAAAGGCCTGAGAAAATATCAGAAGTCATAATAGATGAAAATTTCCCTAACCTGGGAAAGGAAACAGTCCCCCAAGTCCAGGAAGTGCAGAGAGTCCCAAAAAGGAACATACCAAGAACATTGTAATTAAAATGACAAGAATTAAAGATAAAGAGAGAATATTAAAAGCAGCAAGGGAAAAGAAACAAATAACATACAAGGGAATGCCCATAAGGCTATCAGCTGATTTTTCAGCAGAAACTCTGCAGGTGAGTAGGGCGTGGCACTATATATTTAAAGTGATGAAAGGAAAAAGCCTACAACCAAGAATACCCAACAAGGCTCGCCTTCAGATTTGACAGAGAAATCAAAGGCTTTACAGACAAACAAAAGATAAACTTCAGCACCACCAAACCAGCTTTCCAACAAAAATGTTAAAGGAACTTCTCTAGGAGAAAAAGAAAAGGCCATAACTAGAAACAAGAAAATTACTGAATGGAAAACTCACCAGTAAAGGCAAACATACAGTAAAGGTAGGAAATCATCCACACACAAAGCTAGTAGGAAGGTTAAAAGACAAAACTAGTATAATTATCTATATCCATAATAAGTAGTTAAGAGATACTCGAAAAAATTAGATGTAAAATATGACATCAAAAACAGTAATCATGGGGGCTTCCCTGGTGGTGCGGTGGTTGAGAGTCCACCTGCCGATGCAGGGGACACCGGTTCGTGCCCCGGTCTGGAAAGATCCCACATGCTGCGGAGCGGCTGGGCCCGTGAGCCATGGCCGCTGAGCCTGCACATCCGGAGCCTCTGTTCCAGAACGGGAGAGGCCACAACAGTGAGAGGCCCATGTAACAACAACAACAAAAAAAATAGTAATCATGAAGGGAAGACAGTACAAATACAGGGTTTTAAAATGTATTTGAAATTGAGATGGGCAATGTAAAACAATGTAAAACTGCTTTATATATAAAGCAGTACCTATACTGCTTTAGAAAAACCTCATGGTAACTGCAAAAAAAAATCTGTAACAGATATATAAACAAAAAAGAAAAAGGAATCCAAACATAACACTAAAGATAGTAATAAAGTCACAAGAGAACAAAAGAAGGGAAAGAAAAGGCCTATAAAAACAAGTCCCAAACAATGAACAAAATGGCAATAAGAACATACATAATAATTACCTTAAATGTGAATGGACTAAATGTTCCAACCAAAAGACACACAGTGGCTGACTGAATACAAAAAAAGACCCGTATATATGCTGCCTACAAGAGTCTCACTTCAGATCTAGAGACACGCACAAACTGAAAGTGAGGGGATGGAAAAAGGTATTCCATGCAAATGGAAATCAAAAGAAACCCAGAGTAGCAATACTTATATCAGATAAAATAGGCTTTAAAATAAAGACTATTGGAAGAGACAAAGGACAATACATAATGATCAAAGGATAAAATCAAGAAAATGATACAACAACTGTAAATATATATGTACCCAACATAGGAGCACCTAAATACATAAGGCAAATATTAATGGACATAAAAGGAGAAATTGACAGTAATACAGTAATAGTGGGGGGCTTTGATACACCACTTACATCAATGGACAGATCATCCAGACACAAAATCACTAAGGAAATCCTTGCCTTAAAAGACACATCAGACCAAACGAACTTAATTGATATATATAGAGTATTCCACCTGAAAGCAGCAAAATACATTCTTTTCAAATGCAAATGGAACATTCTCCAGGACAGATCACATGCTAGACCAGAAAACAAGCCTCGATAAATTTAAGAAAATTGAAATCATATCAAGCATCTTTTCTGACCACAAAGCTATGAGACTAGAAATCAACTAACTACAAGGAAAAAACTAAAAAACACAAACATGTGCAGGCTAAACAATATGCTATTAAACAAGCAATGGATCATTGAAGAAATCAGAGAGGAAATAAAAAGAGACAAATGAAAATGAAAACACAACAATCCAAAACTTATGGGACACAGCAAAACAAGGTCTAAGAGGGAAGTTTATAGTGATACAGGCTTACCTGACATTTTTCCAAAGAGGAAATGCAGATGGCCAACAGGCATATGAAAAGATGTTCAACATCACTAATCATCAGGGAAATGCAGATAAAAACTACAATGAAATATCACCTCATACATGTCAGAATGACTACTATCAAAAACAACATAAATAACAAATGGTGGCAAGGATGTGGAGAAAAGGGAACCCTCATACATTGCTGGTGGGAATGTAAATTGGTGCACTCCCTGTGGAAAACAGTATGGAGATTTCTCAAAAGCTAAAAAAAGAACTACCATGGGACCTGGCAATTCCACCCTTGGGTATATACACGAAAAAAACCCCACCACTAATTCGAAAAGATACATGCACTCCAACGTTCATAGCAGCATTATTTACAATTGCCAAGACATGGAAGCAACCTAAGTGTCTATCAATAGATGAATGGATAAAAAAAGATGTGGAGTATATACACAATGGAATACTACTCAGCCATAAAAAAGAAACTAGTGAATATAACAAAAAAGAAGCAGGCTCACAGATATAGAAAACAAACTAGTGGTAACCAGTGGGGAGAGGGAAGTGGGGGAGGGTCAGTATAGGGGTAGTGGATTAAGAGTTGCAAACTATTAGGTATAAAATAAGCAAAGGATATATTGTACAACACAGGGAAAATAGCTAATATTTTATAATAACTATTATATAAATTAAATAAAACCTTTAAATATTGTGAATCACTATATTGTACATCTGTAACATATAATATTGTACAGCAAATATTCTTCAATTAAAAAAATAATAAAATGCAAAAAAAACCCCACAAACCTCAACGGTTAGGACTATATTGTCTTCACATGAGCTGCCTAAATTTGAAACCAGGACCTGTCACTTCGTTAGCTATGTGACCTTGAACAAGTTCCTTAACCTCTCTCAGCCTCAGTTTATCTGTAAAACGTAAACATCACCTATTTTTATCGCTTACTCTTTTTGATTTTTTTTTTTTAACCATTCTGTCTTGATTCTTGTTGTCTCGATATTTTTTCTCAGTCTCAGTAGAATTTTCGTCTCTCCAAACTAATTTTCAGAACTTAGTCCTCGGATCGCTTTATTTCCCTATCCAGACTTCGTTTCTATACCTTCTCATTCTATGACTTTAAAAATCATGTGTATGTTAATGATTTCCAAATATACAGCTCCTGTTGCAATATTTTTCCTGAACTCCAAACTTATGTATCCAACTAACAAGTTGATATTCTGACTTAAATGTCTTTTATGTGGCTCATACTTAACACGGCCCAAAGCAAACTTTTTAAAAAAATGATTTTCAGTCCTTCAAAACTTAATCCAAGTTACCATCATTTTTTACTTGGATTATTACTGTACTGGTTTGCTTTCTCTCTTCTTCTAACCTTGACCCTGTCCAGTCTATTCGTCACACAGCAGTCAAAATGACCTGTTGAACAGTTAAGCCTGATTATATCATTTTGCTAAAAGTCCTTCATAGCTTCCCATTTCATTCGTCATAAATGTTCAAGTTCTTTCTGCATGGGTCAGCAAATTCTTAAAGGGCCAGAGGACAAATATTTTAGACTTTGCAGGCCAAACAGATTTTGTTGCGACTACAGAACATTACTATATCTATATGCAAATAGTATTAAGATTCTAAACTGCTATATCCAACAAAAATCATTGTATTTTTTGAAGTATGCATAAAATTTATAAAACAAACAGTATTAGTTTGGTTTATAATGCTTAATATTTTTCATAGTAGTTTAATAAATATTTGCTGAATAAAATATATAAGTACACGGCCCAGATTTATACATTTTTACAAAAAAAGATTATGGCAAAAACATTAAACTAAAAGTTAAATAATTTCTTCTGTAAAACGTATCGAACAATTAATAGTGGACTTACTTTAGACTACTGATTCTAATTTCTGCACTCTCAGTGAGTTTCTTCATTTCCTCTTTCCACCTACAGGCTGCCTTCTGCTGAGTTGCTAAGAGATGCCTCAGTTCAACCGTGGAATTTCGATTACTGTCTTCCATCTCTCTTAACTGAACTTCAAACCCATGTTCCTTTATTGAAAATTCATGCTCCATCGTACTGATCTAAGGAATAAAATGAACACAGTATTTTTTCTTTTCTGTTTTTCTAGGAGATATAATGATCAATGATATATACAAAAGGAATCATTTTTTGTGTTTGCAGCATAGAAATATTTGGATGAGAAACCTATATAAAAATTAAGTTTATAATTTGTCTCCATCACAGATGAAGACATCCTATTTTATAACATAAATTTAATGAAACCAGAATTATGATGGACTACAAATTTTTCACCACTTTCCCCAACACCTTAAATGCCAGTAGGAAAAAAGTATACTATCTGAAATAAAGCTGCACTCATCATCTACTTTTACTTTTGTTGCCAGAATCCATAGAAGATATTCATGCTCTCAGTAACTGAAAGTTGGGTTTAAATGGAAGCCATTTATGTTTTTAAAACACAAGAAGTGTTCATTGGTTTATTATAAAGGATACAACTCCCGCACAGTCAAATAGAAGAGACACACTGAGCAAGGTATGGATGTAGGGGGAGTGCTGAGCTTCCAAGCCCTCTCCAAGTATGCCATCCTCCCAGCACTCTGATGTGCTCATGAGAAGCTCATCTTAGAAGCTCCTCAAGTCACTTTTGATTTACATACTAAAGTTCAGATTGTCTTTCAAAGGGCAGGAATTCCTTTACCACTTCAGTTACAGTATAAATGAATAATGTATTTTGTTTTTCAGGAAAAGACTAGTGATTTTCAGAAACTCATATGGAAATGTCTTCAGTTATTTCTAGGTTATTTATGTCATTATAGTAAAAATACCTTAATGCAGAATGAACATACAAATAAATGCTCTTTGGATACCCTAAAAGCTTTCTCAGCTAGGTTCAGGGAGAGAATTAACCCTAATGTCCTAAAGTACCCAGTGTATTTAGTGAACTGTCTGCTTACGTATGCAGCTAGAATGAAACTACCTATTACCATACTTCAGGCAATTGAGGAAACAGTTAAATAGTTACAAGAACAATTTCTTTGGTGCACTCTCAGGCCATTTTATCTTGCTACACTAAAGAAATATTATAAAGAATATCTATCTTGTGATATTCTAATGTGATTTAAAAATGGTGACAGCTGGAATGACTTCTAGTGATTGATTAAATATGACTGTTTTTAAACTCAAAAAAGAATGAATAAGGAACTCGATTTTACCAATTCCAAAACACCAAAGAAAACTCAACAACAGCTAAACCCACGGCTCATGGGGGAAAACTGCAAACATCCTGTCCTCACTACCCCTGCTAAATTCAACATCTTCTTAAAACTCTTAAACTTGTTTTCTCAAATGGTACACAAGTAGAAATTGGACTTTATAAACACTGGCACTGGAAAAAACAACTTTGGATTTATTAATTGTGTATTACATTACTGCTGTGCAAGCCTCCTGAGGCTCCGTGACTCCTGCTCGATTTAAACAATTTTTGAATTACCGAATTCTACAAATTTAGAATTGAATATCCTTCCCTGCCTCAATCTCCACTTTCTCTGGAGAAGCCATGGTTCTGACATCTTAAGTGGAAGTATTTAATTCTGTCTCTGTCTCTCTCACACATGTATTAAAAACTGATCTATGCGTCTATATAGCTTTAGCACTCTTCCTGCCTACTTAACTCCCCATTTCCACTTGGAAAATCTATTTGCAGTTTGATAAGCCTTTTTCTACGGTCCTTCATGATAACCTGTCTCTAATTCTACAAGCTTGTATTATGCTACTATTCCCTTCTCTTTCTTTGTTTCTGCCACAGTGCCTTCTCATTCTTGGGTCTTTTCACATGTTGTTCCCTTTTCCTGGAATAATCTTTCCCCTCCTGCTTATCTTAGTTATCTCTAGTCAACTTTTAGAATTCAGCTCAATTATTGATCCTACAGGGAAATTCTCATACCATCTATCGAGAAAAAGCTCTCATAGTGCCCTACGCTTTTCCTAAAGGGTATTTATTAGTTTGCAAAGATACATTTAAAGTTTTCCCACCTCCATGCAAATAAGTTTTTAAGGATGGGGACCATGTCTTTTTTGTTTACTATTACATTTTCAGCACCTGAATCATAGTAAGGATGTCAAAACATATCTGTAGACTGAATAAATGATAGCTTTCTGGTATCAAAATTTAGTCTTCAAACAAACCCCAGATCCTTCAGCTGATGCAATTCCGATTGTTAAACTGGACAGGTCTACACTGATGTTGGAAGGATAAGGACCAAAACAACCATGTCTTCTATAACAACAAAAGTCCTACTAATGATTCAATTCAGAATGTTGGGTTGGAAAAAAGGATTTATGGTCTCCTTCCCTTCTCCTTTTGTGTCCTTCCTCTGCAGAAAACTACTCAAAAGTAGATAAGGTTGCTAAAAACTATCCATTTCCTAATTTTATATTTTTATGAGGGGTATTCAGACCACAGAGATATGGAGATCCTTTTCAGAAAGAAGGGAGGAGGAGTTAGGAAAAGAGAAAGCTGGGGTGGAAAGGACAGCAGTGGCTTTAAGATCAAATGAAAACTTCATATAATAAGTTGTTAAGGTTCTCAGCCAACTGACCTCTCAACATCCAACTGTCTTGATCTTTTTGGCTCCTTTCAGTTTATCTATGAAAGATCACACTCTTTTTCAAGGGGGAGAAAAGCCGCAAAGTGTAGCACTAGATTCCTATGTTGTCAAAGAAGGAATTGGCTACAAAGGAGCAACTTATCTGACAGCCCTCCTCCATAAAATAGAATTACAGCTATCTAGTTAGTTCAGAACTTTTGTCCCTTATTTACCAATGATTCTTCTCTTAAGCTAGATGCAGACTTGGCACAAAGGGAGCATTTTTGGTAGATAAGCTTTCTGTCACCTATTTGTTTTCCAAGAAACATCAGTTACTATCCTGAATGGTTAAAGATAGAACAGGTGCAGTATCAAGTGGGGAAATTCATCATTAATAGTTTTTAGTTATTAATCCATATGAAATTTAAAATATAAGATGAAGATTTAACATTTTTTCACCAACGTACATTGACTTTTTTTAAAATTATGTAAATGTTTCAGTGTGGAAACTCTCAAGCATACACAAAATAGAAAGACTATTACAATGAATCTCTATATGCTTATCACCCAGCTTCCATAATCATCAAACCCATAGCCACTCTTGTTCTATCTATAATCCTACCCACTTTTCTCTGCCAAGATTTCTCTCTCTCTTACAATGAAGTACATGAATCTTAAGGATACAACTTTTACATGTATACTGACATACCAGAGTCACCACCCATATTTAGGTACCACAGGAGGCTCTCTCACATGCTCTTCTAATCAATATTCACCCACCTAAAATGTAACCATTATTCTGATCCCATCCTTATAGGTAATTATGCCCATTCTTCACTTTCATATAATGAAATTAATAAGACTATAAGCTTTTTTATGTCTGGCTTCTTTGTCCAACATTATGTCTGTGAGACTCACCCACCATTGCTTACAGACATAGTTCACTTTTTTCTTCTATTCCCATACATGAACATACCACAGTTGATTTATATCTCATGTTGATGGACATTTGAGTTATTTTCAGTGCTTTGATATGATTAAAACTTCTATGGATATTCTTATACACATGTTTTGATGAACACAAGCACTCATACCTGTTGGGTATGTAGCCATTATTATTATTATTTGGCATAGTATGCATGTATGTCCAGCTTTAAAAGATACTGCCAAATGGTGGTTGTATCAATTTACACTCCCCAAAATAACATGAAAGTACCAGTTGTTTTACAACTTTGTCAACACTTGATATTGTCAGTTTTAAAATTTTAGCCATTCTGGTAGCTATGCAGTAGTACCTCATTATAGGTTTAATTATATTTCCCTGACAGATAATGAAGTTGAACATTTTTTCATATATTCTCTTTTATAAAGCGTCTATTTAATTCTTTTGCCCATTTTTGGAAATGGGGTGTCTGTTTTCTCCTGATTGCTAAACGTTTTTTCCTTATTAATTATTTCCTTATTAATTGGTGAAAGTTTTTATATTCTAGAAATGAATCCTTTTTTTTTTTGGTTGTATGTATTATAAATTCTTTCTTCCATTTTTCACTCTCTCAATGGTGTCTCGTTTGGATGCCTTAAAAATCTTAATTTTAATGAAATCCAATTCATCTATCTTTTCATTATAATCAGTTCTCTTTGTGTTGTTTAAGAAATTCTTTCTTAAGGTCATGAAGATTTTCTCCTTAAGTTCCATCATTTAATATTTCACATTTAGGTCTACAAGACAGCTCAAATTAATTTAAATGTATGGTGTGATATAGGGGTCAAGGTTTATTTTTAAAATATGGACCCAGTTGATCTATTATTATTGTAGCATGATTTACTGTAAAGATCTAGCAGTATTTGTCATAAAGATAATTCTTTCCCTTTTGAACTTCCGTGATGCCTTTGTTATAAATGAGGTGATTATGAAAAGTGGGTTTGTTCCTGGACTTTATTTTGTTCCATTGATCAGGTCAATTATTCTTATACAGATTACACACTATCTTTATTACTATACCTTTATATCAAGTCTTGATGTCTGGTAGTATGACTTTGCCCCTTTGTTTTTCAAAGATTTCTCATAGTCTAAAGCACCAAGCACAAGCTTCTTCGCATATGTAATGGTCTCTTTTTCAGAGTTCAAGCTTTTATAAATAACCACAGTGTTTGATACTTGCAAAAGGAGTCATTCAATAAATATACACTGATATGAATTAGGTTGGAATGTGAGTTCTTATGAGAGCTCATAATAACAAGGAAAAAGTGAAACACTACTGTTACCACCCCATATCCTTACTACGAAACTGGAAAATATAGAGCTTTATCATAAAGAGTTAATGCCACTTTTTACAAAAGTCACATGGAATGGGGAAAGGCAAGCAACACGTTGATGGTGACACCTGTGCTTGAAACTCCCTCAAACAGGTTATCATGTTCCTATTGCCAAACCATGTAAGCATTAGAGTAAAGAAGGGGGGAAGGAGAGAGAAAATAATAGGGAATTTCCTTCCAGAGGAGATTTTTGTCCCTTGCTTTCTTCCTGTCATGGAATTTTTAGACTACCTATGAGGAGTTCTCAGAGCATACTGACATATCATCCGCTATACAGCTAGTTTTAAGAGTTCTATTTTCAAGAGGCTATTATGGAGGGAAAAGAGAGGACGGCAGTCCGTAAAGTTATCTAATCTATAGCTTTGCTAGCACTGCTTAAATTGCTTTGGCAGGAATATCAGTGCATTTCATGGTTGGAAAAGAACTTTTTTGTTTGTGAATAGTGAAAGCAATCATTTTCAAGTATGCTTGCCAAGTTCTACAATAAAGAAAAGACTGGCTAACACTCTGCATTATGATTTAGTGCTATCTGATGAGAAGGCAAAAAAAAAAAAAGACCTTAAAAATGTTTTACTAGGTCTCTGTGAATATTCTCTATATTTTGATTTTCACAAGTACACATTTAATTCTACTAGTTTTGAAAGCACCTTTAATTTGGCTTTTTTTTGAGCCTCGAGAGCAATCTTTCTTAAATCCTCAGTCTGTTTCTGTAACTGTTCATTTTCCTGCTGAAGTTTCAGCCTTTGTTCACTGACAAATCCACAGTTCTCTCTCTCAGACTCCAATACATTTTGAAGTTTCTGAATCATTTCTTGGCAACGTGATATCTCTTCCGAGGAACTGAATAAAAAAAACAAAACAAAAGGAACCTTTAAACTTAATGATCTGTAATAGAAGCCAAGAAGTCTGTCTATATTTTATACTGTAGACCTGTTTTCTTTGTTCTGAGCCATTTCTCCTCACTATAGACTTAAACTATGTGGTTTCACAATGTTACGTTACACCAGGTAAATACGTTCAATTTAAGCAATCTTAACTAACAATAGATAACCTGCACTGTTATCACTCACCTAGAAAGTCTATGTGAAACCTCTTTCAAATTTTTACTAACACTGAGAATCACTGTGTAAAGAGGACTTCAAGGGGACAAACTAAAGCTAATGGTGAGGAAGGTGGAGTAGGTAATAGTCAAAACTCCCTTCATTATCAATCAACTCTGTAGGAAGACATTAGCTGACTACATAAATTATGAATTATAATAAGACCCAATTCATATTTTCCTGTTACGTGTCTTAGAAACGGTTTTGATAAACTTCTAGTCATATAAACTTCTTGTTTTATCACAGGTTAAATAGGTTATATTTCTTGAACTTTCTCAACAATGGATTATTGAGTGACACAACCTCCAGACATGTATCTTGTTTCAATATACTGCTAATTTTTATTCCTATCTTTCAAATGTCCATCTTTTCAATCCCAGATAATCAAATACTGTGAACATTCCCTGGTCAATAGGTGTCACAGGGAATATATAAGGTCCTTTACCCCCTTAATACTTGTAGCCCCTTCTTTCCTATTTCAACCTTGGCTGATTCCTAATGAAATGATGGATCTAGGCAATGATCCTCAAAAAATGCTCAAGTCAGAAAGATGCTGAGATCAAAAACAACAACACATTATGTGCTTTCAAACAGGAGTCCAAAATATTAGCATTTATGAAGCATTCTTATAAAAAAGTGAAAGCTGAATCAGATCAAGCCTCTTGATTTAGTTATTAGTTTTTAGGAACTGCATGGGGCAGGAAATAAGGTAAATGACACCACATATATGCATATAGGTAGAGGAAACTCTACAATACTAACAACCCAGTTTTTCAACAAATTATTTATAAGAAAAAAAGAGAAAGGTGGAGATTCTTAGAGAAAATATATATATATCCATCCCCATATGTACACATACACACACACACACCACCTGTCCTTTGTCCATTCTTCTGTCAACAGACACTTAGGTTGTTTCCATATCTTGGTTACTGTCAATAATACTGACTGCAATGAACATGGGAGCGCGGATATCTCTCTGAAGCAATGATTTTGTTGCCTTTGGATCTATACCCAGAAATAGGATTGCTGGCTCATATGGTAGTTCTATTTTTAATTTTTTGAGGCACCTCCATACTGTTTTCCATAGTGGCTGTACTAATTTACATTTTCACCAACAGCATAGAAGGGTTCTCCCTTCTCCACATTTTTGCCAACACCTGTTATCTTTTGTCTTTTTGACAACAGCCATCCTAACAGGTGTGAGGTAATACCTCACTGTGGGTTTGATTTGCATTTCCCTGATAATAAGTGACGATGAGTACCTTTTAATATATCTGTTGGCTGTCTATGTCTTCTGGGAAAAATCTGTTCAGGTCTTTTGCCTAATTTATGTGTTTTTTTCTTTTTTCTTTTTTTTTTTTTGCTATTGAGTTGTTAAGTTTCTTACATATTTTGGAAATTAACTCCATATCTGATGTATTATTGGCAAACATTTTTTCCTATGTCATAGGTTGTCTCTTCACTCTTCACTGTTGACTGTTTTCTTTGCTATGCAGAAAGTTCTTAGTTTGATGTAATTCCACTGGTCTATTTTTGCTTTCGTTACCTGTACTTGTGGGGTCATATTCAAAAAAACCGCTGCCAAGACCAACGTCAAGAAGCTTTTCCCCTATGTTTTCTTCTGGTAATTTTATAGTTTCAGAACATACATTTAAGCCTTTAATCCATTATGACCTTATTTTTGTACATGGTGTGACATAAGGGTCCAATTTTCCTTCTTCATGTGGATATCCAGTTTTCCCAGCACCATTTATTGAAGACTATCCTTTCTCCATGTGTGTTCTTGGCACCCCTGTCAACGATCTATTGACTACAAATGTGTGTATTTATTTCTGCACTCTCTACTCTGTGCCATGACCTATACATCTCTTTTATGCCAGTATTGTACTGTTTTGATTACTAAAGCTTTGTAATATATTTTGAAATTAGGAAGTGTGATGCATCCAGTTTTTTGTTCTTGCTCCAGACTGCTTTGGCTATTCAGAGTCTTTTGAGGTTCATTATGAATTTTAGGACTTTTTTCTATTTCTGGGAAAACACCATTGGAAATTTGATAGGGATTTTATTGAATCTATAGATGGCTTTGTGTAGTATGGACATTTTAACATTATTGCTTTGTTCAGTTTATAAACACATCTTTATATTTATTTGTGACTTTGTCAACTTACTTCCTCAATGTTTTTTAATTTTCAGTGTACAGGTTTTTCACTTCCTTGGTTATAAATTCATTCTAAGCATTTTATTCTTTTTGGTGGTATTGTAAAATGGAATTGTTAATTTCTTTTTCATATAGTTTGTTGTTAGTAAATTCATGTATTTGTTCTAATGGCTTTGTGGTTGAGTCTCCAGTTTTCAATATATGGGATCTTGTCATCTGTAAACAAAGACAATTTTACTTCTCTTCCAATTTAGATACATTTTGTGTTTTCTTCTTATCTAATTTCTCTAAGACATACAGTACTATGTTGAATAGAAGTGGCAAGAGTGGGCACTCCTGTCTTTTTTACGATCTTTAAAAAAAAACTTTCAGCTTTTCACCACTGGGTATGACATTAGTTGTGGGCTTGTTATATATGGCTTTTACTATGTTGAGGAACATTTCTTCTACATCTAATTTGTTGAGTTTTTATTATGAATTATATTTTGTGAAATGCTTTTTCTGTATCTATTGAAATGATCATATGAATTTTATCCCTCATTCTTTAATGTGGTGTTGTATCACATTTATTGATCTGTGTATGTCAAAAGCATCCTTGCATCCTAGGTTTTCATCCCATTATGATCCTTTTAATACATTCTTGAATTTTTTTGTTTAGGATTTTTGCATTTATGTTCATCAGGGATATTAGCCTGTAATTTTATTTTCTTATAGTATCTTTGTCTTGCTTTGGTATCAGAGTAATGTTGGCCTCATAAAATGAGTTTGGAAATGTTCTCTCTTTTTCAATTTTATGAAAGAGTTTAAGAAGGATTGGCATTAAGTCTTCTTTAAATGTTTGGTAGAATTCATCAGTGAAGCCATCTGGTTCTGAATGTTTCAAAAATCCAAGGAGGTTTTTGATTGCTGATTCAGTCTCCTTAAGAGTAACTGGTCTGTTCAGATTTTCTATTTCTTGTATGGTTGTATGTTTCTAGTAATTTATCCATTTCTTCATGGTTGTCCTACTTGTTGGCATATCATTGTTCACAGTAGTCTCCTATGGTCCTTTATATTTGTGTGGTATCAGTGGTAATGGGTCCTCATTTATTTCTGATTTTTATTTGTTGAGTTTTCTCTCTTTTTTTCCTAGTCTAGTTACAGGGTTGTCAATTTTGTTTATCTTTTTAAAACACCGAGCCTTAGTTTGGTTGATCTTTTCTATTTTTTAAAAACATTCTCTATTTGTGCTCTAATCTTTTTCATTTCCTTCCTTCTCCTAACTTTGGGCTTAGTTTTTTCTTCTTTTTCTAGTTCCTTAAGGTGTAAAGTTGGGTTGTTTATTTGAGATCTTTCTTTTCTTAATGTAGGGCATTTATCACTGTAAACTTTCCTTTAAGAACTGGTTTTGCTGCATCCCATAAGTTTGGTATATTTTGTTTCTCTTTTTGTTTGTCACAAGATATTTATTGGTTTCCTGTTTGATTTCTTCTTTGACCCACTGGTCGCTCAGGAGTGTGATATTTAATTTCTACCTATTTGTTAATTTTTCAATTTTTCTCTTGTTACTGCATTTCAGTTTCATACCATTGTGATTGGAAAAGATACCTGATATAATTTCAATCTTCTTAAATTTGCTAAGACTTACATTGTGGCCTATCATATGATCTATTCTGGAGAATGTTCTGTGTGTGCTTGGGAAGAATGTGTACTGTGTTGCTGTTGTATAGAATGTTGTTAGGTCTATTTGTTCTTTAGCATTGCTCAAATGTGCTGTTTTCTTATTGATTTTCTGTCTGGATGATCTACCTATTGTTGAAAGTGAGGTATTGAAGTTCCTTAGTATCATTGTTTGCTCTCTATTTCTCCCTTCAGTTGTTAATATTTGCTTTATTATACTTAGGTGCTCTGATGTTGAGTGCATATAGTGTTATGATTACTATTTTCTCTTGACAAATTAACACTTTTATCATTATAAAATGACCATCTTTGGTCTTGTGACAGTTTTTTACTTAAAGTCTACTTTGTCTGATATAAGACACCCTGCTATTTTTGGGTACCCATTTGCATGGACTATCTTTTGCCGCCCTGTAACTGTTAGTCTATGTGTTTCCTCATATTCAAAATCAGTCCCTGGTAGGAAGTGTATAGCTGGAACTTGATTTTTAATCCATTGAGCCTCTCTATGTATTTTGCTTGGAGAATTTAATCCACTTACATTAAAAGTCATTATTAATAGGTAAGGACATAACTATTGCCATATTGTTAATTGTTTTCTGTTTTGTAGTTCCTTGGTTCCTTTATTACTATTTTGTTGTTTTCTTATTGATTTTTGTACTATGCTTTCATTCCCTTATCGTTTATGTACCTTTTACACATTTTTTCTTTGTGGTTGGCATGAGGCTTACATAAAACATCTTAGTTAGTCTATTTTAACCTGGTAACAACTTAACTTCAATCACATAAAAATCTCTACAATTTTACTTCTCTGCCCTCTCACATTTTATGTTACTGATGTATAATTTACATCTTTTTATACTGTATATCCATTGACACATTATTGTACCTACTGTTATTCAAAAAAATTTTTTATCTTTTAACTTCTATACCAGACTTAAAAGTGATTATGTACCACCATTACAGTGTTAGAGTATTATGAATTTGACTATATACTTACCTTTACGACTAAAGGTTTATACTTTCATGTTTTTACATTGCTAATTAGTGTCCTTTCATTTCAACTTGAAAAACTCCCTTTATTATTTCTTGTACAGTAAGTCTAGTGTGATGAACTTCCTTTTGGATCTCTTTTTTTCTGGGAAAGTTTTTATCTCTACTTTGTTTCTGATAGAGAGCTTTGCTGAGTATAGTATTCTTGGTTCCTAGTTTTTTCTTTCAGCACTTCGAATATTTTATGCCACTCTCTTGGCCTGCAAGATTTCTTCTGAGAAATCCATTGATAGTTTTATGCAGGGGTTGAGGGAGTCCCTTGTATGTGATGAGTCCCTTTTCTCTTCCTGTTTTCAAATTCTCTTTCTTTCTTTGACTTTTGACATCTTGATTATAATGTGTCAAATGAAGCTCTTGATGTTCACTCTATTTGTTGTTCTTTGGTCATCATGGATCTGGATGTTCATTACTCTCCCCAGATTTGGGAAGTTTTCTGTTATTATTTCTATAAATAAACTTTCTACCCCTTTCTCATTCTTTGCTCTTTCCAGGATTTTCATAATGTGGATACTGATTCACTTCAAGATGTCCCATAAATCATGTAGGTTTTCTTCACTCTTTTTTCGTTCTTTTTTCTTTTCTTCTCACTGCATGATTTCAAATGACCAATCTTCGAGTTTGCTGATTTTTCTTCTGCACGACCAAGTCTGCTGATAAAGCTCTCTATTGAATTTTTCAGTTCAATCACTGTATTCTTCAGCTCCAGGATTTCTGATTGGTTCTTTTATGGTTTCAATTTCTTTGTTAAACTTCTCATTTTGTTCATGTATTGTTCTCCTGATTTCATGTGTTGACCATCTGTGTTCATTAAGCTCCTTAAGACAATTATTTTTAATTTTTTATCTAGAAGTTCATGGATCTCCATTTGTTTTGCATTGATTACTAGAGGCTTATTAGTTTTCTTTGGTGGTGTCATGTTTGCTTGATTCTTTGTTGCTATCTGTGCATTTGAAGGAGCAGACTCCTCTTCCAGTCTTTAGACTGGTTTTGGCAGCTAAAGACCTTCTCCTGTCTTGTCTCAGAATTGATGGGACTGCCTCTGGGATCACAGCTAAGTGGGACTGAAACTATGTCATGTGGCTGTTGCCAGGTCCATGGTTGGCAGACCTGTAACCAGGGGTGCAGTCAGGTGTTGTGTCTGTTAGGATTCTAAGGTGCTCCTGTCATGTTCACTGGGCTGGCCTATGGGCAGGCAGAACTGCTTCTGGACTGTGGTAGGGTGGGACTAGAGCTGGGTCACAGACTGCTTCAGGGGTCATAGTCAGGTCTGAGGCCTGTAATGGGGGCATCTACAGGAGTGGCTTCTGCTGGGTCCCTTGGGTGAATCCCTGGCCATGTAAGACTGCCTCAAACTGTGGTAGAACAGGGCTGGATCCATGTCTTGTGGCTTTTGTTGGGTGTGCAGTCTGGTCTGTCACTGGCAGACTTGTTACCAGGGGCACAGTCAGGTGTGGCTTCCAGTGGGTCCATTAGTGCTCCCGTGAGGTTACTGGGCTGTTCCCGGGTGGGCAGCATTATGTTCAGGCTGCAGGAGAGTGGAAATGGAGCTGGGTAATGGGAATGCTTTGGGGGCCACAGCCAGGTCTGAGGTTGGCAGGCCTATTACTGAGAGTACCTATAAGGGTTCCTTGGGAAGGGGCTAGGTGCGGGACTGGGCAAGGAGGGCTGGAGCCAAATCCACAGAAAGATGGGGCTGCTTTGGGTTCATAGATGGGACCATAGTTGGAGGGTCTGCCACTGGTGTGCAGGCCTGCCTCCTCATTTTTGGGCTCCACTAAGGCTGTGCAACCTCCTACCTGGATTCCAGTGCTCCCACAAAGGCATTTTTGTCTATGGATGCCTGCCAAATATTTGTTTCTGTGGAGAGACATGGGCTGGGGACCTCCTAATCTGCCATACTGCTGATATCATTCCTCTTTATTTTTAAAATTCCTATTAAACATATTCTGTAACAGAGATAGAAACTTCATGCAACTTAAGTAAGTTTTACTATAATAAGTAATACTCTGGGGGGAAAAGGTAGAGAAATATTCAGAATGGATAGGCCAGATTATAAATTTATCATTTTAATAGACAATGTAATAAATACAAATGATGGATTATTACTGAATATTCAATACCTCTAAACTGAGTATAAAAGCAATAATTATAAGCAAGCTACTGCAATAGCTGCATAGTTAGTATGAAAAAAATGATCTTATGAATATCCTATTTAACTGCCAGAAACAAGAAACTTAAAACAAAATGGTACAGTACTGTATCTTTTCTTCCTAAGAAATTAGTTTTCAAAAATAATCTTGAAAAGAAATTCTATTTGGTGCTAAAAAGTCTTTTTTCAACATAAGATATAATTACGAGTCCTATAAAAAATCTCTCAAAAATTGTATGAATTCTGAAAATCCATAAGAATAACTTACTTTATTTCAAGTTGTTTGATTTTATTTTCTGCTGTCTTAAGTCTTAGCTGAAGATCATCTTTTGAACGCTCTGCAACCAGGCATCTTTGGTGCATTTCTTCTAGTTTTCTGAAATCTTTTTCATTTATTCTGCCTTCAAGGTAAATCTGCAGAAGAGGTTTATATGTATATTACTTTGCACAAGGAAATTATCTTAAGAAATTATACAGTTTAGAAACTGAAATAAATGATGAGAAATAAAAACTCATGATCATGTGTTCATCTGTCCCATTATAACATTAAAATATATCAATAATTAATTTTGGTTGTTTCACATTTATAAAATAAACTGCTGAAAACTGACATATAAAGTAATTGCTTATTTTTTGAAATTATTCAGGCTCATTGTACTATTCAAATAGTTTTAATAAATGCTAGAAAGAAATATAAAATAGCTGAAATTAAAAAAATACTCTAAATGTTACCACTTGGAGACAACTGCTTTGATTCTTTGATGACCACTTTTAAGACAATTCTGTATTGCAATATTCAAAAGTACAGACACATACTGTGGTGCAATGAGTAGAACTATCTGAAAGTGAGTCCAGAATCTCACTCTAGGTTAACCAGGCAATGATCTAGCTGAAATGGGGGTTTCCCCTTCCCTAGCAGAAGTGGTTGTATTCAAGCTCTGCTTCCTGTGAGACTGGGCTTCCACCTATGACAGAGAGGCTGTAGCATCCCATGAACTGCAAGGTCTCCAGGTGCTAGGCAGTTCACATTTTCAGACACACCCTACACACAGGTACCCTCCAATCCAGAATGCTTGGCCAAGTAACCTGTGTCTTCTCTCACTGACAAGACTGCTCTGTCACTCCTGCTCTACAAAAAGACAGAGTATCAAAATGTCAATGTCCTGCTACTAAAATACAGACCTATACTACCAGACCAGCAGTATTTTGACTATAGCATACTTGTCTGTGGAACAGTGGGAGAAGAGAAAGCTGCGACTTCTCTTTACCTGTTGCCTTTAGTCTTGTAGGTTTTACATTTCCCCAATAAAGCCTATTCCTTAACCTATGCCATGTGATATAAAAAAAATTCATCCCAAACCTTAATGGCAGGTCCAATCTAAATGGGACCTAGTCCTATTCCATAACAGAGGGAAACTCAGAAGGGATCAACCTTGTAGGAGTGGTGACCATGAATGGCCTACCCTGAACATAATATGTATATTTCTTTTTTTCTTCCCCCACAAATGGGATTATATACTATATTCTCCTTTTTAAATTATTCTTTTATTATCTGATGTTGTCATAATCTTTTTATGTCAATAATAGAGATATAACACAAGTTTTTTTATAACACATAGCTCTTCTTTGAAAATCAAACTCTGACTCTACCATTTAGTATTTTTTTAACATTGGGTAAATTACCTAACCTCTCTATGAAAGTTCCTAATGCAGCACCTAAAACACAATTTGATTTGCTGAATCAAATTTAGCTCTTTTTCTCCCCAAGTTATTTTAACAGAGTGGGATATTTACTGCTAAATAAAAAGAGTTATCTAAGTAAGAAATAAATTTCAAACTGTAGACTTCTTGCAATATTCATTCTCAAATGTCACTGGGGTAAATATTCTTTCCTAACTGTGATTAAAAATCTGTGTTTTTAAAAAGGTAAAAATCATAGCAATTTATAATTTTTTGGTTATATATATTTTTTATATTTATAGATGGCCTACACCCAATAAGAGTTGGCAGAAATTTTAAAAAGAGAAGAAAGATAAAATAAAATTTAATATTGGGATGAGGTCTAAGCAAGGAATACAGTTACTTTGTAAAATTTATACCTTTAAGTAAAAAGTTCAAATAATGTGGCCACTCTTGTTAAGAAATGTATACAGGCAATACCAGTACTTAAATGCAGATTCTGAAAATAATCCAAGCAAATAAAAGCACTCACCAGGAGAATACTTATAATATAGGGGTTGCTAGTAGATAGTATGATGAAAGCAGACAGTAATGTTGAATACTTGCAGTTGGGTTTTAGGTAGTGATTTTTTCCTTTTTCTCTTTACCTTTTCTAGTTCTTCTTCCACTGCTTTTTTCTCCCTAATGGCTTGTTCAATTTGGCCTTGTTTTTCAGCACACTCCTATAAATTCAAATCATGTTGTAAATAAATATATTTGTAAAACCTTAAGAAAAATAGAAAAGGAAAATGATATGTTCATAATAAGAATACCACACTTATCTATTTGTATAGCAGGACCATACTGATTATTAGGGGAAAAAACAAAAACAAAAAACTCAAATCTTCAAAGAACTACCTATCTCAGGATTTCAGAGATCACCTCTGGCATAGAATGCCAAGAAGTTCTAAGTAAACATACTAGATGGAAAACAGAGGTTGAGGGATTCTGGGGAGAAATAAATAAATGAGACCCCTTTCTCATATTACAGTTTTCCTTTTCATATATTCTTAACCACATATTTTAAAAGGTAACATAGAACTAGACAGTGACACAACACCACAGCATAACCCATGCCCTAAAAGATGCATGGGTATATAAATTCTAAAACAGTTAATTTTCTTTTGCAAAACTTATAAGCAGCCAGTGGACATAGTAAAAATGTTTCATTAACATGAAATAAAACATTTCTGACTCGAAAGGTTTTAATCACTAAAATCAAACAAGCATATCAATACTCAACAAATTAAAAAATTTGCAAATGAGACTAAAACTAAGAACAATCATTATAACGACTGGCTCCTCACAGCTATTTGTTTTTCTCTATTTATTTGTGAGAATGGGTGTGGTTATTTTCTACTATTGCGTGCTGGATGAACCTGCTTTGCTGACAGTACACTGCTAATATTTAATTATCTTTATCATAGCTTTATTTTACAGAAATACTATAAAACAACATGTTTTTAAAGTTCAAAATACGTAACTTCTAAATTATGATCCCAAATTAATAAACTCTGATTATAATGAAGATCTTTAAACCTATGTTGTAAATAAGATTATTAATCTAAATTTATCTTTTATTAAGATAGAACTGTTAGTGTATAAGATATGTAACTTTATTTTTTTTTAACATCTTTATTGGAGTGTAATTGCTTTACAGTGGTGTGTTAGTTTCTGCTGTATAACAAGGTGAATCAGCTATACATATACATATATACCCATAACTCCTCCCTCTTGCATTTCCCTCCCACCCTCCCTATCCCACCCTTCTAGGTGGACACAGAGCACCCAGGTGATCTCCCTGTGCTATGCGGCTGCTTCCCAGTAGCTACCTATTTTACATTTGGTAGTGTATACACATTCATGCAACTCTCTCACTTCCTCCCAGTTTACCCTTCCCCTCCCGTCCTCAAGTCCACTCTCTAAGGCTGCAACTTTATTCCTGTCCTGACTCTAGGTTCTTCAGAACCATGTTTCTTTTATGTTTTACATTCCATATATATGTGTTAGCATATGGTATTAATTTTTCTCTTTCTGACTTACTTTACTCTGTATGACAGTCTCTAGGTTCATTCACCTCACTACAAATAATTCAATTTTGTTTCTTTTTATGGCTGAGTGACATTCCATTGAATATATGTGCCACATCTCCATTATCCATCCATCTGTCAGTGGACACTTAGGTTGCTTCCATGTCCTGGCTATTGTAAATAGTGCTGCAATGAACATTGTGCTACATGACACTTTTTGAATTATGGTTTCCTCAGGGTATGTGCCCAGTAGTGGGACTGCTGGGTCAAATGGTAATTCTATTTTTAGTTTTTTAAGGAAACTCCATACTGCTCTCCATAGAGGCTGTATCAATTTACATTCCCACCAAGAGTGCAAGAGTGTTCCCTTTTCTCCACACCCTCTCCAGCGTTTATTGTTTCTAGATTTTTTGATGATGGCCATTCTGACTGGTCTGAGGTGATACCTCACTGTAGTTTTGATTTGCATTTCTCTAATGATTAGTGATGTTGAGCATCCTTTTATGTACTTGGCAAGCTGTACATCTTCTTGGGAGAAATGTCTATTTAGGTCTTCTGCCCATTTTTGGATAGGGTTGTTTGTTTTTTGATATTGAGCTGCATGAGCTGCTTGTATATTTTGGAGATTAACCATTTGTCAGCTGCTTCGTTTGCAAATATTTTCTCCCATTCTCAGTGTGGTCTTTTCATCTTGTTTATGGTTTCCATTGCTGTACAAAAGCTTTTAAGTTTCATTAGGTCCCATTTGTTTATTTTTGTTTTTATTTCCATTCCTCTAGGAGGTGGGTCAAAAAGGATCTTTCTGTGATCTATGTCATAGAGTGTTCTGCCTATATTTTCCTCTAAGAGTTTTACAGTGTCTGCCCTTACATTTAGGTGTTTAATCCATTTTGAGTTTATTTTTGTGTATGATGTTAGGGAGTGTTGTAGATTCATTCTTTTACATGTAGCTGTCCAGTTTTCCCAGGACCACTTATTGAAGAGGCTGTCTTTTCTCCACTGTATATTATCTTTATCAAAGATAAGGTGATCATATGTACGTGGGTTTATCTCTGGGCATTCTATCCTGTTCCATTGATCTATATTTCTGTTTTTGTACCAGTACCATACTGTCTTCATTACTGTGCTTTGTACTATAGTCTGAAGTCAGGAAGCCTAAGTCCTTCAGCTCTGTTTTCCTGTCTCAAGATTCCTTTGGCTAATCGGAGTCTTTTCTGTTTCCATACACATTGTGAAATTTTTTGTTCTAGTTCTGTGAAAAATGCCATTGGTACTTTGATAGGGATTGCATTCAATCTGTAGATTGCTTGGGGTAGTAGAGTCATTTTCACAATGTTGATTCTGCCAGTCCAAGAACATGGTATATCAAGGCTCTGGGAGGGTTCATGCCAAGGAGTATTTCCCAGAATTTCTGCTCCCAGTGTCCTTGTCTCCACAGTGAGCCACAGCCACCCCTCGCCTCTGCCAGAGACCCTCCAACACTAGCAGGTCTTTCGCAAGGACGTGAGCCTCTGCCAACATCAGGCACTATCATCCCTACCCAGAACCATACCCAGAGGCCTCAGGATATGACCACAGTACATCTGTCAGGAGCAGTGGCAGCCAGGCTCCTTTCCTGACACACGAGCTGGCTTGAATAGCATGCCACAGAGGTGTTTATCCAGTGAACAACCTATAGTCAGAAAACATTTCTTCAGTAGTCTGTGTTCAAAAACATTAATATTCAAATGCAACAATATTGCATTGGTTTTCACTGTCTGGCTTTTTCTTGTAACCAGTGAGTCATCCAGGCTTGCAGTACTTGCAGAGCACGACACTAAAGATTAAGAATACTAAAGTTGGATCGTCGGGTCGCGGCATTCTCCATCAAGATATATCAGAAATACATCTACATGTGGAACAACTCCTACAGAACATCTACTGAATGCTGGCAGAAGACCTCAGACCTCCCAAAAGGCAAGAAACTCCCCACGTACATGGGTAGGGCAAAAGAAAAAAGAATAAACAGAGACAAAAGAATAGGGATGGGACCTGCACCAGTGGGAGGGAACCTTGAAGGAGGAAAGGTTTCCACACACTAGAAGCCCCTTCGTGGTGGAGACTGCGGGTGGCGCGGGGGGGGAGCTTCGGAGCCGCGGAGGAGAGCATAGCCACAGGGTTGGGGAGGGCAAAGCAGAGAGATTCCTGCACAGAGCATCGTTGCTGACCAGCACTAACCAGCCCGAGAGGCTTGTCTGGTCACCCGCCGGGCAGGCGGGGCTGGGAGCTGAGGCTTGGGCTTCGGTCGGAGCGCAGGGAGAAGACTGGAGGGGTGAACACAGCCTGAAGGGATTAGTGCACCACGGCTAGCCAGGAGGGAGTCCGGGGAAAAGTCTGGACCTGCCGAAGAGGCAAGAGACTTTTTCTTCCCTCTTTGTTTCCTGGTGCATGAGGAGAGGGGATTAAGAGCGCTGCATAAAGGAGCTCCAGAGATGGGCATGAGCCGTGGCTAACAGCGTGGACCCCAGAGATGGGCATGAGATGCTAAGGCCACTGCTGGTGCCACCAATAAGCCTGTGTGCGAGCACAGGTCACTCTACAAACATCCCTTCTGGGGAGGCTATGCAGCCCGCCACTGCCAGAGTCCCGGGATCCAGGGACAACTTTCCCGGGAGAATGCACGGTGCGCCTCAGGATGGTGCAATGTCACACTGGCCTCTGCCGCCGCAGGCTCGCCTTGCACTCCGTACCCCTCCCTCCCCCCAGCCTGAGTGAGCCAGAGACCCCGAATCAGCGGCTCCTTTAACCCCGTCCTGTCTGAGCAAAGAACAGACGCCCTCCGGTGACCTACACGCAGAGGCGGGGCCAAATCCAAAGCTGAACCCCGGGAGCTGTACGAACAAAGAAGAGAAAGGGAAATCTCTCCCAGTAGCCTCAGGAGCAGAGGATTAAATCTCCACCATCAACTTGATGTTCCCTGCATCTGTGGAATACCTGAATAGACAACGAATCATCCCAAATTGAGGAGGTGGACTTTGAGAGCAAGATTTATTATTTTTTCCTCTTTTCCTCTTTTTGTGAATGTGTATGTGTATGCTTCTGTGTGAGATTTTGTCTTTAAAGCTGTGCTTTCACCATTTGTTCTAGGGTTCTATCTGCCCCTTTTTTGTTCTGTTTGTTTTGTTTTAAATTTTACCTTACTTTATTTTATTTTCTTTTATCGTCTTTTCTTTCTTTCTTCCTTCCTTCCTTCCTCCCTCCCTCCCTCCCTCCCTCTCTCCCTCTCTCTCCCTCTCTCTCTCTCCCTTCCTTTCTTTCTTTCTTTCTTTCTTTCTTTCTTTCTTTCTTTCTTTCTTTCTTTCTTTCTTTCTTTCTTTCTTTCTTTCTTTCTTTTCTTTCTTCTTTTTCTCCCTTATAATCTGAGCCGTGTGGATGAAAGGCTCTTGGTGCGGCAGCCAGGAGTCAGTGCTGTGCATCTGAGGTGGGAGAGCCAACTTCAGGACACTGGTCCACAAGAGACCTCCCAGCTCCATGTAATATCAAACGGCGAAAATCTCCCAGAGATCTCCATCTCAATAACAACACCCAGTTTCACTCAACGACCAGCAAGCTACAGTGCTGGTCACCCTATGCCAAACATCTAGCAAGACAGGAACACAACCCCAACCATTAGCAGAGAGGCTGCCTAAAATCATAATAAGGCCACAGACACGCCAAAACACACCATCAGACGTGGACCTGCCCACCACAAAGACAAGATCCAGCCACATCCACCTGAACACAGTCACTAGTCCCTTCCACCAGGAAGCCTACACAACCCACTGAACCAACTTTAACAACTGGGGACAGACACCAGAAACAACAGGAACAACGAACCTGCAGCCTGCAAAAAGGAGACCTCAAACACAGTAAGGTAAGCAAAATGAGAAGACAGAAAAACACACAGCAGATGAAGGAGCAAGATAAAAACCCACCAGACCTAACAAATGAAGAGGAAATACGCAGTCTACCTGAAGAAGAATTCAGAATAATGATAGTAAAGATGATCAAAAATCTTGGAAATAGAATAGAGAAAATGCAAGAAACATTTAATAAGGACCTAGAAGAACTAAACAGGAAACAAGCAATGACAAACAACACAATAAATGAAATTAAAAATACTCTAGAAGGGATCAATAGCAGAATAACTGAGGCAGAAGAACGGATAAGTGGCCTGGAAGATAAAATAGTGGAAATAACTAAAGCAGAGCAGATTATAAAAAAAGAATGAAAAGAACTGAGGACAGTCTCAGAGACCTCTGGGACAACATTAAATGCACCAACATTCGAATGATAGGGGTTCCAGAAGAAAAAGAGAAAAAGAAAGGGACTGAGAAAATATTTGAAGAGATTATAGTTGAAAACTTCCCTAATATGGGAAAGGAAATAGTTAATCAAGTCCAGGAGGCACAGAGAGCCTCATACAGAATAAATCCAAGGAGAAATACGCCAAGACACATATTAATCAAACTGTCAAAAATTAAACACAAAGAAATCATATTAAAAGCAGCAAGGCAAAAACAACAAATAACACACAAGGGAATCCCCATCAGGTTAACAGCTGATCTTTCAGCAGAAACTCTGCAAGCCAGAAAGGACTGGCAGGACAGATTTAAAGTGATGAAGGAGAAAAAACTACAACCAAGATTACGCTACCCAGCAAGGATTTCATTCAGATTTGATGGAGAAATTAAAACTTTTACAGACAAGCAAAAGCCCAGAGAGCTCAGAACCACCAAACCAGCTTTACAAGAAATGCTAAAGGATCTTTTCTTGACAAGAAACAAAAGGAAAACACCTATAATAACAAACCCAAAACAATTAAGAAAATGGGAATAGGAACATACATATCAATAATTACCTTAAATGTAAATGGATTAAATGCTCCCACCGAAAGATACAGACTGGCTGAATGGATACAAAAACAAGACCCATATATATGCTGTCTACAAGAGACCCACTTCAGACCTAGGGAAACATACAGACTGAAAGTGATGGGATGGAAAAAGATATTCCATGCAAATGGAATCAAAAGAAAGCTGGAGTAGCAATTCTCATATCAGACGAAATAGACTTTAAAATAAAGACTATTAGAATAGAAAAAGAAGGACACTACCTAATGATCAAGGGATCTGATCTAAGAAGATATAACAATTGTATTTGTATGCAAACACAAAAGACCCCGAATAGCCAAAGCAATCTTGAGAACGAAAAACAGAGCTGGAGGAATCAGGCTCCCTGACTTCAGACTATACTATAAAGCTACAGTAATCAAGACAGTATGGTACTGGCACAAAAACAGAAATTTAGATCAATGGAACAGGATAGAAAGCCCAGAGATAAACCCACAGACATATGGTCACTTTACATTTGATTAAGGAGGCAGAAATGTACAGTGGAGAAAGGACAGCCTCTGAAATAAGTGGTGCTGGGAAAACTGGACAGGTACATGTAAAAGTATGAGATTAGATCACTCCCTAAGAGCACACACAAAGGTAAGCTCAAAATGGATTAAAGACCAAAATGTAAGGCCAGAAACTATCAAACTCTTAGAGGAAAACATAGGTAGAACACTCTATGACATAAATCACAGCAAGATTCTTTTTGACCCACCTCCTAGAGAAATGGAAATAAAAACAAAAATAAACAAATGGGACCTAATGAAACTTAAAAGGTTTTGCACAGCAAAGTAAACCATAAACAAGACCAAAAGACAACCCTCAGAATGGGAGAAAATATTTGCACATGAAGCAACTGACAAAGGATTAATCTCCAAAATTTATAAACAGCTCATGCAGCTCAATAGCAAAAACAACCCAAACCAAAAATGGACAGAAGACCTAAACAGACATTTCTCCACAGAAGATATACAGACTCCCAACAAACACATGAAAGAATGCTCAACATCATTAATCATTAGACAAATGCAAATCAAAACTACAGTGATATATCATCTCACACCAGTCAGAATGGCCATCATCAAGAAATCTAGAAACAATAAATGCTGGAGAGGGTGTGGAGAAAAGGGAAAACTCTTGCATTGCTGGTGGGAATGTGAATTGGTACAGCCACTATGGAGAACAGTACGGAGGCACCTTAAAAAACTACAAATAGAACTACCATATGACCCAGTAATCCCACTACTGGGCATATACCCTGAGAAAACCATAATTCAAAAAGAGTCATGTACCAAAATGTTCATTGCAGCTCTATTTACAATAGCCAGGAGATGGAAACAACCTAAGTATTCATCACCGGATGAATGGATAAAGAAGATGTGGCACATATAATACAATGGAATATTACTCAGCCATAAAAATAAACGAAATTGAGCTATTTGTAATGAGCTGGATGGACCTAGAGTCTGTCATACAGAGTGAAGTAAGTGAGAAAGAGAAAGACAAATACTGAATGCTAACACATATATGGAATTTAAGAAAAAAAATGTCATGAAGAACCTAGGGGTAAGACAGGAATAAAGACACAGACCTACTAGAGAATGGACTTGAGGATATGGAGAGGGGGAAGAGTAATCTGTGACAAAGTGAGAGAGTGGCATGGAGATATATACACTACCAAACGTAAAATAGATAGCTAGTGGGAAGCAGCTGCATAGCACAGGGAGATCAGCTTGGTGGTATGTGACCACCTAGAGGGGTGGGATAGGGAGGCTGGGAGGGAGGGAGACGCAAGAGGGAAGAGATATGGGAACATATGTATATGTATAACTGATTCACTTTGTTATAAAACAGAAACTAACACACCATTGTAAAGCAATTATACTCCAATAAAGATGTAAAAAAAAAAAACCAGAACATGGTATATCTCTCCATCTGTTTTTATCATCTTTAATTTTTCTCATCAGTGTCTTATAGTTTTCTGCATACAGGTCTTTTTTCTCCTTAGATAGGTTTATTCGTAGGTATTTTATTCTTTTTGTTGCAATGGTAAATGGGAGTGTTTCCTTAATTTCTCTTTCAGATTTTTCATTATTAGTGTATAGGAATGCAAGAGATTTCTGTGCATTAATGTTGTATCCTGCTACTTTACCAAATTCATTGATTAGCTGTAATAGTTTTCTGGTAGAATCTTTAGGATTCTCTGTGTATGGTAGCATGTCATCTGCAAACAGTGACAGCTTTACTACTTCTCTTCCAATTAGGATTCCTTTTATTTCTTTTTCTTCTCTGATGGCTGTGGCTAAAACTTCCAAAACTATTTTGAATAATAGTGGTGAGAGTGGGCAACCCTGTCTTGTTCCTTATGTTAGTGGAAATGCTTTCAGTTTTTCACCAGAAAAACTGTGGGTTTGTCACATATGGCCTTTATTATGTTGAGGTAAGTTCCCTCTATGCCTACTTTGTGGAGCTTTTTTAACATAAATGGATGGTGAATTCTTTCAAAAGCTTTTTCTGAATCTATTGAGATGACAATTAGGTTTTTCTCCTTCAATTTGTTAATAGGGTGTAACACATTGATTGATTTGTGTATATTGAAGAATCCCTGCATTCCTGGGATAAACCCCACTTGATCATGGTGTATGATCCTTTTAATGTGCTGTTGGATTCTGTTGGCTAGTATTTTTTTGAGGATTTCTGCATCTATGTTCATCAGTGGTATTGGCCTGCCGTTTTCTCTCTGTGTGACAACTTTGTCTGGTTTTGGTATCAGGGTGATGGTGGCCTCATAGAATGAGTTTGGGAATGTTATTCCCTCTGTGATATTTTGGAAAAGTCTGAGAAGGATAGGTGTTAGCTCTTCTCTAAATGTCTGATAGAATTCACCTGTGAAGCCATCTGGTTGTGGGCTTTTGTGTGTTGGAAGATTTTTAATCAGTCTCAATTTCAGTTCTTGTGATTGGTCTGTTTATATTTTCTCTTTCTTCCTGGTTTAGTCTTGGAAGGCTGTGTTTTTCTATGCATTTGTCCATTTCCTCCAGGTTGTCCATTTTATTGGCATACAGTTGCTTGTAGTAATCTCTCATGATCCTTTGTATTTCTAGTGTTAGTTGTTTCTTCTCCTTTTTAATTTCCAATTCTATTCATTTGAGTCGTCTCCCGTTTTTTCTTGATGAGTATGGCTAATGGTTTATTAAATTTTTTTATCTTCTCAAAGAACCAGGTTTTAGTTTTATTGATCTTTGCTATTGTTTGCTTCATTTCCTTTTAATTTATTTCTGATCTGATCTTTACGATTTCTTTCCTTGTGCTAACTTTGGGGGTTTTTTTGTTCTTCTTTCTCTTAGTGCTTTAGGTGTAAGGTTGGGTTGTTCATTTGAGATGTTTCTTGTTTGTTGAGGAAGGATTGTATCGCTATAAACTTCCCTCTTAGAACTGCTTTTGTGCTTTTGTTGCATCCCATAGGATTTGGGTCATCATGTTTTCATTGTCATTTGTTTCTAGGTATTTTTTCATTTCCTCTTTGATTTCTTCAGTGATCTCTTGGTTATTTAGTAGCATATTGTTTACCCTCCACCTATTTGTATTTTTTACAGATTTTTTCCTGTAATTGATATCTAGTCTCATAGCATTGTGGTCTGAAGGTATACTTGATGTCACTTTTCTTAAATTTATCAAGGCTTGGTTTGTGACCCAAGATATGATCTATCTTGGAGAATGTTCCATGAGCAGTTGAGAAGAAAGTGTATTCTGTTGTTTTTGGATGGAATGTCCTTTAAATATCAATTAAGTCAATCTTGTCTAATGTATCATTTAAAGCTTGTGTTTCGTTATTTTCATTTTGGATGATCTCTATCCATTGGTGAAGGTGGGGTGTTAAAGTACCCTCCTATTATTGTGTTACTGTCAATTTCCCCTTTTATGACTGTTAGCATTTGCCTTATGTATTGAGGTGCTCCTATGTTTGGGTGCATAAATACTTACATTGTTATTTCTTCTTCTTGGATTGATCCTTTGATCATTATGTAGCGTCTGTCTTTGTCTCTTGTAATAGTTTTTATTTTAAAGTCTATTTTGTCTGATATGAGAATTTCTACTCCACCTTTCTTTTGATTTCCATTTGCATGGAATATCTGTTTCCATCCCCTCACTTTCAGTCTGTATGTGTCCCTAGGTCTAAGTGGGTCTCTTGTAGACAGCATATATACGGGTCTTGTTTTAGTATCCATTCATGCAGTCTGTGTCTTGATTGGAGCATTTAATCCATTTACATTTAAGGTAGTTCTCGATATGTATGTTCCCATTACCATTTTCTTAATTGTTTTGAATTTGTTATTGTAGGTCTTTCCCTTGTCTTATTTTTCCTGCCGAGAGAAGTTTCTTTAGCATTTTTTGTAAAGCTGGTTTGGTGGTGCTGAACTCTCTTAACTTTTGCTTGTCTGTAAAGGTTTTAATTTCTCCGTCAAATCTGAATGAGATCCTTGCTGGGTTTTTTCCCTTTCATCACTTTAAATATGTCCTGCCACTCTCTTCTGGCTTGCAGAGTTTCAAATGAAAGATCAGCTGTTAACCTTATGGAGATTCCCTTGTATGTTATTTGTTGATTTTCCCTTGCTTCTTTTCATATTTTTCTTTGTATTTAATTTTTGATAGTTTGATTAATATGTGTCTTGTTGTGTTTTTCCTTGGATTTATCCTGTATGGAACTCTGCACTTCCTGGACTTGATTATTTCCTTTAGCATATTTGGAAAGCTTTCAAGTATAATCTCTTCAAATATTTTCTTAGTCCCTTTATTTTTCTCTTGTTCTTCTGGGACCCCTGTAATTCGAATGTTCATGTGTTTAGTGTTGTCCCATATGTCTGTGATACTGTCCTCAATTCTTTTCATTCTTTTTTATTTTGTTCTGTGGTAGTTATTTCCACTCTTCTATCTTTCAAGTCACTTATCCATTCTTCTGCCTCAGTTATTGTGCTATTGATTCCTTCTAGAGAATTTAAAATTTTATTTATTGTGTTGTTCCTCATTGTCTGTTTGCTCTTTAGTTCTTCTAGGTCCTTGTTAAACATTTCTTGTATTTTCTCCATTCTATTTTGAAGATTTTGGATCACCTTTACTATCATTACTCTGAATGCTTTTCCAGGTAGACTGCCTATTTCCTTTCATTTGTTTGGTCTGGTGGATTTTTACGTTGCTCCTTCATCTGCTGTGAATTTCTCTGCCTTCTCATTTTGCTTAACTTACTGTGTTTGGGGTCTCCTTTTCACAGGCTGCAGGTTCGTAGTTCTCATTGTTTTTGGTGTCTCCTCCCAGTGGGCAAGGTTTGTTCAGTGGCTTGTATAGGCTTTCTGGTGGAGGGTACTGGTGCCTGTGTTCTGGTGGATGAGGCTGGATGTTGTCTTTCTGGTGGGCAGGACTGTGTCTGTTGGTGTGTTTTGGAGTTTCTGTGAAGTTATGATTATAGGCAGTCTCCCTGCTAATGCGTGGGGTTGTGTTCCTCTCTTGCTAGTTTTTTGGCATAGAGTGTCTAGCTTGCTGGTCCTTGAGTGGAGCTGGGTCTTAGCACTGAGGTGGAGATCTGTGGGAGAGCTTTCACCATTTGATAATATGTGGGACCGGGAGGTCTGTGGTGGCCCTATATCCTTAACTCAGCTCTCCCACATCAGAGGCTCAGGCCTGACACCCAGCCTGAGCACCAAGACCCTGTCAGCTACATGGCTCAGAAGAAAAGGGAGAATGAAAGGAAGAAACTAATACAGTGTAATAAAATAAAGTTAGTAAAATAAAAGATAAGGAAAATATTCTTTAAAACAAAAAAATAGAAAAGTGATAAAAGAAAAAGCAAGGAAGAAGAGAGCAACGAATCCAAAAAACAAATCCACCAATGATAACAAGCGCTAGAAACTATTCTAAAAAAAAAAAAAAAAAAACAGACAGACAGAACTCTAGGACAAATGGTAAAAGCAAAGCTGTACAGGGAAAATCACACAAAGAAGCATGCACCTACACATTCACAGAAAGAGAAAAAGGAAAATACACACACACACACACACACACACACATAAAAGGGAAGAGAGCAACCAAATCAATAAACAAATCTAGCAATGATAATAAGCTCTAAATGCTAAAAACTAAGATAAACATAAAACCAGAGACAAATTAGATGCAGAAAGCAAACCCCAAGTCTACAGTTGCTCCCAAAGTCCACTGCCTCAATTTTGGGATGATTCATTGTCTAATCAGGTATTCCACAGATGCAGGTACATCAGGTTGATTGTGGAGATTTAATCCGCTGCTCCTGAGGCTGCTGGGAGAAAGTTCCATTTCTCTTCTTTGTTCACACAGCTCCCGGGGTTCAGGTTTGGGTCTGGCCCCGCCTCTGCATGTAGGTCGCCCTCTGACATCTGTTTTTCACCCAGACAGGATGGGGTTAAAGTAGCAGCTGATTTGGGGGCTCTGACTTACTCAGGCCAGGAGCAGGGAGGGAGGGGTATGGAGTGTGGGGTGAGCCTGTGGTGGTAGAGGCCCGTGTGATGTTGCAACAGCCTGAGGCGTGCTGTTTGTTCTTCCAGGGAGGTTGTCCCTGGATCACGGGACCCTGGTGGTGGCGGGCTGCACAGGTTCCTGGGAGGGGAGGTGTGGGTAGTGACCTGTGCTTTCACACAGGGTTCTTGGTGGCTGCAGTAGCAGCCTTAGCGTCTCATGCCTGTCTCTGGTGTCTGCACTGATAGCCGTGGCTCGCACCCATCTCTGGAGCTCGTTTAGGCAGTGATCTGAAGCCCCTCTCCCTGCACACCTCGAAACAATGGTCTCTTGCCTCTTAGGCAGATCCAGACTTTTTCCTGGACTCCCTCCCGGCTAGCTGTGACGCACTAGCCCCCTCAGGTTGTGTTCATGCAGCCAACCCCAGTCCTCTCCCTGGTATCTGAACTCTGAAGCCCGAGCCTCAGCTCGAAGCCTCCACCTGCCCCGGCAGGTGAGCAGACAATCCTGTCAGGCTGGTCAGTGCTGGTCAGCAGCGTTTCTCTGTGTGGGAATCTCTCCGCTTTGTCCTCTGCATCCCTGTTGCTGCACTGTCCTCTGTGGCTCCGAAGCTTCCTCCCTGCATACTCCCCGTCTCCGCCACTGAGGGGGCTTCCTAGTGTGTGGAAACTTTTCCTCCTTCACAGCTCCCTCCCAGAGGTGCAGGTCCCGTCCCTATTCTTTTGATTCTGTTTTTTCTTCTTTTTTTGCCCTACTCAGGTATGTAGGGAGTTTCTTGATTTTTGGGAAGTCTGAGGTCTTCTGCCAGGGTTCAGTAGGTGTTCTGTAGGAATTGTTCCACATGTAGATGTATTTTTGATGTATTTGTGGGGAGGAAGGTGATCTCCATGTCTTACTCCTCCACCATCTTGAAGGTCCCCCCAAGAAATGTAACTTTAATGTTCCATATATGTTCATACAATAAGTTGCTAATCTAAGAAAAGGTAATTTTCTGGTGTGAAATTTGGCATTTATCCTATGTTCATAACTTACCTCACGTAATTTTTTAATAGACTATTTTTTAAGAGCAGTTTAGGTTCACAGCAAAATTGAGGGGAAGTTACAGACTTCTCCTATACTTCCTGCCCCCATACATACATTGCCTTCCCCATTATCAACATCCCATGATGGAGTGGTACATTTGTTAAAACTTATGTACCTACATCTCACAATATTATCACCTAGAGGCGATAGTTTACATTAGAGTTCACTCTGGTGTTGCACATTTTATGGGTTTGGATAAATTTATAATGACATATATCCACCATTATAGTATCATATAAAGTAGTTTCACTCTCCTAAACATTTTCTGTGCTTTGCCTACACTTATTCATCTCTCTCTTTCTCCTCCTTAAGCCCTTGTAACCACTGATCTTTTTACTGTCTCCATAGTTTGCCTTTTCCAGAATGTCATATAGCTGGAATCATATATTATGTAACCTTTTCAGACTGGCTTCTTTAATTTAGTGATATGCATTTAAGTTTCCTTTATGTCTTTTCATGGTGACGTAGCTCATTTCTTTTAAGTGCTGAATAATATTCTATTGTTTGGATGTACCAGTTTATTTACCCATCACCAACTGAAGGACATCTTGGTTGCTTCCAAGTTTTGGCAATTATGACAAAAGCTGCTATAATATAAACATCCATGTGCAGGATTTTTGTGAACATAAGTTTTCAACTCCTTTGGCTAAATACAAAGGAATGCAATTGTTGGATCCTATGATAAGAGTATATTTACTTTCGTAAGACAAGAGCAAACTCCCTTCAAAAGTGGCTGTACCATTTTGCATTCCTACCAGCAATGAATGAGAGTTCCTATTGCTCTTTGTCAGCATATGGTGGTGTCAGTGTTCTGGATTTTGGCCATTGTAATAGGTATATCTGGCACTTATTTGGTGTAATAAGTGGTATCTCATTGTTGTTTTAATTTGCATTTTTACATAGGATTTAGAGTATCTTTTCATTTACTTATTTGTCATCTGTAAATCTTCCTTGGTGAGGTGTCTGTTAAGGTCTTTGGCTCAATTTTTTAAATCAAGTTGTTTGTTTTCTTACTGTTCAGTTTTAAGGATTCTTTGTATATTTTGGGTAATAGTCCTTTATTAGATATGTTTTTTTTGTAAATATTTTCTCCCAATATATGATTTCAATTTTCATTTTCTTGATAGTGTCTTTCACGGAGCAGAAAAATTTAATTTTAATGAAGCCCAACTTACCAGTTGTTTCTTTCATGTATCATATCTTTGGTGTTGTATCTAAAAGCTCATTGCCAAACCCAAGATTATCTAGATTTTTCTCCTATGTTATCTTCTAGGAATTTTATAGTTTTGCATTTTACATTTAGGTCTGTGACCCCGTTTGAATTAATTTTTATGTAAGATCTGTATCCAGATTCATTCATGTGAATACCTAATTGTTCTAGCACCAGTTGTTAAAAAAAGACAATCTTTGCTCCATTATATTACCTCTGCTCCTTTGTCAAAGATCAGCTAACTGTATTCTGTGGGTCTATTTCTGGGTTCTGTTCCATTGATCTATTTGTCTGTTGTTTCACTGATAATACCCTGTCTTGGTTACTGTAGGTTTCAAGTAAGTCTTGAAGTGCAGTACAGTGTCAGTCCTCTGACTTTGTTCTTCTTCTTCAATGTTGTATTGACTATTCTAGGTCTTTTGCCTCTCCATTCAAACTTTAGAATCAGTTTGCCAATATCCACAAAATAACTTGGTGGGATTTCAATTGGAATATAGATTTCTAAATCTATAGATCAACTTGGGGAGAAATGACATCTTGACAATATTGAGTCTTTTTATCCATGAACATGGGCTATCTTCATTTATTTAGTTCTTCTTTGCTGTTTTTCACCAGAGTTTTGTAGTTTTTCTCATATATATTTGGTTAGATTTACACCTAACTATTTAATTTTGGGGGTGCTAATGCAAATGACAATGTGTAAATGACACTGTGTTTTTAATTTCAAATTCCACTTGTTTATTGCTGGTATATAGGAAAGCAATTGACTTTTGTATATTAACCTTGTATCCTACAACCTTGTTATAATCACTTCTTTGTTCCAGAGTTTTTATTTTTTATTCTTTTGGACTTTTTACATAGACAATCATGTTATCTGAAAACAAATTCTTCTTTCCCAACCTGAATACCTTTTACTTCCTTTTTTTGGGGGGGTCAAACTGCATTAGCTAGTACTTCCAGTATGATCTTGAAAAGCAGTGGTGAGAGGGGACACCCTTGCCTTGTTCCTGATCTTAGTGGGAAAGCTTTCAGTTCCATAGCTGTAGGTTTTTTAATAGATATTCTTTACAAAATTGAGGAAGTTTCCCTTTGTTCCTAGTTTACTGAGAGATTTTTTTTTTATCATGAATGCGTGCTGTATTTTGTCAAATGCTTTTTCTGCATCTATGATATGATTCCCAAATGATTTTTAATGTAGATATTAATAATAAGGTTAGATCACACTTCTGGGTCTGGTGAGTAGCATATAAAGAAAGATATGTTATAAATGTGTTATGAATCTCTCTTTATCTAATCCACCATTTAACTGCCAAACAACAATGGTTGAATATTTACTTAACCTGAGATAACAAAGTTAAAATGAGACAGAAAAGTAGAAACCTTTAAGGGGAAATATAAGAATTCTATCAGAAATACACTAAAAACTAAAGCAAACATTTAAAATTACTATTAAAAGCTTTTCAGATATTAATCACCACCAATATTCCTACCTTTTGGACAGGAAATGACCCAATGATACTAGAAATTTTTTCAAGAACTCATGGAGTGCTTCCAAAATCATACCCTCATAGTGTACCATAAAGTCTCAACAAATATTAAGAATCAATATCATATAGAACATGATCTGTGATCTCTATTTAACCAGATTAGAAATTAGTAATAAAAAGGAGTCTAAATACCCATGTATTTGGGAATTTGAAATTAGACTTCTAAAAAATTGATGGATCAAAAAAAAGATCATAATGAATGTTTCATTTTACATGTATAAATTTGGGCATTTATAACCAATCCTCTCCCTAATTTGCTATAGATTAGCAAAAAACCTCTGCTACTTGGCAGAAGTAAAACCTTGAGTACTCGAAGAGAAACATATGCTGCATATGTTGCTCTCCAAAGCGAGATATGTGGCTTGAGACAGACTCCCTCTGGCCTTTTCTTAAACCTATCCAAAAAATCTACACATTAACCTAAAATACAAGACTTTAACTTTCCTGCAAGCATAACTTAGCTTTGGGTTAGCTAAAGTATGCTTAACTTCCCTCCCTGAATTCATGTTTAGTGCACAGATGGTAAAATTGGTAATGAAGAATAGAAATCAATAGTCGACATTAGGTTATTATGCCTCAAACTGTAGTCTGAGTTCCTGAGAAAATCTGCTTTTTAAAGTAGCTGAACATGTCTTTCTTCAAATATACCTCTAAATGCTTAATATTTCAAACACTTCAATTAGTACAGTTTTTTTCACCAAACCAACATGACATCAGATAATATTTAATATCTTTAGAAAAATCCACTTAGCTATGAGTTACAAATGTTTTACTATAAATCCTAAGAAGCACATTCTGTAATAATCTGAAATTATGTCTTCTTTTTACTCTAAAGTGAGTTTACGAAGCTCTGGTTGTTACACAGCTAAGAGTTATTTTTAAAATCCCTGCAGGTCTTACCTAGTACACATTCCTAAATAGAAATAAATAATGTTCTTGTCCCTCCAGAGTTTATAATTTATTAAATAATCCTAGACTGGGGTAAAACCCCTCTTCTTCAAAGTTGTAAATCTTTTGATAGTAAATCAGTCCATGTAAGAGAACAAGCAAAATAGCAAGGTGACAGAAGAGGAAGTAAAACTGAAAAACAACGAACAATTAGACATGACTAATTGGCCACACTGCATCCCATTAATTTTACTTAATGTTCCTATAGTGTTAGAACAAATGACATTAAACAAACAAAAAGTAACACTGTTTCTTGTTCTAAAACTCTCAGGACCCACATACAATAACTAAGGTCTCATGATGTACACTGGTTTGTAGAATGTGGAAAAGATGTGATCATTCTTTCAGAGGTGTTTAAATATCAATCAGTCAATAAGGATTTATTGAAAACATACTGTGCAAAATAGTATATTAGGCAATGGGGAAAATAAAGGAAAACATAAGACTCTTCTACAGGGGAGGGAGGGAATGAGAAGGAAGACAAGGAGACAGAGAAAGAGAGGCGTAATACAATATAACATTTATTACAAGACATAATTCATTGTTAAATTTTGTAAGAAAGATTAAAAGTGATATGGATATTCAGGAGAGATGAGTTTGTAAAGTTGAAAATATCTTCCCAATCTCTGGAAATTCTTGTACTTTTATGCCCCTGTGAGCAAGGTTATTAAATTCCATTTCATCAGATCTTCAAGTTAAATTTATATATTTAATTCCACCTCTAGTCACACAAGCACTCTTTCCTCTCCCTTCTTTGCCTACTCATCCTTGAGTACTCATTTCTTTTGGAAAGACTGTCTTTCTCTTCCACCATCATGTATACTTTTTCTTTCTTCCTGGTCTCTCAGATGAACTCAGCATATGGTATCAGCTACAGATGGATGCTTCAACAGACCCTGTGCATTTTTTGTCCCAAAAAGGTAATCATAGTAAAACGTGATAAATGCCATCCATCTTTCCTACTAGATCATAAGTTCCAAGACTGCAGATAACATGTTTACCTTTGATTTTTATTCTTTTCCTAGCATCTATTACAGTTCCTGGCATAATAAGTATCTTCTGAATAAATGAATGTGCAATAATATGTATCTTGTAAAGAAGATGTGGCATATATATTCAATGGAATATTACTCATCCATAAAAAGGAACGAAATTGAGTTATTTGTAGTGAGGTGGATGGACCTAGAGGCTGTCATACAGAGTGAAGTAAGTCAGAAAGAGAAAAACAAATACCATACGCTAACACACATATATGGACTCTAAAAAAAAAAAAATGGTTCTGAAGAACCTAGGGGTGGGACAGGAATAAAGATGCAGACATAGAGAATGGACTTGAGGACATGGGGAGGGGAAAGGGTAAGCTGGGACGAAGTGAGAGAGTGGCATGGACTTATATATACTACCACATGTGAAATAGATAGCTAGTGGGAAGCAGCCACATAGCACAGGGAGATCAGCTTGGTGCTTTGTGACCACCTAGAGGGGTGGGATAGGGAGGGTGGGAGGGAGATGCAAGAGGGAGGGGATATGGGGATATATATATATGTATAGCTGATTCACTTTGTTATACAGCAGAAACTAACACAACATTGTAAAGCAACTAAACTTAATAAAGATGTTAAAAAAATGTTTTCTGGCTTTTAAAGTAAACAATATTCAGAAGAAAATAGGAGTATAGTCTTCTAACATACCATTTGAAGGGCTGAAAGTTCTTCTGTTAGTCGAGAAATCTGTACATTATATTGTTTTCTTGTGTTTGCAACCTGTAAATTAAGATATCTATGAATTATTTAGGTCTACAGTAAAAATAATTAACATCCAATAAAAACATTTAGAATAATAATTTTGATAAAAAATAAAATTATAACTTTTAGGGCATAAAGGATAAGCACACAATGTATTAAAGAGTCAAGAATTTATCATAACAGTGGAAGTAAGTGAACAGGATGATGATGTCTCCTAAAGTGTTTGTCAAATTTTTGGTCTTTATAATGGGTTCTCTTTCGATTAAAATTTACCATATTAGAAATGAAAACAGAAAATCTCAAAATATTTACTTATTAATCCCTTTATAAATAATAACCCTTTATAGGTTAACATAAAAAATACACTTTTGTGAAAATGTGTATTTCCCCAAAATTAAAAAAATTTTTAGAAGTGGTATTAGTTTACATTTTTGCAAATTTCCTTAATGTCTATGGCTTAATAGAAGATAGCTAGACTCTCATATCTATTTCCATGTTCAAGCTGTTGTGTTGTTGCATACCATCAATTTCTGGAAGATAACCCTGCAGAGTCATGAGAGAATGACTGTGAAAAAAGCAAACTGTTTTACTATAATTATGAAAGTAGGTATGATTTTGCAGACCACCTGAACAATACTTTGAGATCTGCTACCACAGAGCAAGTCAGGAGAAAAACTGAAATATACACTAAAAATGTAATTAATAGCTTTAAGGCACTTTTGTTTTATAAACAGAAGAATATTTTTATAGTACACATCATATTTCAGTGCCACATTACTTTATAAGAAAAACCCTTATTTTAATTAGCAGTTAAATATCTTCAGAAATAGTAGAATTTATGTGTACAGAGTATTTTCAAGAATTAGTCACATCTCCTCAGGGTGGCTCCTAAGACAATATTTTTTTCTAATATCTACTCATTTTTTTTTTTTTTTTTTTTGCGGTACGTGGGCCTCTCTCACTGTTGTGGCCTCTCCCTTTGCGGAGCGCAGGCTCAGTGGCCATGGCTCATGGGCCTAGCCGCTCTGCAGCATGTGGGATCTTCCCGAACCGGGGCACGAACCCGTGTCTCCTGCATTGGCAGGCGGACTCTCAACCACTGTGCCACCAGGGAAGCCCTCTACTCATGTTTTTAATAAATTTATTTATTTATTTTTGGCTGTGTTGGGTCTTCGTTGCTGTGTGCAGGCTTTCTCTAGTTGTGGTGAGTGGGGGCTACTCTTCGTTGCAGTGTGTGGGCTTCTCATTGTGGTGGCTTCTCTTGTTACAGAGCACAGGCTCTAGGCGTGCAGGCTTCAGTAGTTGTGGCTCGCGGGCTCTAGAGCACAGGCTCAGTAGTTGTGGCACACGGACTTAGTTGCTCCATGGCATGTGGGATCTTCCTGGACACATGGCTCGAACCCGTGTCCCCGGCATTGGCAGGCAGATTCTTAACCACTGCGCCACCAGGGAAGTCCCTACTCATGTTTTTAAAAAGACCATGAAGAATATTGATTCTGATGATATATCATCAGTACACATTTATGACCCAAAGGTTTTTGGAAATTTTCTAGCATCTTATAAAATGGATTATTTCTCAAACATGATGTAAATCTTCTTTAGAACATTTACAATACTGCTATACACTTTAGTTAATTAAACTAGAGTTATCTTTTGGAAGGCTTGCCGAGCATATTATATGTGGGTCCATTTCCGTTCCATTTTAGGTTATAATTTGATGTAGCTTTTCCTATGAAAAATTTTATTAAAAATCAACCCACCCTATTTACAGGTCAGTGACAATCATAGTTAGGATTTATTGAGATTTAATGTGTTATGAACTGTTCAGAGTGCTTTACGTGTTATTATCTCATTAATTCTCACAACAACATGATGAAGTAGTTATTATCCCCATTATAGATAAGGAATATTCAGGCTGAAACTAAGTCATGAAGGTTCCTAGAATAAAATAATTTTGGTTCTTATAAGCTCGATCATGTCTGTCTGTCTCTCACATAGTTTTTTAAAAGTGTTCTTTTTAGTATCTAGAAATGATGCAGGTAACATGAGGGTTTATGATCATAATAGTATATATAATTTGAAATCACTTATGTTAATAATTTCATAGTCTTTATGAATATGTAGGAAAGCATATTAATGCAAATATTACAGTAAAAATGAAAACAGGAATTTCTGCTTTTGCTAATTCATCTATCTGACAAAATATCAAATTAAAAATTACAACCAAGGCTTTTTAAAGAAGTGGCTGGCTGATTCTAGGTCTGAGGCAAGGAAAGTAGAAGATGAGAAATATCATTTATCCAGGAAAACTAGAGAGACAAATTGAGAAAAAAAATGAAGACTAATAGCAATGAATCATGAAATAAAAAAATAAAAACGAATCCATCATAACAAACAAAGGGGGCAGGACTCTAGCCCTAACCAAAAAATAACAGCTAATAAATGTATAGAAAGATTGACAGAATTAGAATTTCTAATTACCCCATATATTTATTTATTTTAGACAAGGATTATCAATGGATGACAAAACCACTGGATGAAAGATTTTGGTGGAAAAGGATAGTTGCATGGTCTTCAAGTATCTTCCCCAATTATTTATAAAGTATACAATGGAAAGATCTGGTCTTAACACCTTAATCATATGGTCAAGCTTAGCATCACCAATGTACAACTGACATTACAGCTTCCTGATGTGATGAAGTGGGATGTAGGTATACATATCACTCTGCCAGAAATGACCTGAATCTAATCAAAACGAAACAGTCACATGAATCCAAATGTGGAATATTCTGAAGGATTCTACAAAGGATTCTTTGTCACATACAAAGGAAGGCAGGGGACTCGGTTAAGGGAGACTACAGAGATGTGGTAGTCAAATACAATGATGCGTAAACATGGATTGGATCCTGAATTTTAAAGACCAAACAGCTATAAACAATATTTTAGGGAAATTCGAGTGTGAATTGAAGTAATGTTGATTTTTTTTAAGACATGGTAATTGTGGTGTGGTTGTGTAGCAAAATGTCCTTTTTCTGGGGAAACAGATGACAACATGAAGTGTCATGAGGCCTGCAGCCTATGTCTGAATGTTTGGCACAAGGGAAGAATGTGTATGTAACATAAAGAGATGGAATGGGTGTAGCAAGACACTAAGAGTTTTCTGGGTGAGAGGTAAATAAGTGTTCATTATACAGCTCTTTCCTTTTTATGGGTTTGAAAATTTCTAAAAATAAAAAAAATACAAAATCCACGATAAACCATTTCTCATAGTGATTGAGAGTAGAGCTCATCTGCAACCCAGTTCTGTTACTTCCTAGAGGTGGAACCCTAAGCAAGTTAGTTAACTACTCTGTTTTTCAGTTTTTTCATCTTTAAAATGGGTTTTCGTTGTTTCTTCCTCCTAAACTCACTTTACACTTTTTAACTTTACCTCACCACTTATGAATTAATTCATATCCATACCAGAGGAAAAGGCAAATAAATGTATGTCTTCCCTCTCTCTTTATATGAAAGCAAACATATTTCCAAGACACTTTTTTTTTTTTTTTTTTTTTTCTGTACGCGGGCCTCTCACTGCTGTGGCCTCTCCCGTTGCGGAGCACAGGCTCCGGACACACAGGCTCCGCGGCCATGGCTCGCGGGCCCAGCCGCTCCGCGGCATGTGGGATCTTCCGGGATCGGGGCACGAACCCGTGTCCCCTGCATCGGCAGGCGGACTCTCAACCACTGCGCCACCAGGGAAGCCCCCAAGACACTTTTAACTTTCATAAGGCTTGCAATTCAAACTAAGAAACAACTCATTGCTTTAACACAAAAAAATAAGATTTAGTCTTGATAATGGAATTGCAAAGAACAACACAATTCACAAATCATATAGGTATCTGCGTGATGCAATTTAAACAACGTTGGGCTCAGTATAGCAAGGAGAAGGTGTGAGTCTAAGTTCTGGCTTTAATTAGTGTACAATTTTGAGTGAGCCAATAACCTCTCATGGGTTTCAGCTTCATTACAAATAAAATAAGAGGTTAAAGCAGATTTCTCTGGTACTCCAGTCCTAAGATACTCTAATATACTACAAATAATAGTAGGTTTTCTTCTCTTGCTTCTTGTATGTTCTAAGTTTCTTTTTGACCCTTCTTCTTTACATCATACTTCAGGTGTGTTAATCTTCACTATATTCCTAGCCTAAATCTCTCTCCTTCCCACTTGCCCTACCCCCTACCTCTACCTCACCCCGGCACTAATGTTAGGGGCTACTATCATGAGATGATTTTTATTTGAAATTCAGCACAATTGATACAATCAGTTGACAATTAATTAGCTATGTCCACGAGGCAAAAACTCAGGTAGTATCTACTCTTAAGCTGTGAAATTCTGTAAAATTTTGAATTTTAAATATAATTAAAACCCCCTTACTTCCTTCCTGGTTCTTATGGCAGCATCTTGCGCAAGCCGAGAAACCGTTTCTTTCATTTTCTCTATATCTTCTTCTTTTTGCTTCTCCTCAAGCAGAGCCTTCAGAAAACAGTAATTTGATGTTATTATAGGTCACATCATTATTAATAGAGATTATGTAATAAATGGGTAAAAACCTAATCACTTTCTTGAAAGCATACCTCTTATGCGAAACTTCTGAGACATCTCCACTTTGAGATCTTGCCTAAGTTATGAATGATATTTATTTTCCTTAACCTCCTCACCTGACCTTGTCCTAAATAAAAATTTATTCTTTTCCTTTGATATGTGTTTCAGCCAGTACCATCACTCTTCTAATCTCTAAGGCTGGGAATTTAGGATTATTTTTTAATTTTCTTTCTCCTTCATTCCTTATGGAAAATAATCAAATCTAAATACTATATTCTTGGAAAAATCTCTTAGATTTCCCTTTCTTTCCATTATTTGGTTTTATTCAAATTATGTCCCTTGTCACCTCATACCTCCATCACTGTAGACACCACCTACTTCCTCTCCATGAAATTTCTAACCAACCAATCATTTTCATCTCACCTAAAAAATACTCTTATAAGCCTAGTTCTGTTGTCAGTCACATCCCATTTCTTTGCTTCCCTGTGGAGCAAAACTCCTCTAAAGTCTGCACTTGCTCATTTCCAGAAGTTTCTGTGATGTTCACTCTAATCAGGCTTTCACTGTCCATGATCTCTATACTGCTAACCCATGAGAGTCAATTTTGCGTAATTATCTTATTGATCTGTCAAGCAGCACTTGAGATAATGGATTACTTTCTTTTCCTTGTTTTACCTTCTATACTTGGCTTTTAGTGCACCCTAGTATTGGTTTTCCTCTTAACTCATTGATTATTCCTTTTGAGTCTGCAATGCCGTTTCTTCCTCTTCTCCTGAACCTCTTTATTATCGAACTACCCAAGTCTTAGTCCTTGGTCCTTTTCTCTATCCACATCCACCCCTTGGTGGTCTAATCCAATCTTGCGGTTTTAAATACCATTTATATGCTGACAAGTCCCAAGTTTACATGTCTAGTTCAAATATCTTCCTGAGCCTGGAACTCCTCCAATTTTAGGTTTGAATGAATCTTTTTTCTTTCTTTTTATAAATGTCATTACAGAGTAAGTGGCTCTGTGTTCTGATCCCACTATCTTGCAAAGATACCATACACATTCCTATCTCTGTTTTTGTTGTTTAATAAATTTCCTCCTACTTAAATAGGTAAGCTAGGGAGAAGTAATAGCTGTTTTGATATAACAATCTTGTCATGGAGAATGGGACAATGGGAAAAAGGGAAGTTTCATAAGAAACTAAGGTAAGGTTGTGCTTCATACCTGTTTGTATGATTGGTTAAGAGAACTTGACTTCTTGGAACAAGCAACTGAAGGTGGGAACCCTCTGGCAATTAAGCAGTAAGTCAAGAGGGAACTTAATACTGTAGGCATAAACAGGCAATTTACGGTTCAAGTCCAATTTGTGGACTTGAGACTTGGATGAGAAGATTTAAGGGACAGGAATGAGTATTATTACTACTAACTTCTCTGTCCATTGTGCTCCACACAAAATATTCATCTTTATGACCTGATGTTAAGAATGCTCATAGGCTTCGGAGGAGAGAGAGAAACAATTCTGCCCTGCTCATAATTTTTCTAGTTAACTGAGGCGTTTAGAGGAATTCCCAAGCATATTATGTATTTTGTGCCTTTCATCCAGTCTAAAAGATCACAGAAGGGAATAGTATCTGAAAGGTATAAAAAGCACCTTAGCATTCCCACAGCTTAGATTTGGATAATTGTTTCTTTTTTATTTCTTAGTAGCTTCTTACCATGCAACTTATAGCTTGTTTTGTTTTTAATAGTTCTCTTGGAAAACCATCTATCATGTAAAAAAGAAAACATAAATAAAACAAAGTATTTCCTTTGTAATCCCCATACGTCTCAGTGGAGTACTATGCACACACTAGGAATTCAATAAATATTGATTAAATGAAATAATAATTTAATGATTGCTTCGTAAGGGAGCCAGCAACATTAAAAACAAACCTATTTTGTGACTTCTATAAACTAAATACCATTAAAGAAAGTGGTAAAAGACAAAAGATGTGATATGTAGTAGCATAGTAATCACAATTATTAGAGGGTTAAAAAAAAAAAGAGCAGTGACATGAAGGCTCCAGTTAATAAATCTTTATAGTTAATTTAATTCCTGTCAATTAAGCTTCTGCTCTGTTAGAGTAATTGTGTAAGTAATGAAGGCGAAATAAAGATTAATAAGATTCATCTGATTCAAGTGACTAAAATATAGAGTATACATACTGCAGTAAGTACTTTAACAGATTTTTTTTTTAAAGTATAAGACTACAGGGGATGAAGATTAGCTACACAAGGATTGGCGACATAAAAAACGTCTAATAAAAGTTTTAGGAGAGGGTTGACATTTTATCATATTTTATGATGTTAAGTCTTAACATCAAGAATGTATCAATAGTATGTCTATTAATGGTGAGCAATTTCATTTTTATGCGTTAATTCTGTAGTTACTGATTCCCTTACTATCAGGTCATATGGGGGAATGTTCAGTATTTCATTATTTTATTTATTATCTATTTATTATTATTTATAAATGTGGTTACTAGTTTTCTTACCTGATTTTTTTGAAGGTTAGCTTCTTCTAGGAGTTGCATGCTATTTCTGGCTCTTACAATAGCTTCGTATTTCTCATTTTCTAATTCATAGCACTTTGCTTGTAAGTCTCTGGTCTGTTTTTCCAAATGTATTTTTTCTGCTCTTAATTGGGTAGCTTCTTGGATTGTCACACATAACCTAAAAATTAATACTAATGTTGAGAAAGTTAAATATTTTTAAAAAGGAGGGAGATAGGAGATTTACAGAGTATCTATTACAGGACAGGCATTATTCCAGTCACTTTCACATGTATCTTCTCATTTGATTCACACAAAAGTTCTGTAAAGTAGGTTTCATTATTTCCATTTAAAAGAATAACAAACAGACCCAGAGAGCTTAAACATTTAATTAAGGTCATATGAATAATGAGCAGTGGGGCTTAGACTGAGCCTAGATATTATGACTCTGATTATGTTACATTTTCTACACTTTCCTACTTATGTTAACTCATACTGTCTTATACAGTTACATGACAGTGTTATAAAGCAAACCCTTAAAGAGTAAGTTGTTCTTTCTCTTTATATGGTCTTTTTGTCTTTTAGTTTTTTGCTTGGCTCCCCTTTACTACTCTCTACCCAGGTAACCCATGTTAACTTACTGATGTATATCTTTGAATATTCTTCTCCACGTTCACAAAATCATATGTATGATATTTATATACACATACATATACACATAAATATACATACACAGTATATATACATCAATCCACAGGTTTTTAAACACAATTTTTTGTGCTATAAAAATTAAGATCATAGTATATATACCCTTTTCTACACTTGCTTTTTTTCATTCAATAACACCTTGTAAAAATCCCCTCAAGCAATACATCCAGAAGCTCTTTCCTTTCCTAGTCTGATGGATGCAGCTTCTCCTCACTGTTAATTTGTATCTCCCTAATTACTGGAGAGTTTAGGAATATTTTAAAAGTTTGTTAGCCATGTGAATTGTCTTTCAATTTCCTCCTCATATCCTTTGCCTACTTTTTCCTGATGGCTTATTAACTTTGCTTGTTCCTTTATGAGAACTTTTTGAATATTAAGATATTTAACCCTCAGTCTGTTCTGTACACTGCAAATATTTTTTCCCAAATCTACTTTTTTGTTGTGGCCTATTGACTCTATTTAGGAAATCTTTATTACACTAAAAATGCTCACTTGAATACAGCTAAATTTGACTATTTTTTTCAACATCTGGGATTTCAGTTTTTACAAAGATGATCTCATTTATCCATAGATGGTTAATGTAAGCTCCTAGATTTCCTAAAAAAAATGTTATGACTTTAATATTTTTACCTGTAAATCTTTAATCAATCTGGAATTTACTTCTGAATGTGCTATAAGACAGGAGTCCAATTTAACTTTCTTCCAGATTGATAGCCAGTTGTATGAGTACCATTAGTAACCGATGAATTGAAATAACCCCTTATACCTAAAATGTGCAAATATCATGATTTACTTATAGATTGTCATGATTCACTGATCTATTTGTCTAGTCTAGGCCCAAGTCATATTAACTTGATTATAGTGGCTTTATAATATGTCCTGATATGTTTTGGTAAGACAGTTCTTCCTTTGCATTACATATGTTTCTTTGTTTTTTTTTCAGGCATTTCTTTTCTAAGTGGTGGCATGAGAAGCCATAATGAACGTAACTGTATTTTCATTGTCACCCTTGCATTTCCCAGCTTTTGCCTCACACATTTAGCTGTCCTATTATTTGCCATATTTAGGTTTATTAATGTTCAAAATGATGATTTATTTTTTCATTAAATAAGGCCCTCTTTATTCTATTTACTGCTTTTACCATTAAACCCTACCTTATGTGATATTAATATTGTCATTCCTGCTTTCCTTTTGTTTACAGCTGTTAATATTCTCCACTAACACCTTTATTTTAAATTGAAAACAAATCTTCTTCATCTTTCCTTTCTTGATACCTTTGTTCTAGTTCATTTACTCTTTTAGGTATTTTCTAAAATAACACATTACTAGGCTTTAATCAAAATCTGCAGGTCTCTGCTTTTTAATGGAATACAGTCCTCTCATACTTTAATGATTTACATATATGACATTCTTCATTCCATCTTACTTTGGTTAAAGCACTGTGGTAGAAGATGAAGCAATCTCTACCTCTCCCACAGAGGTATAGGACATCTGGCACTTTACTAGCACCAGTTCACCCATTCACTTCACCATGGCCTCTTGGGGGCCAGGCAGAGGAGGTGGACTCATGAAGGGTTTACGCCATCTTCATCTCCCAAGAGTCCATGTGTCTCAACAGGGCAAGCTTTGTTTAGGACTCTGTGAATTCCAATCTTCAGTCAAGGCACTCTGACACTCACCTCCGGGCTTCACAACCACACATGTCAGAAAAAGCCTTGCAACTAAAGGATTTACATGTATTTAACAGTCCATTGGTCGCAGCAACCATGTGGCTCTGAAAAGTCACACTGGTGTTAGGGGTGGAGTTATAGGAAAGTAGATTCAGATCATCAGCTTCATAATTTAACGGTTTCCATAATTTTATAACATAAAAGACGTATTACGCCTGTTATTATTCTTATAAAGCACTTCTATATCCTCTACAGCCAAATCTTATATGAATCCTTTCTTTCAACTTACTAAAGCTGGGCCAAGTTCCCACTCTATAATAATAGTAACAACAACGATAATAGCAAACACTTGTAAGAACATTCTTTGTGCTAGGTACTTTACATATATTAAAGAAAACATAATCCTCAATATCTTCAATGATGCTATGAAACAGGTTATAGCATTAGCCTATGAGGTAGGATATGAGATTATATCATATAAATTATGAGGTAGGTTAAATCATTGTATTTATTTTATAGATAGAGAAACTGAAGAACAAAAAGGGTAAGCAAGGTGCCCAAGGTTATTGATCTAGTTACTGGTGAAGCTGGAGTTTGAACTCAGTCAGTTTGGGTCCAGAGTCAGTGTTCCTAACAAATATGCTATACTGCCAAATAGAAACTTCCACCTAAGGATGTCCACTCTCGCCACTATTATTCAAAGCAGTTTTGGAACTCCTAGCCATGGCAATCAGAGAAGAAAAAGAAATAAAAGGAATCCAAATTGGAAAAGAAGAATTAAAAATGTCACTGTTTGCAGATGACATGATACTATAGATAGAAAATCCTAAAGACGCCACCAGAAAACTACTAGAGCTAATAGATGAATTGCAGGATACAAAATTAATGCACAGAAATCTCTTGCATTCCTATACACCAATGAAGAAAAATCTGAAAGAGAAATTAAGGAAACACTCCCATTTACCATTGCAACAACAACAAAATACCTAGGAATAAACCTACCTAAGGAGGTAAAAGACATGTACTCAGAAAACTATAGGACACTGATGAAAGAAAGCAAAGATGACACAAACAGATGGAGAGATATACCATGTTCTTGGATTGGAAGAATCAACAGTGTGAAAATGACTGTACTATCCAAAGCAATCTACAGATTCAATGCAATCCCCATTAAGTTACCAACAGCATTTTTCACCGAACTAGAACAAAAAATTTTACAATTTGTATGGAAACACAAAAGACCCTGAATAGCCAAAGCAATCTTGAGAAAGAAAAACGGAGCTGGAGGAATCAGGCTCCCTGACTTCAGGCTATACTGAAGCCTGAAGCTACACAAAGCTATACAAAGCTACAGTAATCAAAACAGTACAGTACTGGCACAAAAACAGAAATATAGATCAATGGAACAGTACAGAAAGCCCAGAGATAAACCCACGCACCTATGGTCGCCTAATCTATGACAAAGGAGGCAAGAATATACAATGGAGAAAAGATAGTCTATTCAATAAGTGTTGCTGGGAAACTGGACAGTTACATGTAAAAGAATAAAACTAGAACACTCCCTAACACCACACACAAAAATAAACTCAAAATGGATTAAAGACCTAAATGTAAGACCAGACACTATAAAACGCTCACAGGAAAACAGGGAAGAACATTCTTTGACATGAATCACAGCAAGATCTTTTTTCACCTACCTCCTAGAGTAATGAAAATAAAAACAAAAATAAACAAATGGGACCTAATGAAACTTAAAAGCTTTTGCAGGGGCCCGGAGGAAGTTGGCGGAAGAGTAAGACGCGGAGATCACCTTCCTCCCCACAGATACATCAGAAATTCATCTACACGTGGAACAACTCCTACAGAACACCTACTGAACGCTGACAGAAGATCTCAGACCCCCCAAAAGGCAAGAAACTCCCCACATACCTGGGTAGGGCAAAAGAAAAAAAGAATAAACAGAGACAATAGGATAGGGACGGGACCTGCACCAGTGGGAGGGAGCCGTGAAGGAGGGAAGGTTTCTACACACTACAAGCCCCTTCGCGGGCGGAGACTGCAGGTGGCGGAGGGGAAAGCTTCGGAGTAGCGGAGGAGAGCACAGCAACAGGGGTGCAGAGGGCAAAGCGGAGAGATTTTGGCACAGAGGACCGGTGCCCTCAGGCACACACCAGCCCGAGAGGCTTGTCTGCTTGGCCGCCGGGGCGGGCGGGGCTGGGAGCTGAGGCTCGGGTATCGGCTTTCAGTCGGAGCTCAGGGAGAGGACTGGGGCTGGCGGCAGGAAGAGAGCCTGAAGGGGTTAGTGCACCATGGCTAGCCCGGGGGGAGTCTGGGGAAAGGGTCTGGAGCTGCCGAAGAGGCAAGAGACTTTTTTCCCTTTTGTTTCCTGATGCGAGAGGAGAGGGCATTAAGAGGGCTGCTTGGGGAAGCGCCGGAGACAGGCGCGGACCTCGGAGACGGGCGTGGGACGCTGGGGCTGCTGCTGACGCCGCCGCCGCGGGGCCTGTGTGCGAGCACGGGTCACTGTCCGCCCCGCCTTCCGGGGGGCCTGTGCACCCCGCCACTGCCGGGGTCCCGAAACCCGGGGACGGCTTTCCCGGGAAAGCGCACGGAGTGCCACGGGCTGCTGCAACGTCACGCCGACCTCTGCCGCCGCAGGCCCGCCCCACACTGCGCGCCCCTCCCTCCCCTCTGCCTGAGTGAGCCAGAGCCCCCGAATCAGCGGCTCCGTTAAACCCGTCCTGTCTGAGCGAAGAACGGACGCCCTCCGCCGACCTACGCGCAGAGGCGGGGCCAGGTCCAAGGCTGAGACCCGGGAGCTGTGAGAGCAGACAGGGAAATCTCTCTGTGCAGCCTCGGAGGCAGCGGATTAAAGCTCCATGGTCCATTTGATGTGCCCTGCGTCTGTGGAGTGCATGAATGGACAGCGAATCATCCCAAATTGAGGAAGTGGACTTTAAGGACAAGATTTAAGACTTTCCCCCCTTTTCCTCTTTTTACAACGAATTATTCCAAATTAAGGAGGTGGACTTAGAGAGCAAGATTTCAGACTTCTCACCCTTTTCCTCTTTTTACAATGAATTATCCCAAATTGAGGAGGTGGACTTGGACAGCAAGATTTTTGATTTTTCCCCCTGCTCTCTTTTTGTGAATGTGTAGGTGTAATCTTCTGTGTAAGATTCTCTCTGTATAGCTTTGCTTCCACCATATGTCCCAGGGTTCTATTGGTCCTTTTTTTTTTTCAATAATTACTTTCTAATTTTAATAACGCTACTATATTTCATACTTTATTCTATTTTACTTTACCCGCTCTTTCTTTTCTTCCTACCGTCCCTTCCTCCCTCCCTCCCTCCGCTCCTCCTTTCCTTCTTTCTTTTTCTTTCCTCCCTCCCTCCCACGCTTCTTCTTTCCACTTTCTTTTTCTTTCCTTCCTCCCTCCCTCCCTCCCTTCTTCCATTCACTCTTCCTTTTCCTTTCATTCCTCCCTCCCTCCCTCCTTTCTTTCCTTCTTTCTTTCCATCCTTCCTCCCTCCCTCCCTCCTTTCTTCCTTTCTTCCTTCCTTCCTTTCTTCCCTTCTTCCTTTCTTTCCCTCTCTCTTTCTTTCTTCTACTAATTCTTTCTTTCTACTTTTTCTCCCTGTTATTCTGAGCCAGGTGGATGAAAGGGTCTTGGTGCTGCAGCCAGGAGTCAGTGCTGTGCCTCTGAAGTGGGAGAGCCAACTTCAGGACACGGGTCCACAAGAGACCTCCCAGCTCCACATAATATCAAGCAGCGAAAATCTCCCAGAGATCTCCATCCCAACACCAGCACCCAGCTTCAGTCAACGACCAGCAAGCTACAGTGCTGGTCACCCTATGCCAAGCAACTAGCAAGGCAGGAACACAACCCCACCCATTAGCAGAGAGGCTACCTAAAAACATAATAAGGCCATAGGCACCCTAAAACACACCACCAGACGTGGACCTGTCCACCAGAAAGACAAGATTGAGCCTCAACCACCAGAACACAGGCTCCAGTCCCCCCCACCAGGAAGCATACACAACCTACTGAAACAACCTTGGCCACTGGGGACAGACAACAAAAACAACAGGAACTACGAATCTGCAGCCTGCAAAAAGGAGACCCCAAACACAGTAACATAAGCAAAATGAGAAGACAGAAAAACACACAGCACGTGAAGGAGCAAGATAAAAACCTACCAGACCTAACCAATGAAGAGGAAATAGGCAGTCTACCTGAAAAAGAATTCAGAATAATGATGGTAAAGATGATCCAAGATTCTATTTCCAAGATCCAAACTCTTGGAAATAGAATAGACAAAATGCAAGAAACAGTTAACAAGGACCTAGAAGAACTAAAGATGAATCAAGCATCGATTAAAAACACAATAAATGAAATGAAAAATACTCTAGATGGGATCAATAGCAGAATAACTGAGGCAGAAGAACGGATAAGTGAGGTGGAAGATAAAATAGTGGAAATAACTGCTGCAGAGCAAAATAAAGAAAAGAGAATGAAAAGAACAGAGGACAGTCTCAGAGACCTCTGGGACAACATTAAACGCACCAACATTCAAATTATAGGGCTTCCAGAAGAAGAAGAGAAAAAGAAAGGGACTGAGAAAATATTTGAAGAGATTATAGTTGAAAACTTCCCTAATATGGGAAAGGAAATAGTTAATCAAGTCCAGGAGGCACAGAGAGCCTCATACAGAATAAATCCAAGGAGAAATACGCCAAGACACATATTAATCAAACTGTCAAAAATTAAACACAAAGAAATCATATTAAAAGCAGCAAGGCAAAAACAACAAATAACACACAAGGGAATCCCCATCAGGTTAACAGCTGATCTCTCAGCAGAAACTCTACAAGCCAGAAGGGAGTGGCAGGACATAATTAAAGTGATGAAGGAGAGAAACCTGCAACCAAGATTACTCTACCCAGCAAGGATCTCATTCAGATTTGATGGAGAAATTAAAACCTTTACAGACAAGCAAAAGCTGAGAGAGTTCAGCACCACCAAACCAGCTTTACAACAAATGCTAAAGGAACTTCTCTAGGCAAGAAACACAACAGAAGGAATATACCTACAATAACGAACCCAAAGCAATTAAGGAAATGGGAATAGGAACATACATATCAATAATTACCTTAAATGTAAATGGACTAAATGCTCCCACCAAAAGACACAGAGTGGCTGAATGGATACAAAAACAAGACCCATACATATATGCTGTCTACAAGAGACCCACTTCAGACCTAGAGACACATACAGATTGAAAGTAAGGGGATGGAAAAAGATATTCCATGCAAATGGAAATCAAAAGAAAGCTGGAGTAGCAATTCTTATATCAGACAAAATAGACTTTAAAATAAAGACTATTAGAAGAGACAAAGAAGGACACTACATAACGATAAAGGGATCAATCCAAGAAGAAGATATAACAATTGTAAATATTTATGCACCCAACATAGGAGCACCTCAATACATAAGGCAAATACTAACAGCCATAAAAGGGGAAATCGACAGTAACACACTCATAGTAGGGGACTTTAACACCCCACTTTCACCAATGGACAGATCATCCAAAATGAAAATAAATAAGGAAACACAAGCTTTAAATGATACATTAAACAAGATGAACTTAATTGATATTTATAGGACATTCCATCCAAAAACAACAGAATACACATTTTTCTCAAGTGCTCATGGAACATTCTCCAGGATAGATCATATCTTGGGTCACAAATCAAGCCTTGGTAAATTTAAGAAAATTGAAATTGTATCAAGTATCTTTTCCGACCACAATGCTATGAGACTAGACATCAATTACAGGAAAAGATCTGTAAAAAATACAAACACATGGAGGCTAAACAATACACTACTCAATAACGAAGGGATCACTGAAGAAATCAAAGAGGAAATTAAAAAATACCTAGAAACAAATGACAATGGAGACACGACAACCCAAAACCTATGGGACGCAGCAAAAGCAGTTCTAAGGGGGAAGTTTATAGCAATACAATCTCACCTTAAGAAACAGGAAACATTTCGAGTAAACAACCTGACCCTGCACCTAAAGCAATTAGAGAAAGAAGAACAAAAAACCCCCAAAGCTAGCAGAAGGAAAGAAATCATAAAGATCAGATCAGAAATAAATGAAAAAGAAATGAAGGAAACGATAGCAAAGATCAACCAAACCAAAAGCTGGTTCTTTGAGAAGATAAACAAAATTGACAAACCATTAGCCAGACTCATCAAGAAAAGAAGGGAGAAGACTCAAATCAATAGAATTAGAAATGAAAAAGGAGAAGTAACAACTGACACTGCAGAAATACAAAAGATCAGGAGAGATTACTATAAGCAACTCTATGCCAATAAAATGGACAACCTGGAAGAAATGGACAAATTCTTAGAAATGCACAACCTGCCAAGACTAACTCAGGAAGAAATAGAAAATATGAATAGACCAATCACAAGCACTGAAATTGAAACTGTGATTAAAAATCTTCCATCAAACAAAAGCCCAGGACCCGATGGCTTCACAGGCGAATTCTATCAAACATTTAGAGAAGAGCTAACACCCATCCTTCTCAAACTCTTCCAAACAATATCAGAGGAAGGAACACTCCCAAACTCATTCTACGAGGCCACCATCACCCTGATACCAAAACCAGGCAAGGATGCCACAAAGAAAGAAAACTACAGGCCAATATCACTGATGAACATAGACGCAAAAATCCTCAACAAAATATTAGCAAACAGAATCCAACAGCACATTAAAAGGATCATACACCATGAGCAAGTGGGGTTTATTTCAGGAATGCAAGGATTCTTCAATATACGCAAATCAATCAATGGGATACACCATATTAACAAGTTGAAGGAGAAAAACCATATGATCATCTCAATAGATGCAGAGAAAGCTTTCGACAAAATTCAACACCCATTTATGATAAAAACCCTGCAGAAAGTAGGCATAGAGGGAACTTTCCTCAACATAATAAAGGCCATATATGACAAACACACAGCCAACATTGTCCTCAATGGTGAAAAACTGAAACCATTTCCACTAAGATCAGGAACAAGACAAGGCTGCCCACTCTCACCACTCTTATTCAACATAGTTTTGGAAGTTTTAGCCACAGCAATCAGAGAAGAAAAGGAAATAAAAGGAATCCAAATTGGAAAAGAAGAAGTAAAGCTGTCACTGTTTGCAGATGACATGATACTATACATAGAGAATCCTAAAGATGCTACCGAAAAACTACTAGAGCTAATCAATGAATTTGGTAAAGTAGCAGGATACAAAATTAATGTACAGAAATCTCTGGCATTCCTGTACACTAATGATGAAAAATCTGAAAATGAAATCAAGAAAACACTCCCATTTACCATTGCAACAAAAAGAATAAAATATCTAGGAATAAACCTACCTAAGGAGACAAAAGACCTGTATGCAGGAAATTATAAGACACTGATGAAAGAAATTAAAGATGATACAAATAGATGGAGAGATATACCATGCTCCTGGATTGGAAGAATCAATATTGTGAAAATGACTCTACTACCCAAAGCAATCTACAGATTCAATGCAATCCCTATCAAACTACCACTGGCATTTTTCACAGAACTAGAACAAAAAATTTCAAAATTTGTTTGGAAAAACAAAAGACCCCGAATAGCCAAAGCAATCTTGAGAACGAAAAACGGAGCTGGAGGAATCAGGCTCCCTGACTTCAGACTATACTACAAAGCTACAGTAATTAAGACAATGTGGTACTGGCATAAAAACAGAAACATAGATCAGTGGATCAGGATAGAAAGCCCAGAGATAAACCCACGCACATATGGCCAACTTATCTTTGATAAAGGAGGCAGGAATGTACAGTGGAGAAAGGACAGCCTCTTCAATAAGTGGTGCTGGGAAAATTGGACAGGGACATGTAAAAGTTTGAGATTAGATCACTCCCTAACACCATACACAAAAATAAGCTCAAAATGGATTAAAGACCTAAATGTAAGGCCAGACACTATCAAACTCTTAGAGGAAAACACAGGTAGAACACTCTATGACATAAATCACAGCAAGATCCTTTTGGACCCACCTCCTAGAGAAATGGAAATAAAAACAAAGATAAACAAATGGGACCTAATGAAACTTCAAAGCTTTTGCACAGCAAAGGAAACCATAAACAAGACCAAAAGACAACCCTCAGAATGGGAGAAAATATTTGCAAATGAAGCAACTGACAAAGGATTAATCTCCAAAATTTATAAGCAGCTCATGTAGCTCAATAGCAAAAAAAACAAACAACCCAATCCAAAAATGGGTAGAAGACATAAATAGGCATTTCTCCAAAGAAGATATACAGACTGCCAACAAACACATGAAAGAATGCTCAACATCATTAATCATTAGAGAAATGCAAATCAAAACTACAATGAGATATCATCTCACACCAGTCAGAATGGCCATCATCAAGAAATCTAGAAACAATAAATGCTGGAGAGGGTGTGGAGAAAAGGGAACACTCTTGCACTGCTGGTGGGAATGTGAATTGGTACAGCCACTATGGAGAACAGTATGGAGGTTCCTTAAAAAACTAAAAATAGAACTACCATATGACCCAGCAATCCCACTACTGGGCATATACCCCGAGAAAACCATAATTCAAAAAGAGACGTGTACCAAAATGTTTACTGCAGCTCTATTCACAATAGCCCGGAGCTGGAAACAACCTAAGTGTCCATCATCGGATGAATGGATAAAGAAGATGTGGCACATATATACAATGGAATATTACTCAGCCATAAAAAGAAACGAAACTGAGCTATTTGTAATGAGGTGGATAGACCTAGAGTCTGTCATACAGAGTGAAGTAAGTCAGAAAGAGAAAGACAAATACCGTATGCTAACACATATATACGGAATTTAAAAAGAAAAATGTCATGAAGAACCTAGGGGTAAAACGGGAATAAAGACACAGACCTACTTGAGAATGGACTTGAGGATATGGGGAGGGGGAAGGGTAAGCTGTGACAAAGCGAAAGAGAGGCATGGACATATATACACTACCAAACGTAAGGTAGATAGATAGTGGGAAGCAGCCGCAGAGCACAGGGAGATCAGCTCGGTGCTTTGTGACCGCCTGGAGGGGTGGGATGGGGAGGGTGGGAGGGAGGGAGATGCATGAGGGAAGGGATGTGGGAACAGATGTATATGTATGACTGATTCACTTTGTTATAAAGCAGAAACTAATAAAAAAAATTAAAAAAAAATAAAAAAAAGCTTTTGCACAGCAAAGAAAACCATAAACGAGATGAAAAGACAACCCTCAGAATGGGAGACAATATTTGCAAATGAAACAGCTGACAAGGGATTAATCTCCAAAACATACAAACAGCTCATGCAGCTCAATATCAAAAAAACAAACAACCCAATCAAAAAATGGGCAGAAGACCTCAATAGACATTTCTCCAAAGAAGACATACAGGTAGCCAAGAGACACATGAAAAAATGCTCAACATCGGGCTTCCCTGGTGGCGCAGTTGTTGAGAGTCCGCCTGCTGATGCAGGAGACATGGGTTCGTGACCCAGTCTGGGAAGATCCCACATGCCATGGAGTGGCTGGGCCCGTGAGCTATGGGCTGCTGAGCCTGCGCATCTGGAGCCTGTGCTCCGCAGCGGGAGAGGACACAGCAGTGAGAGGCCTGCGTACCGCGCAAAAAAAAAAAAAAAAAAAGCTCAATATCACTAATTATTAGAGAAATGCAGATCAAAACTACAATGAGGTATCACCTCACACCAGTCAGAATGGCCATCATCAAAAAATCTACATACAATACAGGTTGGAGAGGGAGTGGAGAAAAGGGAAGGAACCCTCTTGCACTGTTGGTGGGCATGTAAATTAATACAACCACTGTGGAAAACAGTATGGAGGTTCCTTAAAAAACCAAAACTAGAACTACCATATGACCCAGCAATCCCACTCCTGGGCATATACCCTGAGAAAACCATAATTCAAAAAGGCACATGCACCCCAATGTTCATTGCAACACTATTTACAAAAGCCAGGTCATGGAAACAACTTAAATGTCCATCGATGGATGAATGGATAAAGAAGATGTGGTACATATATACAATGGAATATTATTCAGTCATAAAAAGGAACAAAACTGGGTCATTTGGAGAGATGTGGATGGACCTAGAGTCTGTCATACAGAGTGAATTAAGTCAGAAAGAGAAAACACAAATATCGTATATTAACTCATGCATGTGGAATCTAGAAAATGGTACAGATGAACCTATTTTCAAGTCAGGAATAGAGACGTGGTGGACGTGGTGGGGGGAAGGGGGGGATGGATGAACTGGGAGATTGGGATTGACATATATACAATACTCTGTGTAAAACAGATAGCTAGTGGGAACCTGCTGCATGGTGCAGGGAGCTCAGCTTGGTGCTCTGTGGTGACCTAGATGGGTGGGATTGGGGGTGGGGTGGGAGGTCCAAGAGAGAGGGAATATATGTATACATATAGCTGATTCATACAGCAGAAACTAACACAACGTTGTAAAGCAACTCATACCCCAATGAGGAAAAAAAACGAAACTTCCACCTAAATTACGATTCAGATCTACATATCTATCTATAACTATATAGCAAGGCGCTGTCATTTCAAGTTAAGTTGGTGGTGAGGAAACATAACAAAACCCAGGGCACTGGAGGAAAGTCTGCATATTGAACATTATCACCTGCCAGACTCTTTCTTCAGGTTTTGGAATACACTCAGGCTTGTGCACTTCCATCCCCAGCCCACGGCAAAAGACTGATGGATCCTACTCTGGAGAAATTGGCTCAAGAAAGAGCACCCTCAGATTCTGATATCTGGGGACTGCCCAAGGAAAAAGCCAGCTCACTGCCTAAACATAATATAATAAGTGTGCCAGACTATAAGCCCACCTATACCTACCTACCTACCTACCTACTTTTTGGTGTCTTACTTTTTTTAAAAATTGAGATATAATTGACATACAACATTACAGTCAACCCCCATATCTGTGGTTTCCACATTACAGGATTCAACCAACCAGGCTGAAAATATTAAAAAAAAATTTCCGAAAAGTAAAACTTAAATTTGCTGTGCACCAGCAACTATTTACATAACATTTGTATTGTATTAGTAAGTAATCTAGACATGATTTAAAGTATACAGGAGGATGTGCATAGGTTATATACAAACACTGTATCATTTTATATAAGGGACTTGAACATCCACGGATTTTGGTATCCACAGGGGTCCTGGACCCAAAACCAAGTGGATACTGAGGGACAACTGTGTATTAGTTTCAGGCAAAAACATAATAATTCAGTATTTGCATATATTTTGAAATAATCACAATAAGTCAAGTTGATATCACCACATATACAACTACAATTTTTTTTCTTGTGATGAGAACTTTTAAGATCTATTCTCTTAGCAACTTTCAAATATATAATACAGTATTATTAACTATAGTCACCATGCTGTATATTACATCCCTGTGATTCATTTCTTTTATAACTGGAAGTATGCACCTTTTGACCACCTTCATCTATTTCACCCACCCCTCCCCAATCCCTGCCTCTGGCAACCATCAATCTGTTCTCTGTATCTGTGAATTTGATTTTTAAAAACATGGAATGTTTCAAGGATTTGAGTGTGGGTCATGCTAATTTTCTTTGTATATTCCAGTTTTTAGTATGTGTGCTGGTGAAGCAGGCACTTTGGTGTCTTATTTTTAAATATCAATGGATAGAAAGGATCACCAAGTCTTTGGAAGGAAGACAGACAGGCACAACGAAAAAAGGAATGTTAGAGAAATCAGAGACAATGCAGATGGCAGAATAAAACCTTAAAAATATTTTAATATATTTTACTAAGAGATGATATAAAATTTATACTAAGATACTATAGAAAAAGAAACATTCAGAGGATAAGAAATGGCTCTTTAAAAAATTTATGATAGCTAAAATAAAATATTCAACAAATGGTTAGTTAGAAGAAAATTTAAAGGAACCCCCAAGAAAGGAGAAAATAAATGAAGAAATGGAAAATGGGAGAGAAAAAACAGGAAAATTAGGGAATCAATCCATTAGATCCAATATCCAGCTAACATTATAAGAAAAAATGAAAAAACAGAGAAAAAAAATTATTCAACAGAAAATCCCAAAAATATTGCCAGAAGTGAAGAACATGAATTTCTATATTGAAATGTCCCCAGTAAAATGAAGACATATTCTTACTAAATGTGCACATCTGCAATTGTAGAATATTAACTGTGGAGGTCGTGGGTGGATGATACCGCAAGTCTCTGGGACGGGGTCCACAGGGCTGGGGGAACAGGTCAAACATACAAAGTAGGAATTTCGAATGACAAAGGAATTTTTTTCTGCAGCTGGAAGCTAAATAATATGAGGAAAATGTCAACATTTTAAGGAAAAATGATTTAAAACCTAGAATTTCCAACCTAGGATTCATTACTCACCCAAACTATCACCTTTAAAGGTAGAATAAAGATATTTCTAAACAATGTCTTAAAAAAATGTACCTTCCATGTGTACTCAGGAAGCTGAGGGAGAATGGTATCCGTTAAAATGGGAGCAGGGAGGTGGAGACAACAAATCACAACAAGGAAAGAACAATGGTTTGAAATCTTAGTCTTATTGGCGTATTCTTACCTTGAAAGAAACACCAAATTAAAAAATATGAAGAGGTAGTTTAAAGCAATTCTATTCATTTCACTCTGACCTTATTCAACAGAGAATATACAAATCAGCAGTCTTTCCCAGAGAACTGGTGTTCCCTAGAGATAATTCCCAGTACCCATGAATCATCTGAAAAGCAGGGAGGCCTTTTTTTGGAAGATGGGAGAAAATGATTTATGCTTCTTAGGTGTTTGTGGCATTTGAAAGGATCACAAATAATAATTTTATAAATAAATAATAAATATAATTTTAATAACTCAAATAGTAAGTATTTACTGAGGCCAAAGTGTCTTTGATTTTATGGAACAAAGATGGCCATTAAAAACAGCTTTTCCATAGCTGGTAGTTCCATTAGACAGGATATATTCACACCTAAAACACTGGCTGAACATTGCTTATAGACACATATCAACTACACTAATAATTCTGCTTTCTCTTATATAAAAATACAAGAGTTTTTTTAACTTTAAAATATAACTTTTTTTAATCATAATAGAAACAACATTAATTTAATAGCTCCAAGAGACAGCCAATGTAAAAATTTTCTTCTCAAAGGCAGCTAGCTGAATACTGAACTTTAAAAAATATCCTTAGATTTTCTTACGTATGCAGTAATCTCTCTTTAGGAAGCTTTCAGTTAGGTTATATTATAACTTTATACTAAAAGCAGAAAAAAAACAACAAAAATCTCAGAGACTTCAGTACTAAAAAGACAACTTAAAGCATCGATTACCAACTTGATTCCTTATGAAATACTATCAGAATATGAAATTTACATATTCAGATTTCACTATTTCAAGTCTCTAGCATTTATTTTCATAGCACATAATGCTACTAAAATAACAAATGAAAAATCTACAACCACAGACTTTTCTCTAAGGTTAACAAAAAAGTTCAAGAAAGCAGTCAAATAATCAACTGTTGAAAAGTTTAGAAAAATGCAAAACAAAACCCAAAAAACCCTAGCACTTAGAAATTACATCTTTCATCAGAATCTCAAGTTAGTAGTTAAAATCAATTAGTTCTGAACCCACTGTGAGCAAAGAAATTAGTTTTATTAGCATTTTGGAAAACAAGAGAAGCTCAGAGACACTAATTTTTTTCTGAACAAACAGTATTAGCCATGGATCTGTGACTAGAACTGAGATCTCAGTTTTTGAGGTCCTCAGATCAGTAGACTATTTCTGAGTGTAACAGATTCCAATCATACAGAGTAAATTTTTCAGCTACAAACCATAATGTGATTTTATGTGCTGTAGTCACTGTATCTTTAATAGATTACAAATGACAATTTTCAAGTTCCTTAAGGGAATATCCAACAAGGACTAGAAAACAACAAAAGATTCTAGAATGAACATCTGCATTAAGACAGCAATTAAAGACAAAGTTACAGAATATATTTAAAAAGTAGCCCAGGGCTTCCCTGGTGGTGTAGTGGTTGGGAGTCTGCCTGCCGATGCAGGGGACACGGGTTCGTGTCCTGGTCCGGGAAGATCCCACATGCCGCGGAGCGGCTAGGCCCGTGAGACATGGGCCTGCGCGTCCAGAGCCTGTGCTCCACAACGGGAGAGGCCACAGCAGTGAGAGGCCCGCGTACAGCAAAAAAAAAAAAAAAAAAAAAAAAGTAGCCCAGACCTTCAAAGGTAACTGAAAATTTTTGTTCCATAAGACTCCAGGAAAAACATCTATAATGATTTCTCAAGTATTTCTCAGTAAGAAATGATTTTTCTGTATAATTTTTACCCAACTTCACTATTTTTTTTTCTGCTTTAAGATGAAAAGAACATTTCTGATTTGGGGATTAACTAAACTTGACTATTACTGTTTTGGAGAAAAGGCAAAGACAAAAATGATCTTTGAATATATGTTCAAAACACATGTTCAATCTTCTGAATATGATTTTTTTTAATAAACAATGTCCAGCAAATCAGATTTCAAACCTATGATTACAGTTTCTTTAGCATTTATAAAATATATATTCTAGACGATATCATAAATCATAAACAAACTCTAATGTGGAATAACATTTGAAGCTTATAGACTAGATGTATTTAGCAGTTTACCTTGTTTCTGATTGTTTTATACTAGACTGTAATTGCTGTAAGCGCCTATCTGATGCTTCCTCTCTTCCTTGGGCAGACACCATATCCTCCTCCTAGAAAATAAAGAAACTGGATGTTTACTTTTAGTTTGTCAAAATTCAATACATCATTAAACAGCATAAAGAAAACAGTTCACTCTGTAAAGTTATTATGTTGCTAGAATTTCATATGTAAGTTTAAAGCAATATCACTTTGGAAACAAACCATGCATATACTAAAAAAGGGGGAGGAGAACCTCACTATCAATTCTGTATTAGTAAAACAATAATCAAAACAGTCACTGCATATGGATTTCTATCAATATTCCAACTATTTCTTTTTTTTTTTTTCTTTTTGCGGTATGCGGGCCTCTCACTGCTGTGGCCTCTCCCGCTGCGGAGCACAGGCTCGGGATGCGCAGGCCCAGCGGCCATGGCTCACGGGCCCAGCCGCTCCGCGGCACATGGGATCCTCCCAGACCGGGGCACGAACCCGCATCCCCTGCATCGGCAGGCGGACTCTCAACCACTGCGCCACCAGGGAGGCCCGTATTCCAACTATTTCTATAGCACAAGTCTAAAAAAACAACGCAGGGATTTGTTGCAGATAATCTGCCCTCAGAATATGTTCTTTTAGCTAGGTTATGCTGCATTCTGTTATAATCATAGGATATTTCTACTTTAAATAGTGACGCTTTAAAATAAATTAATAGGTTTTATTTGTATCATCTCAAAAAAAAAAATTCCTGTTCATCCTATCCTACCTTTTGTTGTGTTCTTCTATTGGCTTTTAGCTGTATCTCTTTGAATTATTTTTTAGTGGTTGCTCTAGAAACTGTAACTTGCATCTTTAACTTATCCCAATTTATTTAGTTAATATTAATTCAGAGAAAACACTGGAACCTTGCTACAGTGTATTTATTGCCGTGAAACATCCTAGGTTTTAGTGCCTTTGTTGTCATATAGTGTATGTGCATACTTTATAAATCCAGTCAAGTCTTTTAAGGTATTGACAAGAGAAAAGAAAACATAAATTATGTACATGTATTATTTCATATTTACAACTCCTGTTGCTCTTAATTTCTTCCTATATCTGAGTTGTCACCTGGTGTCATTTCCTTTCAGTCTAAAGAAATTCCTTCAGCAGTTTTTGAAGGACAGCTCTACTAAGTGACAAAATTTCCCAGTTTTTCTTTACCTAAAAATGCCTTTATTTTGCTCTCGTTTTTGAAGTACAGTTCCACTGGACATACCATTATTTATTTATTTATTTATTTATTTATCTTTGGTTGTGTTGGGTCTTTGTTGCTGCGCACAGGCTTTCTCTAGTTGCAGTGAGCAGGGGCTACTCTTTGTTGCAGTGCACGGGCTTCTCATTGTGGTGGCTTCTCTTGTTGTGGAGCACAGGCTCTAGGCATGTGGGCTTCAGCAGTGCGGAGCATGGGCTCAGTGGTTGTGGCTCTCAGGCCCTAGAGCACTCAGGCTTCAGCAGGCTCTAGGCATGTGGGCTCAGTAGCTGCGGCGTGAGGGCTCCAGGGCGAGTGGGCTCAGTAGTTGTGGCTCGTGGGCTCTAGAGCACAGGCTCAGTAGCTGTGGCACAAGGGCTGAGTTGCTCTGCAGCATGTGGGATCTTCCCAGACCAAAGATTGAACCCGCGTCCCCTCCACTGGCAGGCGGGTTCTTGACCACTGCGCCACCAGGGAAGTCCCTGGACATAGAATTCTTAATGAGCATTTTTTTCCATCAGCACTTCAAATATATTACTTCAGTGTTTTCTGCTTCCACAATTTTTTGATGAGAGGTCAGCCATTATTCTTATCTCTGTTCCCTGTTCCTATTTTTCTGTTGCTGCTTTCAAGTTTTCTCTTTGTAATTGGCTGTCAGTGTTGTCATGATGTGTTTAAAGTGATTTTCTTTGTGTTTATTGTACTAAGGGTTCACTGAGTTTCTTGGATTTGCTAATGTTTTCCACCAAATTTTGGAAGTTTTCAGTCATTATTTCTTTAAACATCTTTTCTACCCCCTACTTCTGCAATTCCAATTACACTTCGACTGGCTTGCTTCATATTGTCCCACAGATCTCTGAGGTCCTGTTCATTTTTCTTTCATCTTTTAAACTCTATTCTTTGAACAGGAAAATTTCTATTGATCTGTTTTTAAGTTCATTGATTATTTCTTCTGCTCATTCCAATTAATTTTTGAGCCCATCTAATGAAATTTTTTATTTGGGTTGATGTACTTTTAAACTCTAGAATTTCTATTTTTAAAATTATTTTCTAGTTCTCAATTAAACATTCTCTATCCATTCCTTCACTTATATCTTATTTTACTCTAATTTAAAAATAGATTTTCTTTAATTCCGTGAACATGTTTATAATAGCTTATTTGAAGCCTTTCTTTGCCCGCTAAATCCAACAGCTAAATCCAAACTCAATGAAAATGAGTTTCTATCAACTTCTTCTTCCTCCCCCTCCCCCACCAGTCATACATTAGTGTCTAGTAAGTTTTGATTGAAAACTGGATAATAAAGATAACGAATCACAGTTTCTCTGGATTCTGTTTTGTTTTTTCGAAGATTAGCTTTTTTTTTGTTCAGTTAGGCAATTATCTTACCTAGACTCAAACTCTGAAGTGTGTCCCCTATAGTGTGCAGCAGCTGGCATCTGTGATGAGTTCTTATTTCTTTCCACTGTTGCTCTTCTAACTAGGCTCCCAGGCAACTCACTGTGCCTGCATAATTTGAGGATCCGTCAAGATTTGGGCAGAGGTAGGGCTCATCCTCTTTGTGGCTTTGTCGCTTTTACAGACTCCCCTGTAATTTTCAGCTGCTCTGCCAGCTTTGGGCTCTGTCCACTAATACTTCAAACATTGATGCTTCAGCTTTTGGCTGCTCAAGTTGCACACATCTCGGGAATGCACTCAATTATAAAAAGCTGCAAAACCTAAACATCTAGTTCCATGTAGCTCTATCTTTCAAGAGTAGATGTCTCTCAGGTCTCTGCCTACTTTTTCATTGGGTTTTCTGGGGACCCTCTCCAGCTCCCATGTGCATAGCTTGGTTGTCAGCCATGGATTTGGTCAGACTTTACATTCAGAATTTGGGTCTCAATTTTTTTTGTGTGTGGTTCTCTTTCTGCCAATATTTCTTCTTTAAATTTTCAACTGCTTTTCTAGTCCTAAACTTTGGTCTTGGGTACTACTGTAAGAGCATATAAAGCTTTTGTTTTCCGAAGCCATAGCTGTGGGGATTAGGGAGAACTTTCAGGTCAGAAAGTTAAAAACTCATAATTCTTATCTCTTTCAGTGACTGTTTTTGGGTGCTCTGCAGTGTTTCAAAAAAACTTTATCCAATTTTTATAACTATTATCTATCAGAAGGTTTGCATAAGCCTTTCACAAGTCTACCATTATTGGAAATCTATAACCAACTTTTACAGACTAGGAAATAAGTCTTAGAAAAGTCACACAGCTAGTAAGTACCAGAGTTAGAATTTTAATAATTAGATCCATCTAAATTTAAAGCCTGACCTTTCCTTGACACCTTCTTGAAACTTCCCCATTACACGTAAAAAGAACCAGTCTTTTATGCCAACAAATAACACAAAATGTAGTATTAAACAAAACGTAGTATTAAATACTCCTTTTCCATCTACATATAACCAACTAACTAAAACTTGATCTTACATTAACATGCATTTCAGTAATGATGTGTTTAGGGATGATTATGATATTGTGATGTTTATTGACTTAGGGTACACTGAACAGAAATAAAGTTATTTCCAATGTTACAATTTAGCTTCCTAATTTCATATTTCATATTTTGAGGACAATAAAATGATTAATTCATTTTCCAGCAATCCTCTTTAACACCTAATCCAAAACAGATCAACAATAAAACACATATAAAACAAAGCTACAGGCATCTGCATCCAGTTGTCTTAGAAAAAGGAAGATACCTTCTTTTGCATCTGTCCTTGAAGATCTTCAGTCACTTTAGTTAACTCTTCCACTTTTGCTGCTGCAACTCTCAGATCTAACTTGGCTTGCCTAAAATACAAAGTAAACCAACAAACACTTTTCATAGACCATAAAAATTTTTTTAATTAGAAATCTAAATTTGGTAAAATCAGTACCAACCACGATACACCTTAAAATGAATGTAAGGGATAAATACTGAAAGAGTCCTTTATGTCGAAGAGTGTAAAGAAGAAAAAATATAGCTGAAGGGATGAGTACAAAGTGGGAATCATTAATACTTTACTTGGATAAATTATGCTTTATACTCAAATAATTCAATAGATTTCTTGAAGAACTTTATCATCTTGATAAATTACCTAACAAGAATGTCAGTGCATTAAGTAGAATATAGTTATGTATATAATTTCCTGAACAGAGTTAGTGAAATATTGCTGATTGGTCTTTCTATGAAAATGAACCTAAGTTTCAACACCTTGATCATTCCTTAAACACCAGAAGTATGTATTATATAATCACTTAACATAATGAACTGAAACATTTGTCTCAAGATGGTCTAATATTTACTTTCTTCTGAGACTGAAGCTGCAAAGGACAAAAAGGACAAGTTTTTGAATGTTCTAATAGTATCAAATAAGTTTCAATATCTTCTTGACTCCCCATAGAAAAAGATTTTCGAATAAAAAAATAAGACTTTCTGAAACATAAAAAAAAGAGTTTTAATATTATACCAATGAAACACTATGTGTAAAAACAGAACATGTGGATTATGGAAAAAAACATAGGGTTTTAGGAAGGAAGGTACTTTAGTGTAGGAACTCCCCATATTTGTTTCCTAATTATATTTTATGTATATAATATAAATATAAATCATATTAGTGCTGTTGAACCTAAAGAAATTACTTGATGCAAAACTCACAGCAAATGTTACTTCATTACTTTTGACTCTAACAATATTTATAATTACATAATTGGTTAGCATAAAAACAACAGGAAATAAAAATCTAATAGCTAAAATGTATCAGGTAGTTATTAGGTTCCAGGAACTGTCCTAAGTGCTTTGTAGACATCGTTTCACTTAACACAATACCTGTAAATAAGTACTATTATTATATCAAACTGAAGTCAAGAGAGTGAGGGTGACAGGTTTGCCAACTTGCCCAAGGATTCACAAACAAGAATGAAATTGGTATTTAAACCAAGTCCTCTATGATATACTGTCTACCAGAAAAAGTGATACCAATAATATTTCATACAATTAAGCACTTAAGAATATGCTTTGCTTTAAATGAATTGAATTTATAAAACTTTGAGTTTATTAGACACAAATTTTTTCTACTTGCAAAATGATTCACCAAATGACAAAACAAAACCAAAAACAACTCCAAAACCACCTTACACTAATGGATGTAAAATCTAAGCTTAGAGACAATTTCACGAGTGCATCTACTACATGAATCAATCAACAAATCTACCAGTTATAAAATTCCATATATTCTAAAAAGAAAAACTTAAGGAGTAATATTTTATATAGTAATGATAAAACTGAGCAACTTCTGAATAAGCATAGCACCCACTCTGACTTGGCTTTCTTGCCTTCAGAAAGAGGGTAATAATGCTTATTCTACTTATGTCATGGGGTTGCTGAAAACTTCAAAATAGATAATGTACATTAAAGTGCACTGTTAAATGTAAACAAATGTAAGATCAGAGCATGATTAAAGACAAAAATTGTTAGAGCCACAGTGGGAATGATGTGCAATATGGGAGAATCCTAGGGTCAGGAACCCAGTTCTGTCACTAACCAGTGATGTGGCTTAATGCAATTCACTTGACCACAAGACTGTCTCAGTGGTCTCATCTCCAACAACAGGGAGGTGGATAAGATAATCTGCCCAAACAAAAACTCTATAGTAGATGGTTTCCTGATTTCTATCTAATCTGCCTAATGATTCTACTAAATTGTCCCTCAGTTGTGTAATCCATTTCCACTTCCATGGCCCAACCACTGGCCTCATCATTATTTCCCAGGACTATTCCAATAGATTCCAAACTGATCTTTTACTGCTGGTATTCTCTTTAATTCATCCTCTATAATGCATCCTATCTGCAAAAAAAAAAAAAAAAAAAAGTTATCTGATGATAAAAAATTCTTTTTTTTAAAAAAATTTATTTATTTTTGGCTGTGTTGGGTCTTCGCTGCTGCACGTGGGCTCTCTCTAGTTGCAGCGAATGGGGGCTACTCTTTGTTACAGTGTGCAGGCTTCTCATTGCAGTGGCTTCTCTTGTTGCAGAGCATGGGCTCTAGGCGTGTGGGCTCCATAGTAGTGGCTCACGGGCTCTAGAGTGCAGGCTGAGCAGCTGTAGCTCATGGGCTCAGTTGCTCCGCAGCATGTGGGATCTTCTTGGACCAGGGCTCAAACCTGTGTCCCCTGCATTGGCAGGTGGATTCTTAACCACTGTGCCACCAGGGAAGCCCACTGATGATAAAAATTCTTCTTTATTAATGCTTTCTGGATTCCCCACTTCTTTGGGAATATAATCAACACTCCTCAGCATGGCATATAAAGTTAGTCATCATCTGGCTTCAAAGAGTCTCATCTCTTGCTAATTCCCCTCATGTAATTTATATTCCTGGCATAACAGACTACTAACTTCCTGTTTCTTAAACACAGTCTTGCCTATTTTTTCACGTTTGACTTGACTAGACTTCTGCTTTTTCTGATAAATTCCTCAACAATCTTCAAGACTAACCTCAAAAATCTCCTCATTTCAAGACTTCTCTAACTTCTCTTAGGCAAAAGACATTATAATACCAGCCCCCATAATTCATAATACTTTATACATTTTTAACAGATAC